>NC_056482.1:17326849-17956849 GCF_008729295.1 Plectropomus leopardus
AATATGGGTGGAAGTATTTATCTATTTATTTGGTTTTTATTTGGTTTTGTTATTTATAACTTTTTGGAATGGAATGGAATTATATTCTATCCATATTAAAAACAAAAGGAAGAACATTGTCTCCCTTACTGCTGAAATCTTAATTTTATTACAGAAACAACATTCTGGTCTGAACGACCATCAACAGGTTGCTGAAAAAGCTGTTTTCAAGATTGTACCCTCTCTGATGCACCTGTCACACATTCAGGTGTGCAGGGATGTTTTCCAATATAACCTATCCATGTTCCATTCAGATTTTGCAGATGCATTTCATGAAAGTAAGCGTAAAGAGTCTACTGCTTACAATATGCCAATGTATGTATATCATGGCTACATAGTATAGTGTGTGTGTGTGTGTGTGTGTGTGTGTGTGTGTGTGTGTGTGTGTGTGTGTGTGTGTGTGTGTGTGTGTGTGTGTGTGTGTGTGTGTTCTCACCAGCAGCAGTGCCTCCAGGTGACTGAGGTATGTTTCCTCAGTGGCCAAGATCCCAGACAGGACCCACTTCCTCATTTCCAAACCTTTTTCCAGGTCACATTCAGTCTGAAACAAACACACACACATACAAAATACAGCTCAAACAATATGCACCAACACAATATTTTGCACTCTGTTTTTTTTACTCATTTCTGGGTTTTTTTTTTCATATGGTATACTACACAGGAATAGTTGGTTACTCTTTGTAAACAATATCACCAGTAAAAGTGAAAGCTAACATTTTTTGGGTGCTGTGTCCGTAATTTTGTTTTTGCTTCCTCTTGAATGCATTCTGCTTATGGTCTGGCACCTGTTTACTAACTTTTTATAAAGTCCCAATCTCACCTGCACACCAAGAATGTCCTGAACACAGTACATTAAGAAAATAAGGAAATAGAGGCAAAGGGTGCCTTCAGGTAAAAACACCATCACACACTTCGAGTAGGTCATAAATGATGATTTAAAGAGATTACTTTTGTATGAGTCCATAGATTTTTATTTAGGAAAATACTTGTTTTCACACTGAAAATCACAAAATTCCACTATTTTGAGTTCTTTAGCATGAAGAACACTCAAAGCATCATAATACTGCTCACACCAGCTTGTAAAAGGACAGTTTCTCAATCTCAAATTGAAGGGTTTGTAGTTCTGGGCTGAGCTTGAAACCTCTGTAGGTTTATTGTTTGTGAGCGCCATAGTGTAGAAAATCAAACGGCAACAAATGCACCTTCAAGAAATCCTCCCCCAGCTGCCTCTCCATTCCCCTCAGCCCAGTCAAAGCTCAGTGAGGAGTACGGACATGAAAGAAAGCAGAGAGACAGAGAGATTCCTCGGGCTGTCTTGTTTAACCACGAACTCTGAAATAACTCAAACGGGCAGGGTCTCCCATGGGAGCAAGGTTGGCGTATAAATATGTGTTTGTGCGAGAATGTGCTTAGAGCACGTGCACACTCTCTCTCACACACACACACACACACACACACACACACACACACACACAGAAAGGAGAGGAAACATGGAGGAAGGGTGAGAGAGGATGACAAAGAAAGAAGAGAAGAAGAGCGAGACAATGCAGAGTCCGTGTCATTAAAACAGGAAAGAGAAAAGAAAGAGGGCAAAATATCTGACTTCATAAAGGCCAGACAAAGATAAGAGGGTTGGACTATGATTTCGATATGTTTGGGGGAAAAAAAATATTCAAAACGTGCAGCTACAAATAAAAGGGAGCTGAGGAAGAGAGAGGGCAGCAAAAGGCAGGATTTCTGTTTCTCTGACTCTTCAGTTGGGAGAAATGCAAAGAGAAAGAAAGGATATTCAGACCACCAGATTATTTTGTTTCTATCAAATGTTTTATGAGGCAATTAAGCCTAAGAGTTGAATTCAAAAGGTGCACCGCTGTATTTCTTTGTTTAATCAGGGAAATAGGTGTGAGAATATTACTTTTCCTAACATTTTGTGGGTTTCTATTGTGTATTTAGGAAGGTGTGAAGGTATGAAAAATTAAAGACATCTAAACCATGATTTATGTAAAAAAGGCACAACTTGTTTTTTTTTAATCTTTTATTCATAAAGCCCAATATAAAAAAAACAAAATTAGCCTCAGAGGACTTTTTACAGCATCCCTCTGTCCTTGGACCCTCACAGCAGATAAGGAAAAACTCCCCCAAAAATCTCTTTAACTGGGGAAAAATTTTTAGAAACCTAAGGAGGAGGAACTGAGGAGGGATTTCCCCCTTAAAGGCCGGCGTGCAATAGGTGTTGTTTGTACAGAACAGATCAAAATAATAAAATCACAGCATTCGGACAGAGGACCCCATGTGTCCCCCTCCAAAGTTGAAACAAAACCTACACCCTTGCATGCTTCCCCATGCCTACCAGGAGTGACATGTCAAGTGTGTGCACATTCGGCATGGAAATCTTATAGAACCTTATGCTGACATGTATGTTTACACAGCGATCATATGGGCTCTACTGTACATGTGAAAAAGGCTAAAGGAGTGAGTGCACGAGATGGCCAGAGTGATAGTGATGCTGCGACTCCCACTGACTCAGCCTGTTGGACTCAAGCTGCTGTAAGAGTTGACCTGGCTTCTTGAGACTTGCAGTAAATTACGTGTATCTGTGTGGATGAGTGTGTGGGTTGGCGCAGCATGAGAGAAAACGATGAAAATACATCCAGCAATTAGAGTAAGAACTAGGCAAAGGATGTGAATATAAGTATGTGTATTTTGCTTCATTTTTTAAATTTTCTGTTCGTATTTTAAAGAAAAGGTTAACATTATTTTCAAGTTTTCCCATGACAACACCTACATGCCTTCTGTATATCATTTGAAATAGTTAGTGGCTGCAGTAGTTGTCTCTCTTGTCCACAGTTGCTGTGATGAGATCAATTTTAATGTGATCCTAACGTAGGAGAAAAGGACAAAACTTATAGCCCTTGTTCTCTGCAGAAACAAAAATACAACCATGAGAAATGCCAAAGCTGACTTGAGGATACAGGTCATTTTAAGATGGACTTGTGAAAAACAACATGAACCTATTCTTTAAGGTTTAACTGAATTATTTTTCAGATGCATCTATCACTTTTTTGGTCTACAAAGGGAGAAAAATGCCAATTACAATCTCCAAGCTCAATGTGGTGTCTTGGATTTGTTTGTTTTACATACCAAAATAAGGCTAAATAGATTAATTTTACAACATAAACTGGAAAAAAAAGCAGAGCCTCACATTAATGTTTGGCATTTTTGCTTAAAAAAATGACCTCAACAACCTATTATTAAATTTGCACGGTTTTTGAGTTTATCTATTTATGTTAAGCCACCTGTGATTCTCCATCTCCATATTTACATGGCAGAATTCACACATTGTACAAGAAAGCTAAAATGATGTACAGTATCCCTGTGAGCTGCATTGAAGTGTGCACTGTGAGTACTTGGATGTCTGTGGGTGGACATGCATATATTTAAATGAAGAGGTAAATGGGCCCGGAACCTGTTTCCATGGCCACTGCATGAGCAAAAATAAAAATAGCACTCGGCATTTAGACGATACTGTGTAAATGTGGTTACAGTACATAGAATCAATAACTAGCAATCCTCCCAAACTCAGACAGGTGTGTGTATAAGGATTTAAAGACGCTATGTTACACTTGTTTCTCGCTTTTAAGCATCTCAGGGTTAACACAAGAGGGTTTCATTGTTCAAGGGTCTGATGGAGCAAACATATACTTTATTAAGGTCTGAAAATCATAATTTCTTGCATTATTGATTAATTTGCTGGTTATTTTATCAATTAATCATTTAGTCTACAACAGGGATACTGAGCTTGCTTTGCCCGGGGTCCTGTTTTGACAGAAGGCTCAGGGTGAGTTAATAAACAAACATTAATAATGAATATAAATAATTAGCCTGGACCTTTATCAGGGGGCCCAGGGGATCCTCCACTTTGTTTTTTATAAGCATGCTCTATTTTGCTGCATTTTTTGTTATACATGTTGATACCTAATTTACATTGAAAGTACAAATAAAAATGTGTTAGCATACAGTGTAAATCAATGTTTTTTCATTGTGAAGTAGAAATTCCTTCAAGGTGTTGAGATTTTACATTAACATGGCACGTTAACGCTTTGAAACTTGGAGCAAAATCACTTTTCTTTTGCTGCTTTCAGATGCCTGTCACAATTATTTTACTTTGACCCCTTAACATATTGGTGTGAAAAAGGCAATGAACAACACAATTATTTTTTTAAAGCTTTTTTTTTTTTAAAAAAAAAAAAGCTTTAAAAAGACTTCTGATATAGTGAATTAATACTTGCTCTGCTAAACAGTTGAGCAGGACTTTAAGCGTTAATGAAATCATTTTACATGTGTTCTGTATTTTATTAATTTTCAGGTATAATATCTTGACTTTTTACTAACTTGTTGCTAATTTTTGGGTCATTTCTTCTTTGGTTGCTCATTGCCGTCTTCTCATGTTTTTTTAAAAAAATCAAGCCAATGCTTTTTTTTTTTAAAAAAAAAACTGACAAACTGACAAAAACTGATCAAATTAAAATACATTTTCTGTCAGTTAACTTTTAGTTAAATCGACTAATGATGGCAGTACTTTGGTTTAATCAGGTGTAGACCACAAGTAGAATGGGACAGTATTTAAAGTATATTCTCCTCTTCATCTGACTGTTTATCCCATCTTCAGTGTCTTTCTCAGGTTTGGCATAAAAGAAATGATTCTGACAGACATGTATTATGCATCACACAGTGCTGTCTGGGGATCTGTGCTGTATATAACAATATCAGAAAAAGCTTTCATTGCTCATTATGTATAGACTCTAAGACGACCAAAAGCAGAAAAGATTTATCTTTTTGTATTAAGAGTGCTAATAAAAGAATATTGAAAGTAAATATGTAATGCAATTATAATTTTAGATAGCTCTTAAATGAATCACATTGCACTGCAGCGGCTTTAAATCTGTCTGGTTTAAAAGTGAAAGCCCGGGGCGGCGACGGAGCCCCCCGATTGTTTGTGAATTAATGAAAAATGAATAAATCGCTGCCGGAGCTACAAGTATCGGCATGAGCTTTGTCACTTTACCCTCACAGGATATGCCTGCTGGTAAAAAAAGGCATGAGAAACACAGGGGTCCATTTTCAGCATCAAGAATATTCTCAACAAATCACAAGAAGGAAACTTTACCATTCAGCCACATGTTACTGAACCAGCAGAGGGGAGACCAAAGTGTTTATTCATCGTTTCAGACCCTCAGACGACTCCCCGAGGAAGTACCCACATCTCCAGACATATCATCTTTTATTCATCGCCGTGGCAACTAATGAGCCCATCTCTAGATTCAGACTAAAAGGGGTGTCTGCCTGCTTTTTCTGGTAATAAAATAAGACACAATCTCCCTGCTCGGGGTATATTTGGGTTGGTGTTTCTATGTTTTCACAGCCACTACTGTACATTCACATTTGAATTTAAACCCTTTCAGCTCACACTACAGCTCTTGCTCGTGGCCGTACCCATCATGATTTAGGAATTCTGATCTGCTGCTGATTTGTTTATGCACGGACGATATTCTCGGGAGATACATGAGAATCAATACAAACAGTGTTTATTTGACAAGCACGCCGGTGTAGCTCAGGAAGAGCAGATAGAAACTGAGCAGCAGCGACTGTAATAACATTATTCCTCATTTCTCTCTCTCTCTTTCCCATGGACTGTCAGCTCATATAATCATCCAGAGCCAGGTTAGAAAGGAGAGAAGTGAGCTGCACTGCATGCCCTGTTCCACACTTTATTAACCATCTACATTTTTTATATTCTAATCTCTTCAGCATCCTGTTCTGCCATCTCTCGCTTTCTGAAATGCCTAATGTGACTGCTCCCTATCTCAACATGTCTGCTACGTAATGGAGCTGTATTAGAATTATCTCGTGCTGCAGGAGAAGCAGTTCTGTTAAATGCAGCATTACTTCTGGTTATTTAAACTGCATCTCAGCCACATGTGATAGATGCTGACAGGGTTGGTGTCTGCAGGGGTTTACTGGATAAAATATTTGCAACACCACATCACTCTAAGCCTTTCGTTGCAAGGAAACAAGCTCACTGAACTTTCATTATAAATATGATAGATTATGAGAAGGGAGATTTCAATCTTTCAAAGCTGTCTATTCTACTGAAGTTGGTCATCTAGCAGGTTAAGAAACGACCTCCTCGATCAGGTCGTGCCCTTTAGGTATGATGTCAGACAGTCTGAGAGAGCCGAGAAAATAAGATATTTTAAGTAGAAGTCAGGCAACCGCAGCCACAGAGAAGACAAGTCATGAATTAGGTGCCCTGGTGGCCGCTGACCATAAACTGCCTTGTCCCAGATTTGAAGGCAGAAGGGTTGTGCTTTATGGTGAATAAGGACTGGTGTGACAGTGGGAATACTGAAATACTGAACCGTTTCTGTTCTCCCTGCCTCACAAGGCGAGTAAACACTCTGGATCACTGCTAGATGCTGTTCAGAGGCAGTTGCTGCACACGTTTGGTCGGAGTTAGTTAACACATGCATATAACAACTTCCAAATTTTAAAGCTGATAGCTACATTAGAGCCACTGAGTAATTATGTAATTCACAATCCGAAATAGTCAAGTATTTATTTCAGTAATCAGTAGTAATTCAAAATAGCTGTAAGTTGCAGCCCTACTTTCAATTGTCATCTATCTAATAAAAGGCATAAAATGACCCCCAAAAAACTTAGAGATGGGAAAAAGTGGGCACCAGCTATTC
Source organism: Plectropomus leopardus (assembly GCF_008729295.1). Lineage (NCBI taxonomy): Eukaryota > Metazoa > Chordata > Actinopteri > Perciformes > Serranidae > Plectropomus > Plectropomus leopardus. The sequence continues at coordinate 17,333,638 of NC_056482.1, forward strand.
TTGATTGACATTCAAGCACAGCTTTATGTGTCACATTGTGTTTTAGGATTATAAGATATGACATGAGGTCAGTGTTTTTGCAAAATTATTAGAAAACACATTACAGCACAGTCATCACACTTCAGCTGACTTCCCCTCTCTCTCTTCACTGCCAAGAAGAGTCAGAATATGAGAGAAAAAGAGCCACAGTGGAAAATTAAATCAGCAGTATCGCCGATGGTGATGACTCATCACAGTGACATCATAAAACCATCAGCTCCCACTAAGCCAATCAGAGCTCGTCTGGACTCTGACTCATCAATTAGAGGGGCAGACTGGGCTGATGTTTGAAGAGCGGCCGTCCAAGGGCGAATCAAGGACGATGGTAACTCTATTTTCATGGCAGTTATTAAAAGCATGACTGCCTGCGTGTTCAGCTGCATATTATATTTGAGTGCCCATCAGATGCTGCTTTTGCCAACCCTAAACACACATGGCGTCGGGTTTCCTCCAGGATTCTGCCTCTAAACATGAGAGTTTACTGCAAATCATCTAAGAAAGCACTGGCTTGTGCAACCTAAAGCAGAGACAACACTATTTGTGTGTGCCTGTGTGTAAATTAAAATCAGCGAGAGTTTCCAGCCCACAGGTCAAAGGTTGGATGCAGTCAGGGGACTCATCATTTATTGGCAGATTCAAGTCATCAATCAGATTGACGGGCACTTGCTCACCAGCTCAGACAGCGAGCGAAGACTGAGGGGGTGGAGAAACTGATACTGCTTCATGACCACTGATGCGATTACTTCCTCCAAGGGCACAGAGGAGCGAGGTAGTCTTAGCGTATTACATTCTCCCACAATACCTCTCTATCCTAATCGAACACATGGCTCTACAGCACCATGCTCTCCTGCCACACACACTCTTTTGTGCAAGAAATCATGTGTAAAAGCTAAAATAGACTGTTCATTTTCATCTTTGCTGACGCTAAGGTTTTTTGTGTGTGTATGTGTGTGTACCCTCTCCATGGTAACCTTTGCAGAGCACCAGACGTCATAGATCACCGGTTTTCTCCACGCAGACAAGGGAGAGTAAAGGAGGGAGGGTAAGAGGATGAAGGCAGTGATGGGGTGATGGAGGTGATAGGTAATTCTGCCTAATACCCTGCATGAGAAAGAGCCAGACTCTTAAGGGAGATGAGTTTCTTCACTGGATGACTGCCTGTGGGGTCAAGAGGCCAGCGTTGTTGTCTTTTATCAATCCTCTCAAATGGCAGATTTGATTTCTCGTCGATTGGCAGATATTTGACGGAGCGGGATTGCTCTAAGAATAGATTAGCCCACTTCCTGCAATGAATTGAGGTCAGAGTATGGAAATATTGGCCATTGGAGAGTGGTTCTAGCCATGTTTATAGAATTTTATATTCATATGCTTTGTATCACTCGTAGAATAAAAATCCTCAGCATAACTGTTACTAATTTTTTTACTCAGTTTTCATTTTTTTCCTCAACTAATGAAAAAATGTGCAATTCAGGTGTGAAGTCCAGCAGTAGGAGATGGCAGTAAGGCATACTGACCGACTTGGAGGACTCTAACGATCCGGAGGATAGGGTGTCCCGACTGCTGCGGCTCTTGGAGCTGAGGTGCGGTGAAGATGACGGCGAATCATCGATGTACGGCAGGATGTCGTGGTGCCTTCGCTGCTCTTCTGCGCGGTCTGCATCGTATCCGTACGTGGGAGGGGTCCCAGTGAAATGACCATCTGTAACGAGAGAAAAAAAAATGTTGAGTCAATACATTTTACAATAATTCAACTTTATATCAACCACTTTTAATGCAGACATCACCAAAAGCGTTTTGCACTGCAATCGCTTTTAAAAGGGACAAAGGTTGGGTGATGCCAGACAGCCTCCTGGCACAGCTTGCATAAGCCATAATGTAACCAAAAATCCCTTACAGAAAAACTTAATCTGCAAAATCACCACTTGTATATCATTTCCTCACCGCACATTACCTTAAATTCCTGAGGAAAACTTTGTTTTTCTCACATAACTCCACAATTTGTGGAGTTATGCAATGTTGTGCAATGTTGTGATGCAAAGTGCCACACATTTTGAGCTGCATTTAAAATATGATTTGATTATAGAAAAGTGTGATTAAAGATATGAAATGGCTCTGATAAAATATGCAATATTTTTACAGACAATGTTTAACCCTATAGATTAAATTGTTCTTAATTTTGACTGTTTTGTGTGTTTTCAAACTTTTAGAAAAGTTGACTAGTTTAAGTCTAAACTTCCATTTAAAATTCAGGGAAATGACTCATTGGGAGCAATTCTTACTCGTATGCATAAGTATTTTATATAATAATATTTTGACAAAAATGCATGTGCATGGGAAGTACTGAGCATACAACTAGATAAATAGAGATATAAAAAAGAGATTTGGATTATACTGCACAGGTTGTGTGAGCATTTTGCTGTTGTTAGATACAGACCCCCTTTGCTTGTTCGTTTCTTTGGATTCTCGGTTCAGCATGGAGCCGTGTAAAAAAAACCAAAAAAAAAAAAACCCACAGCTTTCCTCATAAATTCAATGAACATGGGGTGAGTAATTGATAAACAAATGGTCATTTTGTGAGTGATGTATTCCTTTATTGTTACCTGTGCCTCTACAATGCACACTGGGTATATTCATGTCTTACATTAGCTGGTTGGCCTCACAGAGGGTTGTCACGCAGTGCAGAGTTAATTTTCACCACTAATTAATGCGGTTCTAGAAACTGGGGCACACAAAATGACTTCCCCCCTGCATCTTTGTTCATGCACTCGTACAAAAACACAAAGCTCTGATAGGAAGCACTTGACTGCAAAGTGGGTCAAGGTTCAAATAATTTCAACACTGAGTGAAGCATCTCAGGGGAAATTTTCAGCAACCTCCTTCTGACCTGCTTCTGTGGTGGGTGCTATCACTTTTTCTTTGCGAAAAAACAACAGCTCAGGCAGCACAAAGCGGTTTTACATGTGATTATGTGTGCTGCCCTTTAGAAGGAGAGGAAAAGGAAAGGAAGAACCATAAAATGATTGCGGAGCAAACAAAGCTCCAATTTGACTACAAACGACTTGTCTTGCAACGTCACACTCGCTGAGGTGAAGCATTCCATTTGAGTTCAAGTGTTGGCGTTCTGGAGAATTGAAATGGTTGAGCTTCCAGGAGGAGAGAGTCAGCGTTTTGGGGAATCGTGTGTAACAGCTGATGGGAAGACATCACGCATCTGAAATGCAACAGAAGACCTTTTGCTCATCTCCTCCCACTGCTACATTCAACAGAGCCACACTTCTCAGAGAGCTGGCCGGGCCTCCTCTGTGCTGACTCAGACTCATAACATGCCAGAGCGCTTTGTAGAGTCAAACACACAGACATACACACAGTTCACACTGTTTGAAAGCATTCTGTAGCCTTAGAACGCATACAGCTAAAATCTACTTCAATCATTTGCGCCTCTGTTGCTTCTACAATCTCTCTTTCATTGTGAATCTTTGGCTCACACCAGCACAGACATATGCTCTTGAAGTCGCAGGTCATAGTGTGAGGAAAAAAAGAGACCAAAAGAACAATGCCAGAGTGTCCAGGGCCCGTCTGACCTTCAGCCCACCCACTGCTTGCTGCGCGTACTCGCTGCCGCCTGTGGGCGGGTGCTGCCCACTGCGCCTGCTTCGACCAACAGCATCCTGCCAGGCAAAGACCAACATAGAGGCTCTGTGTGTGTGTGTTTGTGTGCAAACAGTCTCCTTCCACAATGCCAAACCACGCAGCAAACCGAGTAGTGTACTTCATTCATGTTTAGACTTAGTATGTGTTGTTTTTGCAACCCCTACACATATGCTGTTATTTTTATGTTTCAGAATTTCCATAGACTCCTTTTAATGTGTTGTTTTGTTCATTAACACCTTCCTTAATCTTCTCCTGCAGCCTTTTCTTTGTTGTATTCTTTTCTAACTTGCAGTGTGTTGACTGATTTGCCCTGTAGCATCATTTTAAGTAAGATTTTAAAATAATAATGACTGTATTTATATAGCATCTTTAAGTGCAAGAGCAAAAGTAGGACACTCAGAAGGCAGAGTGCCAAACAGTAAGGCCAAACATAGCCAAGTAAAAATGTGAGGTTAAGACAAGGTTAAAACAAAAGGACAATAGATGAAAAACATGTAAGATAATTCAATAAAAACGAATAATTACAAAAATAATAAAAGCTATTCAAGCTATATAAAGAAAATTAAAAGAAAATTAAAGGAGAACATCACATAAAAGCAGTCTGCAAAACCAAGGGGGCCTGATCAATTTTGTAACAGCTAGAAGGGCACTACCCAAGGATCTAAGGCTGCGAACTGACTCATATGGCGTCAACATATCTGTATGTAGCTTGGGTTCGGATCAAAATGTGCTTTAAAAGTGATCAGTAAAATCTTAAAGATCCCGACACACCAAGCCAACGATCTGCAGTTGGTCAACGTTGGTCTGTCGGCAAGTGTCTGTCGCCCTACTTTGGGTGGTGAGTCCTGCAGCGTTGGCACAAGAGAAACGGGAGTGAGGAAAGCAAACAAAATCAGGGGCATGAAATCAAAACAAACTTTTTAGGATATGGATGAATGAATGAGGTTAGTTTGTGTTAATGTTCACTAGCGCATGGTATATATCCTTTGTGATCAGATGCATCTGTTTGGTCAACACAGGCAACGTGAGGCGATCTTTGTTGCAACTAGTTCCTTGATTTTGGTTTGATGTGTCTGGGCCTTAAGGATTGGTGTGATGTGATGGCGTCGGTTTAAACCAAAATAAGCCAACCCGTTCTCGTTCCGAACTTGACAAATAGCGCCACTCTGTCAGTGCTTTTGGCAAATGAGTGACATGCCACCTTCTGCGTCCACATGAAACGCACACAGATGTGTCTGATGATAACGCGGTCAGACAGAGCCAGTGACTTTCATGACTTTGGTGCCTAATCCCAACGATTGTGACAGTCCGCGCTGTTGTGTGAACATAGGGACCGTGCTGCTTCATCCCACCACATGTGCATTTGTTGACATCATGATAACGCGCTGCGTAATCCCACCATGACGCACCACATGCAGTTATTGAATGGCATCCTGCAGCGTAAACAGCTGACGCACAAGGATACCTAAAACATGACAGGTTGATGCTGCCCAAGCAGCACCATGTGACAAGTTCTGAGTGAGAACGTGTTGTGCATACACATTCAGCCTGTAGCAGAGTGCAGCTCTCTGTATTTATAGCAGTGTCACTGAGTTGCCACATCTAACCTTTTTAGAGTTTGTTAACAACAAAAACATTTAGAGGACAACATCCTGACAAGAAGGAAATGTACAATTTAAGAACTAAGAGTGTGGATAGGAAAAACACAAAGTGAGAAATGATGAGTGGCATCCTGTTATGTTTTCTTTTTTAGTTTTTGCTTCCAAAACCCCACCTCTGTGTATTCATGTTAGGAAGCATAACATCTCTAGCTCACTTATTTTAATCCTCCTACCACCTCGCTTTGGAAACATGCTGTCACTAGAAACGCACTGAGGTTATTTGAGTGTGTGTGTGTGTGTGTGAGAGAGAGGAATGCCTGCAGTGCCCACACAACCCTGAGGCCAGAAATATTGAGCATCCAAACAAGAATTTTTAGGTTGGAACCACCTCTTGGTTAAAAGGGGGCACAGACCCAAAACCACAGTCATGAATAATAATGATAAACTGAATATAAAATATACAAAACTCCAAATGAATCACCGCAGCTCCGACTCTGACTAAACAGTGCGTCTTCTGGGGAATGTACGTCTCCAAGGTACAAAAGCATACAAAAGCTACAAGGTTTATCAGTTTTTTTACAAATAAACATCAAGAGGTTTTCTTTTATAAATAGATTCAGGATCCATGAAGGAATTTCAAGTCAGCTTGCCTAATATATTGTTCATGTATACATTCAAACCAGCCGTTTCCAGAGGGGGAGGGAATAAGCTTTACAAGTCTGTTAATGGGTCACTATAGCCTGTGGTCATCAAACACTGGGCTTCAGTCTATCCACGTCTGACCTCATCTCGGCCCAGACGCTGCTTCTAACGCCGCCCTGAGTCAGTTACTCTACGCCTGCCTCTCACACTCTTTGTTTGCATGCCCTTACATCTCTGCGCATAATCTAACTTCCTCTTCCTTTATCTTTTGCTGTCCCTTCTCTCTGTCCTTCTTGTGAACAGATTGCTTGTGTTTACGCTGATTTGTCTCCTCCACAGCTGGTCTCTTCATCCTCGTGCTGCTCACAGATCAGCATCTTTCTCTTCCTTCTCTGAGCTGCCTAACTTTCCCCTCCTCTCATGTTTCCCAAAAGACCCCACTCCCCACAGGAAAAAAATACAATATGACAGAAAATACACACACCAAGACACACACACACACACACACAGAGTAGCGCCTTATATCATTCTCCAAAAAATAGTCCACCCATTGATTTCTTCCTGGAGCTATTGGCAAAATAAAACGACCAAAATGTGCTTCAAACCCCAGAGAAAAAATAAAAACACACACATGCTCTCTCTCTCACACACACACACACACACACACACACACACGCTCCTACGCACACACATTCCTGTAAAATGTTTACATGGAAACAGTGTTTGGGAGGGGAACAGGTCTTTTTTCCTGCTGCAGGTGGAAAACTGCAATCACACGGGGAATAGTCGGTGCTCCGCTGCCATGGCAACACGTGTCTTTCCAAAACAATATCAGGCAGGGCAGGGGTATCAGAGTATCAGGGTGTCATGTGACACTGATCTGTTGATGGGACGTCCTATACTTTGGACTTCAAATACTGTTCATGTGAGCTGTATGCAACTTCTGTGTGTGATGCATTTTGAGAAGAATGAGCTGTGCATCTGGTTGTGTTTGGTGTGCAACTCTCAAATTCTCTGAAAAGCTAGGGCTTGGTACTGAACTTCAATAGGTTTCTGGTAATGTGCCTGGATCACAGATCAAAACCTGTCAGTTGGCACCAAATATCTGATTACATTCATAATCGTCTTTACTTATAATAGATCAGATCGTTCTTGTTTCGTTTTTTCTCTTCTTCTCTTTTTAAAGGAATGGTTTGACATATTTGAAAATTGGCCTCTGATCCACAAGCAAACAAAGCTTTTTTTTTTCTAAACACCTTCTAGGGTGCTGATTTATTAAAACTTACTGAGCAACTTTTTATCAATGTGGACATGTAAAACAGAGCATTTGGAAAAAATTACATAATCCCAATTTGCACATGACCATTGTTGCTTTGCGTAACAGCATACTACAAATTTGTTTATGTTTTGTCAGCACTGCTTGATCTACTACTTAACACTGAAATTTTATTATTCTGGATCAATTCAAGGATAAAAGGACCTCCGCTGTACCCAGTGTAATTTGGTCCACCTCCGCATCTGCAATATAAAGTCCAAAGTCCATAAATGGTAGATCATACTGTATCGTATTGAAACGTAACATAATGTATGTATGAGATCTCCAGACGTTTCGAAAAAAGGAACGTTAACCTGCACACTTTATTACCTCTGCGATGAGCGGAGACTGGAGTTGTTCCTTGGATGGAGAAAGAACGATACCAGCACTAGGAGACTACAGAGAGAGTTTCTCTTTCGTGTAAGTTTGTCAGCTACACATTAGCTTTTTTAGAGGTACAATGTGTTTTTGGCACTACCAGGTGCCTTATTGTAATAAAACGTCATTTTGAGAGGCCCCTTATTCCCAAACCTCTTCTCTCTGCCCTTCTCTTTGACAACGTCTCAGTCTTCCCTGTTCTTGCTCTCAGCCATAATGGATACATCTTTTCACACCGTAACAGCGCTAAAGTGCAACAGCTTAAAAAGATGAATGAGCTGACCTTCGTTTGCCTCACTCATTCTCACACATACGAGGAATTAAAAGGCTTGTCTGAGTTTAATTGCGATAAAGAGAGCTGTGGCGGACACACAAAGGAAACAATTGTTGCCCAAGCCCCTGCAGTACTCTGTGTGGTGCTGCGAGAAGGGAGGGGTGAAAGTTAAAAAAAAAAAAAAAAAAAGAGAGAGGAAACGAGCCACTGTTAAGCAGGAATAATTATGAAAACTACGATAATAACAAAGAAAATGATTTATAGTAACAAAGGGAGAGAAGACAAAGACAACGCGACAGACTGAGAGCCATGAAATTGGAGCGAGAGAGAGGGAGTGACTCTCAAAGGAGGCATAAGATATCCTCGATAGTGAGAGCCGCCTCTCCATCCCCCATCACGTTTTCCACTCAGCATGGCTGTCATAAATCTGCCCCGGCTGCTGACTCCTTTATAGGAGGAGGCCTGTCATCCTAACACCGCCAATATAACCCCACCTCTGGCTCTGTCTCACACACACACACACACACAACAAATACATTCACACACTTACCTTAAAGCCCCACCCAGCCCCACAGGACCCCGATGTTACGCTACAACACTCAGAGCCCTCTCTCTTAATCCTGCTATTTGATGAAAGAGGAGGATGTAATCAAAGATCGAATGGTGTGTTTTAATGGCTTCCTCAAACTCCCCCCATCCTCTAAATCTGATTCATATACAGTGGGATAGATTTGGGAGGGCTAAGCTTATTGAAGAGGCCAAGTCTGGATACCGGAGATAAATAAGATGCACCCGTCTCCGGAATAACGTTGCTTTTTTCATTACTGCCCCTGAAAAATTGTGTAAAATACATAGCCTACTGTACTGTAAACTATGATTGAAAGGAAACTGGGGTGAGAGTTGCTGCTAGGAGAAGAAAAAAAAAGGGGGCACCCCCTTCCCTTGAGTTCCTACATGCCCTTAAATATCCAATTTAGAGACAATTTAACAGAGAAGAGAGGGGGCTGGGAGACGAGTGAAAGTGGAAAGCTGTGGAAATTAAAGTGAAGCCTCAGCTACAGCATCGCTGGGGGGGACAGACATGCCGTCAAATGAACTTGAGCACGGCGTCTCACTCATAATCCTCCCGCGACTGCACAGCACTTGACAGCAGTTAATTTGATAAATGTCACTATCTTGTCATTAGAGGACAGACACAGAGTGTCATAAATTGAACGGGTGGCTCTATTCTTAAATTCATAATATCTGCATGTAAGGCATGACAACCTGGAGCTGAGCCTCCTTTCACCTACTCAGAAGAAGCATTTATGGGGACAGTAAGGACTTCAGTTTAGGTAAATTTGCTTTCAATAACCCAACATCCATTAACCAGAAACCAACTGGTTAATTTTTAAGAAGAACAAAATCACAACATGATGGAAAATAGGCCACAAAAGGCCTTTCTTTTCGGTGTGGCACCATGGCACCAGACACTGAGCACCAAATGAGCTGGCTGGAAGCGATGCCACTTTTTTGCTTTTACTGCTGGTAACGCCGTCCCAGTGGCTGAGATGTCATTACTGCAGAAACATTTTGAGCTGCAAAACCCCTCAAGACCCCCTCCGAGACTAATCAAATTCAAGGACTTTCACATACTTCTTTAAGCACTTCCTTTTTATTTTTAAGGGATGGCTTTCTCCACAATCATCTATCTCCCTGTTAAGAAGCATGTTGAACCTGACCCGGAGTCTTTTGAAGGCTAGCAAATCCTATAAAAAAAAAAAAAAAGATCTTCAAGGTATTCTTAAACTTCCTTAAGCACCTCAAGCATCTTGCATAAACCCTTTTTACAATATAAACATTACCAACCATGCTGACACAGCTAACTGTGCTGAGAGTGATGCTAAAGGGGGTCTGCAGCTGAGTCATTATCCACCTTATTTTAGTGTTTGCTCACAAACTATAATCTTATTTTCTAGTCCTGCATCCCTCACTGAAATCATTCAGTGAAACTCGATTGGGACAAAATAAAGATGAATCCTTGAGGAGTTCTTCACAGAATTGCTGTAAAAGATATGACTTGGTTGGGTTCCACGTAACAAGCAAAGTGTGTATTTGGCTACAAAATCACTACCCTGCAGAGGCAATGTGTCCCTGGAAGCTTGTTTTATTTTAAGAATTTATTTTTGTATTTCTATTGCTCTTTTGAGAAGACCAAAGGGACCACATATTCCCTATATGAAGGCAGCGACTCTCCTTGTTTCGTTTTTCCAATTGTCACCAATTTATCATGAATATATTTCAACCAGGAATCACAGCTGCCTGATGTTTATCCGCTGGTGAATTCCTTGTTCCCACTTCCCGGCATTATCAACATAACTCGAGTTGAGAAATAACAATAAAAGATATTTGTTTCCCGGAGGTAATCTCTTTGCCTCAGCGTTGATAATCTCTGTGGAAACAGCAGCAGCAGCCGGTTTCAGTTATAAAGCTGGGGCGATCGCCAAGTCAGAGACTCTGCTGCTCTAAAAAACACACAGCGCCCCCTGCAGTGATGTAATCATTCCTTTGTCTCAGGATGGAGTGATGAGAGGCAGAAACAGGGATGAAATAAAAAGACTACACAGGAAAGGGCATGGCCTGAAATCACACCGCTGGAGGAAGAGAGATGAGCAGAGGACTGAGGATATTTGTGCGTCCTGTGTTCGCTGTGTGGCCCACAATGTTAGTTTGTGCAGTGAGCTTTTTCAAGTATCATTTAACGTGTGCATGGATTTTTTTTGTTTTTTCCTGAGCAACATATGTTTGTACATGACTCTCAATGTCATAAAAGTCTGCCACAGGGAAAGAAACAACTTCAGATATGACAGCCAGGTTGCATTGATGAGTTAGATTCACCTGCAGCATTGCCTGTGGCTGCTTAGTATGCTGCTTACTGGGATCCAAAAGAACAACTTTTCAAGTATTTTTAGTGTAGACGTACAGCAGTTAGATCTTCCTATGACACTGACAGGTTTGGGTTTTTTTGATTTTATCTTTACCACTGGGTCTGCTTCCTTTTCAGGGTTTGAGGAGTACTCATGCACATATAAAATGTTGTATAAAGCTTTTTGTGGCTTCAGAAGGAGCTGTGCAATATCTGACACACTGTCTCAAGTGATACTTAAGTCAACATTGGTCGGGGCTGGAGACTACAAGTTTGGAAATTTAAAAAAAATGTGGAGGTAGAAAGACCAGACCTCTGTAGCCCATTTCTCATCTAGTAGTTCCTGGCTACATTAGCAGCTAGCATAATATCACAACTGAAATGTATTTTGAGTGATGTAGATGAGCCATTTTTTAATGAAAGAAGAAAAATTCCTTTGGTCAAACTTAAACCTTAAAAAGAAGTACTTCAGCCCAGAAATGACCATTCGTATGTCCCACAGCACAAGGACTGATCTTCAAATATCTTGTTTTGTCTATCATACAGTCCAAAACCCAAAGTTACTGAGCACAATGTCAATGTACAATGACATAATTTAGAGAAGAGCAACAAATCTGTGCTTATTACAGTGAGTGTACAGTGAATTCTGTTTTTTAAGAGTGTCATTATGACAGAGTTTACAAGTGTCTGCTGCCAGGGGATACTGCATCACTGTCATAAGTCAGGTATAAAGTATGGGAACAGGGAGACAAGGAATAGAACAGAAAAGAGATTTGATCAAGAGAACGACCGATGAAAAGAGACAGAAAGAAAAAGACAAAAGTTGACAGGTAGGCAGGTAGAAGATATATACAGATGAAAATGACCCAAACACAAAAATAACATATTTACAGTGAAACTAAAGATGTGGACACAAAGATAATTACACAACCAATCACACACACAGCCTCATGTTGTATCTTGTATGTTGTGTCAGCTTCCCTGGGCGCTGTGTGTTTTACATCCTCCTCTGTACCCAGTCTACATATTCTCTATTCTCTCTCTCCTTCCTGCCGCCGCTTCCTTTGATCACACAAGATTTTCAGGGAGAGCGCTCTGCTGTCTCGGCGGACACATGCTCAGCCACACACACTTCAATCCGCCAGACAAAGCTTTGATTCCACAAGCGCCTGTCGTGTCTTCTCTGTCAACTGCTAAAGTCATTAGGAAGGAGACTCATTACCCTGACCCCTGAAGCATTATGGGGGAAATAAGCGTTCAAATTGCTGCAAAATCACACAGAGACTCTGATTAATAATACAGCATGCTAAATTACTAGCTCCGCTCTGGAACGCGGACGGCGCTCATTAGACTGCGGTTTCTACAGGCAAAGATGGTAATGTGTGATGAAAAATGGAAGATGCTTGGCTTTTAGGTTGTTAAGTCAGCAAACGGACTGTGGGAATTCGTCGTGAAGGGTCTTTAGTGCAATTTACTGTGTGCGTATTGTCTTGAAGGTAAAAACAATAATAACAAATTCCTATCTCCACAACTGAAGCTTTCTTTTTCGAACTTTCTTCTAAATACTACCTTTCCTCAGGAGCTCTTGCCCTTTGTCGCGTCTCTTTACTTCCCTTTCATTCCCCTTCCACTTTGGCCTTTAAAGGAGCCAGTCTGCGATCTCACCACGGCGGTAAATCTCGAGGCAGACCTCAACCCTCTGACACTCTCTTTAATGCATCATGAGTACCGCAGCAATGGTGTGTGTTTCAGTGTGGGCGGGGAGCAGCGTCGTTAATTTATCTACACTGAAGCTGCCACTTAAATCTCTATGGCAAAACACTGTTGCCCATCATAAGTAATGTGTGGGTTTTAAACGCACTAATGTGCTCGATAAAAATAGAATGACAGGAATGCGTTTTGTGACAGTTGTTGAACTTGGTTTAAAGATGCTAACAAACAACCGACAAACCAAAGTGTGAGTCGAACAGTTCATCCTGACCGATGTGAGGGTCATCAAGATGCGATTTGGAGAACGAAATCCTTTTGTTGTGTAAACCACAATAAAAGATCACAAAGACAGCTCCCGTCACATCTGTTAAATTCTTGATCAACCTTGTGGAGGACGATAAAAATATGTGACTTAACAATTTGAATTTTTAATGTTGTCTGACTGGCCAGAAATGATGCAGTTTCTTTTAACTTATACCATTATATCTAATATGCAATACACTAATATTGACCTATATATTGGCTTAGCTGATTTATTTATTGAAAAATGGAACTATAACATTATAAATAGGTTACAGCGGTATACTGGTTTCAACACACACTGTGATATAGAAAATTAAAAGTTAGCATACTGTTATTCATACTGTTTCAATTATAGTAATAAAATCTTTGTTTACTAAAATAAAAAGAGCTTCTGTTTTTATTCCCTAAAGGGTCACTGTGATTGATATTTTTCATTCTATAAAACCGTAAAAGTGTGAAATATCTAAATGTGAATGCAAGTATGCTAAAATGCTAACAATAACATGCTTTTAATTGTGTTAACATGATACTGTTTGACAAGCATAAGGTTTACTATGACCACTATCTTTGGTTTTCATAAGCATAACTTTTGCAGATTTACGCCAAACGTCTACAATACTCCTTGCTTTTAAATGCAATGACGAAGACAACAGAGTCCGATTCCCCAATTAAATCTTACCAGCAACAAAATATCAAGCCGAAACCTTAGAGCTAGGTCTTGACCATTAGACTGCCCTCAGTAACTGTTCTACCTTGTTGTCATTCCAAGCAAAGAAATCTCTGGTTTCATTCCATCTCTGTAGTATTTTCTGAAACTAAGCGATTAAACATAGTGTAGACAATCTGCTTCCAGTTTACAACAGCACGTACATGACCTGTGTTACATGCCCTGTGTAGGAAAATGGTAAACAGTAAATTCATGAAACTCAGTGCCCCTAGTTACTGTAGCTGTTGTACTTCACGCGAATGAATGGGAACAGAGCTGGTTTGCCAAGTAGGCTGGAAAAACGACAAACACAGCTGGATCTGTTGTCAATGTGTTTGTGAGAAAGAGAGAGAATGTGAGTGGTGCGTAGCTCCAAAAATAAAAAATAAAAAATAAAAATGTGGCGACCGATGCTGATATTGTGCCAGGCAGCCAGAAATTTATGAATGTACTCAAAGTCATGGCGATCCATACAGTAATTATTGAGATTTTTCAGTCTGGACTAAAACAACAGACAGATCAAGCAACCCAAATTATTATCTAGGAGCCATGCTACTAATGTGCCAACACTACAGATGAATATGCTGCTTAACAAAATATCACCAAACAATCAGTGTTAAGTGTTTTCATGTGTCTGTTGCTGGAAGGTGGAGGCACTCACACAGAGCAAAGGTCGGAGGTTAGAGGTTAACGCATTGGAGGATCGGGGACAGAGGTCACATGGGTTTTGTGTTACTATGTGTTCATATGTGTGAGTGTGTGTGTGTGTGGGTGTGTTTGTGTGTGTCTGGGTATCCATGTATGCCTCGAGCAGAAAGGCTGAAATCCAATTAACCAACAGTATTACTACTTCAATCGATAAAATAACTCACTAGGGGTGCACTCTGGCTCTTATCAGCTATTGACAACACATACCTCCCCTTAAAAATACCGTCATGTGTCATGAAAGCATCAACTAGACCAGAGTGGCTTAAAACTGCTGACTGGGGATTGTTTGTTTTAAGTAAGTCCATACAGCCAAAGTGAAAGTCAATTACTCCATTTACAAAAAGCAGTCTTTAATTTTAAAAAACCCTACATTTTCTTAATCTCATCCGTCTATTGATCTGAAGACTGGAGCCTGATTTAAGCTACCCTGAAGCTTACATCAGGATGACTGTTCTTCATATTTCCTTCGGCTTTGTTTTAGCAAGTAAAGAGAAGAAGGACAATAAGGTTTTGCTCCTGTTTCACTTCATCCACTCAGATGGAGCCTCATGATGTGAAAACAGGAGTAAAAAGCACTGAGTGACTGTTTCACATCATCGTCTGACATGTGATAGAAAATCTGATACTTTGAAGTTGTCATTGATGAGCGCAGTGAAACAATTTTGAGACACTACACAAAGCTGACAGCTGACAAAGACAAATGATTGAGCAATAATCTGTGACAGGCCACAATATTTTGCAAATAAAGGTAAATTATCTGTCTGATAGACTGATGTTCAACGGGAGTCTAACCACAACTGACAAATCTTTTCAATCAAATACTGATAATTGTTGAGTTGCATTTGAACTACATCATTTTCGGATCCTCGCACGTTTTATACTACTAGTACTCCTACTACTGAGACTACCACTGATAATGCTGTCTACTTCTATTTGGTTTCTTCGCTACTTCGAAAATAGGATTAATGTGATACTATAAAAGTACTCAACAACAAATGATACCTTGTACCATAAAACAATGTAATGATTTAACCATTAATACATCTTTGGGTGAGTAGTTTCCAGGTACTTGTAATATACTTGAGTATTTCAGTTTTATGCAATTTTATAGTACTACTCCACAACATTACGTATGAGGATAAGCAGGCATAGCTGATGGATGGATGGATGGATGGATGGATGGATGGATTTTGCTCATATGCCAGCTGTAACATTGCAAGTGATGCATTGCTTAATGGAAAATTATTATAATCCAGTAATCTATTATATATTATTCTGAAATGGATCATTCTGTAAAAATTGTACTTCTAGTTTTGTACATTTTGATGTTTTAACTTGAGCAAAATTTGGAATTCATGACTTTTCCTTCAAATGCGGTATTTCTACACAGTGGTTTTGCTACTAAAGTGAAAGATCTGAGTACTTTGTTCACCACTGGTGGTTGGGTTAACCATCAAACAACCAACTGAGTCATCAAAATGCTTTGTTAATTCCCCTGTATGCTCATGCATTACACTTTTTTATTACTGTGAGTTTTATGGTTATGGGATTATGGTATATGAACTGTGAAAGTCGTGCAGAGCTGCAAGAGTCCTACATGATGGGAAAACAACCTGGCAGAACATCAGACACCAAACTGGCATCAGCTAGCTGGAGGGTCTGGCTACTTCCACATACTGTGAGAAGTTTGGTAAATATCTAAATTTAAAACCATGTCAATGCATGAATCACTCGTTTTTTAATTTTTGAGGAGTGTGCTACCACAGCTAATCGAGGCGGAGTTTCAGAATTGTGTAAAGCCCCATCAATGAAGTGCCACTGCTTTCTCTCTGGTGTAGGACTGAGCTATAAAATCCTCGGTGAAGAACTAATGAAGTAAAGTGCAAATGGTTTATATGTTCCTCCAACCTTGCTGCTTGAAACCGCATCCAATAGTTTTATGTCTTATACAGTAGGCCGACATCTAATGAGTGTGTGTTCCTGCATTATTTCATCTCTAAGGCACATCACATCATACCCATTACAATCCCCAGAGTCCTGTAACACAGGTAATGTTGCTGCTGAGACTGTCTCTAAGAAACCAAGTCAAACCCTCTGAACTCCTGCTAAACCTTTCTGCCAAACAACTGAACGTTTGCCTAATATAGTGCTGATTGCTTAATATGGACAATAAAACTCACAGACAGACGTTCAAAGCCACTTGAATATGGAAATATAATGTCAAATCATTATTACAGCAAGTACATGACATGGACAGCTACATGCAAAAAATATAAACTGAGACACAGCAGAAAAATGAAAAAATACTTTTCTCTGTCAAACCGGGGTGTAAAATGTGTGAGGTGGGATCATTCAAAGCTGCTAACCATTGGGATATCAGTTAGGTAGGTTGACAAAAGGTGTGGGATTGTTCAGATCTTGGTAATCATTTTATTGTGTGTAACTAGACTAGCTAGTAGATGTACACTTCCTTATGTGCAGGTCATGAAACCGGGTTATAATTTCTGGAAAGAGACATTAATGCTGAGTTTTTCAAACATATTTTTGGGTGCTTTGAGCACTGCAAACTGAGTTCCACTATACTGGAGAGAAGACAGACATCTCTATGGCTACTATCTCCACCACTATGCAACTTACACCAAAACGAACTTGATAAATAGCACTACAGGTAAGAAGAATAAAATACGTATTTCTCATTTTGGGGTGAACTGTCCCTTTAACCCTATCCCCTCTCACACGGCTCCTGGCTCAGACTTTACGGCCTGCAGCGGCGCTTATCATCACCACACAGCAGAACGAGCACAAAAGGCCCCAATCTGCCTAATCTCTGGTCAAACACAAGCCGCAGCATCATCGCCGCTCAGGGCAATAAACTGCTGCTTTATGCCGGAGCTGTTCAGGGGACACGCGTTAGGACTTTGCTAAACGGACCATAGAGATTTGCCAAAGCTCATCTCCAGGGGAACTGTTGCCTTGGTTACCACAGCCAACAGGAAGAGCATTTCATTTCTGATTAGGTAACCTGTCAAGATGCAGAGGAGGCTTTTATTCATGCTACTTAGGAAATATAACCAGAAGGAATTAAGAGTCTCAAGTGAATATCTAATGAAATGTTATTTTTATTTTTAAACAGTAAACCCCACTGAAAGACACTTCAAAAGCACACATGGATCTAACCTACAGCTGCCTGCCTTTTCAATTGTTTCACAACAACTACCTCATCTACCCCTTAAAACCTAAAGCAAATTGGTTTAATTTCAAATCAAAAACATGTAAATGAATGAATAACTTCACTAGAAATTACTTAACATAAAGGAATTGGTAAAAAAAAAAAAAAAGTACAAGATAATTACCTAAAAATTAGCACACAAAAAAGAACAAAAAAAGTTGTTGTTTTTTTTTTAAAAAAAAGACCGAAAAAAAACCACCAAATGGCTTGAAAAAATGTAAATGTAATAAACTTTAAATATATGACTATGATTAAAGAAATATTTTCTAAGAACTATTTTAAATATTTTTCTCTCTTTTATTTGTCTTTTTTAAAACAAAAAAATCTGTTAATTTTCTTGTCAGCTTTTCCTAACTTCTTGCAATTTCTGGGACATCTCTTGTCAAGTTGCTCATTGCTCTTGTAGCCAGGGTTTCAAAAGCAGTCAAACCTATTTGCTCGGGTTTCAAAGGTTTAACCGCTTGTTAAAAGCGTCCGAATGTAACACAAGAAACCGATGTCGATCCATACCAAAATTCTGATAATGGCTGACTCTGAACATGCTACAGTTAAAACAGAGAACAGGAGGAAAACAAATTATAAGATTGCATTTCACTATAAGGTAAACGTCATTTCAGCATCCTTTTAATTCATTTCTCACCCGATCCGATGGTTGCCATGAAATTTCAGTGGCCTCTATCCCTTCTTCTCTAATCTTCTCCACCTCCTCCCCCCTCTTTGTACTGGCATTGAGCCAGTACGACTGTCTGCCAGTTTCAAACGTCCCAGCATCAATTACCTGAACCCAGCACTCACATATTCCCATAACGGCACTAAAACCTACACACACAACATACATGCCTCACCCCAGCACAATGTCTGATCAAACACACACTCATGAGATACTCGAATCCCACTTTCAAACTCTCAGCCTTTCTCCGTTCATGTCTACACACGTGCATGATTTCACAAAACGAGGACACTGAATAATTAGGGAGATGAAAAAAAGAGTCAGAGCCTACACAGACAGTCATTTCAATTATCTCTATTCCTCTGGCTGTCTGGCTGCTGTCTCTTGAAGGTTATGGGCTCAGCTCACCACAGTCTCCTCTGGGACTTAGTCATGAGGAACCAGTATGGTGTTTGATTCCCCTCCACACAGGACCCAATGCTAGAAACCATCACCGTGCTAAAGAGCCACTGTGTCTCCATCTAGCCTTTTGCCTCTATGTGACAGCTGTCTGCAGGAGTGCAGCATCAAAATCCAGGACCTACGCTTTAGCCGTCTCTGTGGGAGCCCACTCTTCCTCTCTTTTTCCATGTCTCCATAATGTATCCTTTATTTCTTTCTTTGTTTTTTTTTAAACACCAATTTCTGTTTCTTGGGGGAAGACAGTTTACGTTGGTGCTCCAGTTGAAATATTTTTCTATATTTCATTGTTAATATTTATTTATTTAATACTTATTTACTCAATATTTGTTTTAGCGAAATTTTGTTTATTTATTTTTGTTTTCTTACTTTGTAAAGCTGCCTTAGGAGATTTAAAGCGCAGCTAGCAGTAGTTGGCAGCTCATTCAAAGAAGACAGTGGCTGTAATTGGGAGAACAATGAGGTCTGGGAGCTCCTTACCCTCCGAGCTGAGGACGAGATCAGACGCCATGTAACAGAGATGGTAAATGATTGTTATTGCCAAGACATGCTGTTGTTACTGTTTAGAACGTGCTGCCAACACGTTATATGGCACACTATAGGCTGATGCTGTTGTGCCACGCCTCTTTTGATTCTGCAATGCTGGCATACTATCTAAAATTACACATTGGAGCATGATGCCGCAAAGGCGGTGCAAAGAAAGCACTTATAGTGACAGCCCTATCTATCGCAATCTTTGTATGAAAAGGGCTACTAACTCAGTTGTAGCTCAGCTCAGAGACAAATTCTTTAGTGCAGGGCCGAACTTAACCATCTTGTTCTTTTAAGAGGTAAAAGGGGCCTTACAGAGAGTCCACTATTTATTTATACAAAGTTTTTTCAGTTTTTTCAAAGTCTTTTAGTCTCAACTGATTTATTTAGCAACTTAAACTGTAGTTATGGCATTTGTTTAAAAATAGAAATTTGCAAAGAATTAACTTTTCATTCCAACTGGGACCCTGGGTAATCAGTGCCACTTTTCTCCTCGCTATGACACCCCTGGATGTCTGGACCAAGCCAAACAGTTTACTTTATCCTCTCGTTTTATGAAGAACAAGGGATTTTTGACAGATCCAACAGTACACTTGTGATGTGAGGATCAACAATGGCAAGCAGCCAACACAACCGCACGGGCATTTCTCATCTCTTTACGGCTGCATTGTGATATGATAAACAGGGATGTTTCGCCCCCCTCTCCACCCTTCTAAATCCTCCCAGGTATTTATTGGATACGTTCAGCCCAAGCCTGGTCTCCTTGGCAACAGGACCTTGCAGGGATACACAGGAAGCTCTGGGTAGACCTGTGTGTGTGCTCTATATCTGCTTACCTCTAGAAAAGCATGCAGGCAAACTGTCCTCTAAAGCTCTTCTGCAAAGGACACGACTCATAATAACCCAGTGTTATACTGACACTTAACTCCACAAAAACACAAGCTAAATCAGAAACATGTTCAACAAAAGTATGTATAAGTGCACACATACACACAACACATAGATACACAGCTGGCATGTGTGTAAATGCCCGTGCTAGTACGAATAGAAGCAAAAGGTATGTACCTTTACATGGCAGGTACATGCATATATGCATGGTAACTTAAAATAAACTTCAGTAAGACTGCACTGGAATAGTACAGTGTGTTATGTAATATGCATGTATACAACAAGGACACACTCTATGGGAAAAAGCAATGAAAAATTTACAGTCAGCATTACAGTCAAAGAGAAGCATAAGCTCCCAACACTCTGTCGGACCATCAACTGTCCACCCAAACATGTCATTCAATCAGGAGATTTGTACAAGTGTGAATGAATTACTACACAAAATAGAGATAAATTGCTCCCGCAGCATTTAATTTCTGAAAATGACACAGGCACTCTGGGAATGACTGCTAAATCACATATTATCACTGCTTATTCATCATATGCTCCAGAGGATCTTGACCAATCTAGACACAGTGAAGCATGAAGTGGAAGCATAATGTCTACTGGGGATGAGGTGGACATCCCACCTCAGGTTGGTTTTGTCACTGAAACCTTACTGAAAAGTATCCAAAGACTGTCCAGCTACCCCAGTCTAGATTAGAGAAAAGAGGGGTCCCTCTTCAGCCGCTCTTCCTGAGGTTTCTTCCATTTTCTTTCCCCCCATTACAGGGTTTTTTTTGGGGGGGGGGGGGGGTTTCATTAGGCGATGTGAGGGTCTAAGGACAGAGGGATGTTGTATGCTGTAAAGCTCTCTGAGGTAAACTGTGTTTTGTGATAATGGGCTTTATAAATAAAATTGACTTGACTTTTTAAAATCTGTTACAATGATTTGCTGATTGTTAGACTTAGATGTCTATGTATACAGGATATGTATGTAAATGCATGGTCCTGTTGCAAAGTAATAAAGAATCTGCTGCTGCTATGTGTACATATGGTGTCTGTGCAATCATCTGTTTAGTTTGAAGTTGATAAAAAAAGACATGACCTTTAACCATTATAGGTCTTCTTTGGGTCCTCACTACATTTACATGCACATAATATATATATTTTTTCACTTACTCTAAAAAATATAATATTTTTACTAAGCTGTTTAAATGGTTGATCAGGGTTTCCCTCACATTCATTTATTTGTGGTGGCCCGCTAAGATCAAAACATCTGCCGCCATAAACCGATTTTATGTTTTTGGAGCTGGATGGAGCATCCAAAAAGAATATGCTGTTTGGAATATTGGTATAACAGTATTTTATTAGTGTGCATGTAAACATAGCTCTTGTGGCATATTCTGATAAAAATATCTCTCTAAAAAATGCAGTTTGAGATTTTTCTACACTTCAAATATGTGTGCGCAAAAACAGAGAGATATTATCAGCGTGTTAAAAGGTTAAACACTGGAGAAGGGAGTCAAAAGTTTATCTTTTTGACTTTTTTACCACACAGTGTTTTGTGTTGCTTATGTTAGAGTGAAAAGATAAGTCTACACCCCCTACTCACAGAAATCAGCCGAAGATTTGCTTATAAATTCTGTCTCGTCCTAAATAGTTAAAACAACTAGAGACAGAAAAAGCGGCAGGCAAAACAAGGCAGGAACGGGAGTTGACAGAAAGTTAGTGAGAGAAAAACACAGATGAGAGGAGATAGGAGCCTCTCGGAAACATTAGCTACTCAGAGAGACGGTGAGGGAGGCGGTGTGAATTAGAGTCTTTCTTCTCTGGCGCCTCGAGGGAGGAATGATATATTCAATTTGGGTTAAAAGAATGCGTTTAGAAAGGAAACACTACGACGGGCCCGGAGTGCATGCAAGACACGCATTAGAGGATTAATGCCTTTCCTGTGTTTCTCTGCTGGATGGTAATTGAGAGATTCAGGAGTGGAGCTTTTACTGAGTCAGATCAAGGCTACAAGCTGTCAATGAAAACTACAAACATGGCCATGAGGGCAGCTGACTGTCACTCAAAACTGCTAAAAAAAACAAAACCCAGCCTAGTCAGGAGGAAGGAGCCTGCTTCCTCCATGGCTTCATCCCTTTCTTTACATCTACATCTTCACCTCTGATTCTTTCTTTGCTTCTCTCCCTTTTACTTTTTCAATCACATCTGTTTCTCAGACCTCCATATCTCCAACTTAATCATTTCATTTCTCCTCTGCCTCTCCACTTTCATCTCTCCCCTTGGTCTCTCAGGGGTGATGACTGACTACGAGGTGCCACTTACATGGCTGGCTAGTGTAACATTAGCTTGCTTATGTAACACGACACTAAGCAGGGTTGCACGCAGGTTGTAGGGCTGCTCATATGTATGCATGGGTGTACGCCCACGGGTGTCATTTAACTATAGTGCATTATGAGAGAGCAGTAGAGCACATAAGCACTTTTAAAGCTTCAGTTCCTACAGGCAATCGCAATGTTAATATTGGTTCATCTCGACTGTAACAAATGATTTGACTCAAATAATTCAAAAACAAGCAGACTTTGTAATAAGCTACAAACTATTTGAGTCTGTGTAACTAAACAGAGAGCTGAAGTGACACAAAAACTGTCAGGCTCTCTTCCAGAAGTAAGGAAACCTCATTCACGGTCAAGTTTGTAATAACCCAAATGACCAAATACATACTACATAGAGCGCGTAGTGGCCTTGGTACGAGTCCAGGTCCAGGTCCTCTCCTCTCTCTCCCTTTTCATATCTGTATCTGTCTCTCAATAAAGCATGACGAATGCCAAAAAAATATTGTTTTTCTTTTTAAAGGAATACTGTTATTCACTAAATATGTCTGCTTTTAGCCACACTCAAGCTCAAAACCATAAGAGATTAGACAAAGGCAGTTAATAGAAAATGGACAGGTAGATGACAGGTAGATGTACAAAATTAAAATAGACTGTGGTTGGATATCACGGATAAGGGAGAAACAGTTACAATTTGTCAGGTGTGCTGCTACGCTGGAAACTTTTTGGGAATTATAGTTTTTCAATGACAACAAATTAATTGTAGATACATCATACATATAATTATCCGAGAAAGTGGGTGATAAACTGCAGCAACATGCTTAATTTTAAAACAAACGACTGAAAAAGAAAAAAGAAATGATCAATGAGATAAAGAAGTGAGTGGAACCAAAAATATTCATGACAAACCCAATCACTGAAGAATAGCTCCAGGCTTTGATGCCAATTTGATACAGTGGCTAAACTGTGGAATTACAACTTCTGGGTACATCATGTGACAGAAATAATCTTGTATCTTGTAAAAATGTATTTGGCATGTACTTTAAGTTTTTAGTTCGGCCTATGACCAATTCACTAACATGGAGGGGGCAGGCTTCATGACCTATACTGCTGACAGATGCAGGGGGGGTTCGAGAATGAAAGGCCGCTTTGGGGGCGCTGTCATGTTGTCCATATTTATCTACGGCATCAACCAACTATTAATGATAAAAAGATGTAGAGAACTTTTACGTGCAAGACTCCATCCTGTCTTTCTGGACTGCAGAAAATGACACGCCATTTGATGTCTTTATGGTTCGCACTTCAGGTCAAGAAAAACCTGCAGTTTTTTGGTCCAAATTGGAACCAACTGTTTGGGTTCCGAACCAATTTGCTTTCAGCCGAAATGCTCTGAACTGTTCAAAATTAGGTGCAGGAACCGAAACAGATCGCGTTCCATGTTAGTGGAGCGGAAGGAATGAATGAGCCCCCATCTCCAACACTGTATTCAGTTCTCTTTATACATCTTTTTTATAACGCAGGAACATGAATGACAGTCTGCTACCAACCGAGGTAAAACACTTTCTGGGGAGCTGAACTGATAATGCAGACTGTACACCAAGAGGGGAAACATGATGAAAGCCCAGCAGATCCATGCACTCACTCAGACAAAGGCACATTTCCTCCGTGGAGTGTGGACCCTCAAACTCTGTGGAGACGACCTCCTGGTCGTGTGTGTGTGTGTGTGTGTGTGTGTGTGTGTGTGTGTGTGTGTGTACAAAGTGACTGGGAGGGCAGAGCAGGTGGGGGGTGGGGCAGCTGCTGGTGGAAATGGTGCACAGCTGCAGCATTGCGCAGTTTCTCGACCACCAGACAGATGTGCAAAGAGCCGCAGTCCCACATGCTTATTACCTAGCAAGGACAAGGCAGGGGAGCCACACACACACGCGCACTCACAAGCGCACACACACATGCCTGTGCAAAAATGACCTCATATAGAGCCAAATACACCACAAGGACACATGAATGCCATCTATCAGCAGCGAGCAACTGTGCTCCACACACACTATCAGGCCAGATGTGCACATTTTGAACCAGCCGCCCAACAATTTCAAATGGTGACTTCCTCATCAACACACAGACGTACAGAGATGTTAAACTCCATATGACCCCAAAAACAAGCAGACAGAGACATAAACAAAGCTTGTAGAACTACAGAGGAAGAACAAAGGAGTCATTTTTGTCGTCATCCCTGAGCGGCGGGTGTGTGACAATGAATCAGGACTGCCTCACTACTCTGTGTGTGTGTGTGTGTGTGTGTGTGTGGGTGGGTGTGTAATGTGTTCTCATGATGTACAGCACAGCGATGCAGTGGAGCAAACTGAAAACGCTGCTTCTTTAACTAAAGCCCCAACGTCCCGCTGTCCTTGAATCTAAACACTTTCAGTCTGAAACCTCTTGATTCAGCTTAAACACACAAATCTGCAGGACAGCTACAAAATACAGACTGTGAGACAGTTTAAACTACAATACAACATTACTGAAGGCAGAATTTAATGAAGGGTTGTGTAGCCTATTAGGCTGCATTAGCATTAATATAGTGTAGCTAATAAACTGGCAACTGAGGGTATCTGGCAGAGGTGGGACCAAGGCAATGTTTGTAAGTCACATGCAAGTCTCAAGTCTTTACACTCAAGTCCAAAGTCCTCAAGTTTGAGTTTCGAGTCCCAAACAAGTCATAATGCACTCATGACCAAATGCAGCGCTACTTGATGGCACAGTAGCTGCTAACATTAGCCAAACATTAGCTAGCTATATTATTATTTGCCCCAACTTACTATTCTTTGTGCAACTTCAAATGTTGAACAAAGTGGAAAGATGCTGCATCTCTGTCATTTTCAAACTGAACGTTTTGTGTACTGTAATTCATTTTTTGTTGAGCATAGCAGTTTTAGTATGATAACCTCAGCAACACGACGTTCATTCTTCATGGCGCTCTCCTGCAAGTCGACTGGATGCTGAAAACTGGTTCAAACAAAGTGGACCTGCGCAAAGTGTCAACTTGCTGGAAATAAAAAGCATAATGTAAGTTCATTCAGGAAATTACATCAGAACATCAATTGATTCTTGTTACACTTCTTAAAAAACAAAAATACTTCAGGCTTGGGGGAAAGTATCAAGTATTTTCAAGTCATAAGGCTCAAGTCAAAGTAAAGTCACGAGTCATTTGTGTCAAAGCCCAAGTCAAATTGCAAGTCTTTTTTGATTTTGTCAAGTCTAAAGTCATCAAATGAGTGACTTGAGTTTGAGTCGAGTACAAGTTATGTGACTCGTGACTCATACCAGAGTCCACACCTCTGGTATTTGGTAACTGGTCCCAGTATGCAGAAGTGGGATGCAGAAAAAAACATCTGTGCAGAATTTTCCACTCATACAAACACACAGAGGTTGCATTCATATAAATTCCCATTCATAATAAGACCCATACTAACTATGAGCTGATCTTGCATCTGATCACATTCCAGGTATAGATTACGCCTTGCACTATCGTGGGTTTCCTCCTTACCCATGTACACAGATCCTATTTTAACACCAGCGTCTGTCTTTGAATGAATTCACAGTTTTTACTATCATATTGACGTGTTTTTCTTTGGAGCCCTTTGGAGCGCTTTAATCTCATCTGAACAAAACGGTTACGTTTCTGTCATTTCCTGAGAGCAGATAAACACTTAATTATCCGCTGAAACTCTTGATCACCACTGAACCATCTGTTCCAATGTACATCAGAAAGCACAGCAGCAGAAATGACAGAATCAGGGTAACACTGAGAGAGATGAGAAAACAAAGTTACATAGATGGAGTGAGTAGCGCAATAAAACTTGTTGAGTATAAATTGTGGATGTAAATACACAGATGAGAGTGAATGGTGACAACAATGATGATGATGATGATGATGATGATGAAAGTCATTATGCAACCAAGCAACAGGATCACATTACTTTGATTTGATGAGCCAGCTGTTAATTAAAGAGAAGCTGGACTCAGCTCTATCTCATGTTGTTTTCAGCAGCACTGGAGCCAGAGGACACAGAGGGGAACATTACTGGTACAAATATGAGGAATGAACTAATGGTCAGATGCACAAATGGCTGAATAGATGCTATGTGGCACAAAAATAATGTTGACAGGTGGGGTGATGTTTTAACAGTGTTTTCCTATCAAAATCGTTAGGCCCCATCATGCCAGAAGGCGGCACAGTGAAATTTATCTAACTTCTTCACAAGATAAGGAGTTTCTAGAGACTTTCAGACTTAGGGCTTGTTGGTTAAAAAAAAACAGGAGATTGTAAGCTAACTGCTAACACATTAGCCAGCAGGCAACATGCTAGCACTTGTCAGTCATAATAGCTTCAAATTTGGCACAAACATCTACTGGGACTCAGTGATGAACTCAGTGGATTTTGGTGAAAAAAAAAATCAAAGGTCAAGGTCACTGTGGCCTCATCTGTCTGATTCCCATGAACACAATATCTTAAGAAGGCCTTGAGGAAATTTCTTCATATTTGTCACAAACGTCCACTTTGACCGAACTATGCACTGATTAGACCTCACAAAACATGTTTTTGGACATAATTCAAGAATGCATATGCTAATTACAACACATTTCTAATGTCTAATAGATTGATGCAGCAATGACATTTTATATTCAAAAGGTCAAAGGTCAACTTCACTGTGACATCATAATGTTCTGTAAAAAAACTATTTTCGGGCTATTACTCAGCGCCATAACTCAGGAACAGAAGGGGAGACATTTGGTCAGATACTGAATTGGTGACATGGAAGTTAATAAGCCCCTAACTCTCAGTCTTTTTCATTTTATATTAGTTATACTGTGAGGTCAGTTAACTAGAGCTCATTGTCCTTTAACTGTATTTCCTCGTTCTAAAGTTTGTCAATCAATCTTTATTTGCACAGCACTTTTCAAACAGGTTACTGCAATTAAAAGTGCATTGCAGATGATTGTCAAGCTGATAATACTCACTGCACTGAGCTAAGATGCAAACACTATATTTAAAAATACATGCGTGACACAGAGGCAAACATATAACAGTGACACATCAACACGGGCTGATGGACAAAGGTAAACAAACAAGAAACACAAACACACACAGGGGGATTAGTGTAGAGTGGAGAAGAGAAGAGAAAAGGACACAGTGTATTTTTAGCCTCTGCTTTGCATGAGGCTAGAAGTAAAATACATATTTCTGGGTCTCTGATTTCTCACAGTTTTATTTTGCATGATTCACTTCAGTCTTTTGCTCCACTTTTGCTCAACTTTGACATTTTGGCCTTTCTCACCAAACCCGCTCACACAGCTCACTGAGATGGATGGAGGCCGTCACACAGGCACAGCAAGACTCAAAACACAGCAGGTGCATTTTAAACTCAAAACATTTTTGAATTTTTTGTGAATTTAGTATAGTAAAGCAAACCAATAAGTAAAACATTTTTTTAAAAAGGTCTACAAACCACACAGCAGAATGTCGAGAGCTTTGTCAATCAAAACATAAAGTTGTTGACAAATTAAAAGCATTACTTTCCCAAAAGCTTCTCAACTCGAGTCCACAGAGCCACAAAGGCAATTATTCTCCTGTGGTCGTGTGGACACTGTGCACTCCACTACTCTGCCTGCAAGAGCGTCTGAACCTTAGAGAGAGGATGGAGTTGAAGGGGGAAGAAGGAAGCTAACAACAATGCATGGATGATTATCTTGGTGGTTCGTACATGTACAGCTGACCGTACCTCTGAATGTACATCCAGATATTTGCTGAGACATGTATGTATTTGTTAATATAAGATCTGACCTATGGATTAGATAGCCATATTGTCAGCCTTGTTGTTGCATGCGGCTGGAATAAACACACACACACACACACACACACACACACAAACAAACACACAGATGAGGCTCACTGGGTGGTAAACAGGGCAGCAGAGTGTCTCTTGACAACAAGGCACTGAATGAATGATGTTGTGAATCGTATAACATGCTCTGTCAAGGAACATGCAAACACACACAAACAAAACAAGCATGAGTGAAAAACCACTGAAACATAACATCCCACTTTCTCCACTGTTGTGTGTATCAGAAGCTAACTCAACAATTGATTGCTCACCACATGTGCAGCGTTGTGTGTATGTAAAAATCATAGTCACGCAAAGCGGCCATACACCTAATAACGTGTAACCTTCAAGCCTTCACACAATGTAAACAGATGACTTATATAAAAATTTAAAGCCCCACACAGTCGTCTTAAATGTGGAAATTAGCAATACAGGCCAAAACCTTTTCTTTGTACCAGGCTGCAAACATGTTTATTTCTGTAGTATAATTGGGTATTTTAACAGGGGGGTCTATTGAGATTAACTCAAGTGGCTGTTTGAGGAACTGCAATTCTGGCACATCCACTTTGGCTTCGCTTTTCAGCTCCGGAAGTTGCCGCTTTGTATAAATACAGGGTGCACCTGGACAGGTTACATGTACTCATAAATCTTGCGTTGCCAGAAAAGATTATTTGGAAGTATAAATCCTTTTCCTGAGAACTTACAAAGAAATGTGAACAAGAATGTAGTTTTTGACTTTCAGACTAATCCTAAAACAACATCGGGATAAAAGCTGAATCCATACCAAAACTACCTTTAAATAAAAATTCCTAGCCGCTGTCTAGTAGATGCAACAAAAGAACTAAGGTTGATTTGAGGAATTTTCATTAAACAGGACGCTAACTTGGTAAAGATCATGCAGGGTCAGTCCTAAGAAAAACAATATTTCTTTTTTAGGGAGAAAGTCAAATTAATAAATCAAAAACGATACATAATCACAGTAAAAGAACAAAGGAAGACGATGATTTGGCCGTTAAAATATCATAACCAACTGCTTCCATCTGTAGCTGAGTATGTTTTTAACCTCCTCACAAGCAAATAAATAAACCCTCACCAGACAGATACAGTGAGTCATGAGATGTACTGTGTCTGAGTTAATATTACTCCCACACACATACAGACAAGCAAGAACCACTACTAAATCCACAGAAACAGATCTGATTTGTCTGCTTTGTGGGTGTTGAAATGTTTAAGCTGGGATGATTATTTTTATGTTTCAAGAAGCTTTTGTCAACTTCCTGTCTTCGTCTGGGTTTGATTTTAGGATCAAGGATCTTCTCTTTTCCCTGTTATTACATGTTGTATGAATGCCACAATGCAAACTGACCCCTTGTGAACTAGTGTGTGAATCTGTAATCTGTGAATAATCTTTAAAGTATGCATCCCGGACCAACCAACCACCGGGGTGCTCCCACAAATGGCCAACTAAATGGACAATGTAGGAAAATATAGCCATGTGGTGTATACTGTGCACAGACAAGAACATTTAACAAAGAGAAACACACACACACACACACACACACACACACACACACACACACACACACACACACACACACACACAGAGATGACTGTAGACACACATTAATCACCAGACACAGAGTCACTAAATCACACTGACTGGGGTGGCCTCAGACAGACTCTCTGTCTCTGCTGTACATGAATATTTCAAGAAGAGAGGCCAGAAAAGAATGATTCTGTGGTCAGTTTGCAGGTATTCATCCAGAAAGAAGGTTTATAAACCCCAAATCACACACACTCCTTAATGACTGATTCCTCAGCATGCCATTTGTGTGTTTGCTCTCATTACCCCCTATCTGCCAACAATAGTAACCTTCATATAACACTACAGGAGACCTGTCCTACTGACAATAAGCAGAAACAGATAGCACCACGCTACTGTTGGGATATCAGTGGGATACACAGGCCAGGGCCCCAAAACACACACACACACAAGTCAGTGTGTGAGAAGAGGTGTCTGACCCCAATTCTGAATGTCCAACTGGGTGCGTGCCATTAGACTTCTCAGGCAGGCTGTGTAAAGATACAAGCAGGGAAGCACCAGTTCAATTGTGCACATGGAAACAATTAACCCAAATTAGTGATTGAAGTGTAAGGACATGCAGTATTTATACTTGTGGTTTTGTGAGTAACACTTCAGTCTCAGAGCGCTACAAAGAGCAGCTAAGCAGTTTCCACTACTCAACTACTACACAGTTGAAAAAAAGGCATTTAGAAATCATCAAGTCATGCTAGCTTTCATCAGAGCAGTTCCCCAGACAGACGGCTCCGCTGCAAGCAAACGTCCTGCATTCAAGATTTTACGTAGGTAAAGTGCAGCTTTATTAGTATTATTAGCTAAATAAATATGACATACACGCTATTGACAAAATGGCTGAATGGCTCCTGTAAAAGTAGTAGTAGTACTTAGTACTACAGATGTATTTAATTGTCAGCAGTAGTTAACGGAAACCACTTGGCCAGCTGTTAAATATTGGTAGTTAAATATAGCTGTAAGATAAATGTCATGGACGAGAAGTAAACTGCTGCACAAAATGGAAATAATCAAGTACAAGAGTCTCAAGAATGTACTTAAGTACAATTATTGAGTCCTCCACCTTTCTAACAAACACTGCTTGTCACTAAAATTACAGAATAAACACGTCTAAGTCGGAAGGGATACACTAATTGACACAAGGTTGTCAGTGCACTCGGAAAAACATTTGAGTGATCTCACACACCCTCTTCAGCTGCCCTGGCCAACGTAAGTAACCTTTTCGCACCGAGTCGTGAGCTCTTGGCAGTGAGCCTGAGGCAATACTGAGTCAACCAGTGGTCAAGGACGGACACAGAGCGAGGCAGCGAGGTGGAGAGGAGAGGGAGGGAAACCATCATCCATTGAGAAGTGAGACAAAGGGCATCAGGGCCTCATCACACTCGAGTGAGAACAAATAATAGCCCCCCCCCCCCAAACAAAATGGACAAAGCCCCCCCGTGACCCACCCTCTCATCCCGCTCGCGGCGGCGGGGGGGACGCCAAGACCAAAATGATCGGCAAGTCACCCATAGCTGTGTGAGACGTGTGTGTGTGTGTGTGTGTGTGTGTGTGTGTGTGTGTGTGTGTGTGTGTGTGTGTGTGTGTGTGAGAGAGAGAGGAGAGGTAGGTAGATGTGTGAGCACAGACAGGGAGGGGTTGTGGGAAAGCAGCATGTGCTTCAGTTCATCTTCACCTCTCTCTGGATCTCCGTCAGCTTTTGCTTTTCATGTCTCACTGAACGCTGCAACATCAGTCGCAGCTAGAACTCATGATTCTTTTCATCATTATGTGATGTATTTTGATTAAATCAGTTAGTTGTTTCATCTATAAAATGGCTGTAAAAACTGTAAAGACAGTCCCTACACACAGCTGTTCACCGATTACAGGCTGGTTGGTTTCGTGCCTCCTCAGCAACATTTATCGCATTTATCCGTGCACCCTGCAAGCAACCCGAGAGCTGAATTACCCATGAGAAAAACATGGTGTCGAGAAATAATAAACAGGTAAGGCATGGTGTGATTCAGACTCTAATTGAAGCCATCAATAACACAGCACACAGGTCTCACAGCGATATCAGGGGGAGCTGACAAGCTTTCTGCGATCCACACATTCTCTTTTATCACACACACCTCCTCTGAAGCCTGTAAAAGGTGCAACTTAGTTGAGTCTTTGATAACCTTGTTTTGGTCTGAGGCGAGTCATTATCACCTGCTCTTATGAGTCCATTTAGGATGGAGAGGTATTATCTCTGTTTACCAATTTAGGCTGCGTATTCTCCAATGATTTGGACATAAGAATGTGATAACATATCAAATTTTCTTCCCTTTTTTTCTTCCAGGCTCTTTCTTTTCTCTTAGAAACCTGAACAACGTTGCTTGATTTCTTTTAAAAACATTGGAATAAGACAATGAGCAGCTTGTAAAGAAATGACCCAGAAAATAGCAAAAAATTTGTAAAAAAAAAAAAAAAAAAAAGCGATACTGAAAAAGTAAACACTGAAGGAAGCCTAACAGGGAGTTCACGCTTGGCACACGGGAGAAGTTTCAGCTGTTTGCAATCTGCAATCCTCACCACCAGATACCACTAACTCCTACACACTGCTCCTTTAACAGGAAAGTCAGCGCAGAAGCATTTTAAAAGGGACAAGACAGAATTTAACTATGACGAGGAATATGAAATGGTCTACCATTGCACTCCAGCATATGTGACTGACATCAGAATTAGTACCTGCATTATCCAGACTGTTTCTCTAACAACCATATGGGACCCAGGCTTGTTTCGTTTGAGTCACCAAACTGCACATGTCTTCAATATGCTCCAACAGGCTTTGCCTCCAGAGCAAAATTAACTCTGCTTACGTTGTGTCGCAGTCTGAAAATACTTCACAGCACTTGTTCTTGCGGCCGTCGCTCTTATGACTGCAAGCCTTTTATGGCCCCTTTCTTCGTTACTCATCCGATGAGTTTATTTAAAAATCTGTTTTTGCCCTCTTTTCCTCTGTCAGTCGATGTTCCACGCCTTTAAAATGACCCTACCGGATTGAAAATAGACTTATTCTCATTCAAGCGACCATGGATGACGACATATACACACACACACACACAAACAGCCTAAACACACTCATATGTGATGTCACACTTCGCTGTCCCCACAGTCAGATGTTCTGCCTGAGATCTATGAATCAGCATCGAACAGCCAAGATGAGTGACTGTGACATCAGTGTCAAAATATAGCATCGCTGACATATGACTTAAAAGGATTAGCAGAAGCGTTTCTGCCGTCGTCCAGCCTCGACCGCAAATAAACACCCTTTTTAAAAAATATCCACATTAATGAACAAAGTGAACACTGGCCAGACAGAAGCTATTACCTCCAAGAAAGTCATTAAGTCCTCTGAATGATGTCATGTTTTATGCTCGCTGCACCAATCCTGCTTTGCACTTTGAAACATTAACCTTTAATTGCATCTGTAAATTAAACAAAGTTTCCCAAAGACTTACAAAAGAGGGGACCGGGTCAACTCTAACTTCTGTACTGGCCTACAAAAAAATGTCATCCTTGGGGCACTCCATTTGCCAGGTGACCAGAGAGACACAACTGCAAATAATACTGCTGCTATATGTGTAAAAACTTAGCCATATCAGTTCATTAAGATTAATTCCACCAGCAAATACAGTGCATTTTCTTTCCCAAGTTAGAGAGTGTTTGTTTTCCCTATATTTGAAAAATCTTTAACCAGGGTTACATTTAACAATTTTTGCTCATCATCGCCCCTCAAATCCTGCCCTGCCTCCACTTTAAAGTGAGTTAAAAATAAGTTGAAGGAGTGAGATGGCACTTCTTGTTTTTTGCAGAGGAAAAGGAGATAATGGCTTTTTACTGGCAGATAGCTTCTTTTCCTCAGGAGGTCTGGCCTTGAGACTAAAACGGTAACAGAAAATGGCCCACCGTCAATACCAATCTATCCACCTGAATAGGAGAACAGCCTTTAACCTGGATTTAGCCACTATTACATTCAATTTGATTTGTGATGCTCTCAAATAGCCTTTACTGGCTGTTAGTTGGGTGGATTGATGTTTCAATATTGACGTTCGGAGAACTATTAGTGTCTTGTCCTTTAGACTTTGTGCAGTTTTTTTTTAGCTCAAATCTTAATCTGAATTCTCGACTGTACATTAGACGTAGGATGATAACATTACTCTTTGCACAAAGCTGTACACCTTTACCAAATAGAGTAGCAAAGTAATAGTTCTCAGAGTATTAGAAACACGCAAGCATTTTCAGTTATGGGACTTCATGCCCAGGTAACGAAAGGAAGAAGTTTAAAAGAACCAAGGGAGTGTAAAGAGCAAAACAGAAGTACTGAAAGTTTCCAGATTCATTGCAGGATCAGCTGCATTTAACTTTATGTTTAAATCTCTCTCCTCAGCTGGAGAGAAATGACATAAGCCAGCTAGTCTCTGATCACCAACACAGCACATGAAAAATGAAACGCTACATTGCACGCTAATTCACTTACATAAGAGCCTCAACTGAGACGTGAATTTAAAAGTACAGTGACAGAGAGAAATACACAGAATAAACACAGAGGAGCATCTAGGCAGGAGGCAGAGAGAGCAGGACAAAAATGCCCCTATTTTATTGTTGATTACAAGCCTCTGTATTTTAAATTGTCCTTTGTATTTCAGCCAAATAGTCATTAACATGACATAAAACATAAACTACACTGCAATTATTCTAATATATACCCTAAGCTTTTTATATCGTAGTGGATTTCTCAGACGCCCTGTGAAGACCCCCCCCCCCCCCCCCCCCCACCAACACAAATCATCTCGCAGTCTTTAACACACACAGACACACTCACAGGCGGCAGAGATTTAGTAACTATGATCAACACTCCAGCTGACAGCGACGGGATGTAATTCTCCTGCAGTATTTCTGGAAAAATGCCACTTTAGTTTCAATCTTTAGCCCAGACAGAACCAAGGCTGTTTGGCACTTCCTCTTTGCATGCATCACAATTGTTTCCAGCTTGTGTGTCTCAGTCGGTGTGTGTGTGTGTGTGCACGTGTGTCCTGAATGTCATTGAAAGCTGCAGATGCACACATGCATTTTGTCATTCTTAATCTCTGTCGCTTTAAGTCTCTGGCTCTTGCCTTAAGTGACAACTAATGCGTTGTTATTCTCTGACTGGCCTATTATCAGACTGACTGACAGGTCGACTGACAACGGACCAAACAGCAACGACTGGAGGGCGACACACGATAATCAAAGCTAACAAGAACCCTTCCTTTACCCGACGTGCACATACCAGAGAGCTGTTGTTCCAGTTGCTGACCGGCCTCCCCTACAACACACTCACACCTAGTTTGCTCAGCTTTTTGTGTGAGAACAATCTGATCCTGGAGTGGTTATAATCATTGATTGGTAGCCACAACTTCAACAATCTTTAGGTTACTTTAGCTACTCAGCTTTCTTCTTTAGCCTTGTTGTTATCCTGCCATGCTGGTAATAACACAAACTCACTGTGTTTGCATTCAAAGCTTTATAATGTGAAAAAGCAATCCACTATTGGTGCAGACTAAAAGGGTGTTTAGACATACAAAGTCAGTTAGTCACGGTTGTATACAAACAGGTGAAGAAGTAATGAGATTACAGCTCACAGCAAGTTCATACACAGCAGTCCCTGGCTTTAGTTGATATCTAGTGTCGGAAA
This sequence comes from Plectropomus leopardus, assembly GCF_008729295.1. Taxonomy (NCBI): domain Eukaryota; kingdom Metazoa; phylum Chordata; class Actinopteri; order Perciformes; family Serranidae; genus Plectropomus; species Plectropomus leopardus. Next base: position 17,369,142 of record NC_056482.1, read on the forward strand.
AAAATGTTGTTGCACATTTGCGATCTGTCATTAGCGCCGTAAACTTGTTTACTATATGACGTGAATGCCGCTGTCACACTGAAAGTCCCACTGAGCTGGTTCAACCTTTAAAACTTTGTATCGAAAATAAAACGTCAAATTTGTCAAATATTTGGATTGGACAGCCAAATCCGATTCGACTGGCATAATTCTGAGTCAGGTACAATCCTAAATTCCTGTGTGATATACCTTTAAACAAAGAGTCAAATAAAAAATACCATTCAAAAGTTCTAATCATTTGTTCCTGTGTCTATGATTTAGATATTTCTTAATATATGCCAAACACAAGACTCAAATATAAGACAATTAATTCAACATATTTACATATATATAAAAATAAATCCCTTTTGTAATGCTGCTCTAACTGCTGTTTTACTGCGACTAATTCACTAATTTGGGCCTCTTGGAAAGACAAGAGTTGACAGTTTGAGACCACAGTGTGTCCTGACCTTTATAGACAGTATGTAACCTTGGTAACAGTGAAGCTCTAAGTGACAAATTATTTAATTTTTGGTCACAAGAGACAGGGAGACACCTCTGTGGATTCAACAGTGTATAAAGCACAGCTGCATGCAGCTTTTGGACGGTAGCACACACACACACACACACACACACACACCAACACACCAACACACACTCATAAATGTTCCAATCCAAAATCTCACTTGAGCTTTCATCCAAACACACTTCCATAAAACTAACACATCTGTTCCTCCACGTGAAGGAACAGAGGCCTTGAGGCGAGATGCCACAAAGTGTCTGCCAGAGGAGAAACCGATTCTCTCTGCGTTGTGTTTCTCACTGAAGCCATCTCTACCTTGGCAGGCTAATTCAATTCATTACAGCTAATTGCGTTGGTGTAAAACACTGGAAGTTTCCACTGTGTGGGGCACTACGTCTCCTCACACAGTCGGGCCATCTGTTAGGTTTTCTGGAAGCCTTCTTTCTTCAGAGAAAAGATGGCAGGTAGCTGGATGATTTGTTTTTATGTGCTTCTGTTTAACACCCAGACAGCACAAATAATCTTATTGCGCTATTGCTGCAAGCGCAGGAGGGAATTTGTGGATCCTTCTTCCATTTCAGACTAACAAAACCAGTTGCAGTAAGCTGCAGCTTGAAGACTTCAGAGGGGTGACAGCTTGTCTAAGTGAAGGGCAGCTTCAGTCACTACAGGGCCACAGGGCTGCCCAACACTCACAGACTCGGAGTAAAGTCGTCTCACACAGACAAGGGTTCAAGCCATCTTCTGCTGAATGATTTATAGAGGTCTTCTGATGGGCGCCCTCACCATGGATTCACTTAAGTAATCAATAGAGTTATGAATATCTCTTGGCGCGGTACAAGAGTAATAAAATTATTCCACTTTCCAGAGAGCAGACTGCGGGCACCACTGGTCCTCATATAGATTGCTTTCTGTTTTCAATACAAGGTCACACTCCAGGCAGACTGACACACACACACACACACACACACACACACACACACACACACACACACACACACACACAATGAATGGAAAAACACATCAGTGCCCACACATTAACAGCAGCAGGGAGTGGCATCCCTCTGTGGCCTGTAACACAGTGCACACGTGAAAAGAAGCTTTAAAAGAAACAGTATTTGCACTGAGGGACTAGTGTGTTTGGGCTACCAGGGAACACTGATGGATTACTGAATGGGCCAAAAGAGCACCGGGGCCAAAATGTGTAAGGGGCCTCTCTTGCCTTCACCTGCACAGTATCACTCAAATTAACACTTCCCAATCAGGAAGAGACACAAAACGACTACAAAAGGACCCAAAAAAGACACAAAATAATTTCAAAGATGTACAAAACAACCAAAACAAGTCAGAAAATTACCTTAAAACACACAAAATTACCTCAGAGACACAACATAATCACAAAGAGACAAAAGACAACTACAAAGAGAGGCAAAACAACTTAGAGAGACACAACATGACTACAATGGGAGACACAAAACAAGCAAAAATGACACAAAATTACCTTAAAAAAATACACAAATTGACTAGAGAGAGACACACAATAACTACAAAAAGGGGCAAAACAACTAAAAAGAGACAAAAATGTCCATCGACCAAAGAAGACACAAAATTACCAAGAAGAGACACAAAACAGCTACAAAAAAAGCAAAAAACAACCAAGAAGAGGCAAAATGACTACAATTAGACACAAAGTAGTTAGGGGCAAAACAACTAAAAAGGGGCAAAATTATGACCAAGAGACAATTAGAAAATTAGAAAACAGCCAAAAAATACACGTGACCTCAAAAAGACACAAAACGACAGATATAAGGGGCCAAACAAACAAAAAGAGACACAAAATGACAAGAAAGAGACATACAGCAACCAAAAAAGACACAAAATTGCCTCAAAACAAACACAGAAACACACAATACAAATACAATAAGGGGGCTAAGCAACCAAAAAAGACACAACATGACTATGAGGAGACACAAAATCTCCCTAAAGTCTAAGCCTGTGTTTCCTGTCCTATGTAGGAGAGGTGGTGGGGCCTTTTACATTTCTGTGCCAAGGGGCCCATTGTTTCATAATCCGCCCCTGCCAGAGAATGCACCTAAGGGACAGCGCCTTCTTTCCGTTTCAGTCAAGATCCCATGACACGGCCTAAAGCAGGAGGGAGTGTGTGTCTAGAGTAAATAGTACTGGGTGTGAGGTTATCTTTGTGTGTGTTTGTGCCAAAGCGTCTCTGGTGACACAGGGATTCCTCGAGACACCTTGTCCTCTGGCCACCGTCCAGTGCACTGCAGAGGAGGGGAGGGCGGGAACAAGACCATGTCAATCAGTTGTCACAGCACTGCGGCTGTTTTATATCCCTTTGAGGACATTCAAACAGGGACCGTGTCGCTTCTGTGGATACCCAATCAGACATTTATACACTTTTGTCTTAGATGAGTTATTAGACTTGATTCAGAAACAACTTTCATCCAGAAAAACCTTTATCATTTTCTTAATTATCCAAACACAAACATCTCCATCACTTAAATCAAGTAAGAAAATAAACCCTGAAACACAATCAAAATTTCAAGACACAATGAAAAGTGTACACATTGTACAAAAAGCTCCATTTTCTAGCTTGCAGTGATTAGATATTTGCACTCTGTTTCACATGATGGTTGACTAACCTAAATTTGCTCTGACAGATGGAGCCACATCACTGAGCATATAGCCAAGCCTACTGTGGTGTTGTTTACACTGCTGTGTGTACGGTTCATCTGCTTGTAAGGGACTGTTTAGGGGTGCTGAGTTGTAAGCTATGAGTGTATTTGCAGATTTAAGTCAAAGTCAGAGCAAACAGGCGAAATCCAACATCAAACCTCGGCAGGCTATTCAATGATAAGGGTCGAGGTCAAACAAAGCACTCAGTGGTGGGAGAGTCATCTTGTTGCACAATATTTCCGTGGTTGCAGGTATTATTAGTTATTATGTGACTCATGTAGCTGCAGCAGGACTTTTATTTTAAGCCTGTCTTCTGCAGTGTTTAGAGCCAAAGCTCAGCTGCTACAGTCTGCCTTGATCTTCACTTGTAAATGTCAAGTTGTTACGACAGCACTGGAAAAACAGGATCCCTTGTTTGCAGGGTAAACATCCCATTTTATAACCTTTTAATATAATATACTATGAAGGTATGAACTGTGACAGAATAGCATCCCATACAGACACATCACTGACTTGTTTGGCATCTTGTTGATCTCGATCCTGTAAGTGTGGCTTTAGGTTAATGGATATATATGTGTTTAAAACACTCCTTATGTGAAATTCATTTGGGGACTCCACCAAAATAGATTCATCATCCAGTGATGCATTTTTTCCATTTATATTTTCCTAATTTTTATGGTCTGAAGCTGAAAATGCAGATGGGATAAGGCTTCAAAAAAGACAGATGCCTCCTTACAGAGGCTACAGTCTGAAGTTCAATGTCTAAAACTGTCCTTGGGCTTTGGACAGAAGAAGACGCACAGCACAAATTCAACAAGGCGCGCTACTGTATGCTCTCACAGATGTGACAGGGAAAATACTTCTTGAGTTGTCACTCCGAGCCAAACACTTCGCCCTGAGCACGCTCTGCCATTTATAGGTCTGCAAAGTGGGCCAAATGAGAGGGAGCCGCAGTGACAATGACACAGGAAGATATCAAAACTGGAGCACTCGGAGAGGAAAAAGGAAAACAAAGGGAGAGAAGAGCAAAGAGCAGACAAGGAATGAGAGACAGAAGAAAAAAGCGTAGTCAAATGAGACTGTTTTGACCATGTGGACAACATGTGGACACTGTAGAGGAAGCTCAAAATCCCACAACAAAGCAGCACATGAGGAATCACTTCATATTCGCTTCTTCCTACATTCACAAGCAGCTCTGGCACTCGAATTTGTCATTTTAATGCAGAGAAATCAAGTCAAGTGAACAAAGTTCCCAGTAAAGTTCCTAGTGTCATTTTTGATGTGCTAATAACATAAGAACTGTAGTTTGAGTCAAATTGCCCATTTGGCTTGCAGCCATCTGAGTCAAAGTATCAACCCAGAGCAAACATTACACGCCTTCAGCATGGCCTTATCTTGCTGTTATTTGCACAAGGTTTCTGTCGAAGACTTACACGTTGCATAACTTTTAGAGAAGTATCCAAAGTAGTTGTTAAGCCGTGTTGAGCCTCTGCATCACTTGAGAGTTATGTAAATTATCTTGAAAAATATGCGTTTTAAGCGCTCCACTGGGGGTGCACAGGTTGAGCAGGAAAACCCAGAGAGCTCTCATATCCATTTTGCCCCTGGGTAGATACGTAGGAGGAGAATCAGGCCGAGGGAGCTGCTCGCTTGGATTCTGATGCCTGTCGGACAAAAACGAGGGCTAACAATGGACTAAAACTGCAAGACAGAAGGAGACAATAGAGCAGCGGAGAGACGGCTTTTAAAAGTCTGACTGGCTGTGAAAAGACCCACGTTTAACGAGGGATTTTTGCAGACGAGTGATTTCCATTCAAGTTCCTGCCTGCTCGGGATCACATTCAGATTCAGATCCAAATCTCAGGTGTTATAATAGAAGACACTCAATATAATCATGATTGTCTGTGAGCTCAGAGGCAACAAATTAAAATGATACCGATAACGCTGGCTGCTGATGCGTCCTATATTTCTGCAGACAAGTGCAGCCTCCCAATGAACTTGAAAATCAGTTGTCAAGGCCAAATTGGGCTTAAAATCAGCCTTTATGTTGTATAGTGTGCTGCAGGCAGAACAGCACTGAGTGAAATAGGCAGGCAGAGAGGGACAGAAATGGTCAGGGGGATAGAGAAAGGGATATTAAGTGACATAAAAGAGATATCACAGAAGGAGGGATGTTACCGAAGGGCATTCAGGGAGGAGATGGAGCGAAGGGAGGGGAGGCAGATCATGACATGAAATCTGATCTTCCCCAGGAGCCTCCAGTTATCCAGTCCCTCTGCAACCAGCAGCTCAACAAACAACACAATAAAAGGAGCTGGAGGAAGCATGATGGGAATGAAACTTGTTCTCACATCTGGTAAAATGTTGCTTTTTTTTCCACAATGTTTTTTTGAGATTTAACAAATGTCTGTTCAGACATAACAGATTCTTCTCTTCCTAAAAATCAATCAGACCACAGCGCAGTCAGTTTTCTTCCACTCATGTGTCTTTCCCCAGTCTGTGCAGCCGTCCTCCAAACAGCATCTACAGCATCTATCCTAAATCTATACGCATCTGTTGTGCCTTCATGTGGAGTCACATTCACTTAAATCGCCCACTGAAGTCATTTTTCACGATTTTGTAAGTCTTGTGAGTCTGTAGTGAGTTGTGTTGTAACATAATTTATACATTTATTCATCTTTTTTCCATCACCCTTTTCTTGTTTCTATAATGACACTATAACGCTAAAAAAACAAACACTAAAAGACATTAGCAGTCATTTAGCTGCAGTGTTTCATGGCTTCAGGCCCAGACACACCAAACTGACATCTGAGAAGAAGGCCGACTGTTGTGTCGCCTCACGTCACCTGTCTCCGTGAAAAAGCTGTGCTTGAACACATTACAAAGACTACAGCCAGCAGCCAGCTAGCATGTACGTTTTGCACCTGCATGAGAGGAAAGTTCTCTCAAAGCTAGCAGGCGGCAGTATTCAACTACTGTACTACGACTGTATTCACATTAGAGTCCTTTGTTTACTTTCCTCATTTCCATTTCTCTTATCGTGCGCTGAGCTAAAGGATTTCATTCACCAATGGGCTCCACCAGGTCAGACGCCGATTCAACATGCTGAAAAAGCCAAAAAAATGTCGACAACAGCCAACAAGGGCCAATGTGTACCAACAGTGCAGAACACAACACAAAATTAGAGCGACAAATGCTCACAGACAGCCCGATGCTGACCGACAGCCGACTGTCGGCTTCGTGTGTCAGGGCCCTTAAACCAGTTGAATGCATGTTCACTTTCTGAGTCTTACAAAAATGTCTTTTTTAAATCACATATGTGCTTCTATGTGCAATCCTATACATCTTGTGTACATCCTGCACACTTTCAACCCAACAACAAGTGTAGAAATGTGATTACTCGTCAGCTGAGGAGTGAAAAAAGATTCACTGTCCCCTCCTAAACTAATGGATCAACTGCAAAAAAAATGAGATCAAATCATTTTTTAAAGTGTGGTTCTTCTTCCCAACTCTCGTTATCCCACTGGCTCCAGTCGACAAACACTCAGCAGACACAAGTAGCCAGCTGCAACGCTGATCGACTGCCAGACACTTCACTCATTTATTTGATAATGTGTTATTTTTATAGCACAGCTACCTCATTCTGCACACTGTCTCTTCCTAACTCATTCACTCACTCACACAGCAGGCTTGCACCCACACACACACACACACACACACACACACACACACACACACACACACACACACACACACCAGTGCGTCTAATAGTCCAGCAGCCTGAAACAAGTGCCATTTATTGAGCAAACCCATCCAGCTGCCCAGTGCTAACACAGTCCAAAAACAAAGAGCTGGAGGGCAGAGAGAGACACACAGAGTTACAGAAAAAGAACGAGAGAGAAAGAAAGCGAGAGAGAGAGAAAGAGAGAGAGAGAGAGAGAGTTGACAGACCAGAGGAGGCAGAAGGCCCAGGGTGTAATAGTTAAGGTGGAGGACAGACTGACTGGCTGTAACAACTTCTTTGTTTCGTTGTGTGTGTCAAAGCTGGGGCTGGTTCCCTTAAATCTGAGTTCCAGGTAGAGTAAAAATAAATACCTGAACTTAATACATTTCAAGATAACAAATGTTTCATTAAATCTTTTGTCTCTTCTTGTTTTTGTATTCTTTTTAGCTGGCAACACATTTTTTTATCTCTGCCTATTCAGACAACAAGTATCAATCTTTGAGTTTTGGTTACTATTGGTTACTCAGTTGCTTACAAATGTTGAAAGCAAAGCAATATGGGATTTGAATGGATTCAGGTTTAAAAAGCAGACTACATAGTGGATCCAGATTTGATTAAATGCCACATAACATAAACCTTGGTCTAAATTACATGTCTGCAGAGGAAAATATTATAAAACCAAATCACCAGAGTAAACGTTGACATGTTGTACATTATTTAAGCTTTACAATTTACATGTAAACAATGCTGGGGCTAATGTGTGCTTATGTTTAGGCACAAGAAACACTTGGTTGGTCAGGAAAAGATCCTATTTTGGTGGCACAATCACTGCTGGAAATGCAGCAACGACATGCTAAAATACAACCGGTGTTGTTTTTGTGGTCTCAAACAGTGTTGTGCAGCTAGGTAGCTGTCTTGCTACCTTTTTATGATTATGAGTTTATATGATTCGTATGAAATGTACAAATGTAACCTATCCCAGGTTTGCATAAATGTACGGTGCCAACATTTCCTTCTGGGCTGAAATGTGTCTGCATCCATGCTTGTGTTGCTGAGTAAGAGACACAGACAGAGTCTGAGAGAGAGTATGTGCGTGCATGGGTCCCGTCTGGCAGAGGGGAAGAGGACAAGGTGTCTCATCTTGTAGCTCTTCATCAAATGCAGCGACAAAAAGCTAATAAGGTCTGAAGCACTTCCTCCCTCCTCTCCGGCCTTTCAGCTCCGCTATGGAGACAACTTCTTTTTTTTTTATGCCCCTTCAGGAGTGCTTTGATGACTCCTGTGCTTCTCTTCTAGCAAAGGTAAAAAAGATGGAGACCCGCATTTGATATCACAAGCTCCCAAGTATTTTAATGAAATGATGTTTTGACTATCGAGGGCTTTGTCTGGTTTTTGTCCTGCATTTGTGCCCAGCCAGAGTTGAATGTAGGAACTACCCACCCAACTTTTCTGTTTTTCTTCTAGAAACCAAGATACACTCAAAAGCTGTACAAATAATTCACATCCACGAAAACGGCTGGACATTATGTGACTTAAATAATAATCATATGGTAAATTGGACTTTTTTCTACATTACAGCTGTACAAAATAGTTCCAAGCTTTGAAGTTTCATTCATAACACTGACATTTGATTTCTAGATCATCATTCAAATGCTATGCAGCTTTCCTTCTTTTCTTTTTTGCATGTCTATTCACTCTGTTTAAACTTAATATTTCTGTACAATTGCAGATAAAGGCCAGGCTACACTAACATTATTAGTATTGTATATTTGTAGAGTCAGATTCCAGCGGTGGCTGTGCAGGATTGTTTCAAACTCGCGTGATCAAACATTTCCAATAACTCCAGAGCGTTGTAAAGTCCGAAAGTCAAAATCTATTAAAATAGCATAGATGTAATCATTTCCAAATTTCACATTTTATGAGCTAACAAAATATGCTGATTCAATACACAGTTGTTGGCATTAAGCCTTTCAAAAGCAACATTCAAAAAACAGTTTGCTTTCCCACTTGCCACACACAAAGGGAGGCACATGCCTGTATTCATTTGTGGTTTAGCACCATAAGTTACGTTTATCCATTAAAGATGAATCACTTAATTGAAATTTAGGATTTTGTTCTGAGATGTTTTTTCTTTTAGGGTAATGATGTCATAAAATATGACAACAGACATTTAAAGCTTCATTCAAAAACCTTTTAGATGTAAAAATGTATAAGAAAAAACGACATTCGGTACAGCCCTGCTCCACACTGTGCCTCATAACCATGCATCTCTACAAGCAGGTGCATGGCGTATCTTCTTATCTGCATCCACGATGCTCTCAATATCAATGATTTCAAGGACGTTAAAGAGGCGAAGGACGGGGAACGCAACATCCTACAGCTTAAACCTCAGAGATCCACAACCCTCACTGCTGACGGTGAGCCGAGGTTAACTCCATTAAAGTCAGCTGAACCTGTTTCTGAAGAATCATGAGCTTTTAACTGTCTGTCCACAAACACTTCAGCTACACAGACTGAACATATGTGTGCCAGTGTAGCTGGACAGACAGACAGAAGAAATACTTCAAGAAATAGCTGGAGGAAAAGAGAGAAAACAAAAAGCCTCTAAGAGAATCAGCCGTGCAGCGCAGGAGAATAGACTCGGCAGTCTGTACTGCTCTGTAACAAGCAGGCCGGCTGCTGACATTTGGCATTGATTGTGTTGTTTTATAGGCATTCGTCAGTTAAACCCCTATTGGACAATTAGAGAGAGAGCCTGCTTGCTCCTGCAGGGGGGGTCGTGACTTTGATCTCTCGCTGCCCCCCCCCCCCCTTTTGCTTAGTGGAAAACCCACAGAATCACAGACGGAAAGGTGATGCACCTCTAATTGGCTCTGAGCAAAAGGAAACTGGAAGCAGCTGTTTGAATTGAGTGCTGATGGAGAGAATGAAGAGGAAATGGAAAAAAGGTAGGATGAGATGGAGAGAAGAGGATATGATAAAGCGGAAGAGAAGAGATTTAGGCAAGAAATGAGGTGGAAAATAGGAGAGAGTGCCTCATTACATTAAAGAAAAGCTCCGTTTGATACATTTTCATTTTCTTAAAGCCAGGAATATCCACACACTGTATTGCTGCAGTCAAATCACACATTTTCATAATTCAGTGTAGAAGCATCACCACTGTGCAACATTTTTATATTAGGAATCTATAATTTCTGTATAAGTGTTATTCATACACGCCAGCCGTGGTGTGTGAGTGATGATAATTCCATCTGTAGTAAATAGGACATGATGCATTAGTGGTGTAATGAGTGCAGCGCGGTGTGAGCTGTGTTGTATGAGGAGAAATGGTTAATCTGATTGTTGGCCAGTTTCTAATTCCCAGACTAAAGAGTGGAGATTAAGGCTTACATGTTTACATGACTAGACAGGTTTCTGTTGCCCTTTAATCCAGAGGAGAGATTCATTAGGTTTTCAGTTGTACACGTGTGTCAAGTTTGCAATATGTACTCCTCGCACATTTTGTATACGCTTGCATCTTCAGGTGCCTTTTTTGCGCATTCCTGCAGTATTGTTATTTTTCACCCAACTCCAGGGCTCAGATGGACATCTGTCAACAGACGTGCTTTGTTAAAGTTTGCAGTCGTACATCAGCAATATGTACTATATTTTATGTTTTATAGTGTTTTATATTTTTATTGTGGTGTTAAAAGAGCACTCCAGCTATTTAGAACTGCACTTCCACAAAGTTGGAGGACTCACAAGAGACAGATTAAGAAAAGAGAAGCACAGATAAACTGGGCATACACTGCAATTTGAGCCCATTTAAAAAAAATGTTGTAGTTTTATTTAAACTCCCACTGTATATGGAAATTGTCTGCAATGTAAAGCCAAAGCTTTAGATTATTGTGCTCACACTGTAAAAGCCACGACCTTAATGCGGGAAGGTAGAATTTTGCTTGCTATCAGAGGTACGATTCACAATAATGTAGAAACAGATGTCCCAAAAAGACTTAAGTAAATTTCTGCAAAACTAGGTTGGTTCAAGTTTTGATTACCTCTCACACAGTCTCCCCCTTTTTCTCCTTCCCTCTCTAAAACAAACACACACACACACACACACATACACACACACACACACACACACATAGACACACACACACACACACACACACACACACACAGACACGCACACACACACACACAATACAAGAAATGGCCAGAAAACTGAAGTGAGTCTTATATAATTATCCTATTATAAATATATATTTAAAAAAATTTAGACCAAGAAAAAAAACCAAATAAACATATATTTTTACAAATAAACATATATTTTTAATAGTTACCTTTTTTGTTTCCTATTATCAGTAAACTTTCTGGGGTTTTTTTTCTTGGTCATTTCTTGTGAACTTGCTCATTGCCTTCTTTGCAAGCTTTTAAAAGAAATCAAGCCAATGTGCCTCGGTTTCAAAGGGTTAGTGTCAGACAGTGAATGCCTACAGGATTCCTAATCCGTATTATTACTCTCTTTTAAGCCAGACGTCATTGAGAAAAACAGTGAAAACTTTACTTCGCTGAACTATTTACTTTGTTTACATTGTGTGACTTTGGTGTTTAAAAGGGTCCATGTCCATGTCTTTAAACCCACAGCCACAGCTTGTAACAAAAAACAAGTGACATCAGTAAGTTTGTCAGTCTCGTCAGAGTTTCTCCAGAACCACAACTGTTTTCATAGTTTCCCTGTGACGAGCAAATTGACTCTGACATGTAAAATAGGTGAAATGCTCCTTAAATGTCTACACTCAAGCACTGGTAATCCCGACAAATTCTCTGTGAGGGCCTTTCGGGTCATGATGATATTAATCTTCATGGACGCCACGTTGCCTTGTGGTCTTAACCAGAGACCATAAACTAGGCCTTTCTTTCCATCCCACTCCCCCCAACCTTAACCCGGTCCCTGAGAGAGCTGCTGTGATTAACGGTCCGTGCAGCTCAAATAGGATACACATAGAAAACCTGAACACACACACACACACACACACACACCAGCAAGCACTCACACTACAAGGCCTGCGGTGAGTGGTTAGCACTAACTAGCATAGCTCCCCTGCACTGTGGCCAATCCGGATGACAAGCTCAGTGACTGCGACGACGCGAGCCGTGCTACAGAGAGCCAAGATGGCCGGTGTTCAAAAGAGCAAGCAGCTTCACATGGGGAGAAAAGAGTCACCAGAATTTATGGAAGGGATTTTCCAAGTTTTTTGTTTTTTTTTTAAAAGAACTGTCGGTCACCAGAGGAACGATTGTGGCGGGATGCTTGGCACAGGAAGTATACAAGCACACACAAAAAAAGGAGAAGAAATAAACAGAAGCAGAGAAGAGTCATTACTCTTCAGAGAGTTTGTGTTTATGTGTGTTTGTATTTGCCTGTCTGTCTGCAGGGTCCAGTTATGATCATCTGCTGCATCATCCAAAGGTTAGTTTGAATGCCCGAAAAACCTCCCCAGTCCTCAAATTAATGGAGAGTGGACACACAAACACATCCTAAAAAAATGTTTCCACTCATGTCAAACATACATGAATAGAGGACTGCGTTTGGACCTGGTGGCTCCAGACACACAAACCAAGCCAGGCAGTTTGACTCTCGCTGGGTTGCTGCTGGAGCGGCTCCACCCTCCTGCCCACTGCCAGCTGAGTAATGCCACGGCGGCCTCAGTGCCAGGCTGGACTTCTACGGGATTCAACACAACCACACGTGACTGCTGTGTACACAGAATACTGTTTGAAAAATATGTTTCTATTTGATCACTTGAAGTTGTATTTTATGTTTTTTTATCATTACATTGAAAAGTCCTGTTGCAGCAGTGGTGTAATGTAACTAAGTAATAATACTTTTTTAGAGTATTTAAGTATCAGTACTTGAGTTTTTTTTCTGTCAACTTTCACTTTTACTTTACTATATTTCCTACATCACTACATTTCCCAGCAGCATTTTAGGTACTTACAACAAAATAGAGAGGGAACTGAGGAAGGGAGGAGGAGACGGTTGGACAAATGAAGGAATGGGAGGGAAGGAAAAAATGGATTTGGTTTTTCAAACCTTTTAAGTTGTAAAATAGGCCTTGTTTTTCTACAGTGCATTTATTATAATAAAATTACCCTTGATACCTAAGTACAGTAAATATCAGATACTTTACTCAAGTAATATTCTAATAGGTGACTTTGACGTCTACTAGTTTTTCTGCTAAGATATCTGTACTTTTACTCAAGTAAGGCTTTCAACTACTTCATCAACCACTGGTTGCTGGGAGCATGACGCAAAAAATACTTCACACAAATCTTGCATGAGTTCAAGGGCTTTTTGCTTTTTTCTCTCAGAGAGAAAGTTTTGTTCCTTCATAACTGATCCCAGCAAAGGGGAACAAAGGGGCTGTTTTGTGGCGGTATAATTGGTCCGAGCAGGTTGCACCACCCCAATGAAAGGCTGAGCTGAGCACCCAGCTGGCAAGAAAGGCAGATCCGCTCCCCCCCCCCCTTTCCTCCACCTCCACCTCTTCCTCTCATCCTCCCATGCTTCTCTCCTCTCCTTTCCACCACTCAGGGCCCGACTGCGAGCCCGCAGCTCCTGTGTGCCGGGCCGGCTGAGGTAACTGCAGGCTTTCACTGCCAAGCTCGCTCAACAAGCACGCACTGAACGAGCCTAAAGAGTTACAGTCTCTCCCTCCTCCCCCGCCACAGTGTGAAAAGGGGGTCACTGTGCTGCGCCGGACTACTGTAAAGCATGTGGGTTTGGCCGGAGGTACCACTGACAAAATCCCTCTCAGTGTCTCGTGAGCCGTCTCTTCCCATCGTTCCTTTTCATCTTCTATGCCCCCACCCCCCGTCTGCACATGCATGGAAATACACGCTGAATCACATGCTGCAGCTGCACATATGCACACGCAAAGGCTCAGAGAGAAAGACGCATGCACAGCCTCAGATCATGTCCACTGATCATCAGCTTGCAGCTGAGAAAAATGCTCAACTCTGACCTCCTAAGAAGTAAGCATGAGTTTATGTTTTACAGCATAAGTTTAAAGGTGTAGTCAGCAACTCTAATCCGATACACTTTTTGAAAAGTCCTGTTACCAAAGTTAGAACAAGCAGTAACATGATAACATCCGCCGTTGCTCGAATTGCACCTCATCTGTGACGCCTCACAAAAGGAGATAACGGCACACGCTCTGACGTTACAAGCCAAGACTCACTTTTCCTGTGCACACGTCAACAACAAGTTAATGAAGATCTTCACCATGGACTGAGTCTTAAAAAAGGTTTCTGTTTGCTGACCTAAAACACTGGTCTTTGCTTTAAAAACATACTACAAAAATACCCTTGACAATGTGGACTAGACCTTAATCTGTTATGTCATTATGATATCATCAAAATGTTATTAGCTTAACTTTTTCTTTTGTTTTTCCATTAAACTGCATTTTATCAAGCGTCAAGTGAGATGTGTCAGCTGTATTACAAGTTATCTTCACTCTAACCAGGTCCTGTTTTAGTAAGATAACTCTTTTCCTCCTCCTTTTGCTCTACAATTTCACATTTATTATAGATTTAAATGTCCATAAAAATGCTTCCCACAGTAGCTTCTCTCTTACTGTGCTATTCAAAGGGTCAATTCACCCAAATTACAACTTTTTTCCATAAACTCTTATGGTAGTTCTCCATCCAGATAGTTTCGGGGGTTGTAAAATGAAGTGATAAATAACCCTGAGACCAAAGAGGTTAGAGAAAAAGAGCAGGAGGTTGTGCCTGCTGAAAAATACAGCCGCTGACCGGACCCAGCTGAGGGAGGTTGTGGACAATACACCCATTGAAGCTTTCTCAGGTTGGTCCTTCTTTGGCATCCCCGTCTACAGAGACACAAACCCACAGGTATTCCCTGGCTTACGGGCAGATTTCCCTTCAAATGAATCAATGGAAACAGCGTAACGGAGAAACATGCCATTTTTGGTTTCCACCCATTTCATTACAGAAGGTAGTGAAAGCTCCCTTTCTTCAATGAGCTGACCTCACAGGAACTTTCCGCAGGTAATTCGTGTGGGGTTTGGATCTCATGTCAATAACTGTGATATTTCGCCCACCTTTAACTGCAGTCCTGTGTGGGGGAAATATTTGGATTGCAAATTCCTGTTCTTCGTTTAATGAGAATTTTCTCACAGAGGCAGGAAGAGATCATTTTTAAAAAATTGCGTCATGGCAACATTAAAGAGACTTGTCACTCATCTAACTAGGCATGAATGCTTGACGAAACATTGCAGCGTTCATGTTTGTTCAGTTAAGTTCAAAAATGAGACGTTGGCAGCTGAAGATTGTGCCTCCAAACATGTTTTGCTATTTTTTTCATGAGCCTGGCTTTACCTTGCCAAGCGTCTCTGCTTTCCCGCTGAATGACACTCGAGGGAGATATCTCTATTTTAATCTTTCACTCATTTGTCACAAAGACCTGCTCGCCTCTGCTCAGCATGTCAACTTTTCATCGTGAAACCTTCTCGCAACATTAAATAAACAAAACACACCATGAGGCAATTATTACTGTTGTTGGCATGCAGAGAAGAGAACCAGCCACTATAGATCAGAACAGCTCTTGCTGATTCTGGACCAGAGAGAGACATTAGCCTCTTTACACGACCTGTTCATGATGGGAATATCATGCTATTATGCCGCCTGGCCGTTCAATACATAACAGGTACAGACTTGTCTCCCCATAAAGGGCCTGTGTCCACATCGCCTTTTTTTTCTCATCACTGGCAGCTTTTTTCAGTTGTGTCCTATGAGGAGCCGGTGTCTAACTGCGCTGCGCACAGCGTCTTTTTTCAGAGTGCTCTGCCTTTTTTGTGTGGCCACTCCAAGCGCTTCGAGTTGAAAATATTTTCAGAGAAGAACAGCGGCCGTAAATGTCCGCAAATTGGGAAAACAATGAGATTCAGGAGCTCCTTACCCTCTGAGCAGGGGACGAGAGCAGCCACCATGTTATGTCATTGTTATTGTTTAGAAAATGCTGCCAACGCATACGTCAGATGAGAGGCCAACGTTGTTGTCTTAAACATCATGCCCGTCACACCTCTTTTGGTTCCACAATGCCGGCATGCTCTCTAAAATCACACACTGGAGCTATACTGCTGTCATTCGATTCTGTGTAAACACGTGAAGGAGGCATGAATAAGGGAGTGGCGACACTATTGTGTGATCTTTGCGTAAAAAAGGCTATTGGCGTCTTCAGACTCAGGTCAACCACTGGCAGGGAACATCCTTCCTCCACCTGAACGCTATCTCAAGCTGGAACAACACATGCATGCACACCTATTGCTGAAGGCAAAGCAGCCTCAAGTTTTAAGAGTAAACATCAAAGCATGTGTGTGTCTTTGTGTGTGAGCCATGTGCATTTCTGTTACGCAACGGGAGAGTTCTTCCCATCTGTGCCTCTCTGCAGCCCCCGCATCCCTGACCAATGAAGCGAGAAACGACAGCTCTGCCTTGCACTCTGCCTCCCTCAGTCTCTCTCAAAACACCGTCCCACTCCTCATTATTATCATCAGCCGCACACCAAAAACACACTTCTCTTACTATCACCTCTCTGCTCTGATTAACAGAAACTACACGCTGCCAGGGCCCCAAAATGATGCAATATTCATCATTATCACCACCTTCTCTGTCAGCATCATGCCTGTCTGACCTCAGCTTAAACCCCAACTAGAAAACAAAACCGCCCTGCAGGGTGTCTAACCAACATTTTTACTTCTTATGGTCAAATTCCAGATTATCCCACTAAATGCACTGCTGTCTGTAACACACACCCCCATCTCTGTCCCTGCTCTTCCGGCTCGCCTAACTCCCCACAGGGCTCACTGTTGTGGAAAAGATGTTAAAACAAAGAGAGCAGACAACGCAGCGATAATCCTAAACATAGCAGCTGGGGAATTAGCTAGCCATTTGCTGCTATCTGCTAACTGTGCACAATCTTAATTGCCATTAGAGTTATGAATGTTAGCTTAATTGTTGCTGGTGTTTGCATGTTACTTGTCATAAGGGAGGAGTTAAAAAGGGAAGATGTCTTTCACTTTCGCTGCAAATATGTCTGAGGTGGTTTTGGATGCGATGCTGTAGTTTGATGGTCGCATCCTGTCTGGAAAAACATTTTAGTTGATTCCACCAGGGCCACTGTGTCAGTGGTTCAGTTCAAATGGATGAATTATAGATGCTCAGAAACCCGTTCTCTGTTCAGGATATTTAGGCGATGAGCAGCATTGGGTTTCAGAGTAATGCTACCTAGAATGATGACAGTAACATCTTTGGTCCTGAAGCACATATAACAACAGCAGAAGATTAATAATATGAAGGCTTTACATCATATAAAGGTCCAGAGTGTAGGGTTTAGGAGGCAAAGATGAAATATAATATTTAAAAAAAAATGTTGTCTTTAGTATATAATAAACTGACAGCAACAGCAACAGCCAAAAGAAAATTGGGGATGCAGCTTTTGTCAATTGCACCCAGAAGTTTTGGGGGTTTTTTTAAGAAAAAAACTTATAACGTCAGCCTTTAATTAGCTCTGACTTTCCTCATACAGTCATCATTCATTGTATAAAAGGTGCTATAAAAATCACGTTCATTCTCATTATTCTCATTATTCTCTTCAAGTTTTCTAATTGCCCCCATCTTATAGTTTTTTCTCTCTCTGTTTCTCTTTCATTTACTATCTGACTGCTTCTTCCCCCTCTTCCCAGTTCAACCCTGGCACTGGAGCGGGTGTGCGATGCCTGCACCCTGCTGCCAGTCTGGTCCAGCAGGGCATCATTCCCAAATCTGTTACAGTACAGTGGGCATTACGACACTACTCATTCAACAGCAGAAAACAAGAGAGACAACAGACGCAACGTGCACAACTGCAAGCTTACAGCACCTCAGTAAACAACACTCAGTGACTAAAAATGATGTCAAATATTTGAACTACCCAAGCAATGTTTGGTTTCACTTCTTGTGAGCTGGTACCTCTGCAGTGGAAACTTTACTGAGGAATTACAGCAAACTAAGCCCTCCTGATGTGCTTCTTTGAGCAACAACTGCTGTTGGGCTATCTGCTACAGCAGGAAAGCTCAACCTGCATTGTTTGGGTGCCACTTTTGTAAAATGACAGGAGGCCCGGGGCCAATCACAGCAGCACCATGCATAGCTCGAGGATGTTAGGACATTGCTAGGACATTAGGACATTTCTTGGATTTTAGGATGTTTCTAGGCTTTTAGGACATTTGTAGGATTTTACAACACTTCTAGGATTTCAGGACATTCGTAGGATTTTAGGACACTTCTAGGATTTTAGGACATTTCTAAGATTTAAGGCCATTTCTATGATTTTTTAACACTTCTAGGATTTTTGGATGTTTCTAGGATTTTTGGGTGTTTCTAGGATTTTTGCTGAGTTTCTTGGATTTTACGACATTTGTAAGATTTTAGGACATTTCAGACTAGGACCTCTAATGGGGGTGCAGGCGATCCTCCACTGACTCATTTTTTGATAAACGCTCTATTTTGATGCTGTTTTTTGCACTCTGGTACCTTACGTATACTCTAAAATGTGAATTAGAAAATGGTTTAAGGGCCACCTGGCACCGTATCAGGTACTTTGGCTCAAAGGCTGCAATTAGTAGTTATTGCATTTTATGTGCAGTGGATTTCTTTTGTGCTAAAAGCTGGTGAAGAGTTTCAGCTTGAGGTTTAGGGAACAGTCTCCTACTCTGTTAAGGCTGAGAGAGAGACAGACAGGCAGACACACAGGTAGACAGACACCTGTGATTGGAATTCCATACTCCGAGCCGCAGGAGTCGTCTGAGAAAGGCTAGACCTGCAGTTTCAACCCAGACTGACCGCATTTATTGTTCACCCACCCGCCTGACATTCCAGGAATAAGCAGAGGTGGATCTTTCATCTCTCTCCCACGCGGGGCCGTCCGAAGAACACTTGGCGTGCACACACACAAGCACGCACATGCTATCAATCACATCAACGTTTGGCTGCATTGTGGTTTTTTAAGAGGAAAGATGTGAAGAAGAGGCTAAAAATGCAAAAGAACAGATGCCAACACATGACTAAAATTACACTCATTCACTCTTTCATTCATTTTACCTCCCACACACACAGCCAGCCACAGTACTTCTGCATATGCTCCCCACTACCACAAAAATCAGAGACAGCAGCTTCCACTCACCTAAGTGGTCTCCATGGTAACTGTTATCATGGGATGTTCTACCATGGGGCACGAGGTCATGATGAGCAGCAGGTGGCCAGATTTGACCGGTCTTGCGAACGCTCACAATAGTGGCCTCGGACATGACCACATGGCCTCCCTGCTGCCGGTGGTGGTGACGCTTCTGGGACTGCGGTGTCGGGGGGCTGCTGCTGTCAAACGAGTGCTGGGAGTTCTGGGAGTTTTGGGATGGTGAGCGGCTCTTCTCTCTAAAAGGTCGGCGGAAGGCCGTGGTGGGGCTGGGTGAGACATGGCTGGACTGACCTGAGGAGAAGTCTTCCTCGCTGGACGTCAGGTTCTCGTTGGAGCTGCAGTCCGGTGTGTAGCCACCACCTCCACCGACATCCTCAAAGCTTCCCGGGGAGTAGGAGCGACGAGGCCAGGTCAGGAGGTGGTCATCGCCTCCTCCAACGTCTCTCATTGTGACTCCACTACTTCCACTTCCACCGCCACTTCTGCCATCTCCACCACCACCTTCGCCCATCATAACCCCACCGACATAGACACTTGAGTACGCCTGGAACTCGGAGGGCTGCCAAGGTGGTGGTGGAGATGGCAGAAGTGGCGGTGGAAGTGGAAGTAGTGGTTGGGTTCTCCATCTTCATATTCGGCATCGTAGCCACAGGTGCTCTCTGTGGATCGTCCTCTGTACACTGGCCTGGCGCGGAGCTCCCCTGCCACCGTTGCAAGGTTACCTGGGAGTGAGTGAAGAGATCTCTTTCGCTCCATCTGCATGGCCTGGCTGCCCAGGGAGCTGATCTTGTCGGAGACTTCACGATCGTTGACCCTGATCAGACCCCTCTCATGGTGGAACTCCATGTTCGAGTAGAAAGGTGGCGGAGGTGGCGGCAGCTGCTTCTCTTGGCCTTTCGCTACATCCCCCGCAGAGTGCGAGTTGGCCCGTTTGATCCTTTCAAAGTTGGACCTCAGAGCTGCAACACCAAGTCCCATCCCGAGCTTATCCTTGGGGTCAGAGGGCAGTTCCTTTTCAGGGGGTGGCACATTGAGTCTACGTGGGGACACGGAGATGCCGCCTCTTTGCTTGGATGGCGAGAGACCATCAAGATTGTCACAGGATGTCGACTCAGCCTGCTGGGGTACCTCGAAGGCTGACTCCAGGCCGTCTCCATGGGAGGCCGACTTCCTTGCTGGTGGAGGCCTGGGTTTGGACCTTCCAGCTCCATCTCCAAGCGGCTGATAGCGACTCCTGTCCATACTACCACCACCACCATACCCTGAAACTCCAACTCCACCAGTCTCCTGCATGTGCGGCTGCTGGGACTGGCACTCCGCGCCTTGTGTGGCTGCAGGGTCCATGCCTTCACTCAGCGGTGTCTTCCTGAAGCCCCACCGCTGCTTGTCATAGCTCTTTCTCTCTTTAGCCAGGAGGGTCTGCAGGTAGATCATGCGGAAGCGCTCCTTGTTCACCTCCTGCTCCAGGCGCCTGATGGACGCTTTGCACTTCTCCAGCTCCTGCTCAATGCCCCCAACGGACCGCAGCTCCATCTTTGGGGGTTCAGACTCCGGGAACTGCGCTTTCCATGCCTCGATGAATCCCACCGGCTCCACCATGTTGTGCGTAATTTATTTCTATGTTCACACACACTGGGTGGAAGAAACCAAGGGTGCACCGTTTGTCCTTTTTTTCGCCACAGAGTCCTTTTCCACAACAATGGCCACTTACAGGTAGAAAGCAGTATTTAAAACAGGCCTTTAGGTAACACACAGAAACACACAGTCTAATTGCTGACACTTGTCGTGCGCTGCGCAACAATACATCCCATTCTGAACAAGAGAAACCGGCTGCACAGCCAGAGGAGTCGCTGGGAATGTGCGAGGCATAAAAAATAATAAAAATCTGCAGTTTTCCTCATGCATTATTCCAGAAAAGGACACTTTCAGGAGATTTTTTTTAAATCTCAGCCTCGACACAATGACAGCATCTGTCTTCGCGCGGTGACACGAGGATCCAGGGAGAAAGAAAAAAAAAGACGAGTTTTAATCCACCTTGGTTTACTCACTCTCTGTGTCTACTATTGTCCGTGAAAGCAGGTCCGTTCACTCTTTCCCATTCATATGACAGTAATCCCAGGTGCTGCTGCTCCACACCGAGCGCCTTTGTACCAGCAGCGCTGAAGGAGAAAGGATAAAAAGCGCAAAACACAAGCGACGACAACATCTGAGTTTCTCACAGCACGCGGGGCGTTAAGCGGTGAGGTCCGGTGTGAGTAAAATAACTGCATCGTTATCCCATTTTTCTCCACGGTACCGGTGTGGTATTGTTGTTTTTTCCTTCTTTTTTTGTAGGTTTCTCCCGTTTCTTCGGCCGTGATGGTGCCGCCGCTGTGTGCGCTCCCATCTCAGGCCAGCAGCACTGGAGGGCTGCAGGAGTGGGAGGGACCACAGTGACAGTGAGTCTGCTGGTTAAAGAGACAGAGCAGGGATGCAGTCACCACCTCTACTCATTATTAATCCAGAGTTCTTCTTTAGATTTGTAATTTAACAGTTCAAATTTATTTTTATATTTAAAGATTAAAGGGGATATTTTGCATGAGCAGCCTAGACTTCATTATTCTGGAAAATCCTGTCACATATGGCTATTTTCTGTCCATGTTACTGCATTATTGTTGTTTGTTTCTTTATTACACATTCAGGCAACTATATAAATCTACAGATTACTACAGGTAGCCTATAAATTTTAACAAGTTCTTCCAAATATCCTAGGAACAAGCACGCTGTCAATACCCAAGACATTACACTACTCCTCTACAGCCTTTATAAAAAGTTATTATTAATAATAATATCAGCGTATTTCTCCTTTTGGGTTCCTTTAAAGACTAGTGGCTGTACCTGTTAAGCAGGTGTTACAGAACCTGCAAGAGTGCAAGAGTGAATGTCTTTAACTCAACGCCGCCACCCAGTGGAGTAATATCATACATGAGTGAGATTATTTTATGTTTTTAATCACAGTTTCTGCTCTCTAACAGGGAAGTCGAATGCATTCACGGAAAAAAATTAACCATATTTTTGTAAATTAACGCTATTATGAAATCGATTTTCCAGGCAAAAAAATCTGCTCGTTTTTACCTTTATCAGAAATTTCTTAGAATTATGAAAAAACTATTTTCAAGAAAAAAACTATTTTCAACTCTGTCTTTTTCTTAACCAAAAAGATTATTTTATCGAAGACTTTGAATAAATCAAATAAAATTCTAATTTTATATATATATATATATATATATATATATATATATATATATATATATATAATATTATATAGTGCAAATTGGCATGGAATAAAAACCCAATCTCGTTTCTCTGAATTAACAATATTATTTCAGAATTATGAGAAAGGTTTTAATGGGAAAAAAATCTGCTTGTTTTTCTAGATAGACAAGATAATTACTTAATTCAGGAAAACAACTGATTTAATTATTTTTTTTTAAATTTTGCAGTAATATTCCTATTAATTCTGAGAAGCACAAAATGAATTTAAAAAACATCTTTAAATATCTCAGTGTTATGGGTGTTTTTAATCCTATAACTAAAAATGTAAAACTAAACATTTGCCATACAAGAAAGCAAAATGACACAGTTCAAATACTATATTGTTTTATTTACCTGAAACCACAACCTCAATAATGCATGTACAACCATTATTAATCATCAATAATGATCGTCTTTTTACATATGGTTAATATTGTTCTTCGACCAGGTGTCGCTGAGGGGACAGCATGGCCCCCTCACATTAGATCACAGTTTTACAGCAGTTGATAAAGATACATGATGATAATAATAATAACAGTAATGCAGATGCAATAAGAAAACAGGAGAACACTGTTGTATTGCAGGATTACCAATGAATCAAAGTGTTAGTCTGTTGTCCTCATTGCAAAGGACTACTTCATCAGAAAGTAAATGGATCAGTGATCGGCCTACAGTACCTGTCAAAGGGGAAAGATTAAGGTAAAAAAAACTCAAGTAGAGCACAGTCAAGTTCAGCATGACTCATTTCTCCATGTCTTATATTGTGCAAATTACCCCAAACCGTTACAATAAAAACAGTGATTTACATATCTATGATATATCCATCTTAAAACCATCTTAATGTCATTTGAGTATTATACATTAGAATCTATAAATACAAATTGCAAAGCCTACATACAGCTGAAACGCATGCATGAATGTTTTGTACACTGATGTACAGCTAAGACCATTCAACCCAGTGTTTTTAAGATTCTCTACGTGACAAGCTACCATGGAAGTCGGAAACAAGTTCTTCATGCAAGAAGGAACGTCGAGGGTGTTGAAAACTTCCCTGCACACAAAACTGGAATAGTGTCATATTGATGTAGCATCTGCACACAGAGGTATAAGTGTGTTAAGAAGTGTGTGTGTGTGTATGTGTGTGGTCATGTGTTGTGGTGCATGGCGGCAAAGAGAACTGTGTTTCCAGCCCAACCATTTTTAAGTATACCCACATGATTTTGGTCTTATTACTGTGAAAATTTGTCCTTTAAATCTGTGCAAGGGTATACGCACTGCTGGTCGTCATGTTGTCTGAGGTGTGTGAAGTAAGAGTGAGCACACATGCTGGACGGGAGAGGTGACTCCAGCCTCTGAGCCCACTCTTAAAAATGTGCGAAGCTTTTATGAGAGCCAACCTAAAAGAGAGAGAAAAAGCAAGTTAGTACAAAACACTTAAAAAGTTCCACAGTTGGTTTAAAACATTTTAACTTAATTTTTGACCAAAATATCAAAAAGGTAGGTAATGATTTTGTGAACATAGGAAAGTGTCAGAGCGGTGAAAAGAACAGCACACGGTGACATTCGCAACAGTGGCATGTGGTCAACACCTTATCAGTTTTTAAATGTACAAATCTGCAACCCGTAATTGCTGCATACCCATAATGGGAAGAATTATATTTACAACATTCTCCAGTTCCCAAAATATTTCTCACTTAAAAGGTGAAATGCTTCTATGAAACTAGAACTTCTTCTTCACCCCAGAGAACCATCCAAGTTGCAGCTACATCAAGGTGAGCACCCAGTTTTAGTGTCACCAAATCAGTATTAGACCAAATGTCTTTCCCTCTGTTTCGGAGTTATGATTATGAGTTATGGACAGAAAAGGTTTAAAACTTCATCACTTAATCTTTTTTATCCTCCTAGACATTTATCTCATAATTCAGCAAACAAATTCTTGAGTTATGGCCAAAAACATATTTCATGGGGTCACAGTGATCGTGTTTATGAAAGCAAGGTTGGTTGCAAGGTCAGTGAGCTTGACCTTTGACCACCAAATTCATCAGTTTATTGATGAGTCTAAATGGACATTTGTGCCAAATTTGAAGAAATTCCCTCAACATGTTATTGAAGTATTACGTTCACAAGAATGAAACAGACAATGTCACAGTGGTCTAGACTTTTCACCACCAAATTCGAATCTGCTCAATCTTGAGTCCCAGTGGATGTCTGTGCCAAATCTGAGGAAATTCCTTTAAGGCCTTCTTGAGATATTGCATTCATAAAATAAGAGTGACACAAGTTCATGGTGACCTTTGACTTTCAACCAACAAAATCTAAATCAATTTGTTTAGTCTACATAGACGTTTGTGTCAAATTTGAACACATTCCCTCAAAGCGTTCTTGAGATAATGCATTCACAAGAATACGACAGATGAGGTCCGTGTCAGTTCATCCCCGAGTCAGTATGGACCTTTGTGCTAAATTTGAGGAAATTTCTCTAAGGCGTTCTTGAGATATTACGTTCACAAAAATTACAACAGACGAGGTCATAATGCCTTTGACCTATGACCACCAAATTCTATTCAGATCATCACTGAATGAAAAGTGGACATTTGTGCCAAATCTGCAGAAATTCCCTCGAGGTGTTTTTGGGATCTCACATTTACGATAATGGGATGTAGGACAGACAACCTGAGAACATTAGGTCATTGCTGCCCTCTTTTTTCACCAGATTCTACTGTAGTAAATTGGTATTCTGCAGAGTGTGGAAAAATGCAAATGGATACTCACTCTAGTAACAGGGGAGCCAATGGAAGGCATTGAGAAAGAAAAGCACACAGTTGTAAGTGGAACACAAACACACAGTGCGAACAAACCCAGGCATCTACCCAAAAACATGCTTTAAATTTCTGTGGACGTTCCCACACAAAATAATTTGGTCTACGATTAGTGCAGTTGACTTAAGCCCGGCACAAAGACCTCTAAACATTAAAGCCCGTAAGAGTCAAATATACACAAGATCTGTTTCTCTGTGTTGTGAATATCTCCTGCTCTCCCGTCATGTTGTGCCAAGGACACTGACGCATTCACATGTCTGAAATGTTTTGTATTCAAGTATTATATGCACAAAAAAACCAAACACTGGATATGAATAATGTTGATAACTGGCCTGAATAAATAAACACAGAAAACACTTTGATTCAAAGGGTTTATGAGTGTATTTTTTCTTTGAAGTAAAAAACAACATTTTGGGTTCTTACTTGCAATTCAAGTTCATTTGGAGTACTTTGTGTATTAGTATTTTTCTTAGGATTTTAATATCATTGTCCTTTGAATCAAACAGCACGGAGATGTTAATTAGCAAACATCATCCCCACTCAGTTCTGTCTCCAGAGCAAAACACAAATAAAGTTAATGAAAGTCAAAAAAATCAATACAAACAAAATATATCCTTAAAAATGTTAGAGGGAGAATTTTGTTCTTTGTTTTCTGCACAAGCAAATAGGGGCACACCTCAGATGTTACACTTTAGCAAGACCATTTAGGAAAAGCATCTAGAGATGAGCAAAAAAATATCTTTTATCATATTGAGGTAGCTGTGCTCTGCCCAGTGCAGAAAAACTGGCTTATTTTCAATTCATTTTAGTAAAAAAAAAAAAAAAAAAAAAAAAACATCCATGAGGTTTATTAATACTCTAACATGGGGTGGGGGGCATACACAATTAAATTAGAAATGAAAAACCACATACAGTTCATGCTTGGTCACAGGACATGCGGCTTTTCGTTTTTCAAGATTTTTTTTTTCCTTTAGTTTTAAGCGGAGCATTCAAACGTTCACTCCCAAACCTTTCCCCGTCCTCTTCTGCCACATGGAGCTTGTCCTCTCTGAAAGAGTTCTGAGTTTATACTGAAGACACAATGGTAAACATGAGAAAACAAAAGAAGGCAGTATGTCTAAGCCACGCTGGTCAAACAATTGACAAAGCCATAAAAAAAAGGTTGCATAAAATTCAATCTCTATACAGATCAATGGATTTCTGAAATCCCGATTTGAAGAGGGAAGCTAAACAAAACTATTTGCTGTTACTGTAGTGATGTAAGACAAATGATATTCCCCAAATCATTAAAAATAAAAACCTTGAAGGCAATATTGACAATAATAATAATAATAAAAAACTGGCAACAGTATATTTTCTTTCAAACCAGCAACAAAGTCCACAGCTACGGGAGTGATGGTCTTCTAACACTCGCATTTAAAGCCTCACCCATTCAAAAAGGCCTATGCCAACTCAAACCAGGTGACTTCTCAATGTTAACATCTGATATTATTTGTTACTTTTCATATGTTGGTCCTTCTCGTACACACACGGTAGGCACGCACAAGTACACACACTAACTCTACAAACACGCACACACGCAAGCTATGCACATGTAGGAAGGCAGAGAGGGGAAGAGGGAGAGGACAGAGGGAGGTGATGGTGGGGGGGGTGGGGCGTGGAGGAAAATGGAAAAGTCGAGGTTGTGCTCAAGTCAGTCAGGACCAGAACATGTCGGCCAAGTTAGTGTCGGAGCTGTAGATCCAGAGGACCAAGGGGAGGGAGACGGCTACGAAGGGCCAGGAGATGCCCTCCACACATGCAGACAGGCAGCAGCCTTTCGAGCTGGCAGGCTTCTCCAGTTCTTTACCAGGCTCCAGGTAGTTCCTGGCAGCATATTTGAGCATCTCATCAAGTAGAATGACGGGCAGTGAGATCTTGAGCACCATCAGCCACTGTGTCAGATTCAGAGGGGTGATCTGGAAAATGATCTGAAAAGACACAAACAAGACAAAAGTCAAACTGTGACTCAGTCTGCACCAGTTTTCAGAGACAGCAGCCTGGATGGACATTTGAGCTTCGTATTTGACAACAATTAAGACATTCTTGTGTCACGACAACACAACTTTTGTTACTCATTTCACAGTATCACGTTCTACGTGTTAATCTAAAAGAAATATTTCTCACTGGAAGAGGCTCCACATAGAGGATGAGGAAGTGAAGGGACATGGAGAGACAGATGGCGCCCAGCAGCCACACGTTCTCCCAGGGAGGCATCCTCAGCAGGGACTGGTTCTCTGACACGCTGAGAAACAGCAAAGACAAATGGACATGTTTGTTAAAAACTCATGCACGAACTTCAAAAGCCAGAACTTACAAATATTGCATTATGTATCTACAACTCCACACAAAACCCTGGAGATGTGTGTGAAAGTGGAAATGGAGATAAAGGATGTTGGAGCACAATCATTATGAAATGCTAGGCCTCATTCCCACTGCACAAAAGCCCTGCTAGTATCTGGCTTTTTAGTGCAATGGAAATGTGTACAATTGGCATTCATACCCAGGTCAAAAGACTGCAGTAAACACAAGTATTTATTGCCTCCTGCTCAGATCAGCACTAACACACTAATTTCAGCTCCTTAACTGGTGAGATGCAATGATGCGCCACCACTAATTACCACCCATCTTCACCTAAGCACTAAAACATTAATACAAATTAGTCTGCATTGAGTTTGAAAGAGACAGAACAAGTAAGATATATATAAAACCGTACAGTTTTCACAGACCTCTGTCCATGCTGCTCTCTACTGTTTATCTGTTCTCCAACCTATCCATGACTTTGCACAAACAAAACCTAAACAACCCCCCCGCACACACATGATCATCTGCTGCAGAGCCACGTACACAGCTCTGCTCTACTGGCACTTGGAAAGCACTCTATAGCCTATTTTTAGTGGATTTACCTGAATTTGAAAAACCTGAGTGCATGTGCTGATGTTGGTGAAAAAGGGATAAAACAATATTTAAGCCAGCAGAGGGCAATAATAGAACATGTAAAGATCTGAAGTTAAATTGTACACATAATATTTGTTTCTGTTGACTAAAAAAAATAATTATGATAATGTTGGACCTGCTTTTTAATTCAAAACACCAGGTGGGAGGACGCCTTGCTCAAACTCACCTGTTCAGGGCATTGCACATCTCAATGGTGACCAGCACAGACAGAGCCATGGTCATGGGGTAAGGAGACTCAAAAACCTTACAGTCAAGACCGTTGAAGTCTGGATTCTCTGGACCACACTGCAAGAAGTGGCTCTAAAATGAAGAAGAAATGCAGATTAAAGCTACTAGCAAATAAAATTATGCTTTTGTTTTTATAGTGTGCTTAAATTGTGTGATGGTAGCAGTTTGGCTGTAATTCATACCAGCTGGTAAAACGTGATCCTTGGACCATCCTCAGCAGCAACAAACCACCAGGCAGCAGCACCCACAGTGGCAGCACCAACATAGCCTGGTGATCAAATGAAAAAGATGTCATTCACACACTACTGCAATGACACAGATGCCTGGTTATTAAATCCAAGGTAAGTGCAAACTGCAATTAGATGTGTGTTTTCCAGTGACTACCTACATTAACCTTACATTCACACATGGGAAATCCTGCATCACTCTGCTGGGGCTAATCTTACAATAATGACCTGCTCGCTCTACATTAATCTGCTTATTACACAAAAGAAGAATCTCATAATTTGCCACAAAATACTGAGTTACAAATAATTTTAATGCTCCAGCTAAGCATCTATGATCAGAACTGTGAGCAAAGCAATGAGCTGTTATTCATAGCAGTGAGCTGCTATTAACAAATACCAGACCGTAGATTGCTGTAATTGACCAATCAGAATTTAACAAAGCTGTGTAGTAAATTGTGCTACTGCAGAGATTTGAGCAAGCTAATTGCTAGCTTTTTCATTGATTAGGTGGAAAAACAACCAGCTGTGCTTGTGTACAATTGTCTGCTGACGGTTGATGCTTCTCCTCGTGTTCTGCCAACACTTCCGTACAAACAATAAAAGACACAAAAAAAATCAGGGGGCTTTACTCCTTAAATACCAGTTCATATTTGGCCATTTTTCCTCAAATTCTTTGCTGTAAAGAACAGAAACATTACAGCAACTACTCACATCCAATGGCTAGGTATCTGAAGAAGAGCCATCCAGAGATGAGGGGCTCGCGGGCGTTGCGTGGCGGCTTGCTCATGATGTCCAAGTCTGGTGGGTTAAAGCCTAAAGCAGTTGCGGGCAAACCATCAGTCACCAGGTTGACCCAGAGCAGCTGAACAGGGATGAGGGCTTCAGGGAATCCAAGCGCTGCAGTCAGGAAGATGCTGCACACAAAAGGAGCATAATTATGAAAGAGTTGAAGAAATGTTTGTGTTGTTTTGTGTTGTGTGTGTGTTCCAGAGGAACTGAGTTGTGTGGGGAATTGAGAGTGTCATCCTTACCAGACAACTTCGCCCACATTGGAAGAGATGAGGTATCTGATGAACTGTTTCATGTTGTTATAAATGGCTCTGCCTTCCTCAACTGCAGCTACGATGGTGGAAAAGTTGTCATCAGCCAGCACCATCTCAGAGGCGGTCTTTGCCACAGCTGTGCCTGAACCCATGGCAATACCAATTTCAGCCTTCTTTAAAGCAGGAGCGTCGTTTACTCCATCACCAGTCTGAGGGGAGAGGGAAAACCAGGGCAGGACAATTGTGAAGAAGTACTTTACAGTCTTTGATAAACTTTCCACTTTGATAACTGGATTTATTTTAAGATTTTTTTGATTTGGAAGAATTTATGCATGTTTAGAAACAAATAAACACATTTTTCTTACCATGGCTGTAATTTCATCATAGGACTGCAGATACTCTACAATCTTGGACTTATGTGAAGGCTCAACACGGGCAAAGCAGCGAGCCTTGACCACAGCATCTCTCTGCGCAGCAGGCGACAGATCATCAAACTCTCGGCCAGTGAATGCCATGCTGGAAACATCATCGTCCTCTCCGAAAATACCAATACGTCTGCAGATAGCCACAGCTGTCCCTGAGACACAAAAGAGAGCACATTTACTTTTTAAAGTTTCCGAGAGTGTAGGTGAGTATGCAGAACCATATGTGACCTTTTTTGTATGTAGTGGTTGAATATCCTAGCGCACATTAAAATGAAAAAAGTCATGGTTCTACTCTTTCTAGGCAGATGAAACTTTCTCCACATACCCTTGTTGTCTCCAGTGATCATAATTACTCGGATGCCTGCAAGGCGGCAGAGCCGAATAGAGGCTGCCACCTCTGCCCTGGGAGGATCCAGCATGCCCACACAGCCAACAAATGTCAGATCAGTCTGGATGATAAAAGAGAAATAAATCAAACATTTTGCTTATTCACACGTATTCACCACCAGGCGCCACCACCCAACAATAAAAGACCTGAAAAGAAACCTAAAAACCAAAAGTGAGACAAGGGCTTTAGGAGAAACCATCAATCATACCAATATGTCCCCGCTCTCACCTCATACTCAATAAAGCGAGTGGAGTCCTCCAACGCTAGCTCATCTTTGCTCATGCGGTGGTCTCGGGTTGCAAGAGCCAGACAACGCAGGGTGTCTCTACCGGTTCCATATTCCCTGATCACAGACATTAGCTTTTCCTTGATGCCAGGGGTCAAGGGCACCTTGTTGCTGCCTACACGGATGTGTGTGCACCTGTCAATCACTCCCTCAGGGGCGCCCTATGAGCACACGGATAGGAGAGTGAGGATACAATAGAAAGGACTGAGAGGAACACTTTCGATAAGCACAACATTTTATTTGCAACATTTTTAGTAAACAAGAATTCAAAAATATCTATTGTTCATTAATGATAACAACTCATAGCATAAATAGGACTTCCTCCAGTAAACAAAGCAGGTCAACTATATCTAGCAACATCTGTAATGTTTTATATGTCACCGCCTCGGACAATTCAAATCCAAGAGTAATTCTCAAAGTGTCCATTTCTTACCTTCACAAACATCTTTCCAACAGAGGAACGGGCTTTATTAGCAGTACAGTACACAGACATGGACTTCCTGTCTCTGGAAAATTCCAGTGTAAACTCTTTCTTCATCAGCTGCTTGATCACCTAAAAATTTGATTAAAAAAATCAGTGGCAGTTTGTTAGTCTTTCTAATATTTGGGTGGTTTTAGCTTATTTAGATAAATCACAGGACAATTCAGAAAACTGGTCTCTGCTGCAAAGAAATGACTTTAAAGAATAGGAGGTTACATACAGAGTTGCAGGCGTTGGCTCTCTCAATCTTGGACAGGCCTTTAACATCTGTGTCAAACACGTTCATCTTCTCCACCAGGCAGGTGAGAGCTGTCTCTGTGGCCTCACCCACCTTCTCATACACACCTTTGGTCTGGGCAGACACACACAGAAAGGAAACACCATTTAGTCAACTTTTATCAGACATTTTCAAACAAAACATGTAAGGCATGATCAACAGAGCTGCACTGGTGCTTGAGGATGATGTACATGCTAATATGCAAAAAAAATCACTACCAACCTCATTATAGTCCAATGAGGAATCATTACAGAGAGCACAGATAGAGGCCAGCTCCACCAGGGCATCATACTGGGAACATCTGACTGGTTTGCCATCATGAAAACTAAACAAAACAGACAGACAGGAAGCAACAAGTGAGCCAACTGTGTAGATTTTACGAAAAACGAGGTGGGGTTTGTATTTGACTTCAACCATGTGCGTGTTACAAAGTATTCAATAATAAATGACCTTATTAGCTTATGAGGGGATCCCTTCAAAGTAGTTATTTTGTTATCCATGCATTATTTTCAATTTATAGCACAGCGGGAAAATAAGACTGAATACTTACACTTCTCCATCTGGGGCATATGTGGAGCCAGTAACAGTGAATTCCTTTAATGAGCAGTGATCACCCTCGGCTTGATCTATAATGAACATCTGGAGAAAGACACGTCGTTGTGACGAACTATTAGTACTTAATACTCACACAAAACATCTGTTCTCTCTGTGGGTAAATGCCCAAATAAGACCTGCAACAATATTTTTCTGCCACATTTTAAGAGCTGAATCCATCAATCCACCATCCTGAATCAAATAATTTATGATAAAGCTGAGATTCTAATCCCACTGAGCAATTTAACGTTGAAAAGATATTTAATTTATGTCTATAATATGTCTATTTGTCTTCAGAAGTTCAGATTTATTTGTCTTTCGTTGTAGACTTCTAGTTTTACCCTATATGAAAGAGTAAACAGAATCTGTATATATGACAAAAAATAAATATTCATAATGAAAATGCAGTAGTATGCAGTACTTTTGTTAATTATTTACAGGTTTTTATGTATTTCTCATATATTCATTTATTATTTTAAAATATGGTCTAAAATCGGGCTATATGCAGCCGATAAATCCTGGTCTATGACAGGGCTAAAGCTTGGAGACAATGTTTAAATGACATCCTGCTGAGTGGGATGGACACTGTATCCAGCAGGTGGCAGCAGACTACCATCCACATGAAAGCAACCTCCAGTCGCATTGAACATGGAGCAGAGAATAATAAAGAAATGCTGAGCAAAAGCAGACACTGAGCACTCTGGTGGGACGGGTCCATAAATGTCATCTTACAGCAAGGCAGCAGTAGAATTCCTCTGTGTGCAGTCACACTGCATGAATACAGCGTATAAAAGTGAATCACTGTGAGGCGGAAATAGTCTGACCTTGAGTATTCAGATGTTTGAGTTAGGAGACTGGATTAGAGTGTATGGACTTTTGACATTCTTCAAAAGTTAATTTTGTATTTAAGGGGCAAGGGAATAATTGGATTTTGCAGTAAAATAGCTATATTCATATTCTGTTCCCCATCCAAACATAAGAGGCTG
The DNA here is from genome assembly GCF_008729295.1 of Plectropomus leopardus. Taxonomy (NCBI): domain Eukaryota; kingdom Metazoa; phylum Chordata; class Actinopteri; order Perciformes; family Serranidae; genus Plectropomus; species Plectropomus leopardus. The sequence goes on from NC_056482.1 coordinate 17,402,387, forward strand.
CTAATTTTTTCAAGACAGGTACATTTTGATACCAGCAACCAAGGCTAAATCAAAGAGGAGAGGTTAAAAAGGTTAAAAAAGAAAAGACAAACTTAACATTAATATCAGGGGTATGCATTCACTGATAACATATTCTTACATACGAAGCAATACATTTTCTCCAAAATTGAGAGGGGCTACAGGAGGGATGAAAATAGAAATATCTGAACAAAATGATGAGCAATATGGCTGCATCCCCCTCAGGCACCAGCTAGACTACAAAAAGCAGTGATGTCAGTGGCAATCCTTTACAAAACAACAACAAGTAACGTATTGAAGTGACGAGAAAACAAATCACTCACTCAGGACACCAAATTTTAGTACTGCCCTATTTGGACGGGGTGGTTTTCGTGCATCAAGCAGAAGCTTCTCTGTAACTGACTTTCACATAGCTGGTAACAGAATCCCATGGTTTCCAAAATTAGGCTTTTCTAACATCCTGAGCATAATACTGACTTAAAGAAAATTGTACAGGATGAGAAGAAGAAAAGGAGGAGACAGACATGGGAGAGAGAGAATGTTTCAACACAAGGTCAGTTATGCAACTCTACTGCTGGTTCTGCTGCAAGTGACTAACTACTGCATACTGATCAGCATGCAGCCTGAACAAGAAGGGGGAGGAGAGAGGAATGAGGAGGGAAGAAAGGAAGAGGGAAACAGAGGACCAACGAGATAAAAGGCTGAAGAATAGCACAAAGAAAGATGGACGGACAGAGAAATACAACGTTAAACACTAAATGGGAATTCATGCACACGTTGTAAGACTAATATAGACAGTAAACAGATAATAGTTCATATAGCCTGAAGTTGTTTGAGCACATAAGAGATGAGGACATAAATATATGCACCTATGTATATTTAGGTCCATCAGTATCTATTATTAGCCATTCAAAGTCAGCAGTGCTTCATGCTAAATAAATCCCTACTGTCAGCAAATGCTCCAAGTCTTGCTTTATTTCTCAGTGAGAAGTTTTCTCTTGAAAAGTTCTCAGATGTCTGGAAAGTAGTCAACCCTTGCTCTTTTCATGTATGGCCACTGGTTTAAAAATCTTCTTATTTTCAGAGTTTTCTCCCATTTTTCTTCCTACACACTGCAGACCTTGTCACTGTACTGCTGCCCTGGAGACAACGCAGAAAGCCATACACTACCACAAGTGAATATGTCACACTTCCCTGAACAAACTGAATAGTAACTGTTGTTTCAAGAGAATTTTGGTAACTAAAAAATAGGCCAGGGAGAAGAGAAAGATTTTAAAAAAAATGGAAAACTCAATTTAATCACTGACAGCTTCAACTCCACGGAGCCCACTGCGTCTTCTGTTTAAATATAATGGTGTGCCACTTAAATATTTTCCCTGATGCTATTCTATTTTAAGGTACAGAAAGAACAATAATTTCACTCACTCGCCCCATCCACAATTAACTTTCAATCAACTCATCCAGTGAGACACATTGAGGGTTTCCTGTCACTGAGTGCTCATTTATCATACTTTGCTGCTAGGGATTGTAGCTAGTGTTCTACAGCATGGAGTAATTATGAGAACAATGTGGCCGGGTAATCAGAAATAATCAATACATCATTGACACATGTAAAGAAAGTGGTATAAATGATTATGATGTGCATTTGACAACTCTATCATAATCTTAAGTCTCATGTATAGGTCATAATCATTTAATTGTCATTTTTTTTGTCTGATAATTGATTATTTCATTAATGGTACAGGACTTAAGTTATGTGTATATAATGTGAGCTAGTTAGTAGTCTAGTCTTACACTTTCACCTGTTGACATTATTAAGTACGACACAAATATTTACATAGTTACACTGGTAACTGTGAAACCAGTGGAAATGTTGGATAAGCTAACAATGTCAAAATCATTTTAAGTCAACTGAGTGAGTCAAATGAGCTGACTTTCAATGCCACCATGAAATAGCCTGTGAAGTAAATATGGGAAATAATGGAGTAACATGATTTCTGATTCACAGTTAAGACCTTGAGATATTTTTTTTAAATGTACCCCCCTCCCCCACATACTTGTTTCAGTGACCAACAATTCTGTTGGCATGCGGGCAAGAGGCCACAACGTAGAGGAAGATATCTGTTTGCAAAAAAATCTGTACACGTGTAGACAAGGCCTAAACCAAATGTATATAAATCGTTACACTTATGCCCTTGAATAAGATAAGCATTCTATTTTAAACTCCAATAATTCAGGTACAATTCCCAAATTTGGATCCAACCTTAATCTGTTGAAGCTGTGAATTCTTGTTTAACATCTTATTCTAACAGCAGATTTCTGGCTGGTTTCCCCTCAGTCAATGATTGCCAAGGCTAGCTGGCTATGTTGGCCCCTTTAAGAACAATTTCAATCAAAAATGCTTCTCTATTCTGTATCTACATTGTGGTGTGTTTATGTCAGATTTATGAATAAATACAAATCACAAAACTCAGCACAACCCAGCTTTTTCTCTTCTCTTACCCTGCACACAGACATCTGATTTGTGGTCAGCGTGCCGGTCTTGTCAGAGCAGATGACAGATGTACAGCCAAGAGTCTCCACAGACGGCAAACTGCGGACAATGGCATTCTTCTTGGCCATGCGCCGGGTTCCTAAAGCCAGGCAAGTAGTGATGACAGCAGGCAGACCTGGAGAGAAATAGCAACAGACCACAGAGGAAAAGAGGATTAAAATACACGAGAGAGGAGATAAGCGGTTACAAAAGAAATGGAAACATCCATTAATATTAATTTATTTATTCAAGTGAGAAAAATGCTATCCTTTGTCCCTGTATCATGGCATATTGGAGAAGGATTTCCCAACCAACTGTTCTGCAGTCTAATTAACAGTCCAGCATTGGAGCCTCTTACAGCAGCACACATGTCATGGGCATTTCTGCATGTGTGTAGCTCTGCAGCTTACCTTCAGGGATAGCAGCAACGGCAAGAGCCACAGCAATCTTGAAGTAGTAGACAGCGCCTCGGATCCAGGAGCCTCCATGGACAGGATCGTTGAAATGTCCAATATTGATGATCCACACAGCAATGCAGATCAGTGTGATAACCTTGAATTACACGAGATTACACAAGATTGCATTTAACGATTATCAACAGCAAACAATTGATCATAACTGAAATCAACATTATACACTGATAGAAACAGAAATAGTTGAGGTTGTTTTATCATCATTTTAAGGGGATTATTCGAATCGTCTGAAGTGGGGTTGTATGAGGGACTTGTTTGTAGTTAGTGTATTACATAAAGTATGACTGTTTTTGTAAATGGAGTCTGGTGGCTTTGACAAGAGCATAGGTCGGGAACTTACATAATACAACTCTACTTCAAAAGGTATGAACTATTCCTTTAAAATACAAAAAGGCTAAAAAACAGAGTGAGAAAAAAGATGTAACTTAACCAATTACCTTGGAGAGTTGCTGTCCGAACTCATCTAGCTTCTGCTGCAGTGGCGTGCGCTCCTGCTCTGTCGATGCCATCTCATCCCGGATTTTGCCAATCTCTGTGTTGCCACCTGTGGCCACCACCACACCGACAGCCTTACCAGCAGCAATGTTGGTGCCCTGTGGGACAGAGGTGAAAATAGATAGCATAAGGAGATAAAACTAATTACACATGAAGCTTCTCAGCATAGGGGTAAAACTAGTTAAACAACTGTTCTTAGATCTGTGTCACCAAGGTTCATGATGCAGCAAGTGTCAACATGCAGCACGTCAACACACTGCTTTCCTCAACAAACAGAAACAGTGGTAACTGCCGTGCAAATGTGACAATTTCTTTAGTGGCTGAATGGATTGTAAATGTAGATGAATGGATACTAGCTGTTCAGACATGCACTGGTTTTGTGTGTATGTATGCATGCAAGAACCAGAAAAGGCAAAGATATAAATGAATATTTTCCAGAAGTGCTGCCACTCTTATAAAGAAAAATGGATGTGAAGTGGTATGGTGGGATAAAAAAAATAATGACGATGACAGCAGATTATTGTTGCCTTTCAAGGTGTAGTCAGAAAAAAGGAAAGTGTAAAATAATACTGAACAGACTAAAACGGTCTTGTGAGTTACTCACAGAAAAGAGCATGTTCTTCTTGTCCTGGTTGACAGCACGTGGGTCAGGCACAGGGTCAGTGTGTTTGATCACAGACACAGACTCTCCTGCAGGAAGTGGAAACAAATGATACGAGACAGGGAAACAGTGAGAATGTTTCTACACAGGAGAGAAAAGTGATGCTTGGTTGACACTTTGGACAATGTGTGGAAGAGGCTTTGCAGCTGACTGAGCAGGCCTGACAATTATCAAATACTGCAATGCCACTGCCTTTCAAACCCCCGTATCTGATGTGTGCTTGCACTCTGTGAGTCTGTGCGTGTAATCAACTGTGCAAGGTCTGCACTGCTCTGATTAGAGAAAGGCAGGGAGCATTTGACAAGCGGTATGGCCATGAATGGGGAAGGGAAGAGAGGAGAAAATAGCTGAAACACTAAAATATCCCACGGAGTTTGCTACCAATTAAGGCAGCAGAGGAAGACAAGCGACTTAAGAACTTGATTTATATAAACCTCTTGTCTCGTGCATTATCCATCCTTCAATATTCTCCCCCTCTAATCTTTTCCATCAACACGGCAGTCTAATTATCTATCCACAGATTCATCCACTTACTTTTCCTCTCATCCACATGACACTCTTTTTGTTTCAGCATAGCCTGAGCAGCCATGACAACAGAGTATAATGAGGGCATGTGCGTCAAAACGAAGAGATGTTTCTTATTCTTTTTCTGTGTCTGGGTTGATCAAAAAAGGTGAGTCTGTTGCAGAGGCAGGTCAATAAATTATGTATGAGTAATCCATATCGATATATTCTTATGTAAACTATATGGTAGACATACAAAATACATGATCATGTGTTATGGGTGAGAGCACAGAGACAAAAACATAAACCCAACTCCTGAGGTCAAACACACACACACACACACACACACACACACACACACACTGGTTTAACAATTAAGAAATTGTTTACCTGTAAGAATTGATTGGTCTACCCTCAGTGTTGTTGACTTGATAGAAGTCAGCCTGATGTCTGCAGGCACTTTATCACCAACTGTGGACAGAAACAGCAAAGCATAGGACACTTAAGTACCTCTTTATAATTTAAAAGCATCTGTAAATGGCACAACAACAGGTGGATAGGTACTTTGTACAATAGAAGCAATAAAAGCAGATGAGTGGTGTTCTGATTTGATCAGCCAGCCATGTAAATGTCCTGCATGTAAAAAAGGCAGATCTAAAAATAGATCAATAGAGAAAAATACTTTAGGGCAAGTGCAATAAAGAAACAGAAATAACAGAGACATAAGTCTTGGAAATATAATTAACAGCTGAGTTATCCGAACTCATGCTTTTATGGAGTGAAAAAATAATCAAACTTTTGTTATTTGTTGGAAAGAAGCTAAGGAAAAGTCATGCATTTAAAATTATTAATGTTCCACTCATCTCCTGCACAGGACGCAAATAGATTGCTGCTCATTCTTTCCACTAACACACGGCTTCAGCAATCCCCACTAAAACAAATGTAAAATGTAAATATACACCAGATTCCAAACAAGTGTTTCCTCTGAAGAAAGCAGATAAGTACCATGAAAGCCACTGCCGTTTATTAGCTTTGCTTAAAAGGGTATCAAAGTGTTTTACTCATTCTTGTGATTTCACATGCAGTTTGGGTCGGATCTGGGCAGATAAAAAGTGTTGATAATGAACCTTTCAGCTTTGTGATTTGACTTAAGAAAAGAGTATTTAAAAGGTAGATGTGTTCTGCAGAAAGATGCACAAGATGCTTTCGAGAGGAATTTTTCTTTGAGTTTCCCCATTACAAACCACGTCTCTGGGATGGGACTGGAGATACAAACAACCAACATATTATCTCTTATAAGGTCAGACTAATAACGAAGGATCAAAAAATATAAACTGAGAAGATGTTTTTAAAAGGAGCCTTCATGTCTTAGAACTATTATGTTGCTGTTTATCACTGTGCTATTACAGCAAGACTATGGGCCAAGGGTCCCAATAGCACCCAAAATTGATGTCTGACATTTTAATGAAATTTTAAAGCACAGTGGAAAATGCCAATGTTGCACCAAAGTGAAATATTACTTTCAGCTTACAGTAAGACAGGTAAGGTAAAAGCAATATAAAGCAATGACCCAGAGGCTCTTTAAGAGATCCACTTGTGGACAGTAGAGAGTGGTGACAGACATGTAAACCAACCCTTGGGCCTCTGCAGTGCCCTTCTGAGTAGAGAGTCAGCGAGGGGGGAGAGGAGGAGAGAATGGGAAGGGGGATTAGAAGAGTCCTGCAAAACACACGTCCAAAAATGGGAAAACTATTTTGATCAGTTGCAAACATGTGCTGCTAGATTTGGGGGAGGGGGAGAATGATAAAAACTTCTGTTTTAAGCAAGGAGAACCCGCTCCACGTCACGGGTTGAAATAGAAACAGTGTGACATGATCTTTGGTACAAACTGTTCATTCATTCCCACCATTCTCATGAGTTTTTGATGGATTTAACCAACTCCTACACTGACTGAAATTGGGAAATTCAACTCAAAAAGTAAGTGACCAATAAAGGAAACAACACATTGTTTCACATCTTATTTACACTTAATCAATAATTTGAAAATATGTGTTATTACTATAAATGCACTGTCAACACGTGGTGATGCTGCTACTGGGCCATACCAGCTGCACTACCAAATTTGGTCGTCCACTTGACTAGAGGCTGTCAAAGGCAATTCATCATAACCTTCTTGCCTTCAAACTAGGAGATGAACAAGCATAGCATAAGGGAGGACATAAAGGATATGATGGACTGGAGTTGATGGAAATATTAAAGACTCAAAAGTCCTATGGGAAGGTTCCTACAAAATCTAACTAATTAGAAAAACTCCCTCCCATTTACCACTGATCGGTGTATACTGGGAATAAGGTCAGGGTGAGCAGAAAAGCACACATTCACAAGCAATGAGAATAGTTCAGCAGCAAAAAGACATAATGAGGCCTATTAATTATTAAGGCACTTTAAATGAAACCCTTATCAACAAGTATGTTTTGGTTATCTTCATTTCCAGAAATATGTGTTAACCATCATGGCAAGCCTATTTATCCTTGGAATAATAACCCTATCACATTTCAAAGAACAAATCATGTCCTCAATAATAATTAGATGAATAAGCATAAGCTACAATTATCAGTGCCTCAGAAATTACTGTTACTTGTTATTTAATGTTGCTGCAAGTGATTTTGCCAACAATGATTAGTTATTTTTAGAAATCTGCTGCAGTGACCCAAAACTTGCAGCTGTCTCAACTTCACAGTGACATTATCCTTCATCTTACATCACTTTTTTTTCTTCTTTTGGCTTTTATGTTTCTGGGAAAAAGTGGACAGCCTCTGGGACAAGGACCTTTCTTTCGCCCGTGTGAACAAAGGGTTATATCTGTTTTGTCTGTTCCCAAGAGTGAGGGACAAATGTCAGTCTGCATATACTTAAAGTGATAACACCACAACAGCTTGTTGAAGTATTTTTCATACCCCATAAACGGCCTGTATTCCCGTTTTTTCTCACTAAGGCCCAGACACACCAGACTTCTAAGAACTGCTAGCCACAAATGCTGACTGTTGATTATCTTTCAAGAGTGGGCCACAAAAAGCTTGTTAATTTGTCATTTGTGGTTTTTGTTCTTCTGTATAACGTTAACTTGAGAGGCATTTTGTAAGATACCAAAGTAAGCAGATTTACCATTTATTTTTGAGATTTTACAATGCATGTCAAAAGATTTTTTTCACGATATCCTTCTTCCCATTTCTAAGCATTTATAAGACATTTGAAATATTGATCTAAGACATTTTAATATCAATTAAGGCCATGTTTTTAGATTAATGAATTCAGTGCCTTTTTCGACTTTTTAAGAATCTGTGGGAACCCCGAGTTAGCACATTAACAACACAACCTGATGTTTAGAAGATAAGCAAAGCAAACAATAACACAAAAATATAATGCACCATTTTTACTGAAGAGCTCAATGGCTAAAAAACCAAACTTAACTAATATAACAAGTTTTTTCAAAAAAAAAAAAAAAAAAAAAATCTCACTCTCTCCTGACTTAAGCAATTTGTTTAAACTCTTTACTTGAGCTTAAAAGCCACTCAGAGGAATTTCTCTCACAGATGGGCTTTGCTGTCTCCGACACTGACTCAACATGCTGAGTCTGCCAAAATATGTGAACAAGAGCTGAAGAGAGCCAATATTGTGTGACACACCATGGAAACTAGGGTTATTGACACCTGACACTGACCAATGGCTGACCCTCCGCTTGGTGTGTCAGGAACCTTGTACTAAACATTCTCGAAACCGCTCCTCCAAGTGGATAATATTATAAGCCTGGAGTCTTGTGATGAATCTAAGTTGCATAAGACTACCAAACCAATATAACAAAGTCTTTTGGAACTGAGTTATAGTGTGGATTACACAGCACCCAAAGCACCCAACTATTCATCATGGGGGGTCGAGTGACACTGTCAAGGCCCTAAGGAGGTTGTATGTTTTCTCTAGCAGTGACTGGGGTCCCCTGATGTGCTAGCACGTAGTCCGCAGCCTTCTGGGACATTTTACGAGGACCCCCAGGCCTCAAGGGACTCCACTTCACTGCTCTTATGAATGGAAAAATCACCAGATCAAACCTTAACACACACAAACACACATGACACTGTGCATATAAGTTCTGTGTGTTCCCATAATTAAGCAATTACCTCAGCAAAAAAGCAAATAGCATGGACAAGTGAAACAGACGCAGTCAGCAGAGGCAAGAAGAGACAAACAGTTTGGATGATGACAGTAGACAGACTATCCCACACTCTTAAACACAAGAGAGGAAATCTGGCCATGTGGCCATCTGGAGCACAAATTATTCATCAAATTAAATCTGTACCCTTTCTAAACGTTACATCCTGTCTTGCTGTCACCTCCCCCCCAGGGCAGGACAAGTGAACACTGCCCTCATACTGTGGTTAAGATAAAACCACAAGCCAGAAAAACAGAGGTGATCAGTCTCACATATAATACACAACCGAGTTACATAAAGCCAGAAAGAATAAATCAGGAAAAGAGAATAACAGTGGAAAGAAAAGGGCTCTCATTTATTCCTCATGCACAGGATGTTGTTGCTACAGGTGTCAAGGTCATCACTTCAGCAACAGACTGGAACCTCTGTCCAATACGGCAAATTGCAAGGTGAAACAAAGCAACTCAAAAGAGTAACAAAGCAAAGAATTGTCACTTTAGATTACTGGCAGTAATAAAAAACAGTAGACTTGGGAGTTGTTAATGAAAACTAGCCATACACAGAAGATCAAACAGTCTATGAATGGTTTGACTGAGTAACAGAGTCATTATGATGTGGGAAACACAAGCAAAAAATTAAGGGTATAGCTGATGATAACCAGAAAACTAAAAGCTTTCCCTGTAAAAGGATGTGAGAAAAAGGTCAAATCTAAAACTGAAAAACAAATCTTTGGCTACTGTGGTAATCTCATCTCGCTCCCAAAGTCTCAAAAAACACAGCTTCAGCAGTGGGCCTTGGCATCAAATACAAACACACAATGCACCCTTTAGCATCTGCATAAGACACACCAGGCTTTCAACCAACTCTAATACATAGCCATCAGCATTATGACTGGATATCCAGAGTCACAGATGAAGCATAAAGAGCAAGAAAATCTACTTAGGGTGGGTGGATCCAACAATCACAGGTCTTTGATCCCAGCGTCTGGTGTTTGTGTCCCATGTAACTTAAAACTGAGTAACTATGTCATGTGAGTGGTTGGTAATGTGGGTCACTTAACACGACCACCTTCAACCACAATCTTATTCTTTTCATTTTTTTAATTTTTGGTTTTAATTTTTATGGTCTTTATGTGATAGGACAGCTAGAGAGATGACAGGAAACAGGGATGAGAGAGAGTGAGGATTACATGCAGCAAAGGCCGCCAGTCGAACTCGAACCCGGGGCTGCTGCTACACAGATATATAACCTGTGAATATAGGGCACACAGAGATGTCAGTTTTGGATAATTTTACTTTCAGAAAGCTGACACTCAATAACCAGTAACTAACTGGAACATTATGCCCGTCCTACAGTCTTGCCCTGGTTAGTAAACGGCTTCATCTGACCGCAAAACCCCTTAAGCATTGTTAACTATGTTAGCAGCACTACCTGTGCTTACACTGCTGGTAGTAACAGGGAGCTAACACTGATAAGTCAAAAATGCTAAAGGGAGTTTTACAGCTCATAACTGAGCCGCTTCCTTGACGGGGCGAGCTGGGAGGGAGACCAAAATGTTTCCATGGTTGGGTGCAGTGCAGTAAACTGAAGAGTAGCACAATAAACCTATAGACCTACATGTGTAACCTATCAAAAATAGTTTTGATGGTTAAACTGTTAACCGTTGACATCCCTCTTGCATACACCACATTTCATACAGCAAAAGTGATTTGGACCTGCCAAAGTGTGTTTAATCCAAGTCAATGCAAATTTAGTCAGCTGTCACTGTTTGCCGCTGTCGTTCTGTGATAAATAAGACAGCAATTTTGTGAGGGGCAGCAGCTGGGGGACAAACCAAGGGGATACATAGTTTTTTCATCGTGGTAGGAAATATCTATACAGTCACAGCCCTAACTAGAACCTTACCCATTAAGCTGGCAGCTCATAACTATGATGCATAAGGAGGCAGGTGTGTCACTTGATGCAGTGCCCAGAAAAACAGACAAGCTGTAGTCAAAGATGCCCAGCTCATACTGCAGCATAATAAACTGTTTGCCCAAGACAGCCAAAACACTGAACTGTGACAAGAGAGCAAACACTGTAGAAAAAAAACAAGTTTCAGAATAAAGTCTTTGCTATCCTTAAAGTGAAGAGTGGGGTTGTTCTCTGGGTAGTTGTGACAGCAGTTCTGTGGATCTGAATCACTCTTTGGAGGGGAGAAAGGAGTATATGTGTGACTGGGAGAGGAGCATAACCTTTACAGTGTATCTTGAGAAAGGACTGAAAAAAATTGTATTTTCAACACAGAGAAGATGCATAACTATAGTAATTCACACACTTGATGCACAGAGTTCCACTAAACACTTAACAATAATTGTTTTGACGAAGCATGTAAGCTTGTGATGGCAAAATCATCTAAAAGTACTCACAGGATATAAACCATATGTCTGGTCTGACAAGACACTTTGCAGCCTGGCAATACACTCATAAATCATCAACCATCATGCTACAACTCCCTGGTCGACCCGTTTCCCAGCCGCTGGTAACATAAACATATGGGCAAAGAGCTCTTTGGCTAAGTAAATGATGGTAGTTTCTGCACATACTATACAACTCAAACATGTTAAAGAAATGGTTCACCCCCAAATCAAGTATATTTCTATTCTTAACTGTAGTGCTTTTTATCAATTTAGATTGTTTCAGTGTAAGTTGTGTTGGAGATAACTGCCATGGAGATGTCTGCCTTCTCTAGATATTGGTACTCAACAACAATATCTCTTTCCAGAAATCATGACCTGGACACTCATGATAATCCACAGACCTTGATGTGAGCAGTTTCATGTAGGAAATATTTCCTTTCTACTACATCTGCCAACAATGCAGGAGGAAGCGTGCATCTATTGCTCACACCTAGCGCCACTTAGCTAGCTAACGTTACAGGTTATTATTGATGTCTGAGAAGAATGCCATTAATGTTTTCACCTAGCACTGTCATAAGCATGTGTCCCTCGTTTGTGAGTAGATTCATGCTTCTTTCTGCACCGTGATATAGTTGGAGAGCACAGTTCAGAGGCACGACAGATAAGAGGAAAAAATATGTAGTCATTATTTGGAGTGAACTGTCCCTTTAATCAGCTCCATCCACATTACTTATGTGACCTAAGAGGCCCATCAGATTTAGGACCTTATTCCTTTGAGCAGCTTGCTGCAGCCAACAGTAAATCACATGGTGGCAGTAACCACCAGTGTGTATATGAAGCAGGCAGGCCAGCTTGTTTGATTCAGCTACTGTCTCACTAAAACATTGACGTTAGCAGGTTGAATGTGATTCTGCATATGGGATAATGGTTGAAGTGACACAGGCAGTGTCTACAACCACTGGTATACTTGGATTATAATGAAAAACAATTTTCAGCAGTGTATGCTCAGATCTTCTCCTGACAGGCAGGAACAAGATAAGGAGGCTACAGTTGTCACATGATCACATAGGTTGTAAACAGTTGTAAACTGAGCATCATCTTAAGCTCGCATCAGTAGGCTACATGACAGAAGGGTTGATTACTATTCTTGATAATCACATTTTCTTTATTAAGATTCTACATAGTCCTATTGTGGTTATATTATCAGAGTAAAAAAAGAAACCAAAATATGTTTCATGCAAAGAAGAAAAATACCTTATTTTGAGTGAATGGTGGTCATATATTATAAGGTACTTTATCAGTCCTTTAAATAAAAAAAACCTATTTCCCCATTCATGAGTAAATTATTTAGAGCTTCACATTTGTTTTTACTTTAAGTGAGAGTGCTCACACAAGTTAATTCTAAGGGATTATGAAGTATGACTCAGTACATCAGTGATGCTGCAGTGTTATACCATACAACAATGAATGCTTTGTCATGTTAGGCAGGCTTCTTCCACTGCATGAAATTTTGTTATAGTCATTATATTTTTCTATGTCATTACTGTACAGTAATTTGCGGTGCTTAACTTAAGTTGAATAATAGTGCCAATACTGTTGACTCTAAATATAGACACAGAGTTTTTGTAACAATTTTAAACAGACCAGGGTACAGTACTTTTTTCACTTTCAGTAATAAATTGGTCAAACAATTATTTCTCTTGTTTTGGAGCGGCTTTATTGTGTTACTCATTGTAATTTGGTTCCCGGTTGTGTGCATCACCCCATGGCAAGCAAGACTTTCTTGGTCAAATTTTTGTACATTCAGTTTTTGTACTTTTTTTTTATGGACATTTTCCTAGTTCTGCAGTTGAAAGCTACTTTCACTATAGTCCATGATGGTATGCCAGGCAATTAAACACAAAAAAAAATGGTTTTAGCCAACTGATGCCTCAAGTCTTTATTAAATAAAAGAAAAGAAAAAGTGTGTACTATTATAAAAGACTAGCAAAACAACCCTGCACTTAACTTCTAAAAGCCAAGGCAGTATGAGAATTATTTGGGAGATTTTTGGTCACTCAAGTTAGACTGAAATATTTACGAAGTGCATTTGTGCCACAGGGTGGTACCCTGAATTGATTCTGAAAGGGTGAAACAGTAAGTAAATCCAAACCCCTTTCTCAAAGCCTCTGAAAAGATCATAAAGAGACCATAATTAAAACATTTTTTCTAACTCGACTCCACTAACCTTTGCTTTGGGACAAAGAAGAGAAGCTACATAATTAACAGAAACAGACAGAATTAAAAAAAAAAAGAAAAAACAAAGATAAAAGACAGTAAGAGGCCCGCTGAGAAAGACTGATCAGTAAGAAAATAGAGAAACAAGAGCAATGAGGAGCTGTGACGCAAAAGGCATAAACATATGTGGCCCTATTCATGTTGAGGTTAGCCAAAAAAGAAGATGTTAGGGAACAGATTGGGCCTCTGCCCATGTATTGCATAACTGCTTTACTTACTCTGCTCAACCATTATTCTGAAATTGTCAAGGGGGATGAACAGGATGAGGGATCAGCTGCGTGTGTGTTTAAACCTGTGTAAAGCGTACGTCATAATACTGTTGATAATGTTTACAGAAGTGATGACCAACGTTATCTATAAATCTCTTATAACCAATAGCATCTGTGTGTTTAATTACAGCCATCGATTCATCACCTCTTTATTTTGTAGATACAGAACACCAGTGCGACACAGATATGCTGCACGTCAGTGATTTATCAGATGAAACAAATGGAACATATTCGTTTAATCATACAAAAACCAAGCCAAACATTCACAATCAATTCAACAAGACAGATACTAACAGACCAAACAACAGAAATTTTATGTACTTCTTTGTTAATGGAGACGTAAATAAATTAATTTTGGCTATGAATGATATTATACCACTATGATCAGCAAATGGATTATCTATAGTTTGGAACCTAGACTGGCTATCCTTTCCAGGCATCATCCTTGGGATATTGCCATGAAAGATCAAAAATAAATGGCAAAAACAAAGATTATAGGCAGTAGTCTGTTATAAATCTGAGCTTTCTTTATATAATCTTTTGAATGTTACTTCTCCAACTAATTTTGTTGTTGACCTACTTGCCTTTTCACAAGACAACTTACAAGCAAGGAAAACATTCACTATAGAATAGAATAGTAGAATGCATCTTGTCTAAGTGCATGCCTAAAGCTTGGTTTATGCTACGAACTTTGAGCACACATAGAGGCTTTTATGCTCAGTGTTCTCTGTTAAAGTATTCACTAAAACGCCGGGGGGCAGACAAACAAATGGGACCATTTTGTTTACACCTGGGTCCCCATTCCTTTCCATGAGTCATTTTTGGGCTTTGACAAAGCAATCACTCAAGTTCTTCCGAAGCGTCCAACAAAGCGCCTCTGACTTTCCCAGGTTAGTAGCTATCCCTTTATCATGATTTAAGTAGAGATTATTAAAGTCTGCCCATATGGTCTCTCAAAGAAGGGTCATACAGATGTTTGTACAGGTGTACCCGTTCAGCCAATCTTCCTTCTAATGTATGTGTCTTAAAATAAAGCCTTGTAAGTGCAGTGGGTGCTTAATTTATAAAACTGAGGTGCACAATTATGAAGACTACGCACATGACGCAAGAGGTGCAATAACGTTTTTGTTTTTTTGTTTTATGCTTTACAGATATTTTTGCTTCATGAATACCATTCAGAAACTCTACAAGTCATTTGCAGTTACTCAAGCTTATTTGTTTATCGCTGAAATCCTTGAGCTTTGGTATTGCAGTCTTATGCGCGCACACTTTGGAACGCTGTGTCGAGCATATATAAAGCTTTATACTTTTATCCCTACCTGCCACCTCCACGATGTCCCCAGGCACAATGTCCCTGGCCTTGATTCTCTGGACACTTTTCCTGTCTTGGCGGTACACCTTCCCCATCTCTGGCTCATACTCCTTAAGTGCCTCAATGGCATTTTCTGCATTTCGCTCCTAAACAATGGAGAAAAAAAGAAAATAAGGATGAGCACATTTCACACAAACAAAGAGCATTTCACAGGAACTGGATAAAATGTAGGATAGAAACAAAGCGTTGTCTCAGATAAGCCATTTCAGTCAGAGCACCGTTTTCCAAAATAGACTGATGAGTGTCTAATCTTTACATAAGAAAAAATAACCTAAGTGCACTTAACCAGTGGTCTAGGATAGGCAGTGCAGCAGAGTAACGCAGATAATACAATATGTTGTACAAGGCTGGAAAGAAAAGTCTGTCCTTAATGTCGTTTATCTTTTTAGATGTACAGAACTTTAACAATGGAGTTTTTCAATACCAAGAACACAGAACATGTGCAAGTACCACAAATTTAAGACTATAATTACTCTCTTACTTCAATTTCCCCCAAATGTTTCTTTTCAGCTCAGTTCCTTCCTGATCATTCTTCACTTGCACTTTTTTTCTTAGTGCTGACTTTACCTAGTCTGACAGATTGCTCTCAGACTGGACAGTTTTAGTGGCAGCTCCCAGCCTGGCTGGCAGGCTGCACTCAATGAGACATGGCAAGACAGGCCACACAACCCCGGGACATTAAGGTCTTTTGCAAGGAATTAGAACAGACACACAGTCATTAAAATGGCTGCCAGGAAATGTGAGGGTTTACAAGGTTAATTAAAGCTAAATAAAGTATCCAAAACTTCTATCCTAAATTCTACATAGGTGGGGCCATATTAATAACAACTGAAAAGGTGGCAGATACAGCCTCCTCCACCTCAACACCATTCACAGAGGCTTTGTTTACATAAACAAAGCCACACAAGTAGCACTTCACTGGAACAACTCCCCATGCACACAAGCCTCGGCAGGACCTTCAACTTGCATTAGAAAATCCAACAGAGACCCACCCAACCTGCCAGGTGTCTTCTTTAACCAAATATACTGTGGTGTGATTGACAATCACAGGGACTGTCAATTGAGTTTATTAGGACTAAGACACTTGCACCACGAGAAACACACATGACACAAACTATCAAAAGGAAAATGGTCTTAGTCTAGACCTACAGTGACTGATATTCCACACTGACCTCCTGCGAGATGTCATCTCATTTATAGATATCACTCAAAGCTTATGATTCGGGGGTTCCCCAACTTGTTCCCCATATATCTTTAAAAATGTGGAACATGCAATGCCCTTCTTCATGTTAAGTTAGCAACTCTGTATGTGAACAAAATAAGAATCCATTGAAAAATCAACAGAATGTAGATTTCAATTGTTACCTGTTCTGTTATTGTTACATAAACTTTGAACCCCAAAACAGAGACAAACGCGGATATCAAACAACTGAAAACATCTCAAAGTAGGTTTAACCTTATACTAGGTAATACACAAGTCAAGTAATTGATATATAGTTGGATACTAAATATGTATTTCAATTTGACTAATCAGTTTGACAAATGTCTTACTTAATGCCTTATTGTATATATCAATTAAATCTGGCCTAAACTGTTTTTGGTATGGTGAGCTAATATTATCCACAGCTCCAGGGTAAGATGGTTTTCTGAGTAATTCTGAATTTGATTGAAAAGGGTGTCGATTAAAAAAAAAGGGTAATTAGTTTTCTGTGTCAAGATGAGTGTCTCCATTCATGACTGTTTCTGTCGTTGCTTCTCGTCTATAATTAAGGTTCATGTAAACAAATCAATACTGCTCCCCCTAGGAATTGATACCATAAATAATGAGGGAAAGTCAGGACTCAGCAGGCAAAGATAAACATAGAGGCAAAGAAATACCTCCCTGCAAGTGGCATTTAAAAACAATAGCATTTGTTGCATTGCTTCATTCTTGAAGACTAAATGTCACCCTGCTGCTCCGTCAGAGAGAAAGAGCTAGGGTTTCCCTGAAAGGGCAGATTAAGGAATGAGGACCTGGACATTTCAAGTAAGGAGGAAGTGGAGCAGGCCAGGTTTCCATTGCGACCGAGACAACAAGAACTATGTGAGATTGGAGTTTTTACACTGAAGGTCAAAAAGGACATGTAAGGTATCCTTGGCCTCAATCAGAAATGTATTATTTGAATTTGTCTTGCCTGATGAAAATTTAAATATAAGCTTTTCCATTCTGTGTTTCTTAACATGGCATTAGTTTCCCACTTCAGTAGGACTCCTATTCAGGATTCATTTTGTACATTCCTAACACACATTTGGAGACAACTATCAAAGACAATGAGCAACTCTTTACTTGGCTATATCGTGCTTTTAATATAATCCTTTACATTTTTTAGCTTCATCTTTGTTTTTTTGGGGTTTTTTTTGCTCCAGCAATTGAATTTGATCATAATGTAATAAGACAGCTATGAGGAACAACTAGCAGGGAAAGTCAGGAATAAAAATTCCACCTCTTCTTATCTTTCCAGCATTAAGTAACACCCTATTTTCCATCAGTCGTATTTGGTAGATGAGGTCAAATCCTCCCGAGCCAAGTTACTTCCTAACCAAAGCATACCTAACTTTCCACTGTTAGGTGATCATTTTAAATTGGCAAATTTGGCTAAAATAATTTTTTTATAACCCACACTTAGGTATATCTGTAAATGTACTGCGTTTACCTGCCAGACTCCTACAATGGCGTTTGCTATGAGGATAAGCAGGATGACAAAAGGCTCCACAAAGGCTGTAACGGTTTCTTCTCCCTCTTCAAACCAGGCCAGGACCTACACACAAAACAGACAAAAAGAAATGAAAAATAATTAAATACACCACAAATAACAATTAATACAGAATGGTGACATACTGAGACCACTGAAGTCCTGAGAATACATAAGTTGAAACCCCAAAAAACAACCAGAAAATAAATCCTCCCAGTGTCTTTTCAATGCACTCTCTGAGAAGCTTAAGTTGTGCCAGAATCCCACTTTGACTTTTACGTATTTGGATCAATGATTTTAAGTATCTAATAATTACTTAATAATTCATAATAAATACCCAGCCTGTTTCTGATAGTATTGCAGAAACTGGGCCAAGTGTCTTAGAAAGCCATGGGAGAGAAACTGAGAGTGTAGTAACTACTTCTCCTCTTTTAGAATCTGTGCCAGGACTGAAGTGTGTCAAACGAAATGCCACCACCCTCTTTTTCTGCTCCAGCCCATTTAAGCTTAGCTAATCAAATTTCAAATTCAATTCCAAGTGTTTATCAAAATGGTCTACATCTAAAAATTTGTGTATATAACTTTTTAGATGAAATGTTGTCATGCTGAAATAAATGTTAATGTGTCTGTATGTGCCTTTGCAATTCAGAGGATGCTGCGTACTACAGCTGGTGATTTATAAGCTTTGTGACCATAGCTGGCTGTCATCGCCATGCCTTGGTGATGGATGATATTTTCAGCCAGTAGGCCAACAGCCAATCATAGTAGAAACAGGAGCACGAGATAGTTACCCTTACACTATGTTACACATAAACTAAACTGAGGACTGCCACTCGCTGGTGACAACAACACAAGCATCGCAAGTTATGTCAGTTCATTTATGTAACCTGCATGTATTCACAACAACAACATTACAACTGCAAATAGAGTTTTAGTCAACAACTTGCCACATAATCAAGTGACATCGCTATCTGTTTCCAGATTTACAACATGTCAGAATTTCTTTTTAACTATGGACTTCTTGACTATTTTTGTGCTGACACAATCTCTATGAAACATCAGGCTCAACGAGACTGCACTGATTTATGATTTACTTCAAGAGCAAAAGCATAGCTGACATAATACCTTAAGACAGAATGGTGAAAAAAATGGTCATCTGGGTTGTGTCACCAGACAGATTCTGGGCACCTTTCTTCTCCACTTTGAACAGCATTCTTGCTAAACTGTGATCTGCGCTGAATCAATCATCAAAAGGTCTATATACACTTACAGGCTAACAGAGCTGTGCTGAGAAAATAAAAGAACCTACTGAACTCATCACTAAAAAGGGTGAAGAGAAAGATAGTGATGGAGATGAGCAGGGACAATGTTCAACTGGCAGAATGCCATGTTTTAGTGTGTTATATCCCCCGCAAACACTCAATATTCTGTGTTGGAGATATGAAGCAGGCACTTATATCTTAGATCTCAGCGTGAATTAACTCACAGCTCACAGCTCTAGCACCAAAATAACCAATCTTTAGTTAACTTTATCTTCAACTGAGTGTTAAACACACCCCTTTATGAGTGACACAATCTGGTTGCAGACGTATTCTACTACTTATCTTGATAATTCAGTAAAGTACGCATAGCACCTGGAAGTACACAAGTGCACAAGTCAAATGGGAGCTATTGAATTTGTTTTACTAAGACAGGTCAATATGCGTAGAATTAACACTGCAAACACCACCTGTATAGCTAACAAAACATGTCTTACTAAGTTTAAACTGCCCTCATGCACGGACAGAAACTCTAGCTTGCTGCACTAGAAAAGCTATCATTCAGGTTACTCAACAAGGTGGATCTCTATCTCTGGAAGTAGGAGCAATATCATGCTTACATGAATATGGTTAAATAGGGCAGGATAGTCACAAGGTACATACAAATAAGACTGACTCTGTGGAATATTATTTATTATACATTGCGGCTAACTATTTGTCTTCCATTTTTCCATTACTGTACCCAACAGTCACTTCTACCACCCTTTAATTAGTTGTGGCACTCATATTTAGGGCCAGTTCAGATCTTCATCCCCTTTCCTGATCCGGAGAAAAGGCGTAGGAGTTGGTGATGGGAAATAGGGTTATGTGATAAGATTGAGTGATATGGCTATAGGGAGAACTCTGCACTAGCAGTTTGTCGCTGATAGAGGACCAGCCTGGACAGATCAATCTTCCCTTCCCTTAATGTTTTTTGTGTGTGTTTTTGTTGTTTGTTGTGTTTTCTGTATTTAGTTTCATTCAGTGTTATCAATTTTTAGCGTTTCATTTTTACTTTTTTGTGTGTCATGTTGAATGTTAATAGAGGTTGTAATCAGTCTCTGTAACTCAAATAAAATATGAATTTAAAAAAAAAGTGTTATACTCACAAAAGATATGCAGGCAGCAAGTAAAAGGATCCTCACAAGCAAATCTTCAAACTGTTCAATCACGAGTTCCCAAAGGGATTTACCTAGAAAACAAGAGTTTTGTTAAAAACACATGAATTTCAATGTGTCCATTTAATTGAAAAACCAAAAATTAGTTTCTAAACATACACTACTGTGCAAGTCTTAAGCCACAATAGATTTGTTCTAGCAAAGTTGTAATAAGGACATACATATATTCATTTCAGTCTCTTTATTAAGACACAAATAATACAGATAGGATGTACAATGTATTAAAACACCAAAAATATCAGAGTAAAATAACTTATTCAGACTGAGGTCAATATTTTGTATGAAACATGAAATTAAAAAAATCAAAATCATATCAATCAAATATTGAGCTTTTGACATGTCTTGAATGCAACCTGGTGTAAACACAGCAGAAGATAAGTACTGTGAATCTCATATTGTATGCTCAAAAGTATTTAAGAAATGCTAAGTAGAAAGGGAGATCATACTACATACTTGCCACCTTAGCATGTTCAAGTTGTTTTATTGTGGAATAGTTACTGATAAATAAATATGCATCATCATTATAACTTTGCTACAAAAACAAAGTTTAAGGTAGCTTGAGTGTTTTGCATAGTACTGTATACAGGTGACTCTTTGCATTTATACACATTAGTCCACTCACCTTCCTCAGCTGGCAATTCTGCAGATCATCCCATTCAGACCACAGGGAAAAGAAAGACAGATAAGCAATTATTCAAATGTCAGTGCTTGTTATACAATAATAGCAAGCTGCTGTAGCAGTAGTGATGCAAAATTACACAGAAACGCAGTATAATGGGGGATAATGTGTCGGTTACAACGTGAGTCACTGAGCTGATTCTTGCCGGTGTTACAACATGCAGATAGTGACGTCAACAACCTCTGTTTGTCGTCCGTTGATAATCAGGAGCCACGGGCCATACATGACACCGGGACAGTGTAGCTACTTGTTTTATAACAAGCCGGTGTCAACCAGTTTCTTACCGTTTGGTCCATATCGCTCCCGTTGTTTCTTCACTTGCTCCAAACTCAGACCTGTGCTTTCATTCACGTTGAAAAAGCTGTAAACTTCTTCAACCGTCTTTGTGTGTGCGTTGTCCATGGTGAACGGCCACTTGAGGACACCGCTTGTTTCGCCCTGCTTGGTCCCAACCTCAACCTGTCACGGTTCTCTCCTCCTGTAGTGTCACCCTCGGAAGTCCAAAAACAAAAATACTTGAAAATATAACAGGCGTTGAGTGTTACCGAGTTATTAGGTATACCACGGGGCAGCCCGACGTGCAGGTGCTTGGCGAGAGTGTACAGAATAGCGGCTCCTTAGCTAACGGGTAGCTAACAGGCTAAGGCTAGCTAACAGTTGGGCTCCTTCGGCTCCGCTTGAATTCGCCGGCTGTACTCCGCTAGGTTTCCCGTGAGACACTGAACGAATGATTCATATCAGCACCGCTGTCTCAATTTCAGGTGTTTTAATGTATTCCTCTTCTTTTAAAACAGCGAATTCCAGGATTGTTCTGTACAAATAGACAGCTTAAACATGTGGCTATGTTGCAGCTCGGCTCCCTTCCTTCGCTCTGCCCGTGTGTTGCGGAATCACCAGCGCTATCGTCGGCACCAATCGCGTGTGTCCGCTGCAGCTCTCGCGTGCGTCGAATGCGGTGTTCAGTGTCCGCATGTGGAATCAGCTCATTGGTTGGAGACACCGGAAATCCTTTTCTCTCGCTCTCTCTTTCTCTCCTCTCGTTTTTGTTAGGCTTATTTGAGCATAAAACCAAACAGTACGTTAAAATACATCTCGAGAAATAAAAAGGCTATCAAGACGGTAATTTTAAGTACTGTTTGGTTTTATGCTCAAATAAGCCTATAAATTTATATTGTTGTCTGGCTTTGTAATTGTATAAATCTCATCCCTTGACATCTGTTCATTTGTGTGGCTATACCTGTCATCATTTTCTTACCTCTGTCAATATGTATATGCACATACTTTCTGTATAATAAAGAGAATAAAAATATCTATTTTTTGTAATTAACTTTTTATTTGCATTTTAAGATGAAAAACATCTGAAAACATACATGCGACAAATAGACATCCAACCATATTGGTAGGCGCCAATACAAGGACAATGTCCCAAAAAAGATAATAAGATAAAATAAAGTACTATATATATATATATATATATATCTTACCAAGTATGACTTTCACATACTTCATCCACCACTGCATCTGAGTGAGAGAACATGAATTTACAATTTACAGTTGCCAGCTGAAAAAGATTCTCACTACACTCAGTGATTTCACAGCTTTATCATTTCAGGACTTAACCCTAACTCGTGCCCCTCAAAGAGAAGAATGTAGCCTCTTAGGCAAAAACGGCAAAATATTCTGAGGTGTTTCATCCAGTAAAACATTTTTCAGCTTCATTGCCAGTCTTACAGAATCAATGTTTCACTTTTAAAATCATCAGTTGTAACTTCAGCATTTATTAAAAAATCAAGCAAATACAACGTGATATGGGATTGTGGCAACTGGGGCCCTTTTGCCATTGGATGCCTATGTTTGGCTTTGGGTTTTCAGCAGAAAACTACGTGATCACCTTATAAGGTGCTATGAAAAAGGGCAAGTTTGCATTAAGGCCATCCCAGAATGAGAAGGTTAAAGGTTTTACCTCTTGGCAACCACAGTCCCTTGTTATTGTGGTGTTGAGAAAGACATATTAACCTCTTTGCTCTGGAGGTGTGGTATCTTTCTGCCACTATAATTTGACTAATGGTTATACTAATTTACATTATGGTTACATGAGTCATTACACATTGTGATCGGTGGATATACTGTAAAATAACAAGGATGGACTTCTTTGGATGGACTAAAAATGGTGAGTAAGTCTTATGCTGTGCATTATATAATTGGTTTCTCCAAAAAAAACATATTCCCCATAACCATAACGAACCCATAACCCCAGGCCCATAACCCATTTTATATGCAGAGTTCAGGTGAAGTCTGGAATGATTTGGATCAAGTTGCTGGGGAGTCTGTAAACCTTTTGCCTCAAGCAGCGAGTCTATACAGTAAGATGGTCAGTATTAGCCTATAATTTGATAGATTATTATTGAATATTTTCTTTTAGAAAGATTATTATTAAAAAAGCTCAATGGTGTCTGGCTCTGACTATGCACTGACAGTCTTTGAAACCACACTGATCTATCACACTGATCTGGTCTATATTTTTCCTGTGTAAAACACAATGAGATTTATTGTGAGATATAATTGCAAACTACCAGCTATAAAGTACAACTTTATACGTTTTTATTTCATATTTTCCTAGCAACAGGATAACTCCCCTATTTGTGTGATTTTGCTGCATTCAAGTGGACAAAAATGTCACTACATGTGGAATTTTCTGTGAACCGTATATGGTTGAATGTAATGTATTTTGTACTTTTTGTTATATTCCTATTATTGAATCCATGTAATGTTTCAATGTGGTGTCTGATTTCTATGTTTTGTTGATGTGTGTGTGTGTGTGGCATCCTTTTAGTCCACTTGAATTTGTGAATGTAGAATTTTCCATATAAAATAAAAACTTTTTTTATTGCATCAATACCATTCTCATCATTCGATAATATAGAGCCTCTTCTTTCTATGTGAACAATAAAACCAGTCAGCGTCTTAAAGAAATATACAGAATTGAGCCAAAAATAATTCTATACATAGA
The DNA here is from genome assembly GCF_008729295.1 of Plectropomus leopardus. Taxonomy (NCBI): domain Eukaryota; kingdom Metazoa; phylum Chordata; class Actinopteri; order Perciformes; family Serranidae; genus Plectropomus; species Plectropomus leopardus. The sequence continues at coordinate 17,426,492 of NC_056482.1, forward strand.
CATTCAAAGTCCTGTGTCTATTTTATTTTATTCTAATTTATTTTATTGTCTTACTATTTTCATTTGTAAATGTTTGTATTGACCATTGAATGTATTGTTGCCAAAACTGTTGATAAAAAGTGTAAAAAAAAAAAAAAAGAAGAAGAGGAAGAATTTACAGAATACCAACATGTATTATGACGTAGCAGAAGCGAGAACAAAACGAATCTCGCGATATTTACATCCAGGGTCAAAGTTGACAGTGGCCATGTCTGTATGTTGCCTGTTGCTGTATGTACAATAGATCCATGTGTATCTACCACTGGACTCCGTACAGCTACAGTTTGCACGTTGTTTATAAATATTAATGAATATAGGCATTGGAATTTGGCTTAAAAGTCTGACTTACGTTTATGGGAGCTCGTGTTTTTCGTTAACAGATGTTATTTTTTATCTGAATAGTCCTGCGCCGTGTTAGCTTCCGTGGTTCAGCTGATGCTAGATGCTAGCTTGCAGCCATTAGCTCTGATGTCTTAGCGTGGCATGTTTAAAATCCGACCACTGTTGAGTGCCTTAGTGAACAGCAGAGTGACGTCAGAGAGAAACGGTAAGCAAACCCAAAAACTACCAAGGTAACATGTAGATAGTACTCATCTATGAGGGCATAATTTTCACAGAATATTTTGGTGTTATGCTCACAGGTGGCCTTTGTAAGTTATTTTGCATGATGAGTGAAGGATCCAGAGATGAGCAGACAGCCAAGCAGCTGAAAAGAGCCAATGAGGAAAATAAAGCTGAGGATGTACAGGCTACAAAAAAGCTAAAAACAGAGGGGGAAAACATTGAAGATGAAAAGAGATTTCCCAAAAAGAAAGTGGTCCTCCTCCTGGCATACTCCGGAAAGGGATACTATGGCATGCAGGTACACATAGTAGCTGGTTTTCCTCTCTCATCTTCAAGTGCTTCATCTTTTTTGTTAAGTCTAAATATTTTCTGTGTTACAGAGAAATCCTGGGACCTCTCAGTATAGGACAATTGAAGATGAATTAGTCACTGCACTTGTTAAATCAGGTTGCATTCCTGAAAACCACAGTGACGAAATGAGGAAGATGTCTTTCCAACGATGTGCCAGAACAGATAAGGTACGGGTTTGCACAGTCGGCACAATGGCAATTAATTTAAACAGATAACTACACTGAAGTGTAATGTAATGGGCATTGTTATCATGTTTTAAAGGCGCAGTTCACCCTGAAATCTAAAATCCCTTTTTTTCCTCTTACCTGTCGTGCTTTTTATCAACCCAGATTGTTTTGGTATGAGTTGCCAAGTGTTGGAGATATCGGCCGCAGAGATGTCTGCCCTCCTCTAATATAATGGAACTAGATGGCACTTGGCTTGTTTTGCTCAAATTGCAAAAATGCCTTTTAAAAATTCAACAGCAATGTCTCTTTCCAGAAATCATGACCTGGTTACTCAAAATTAATTTGATTTTGTGGTGGACTGTCCCTTAAAAAAAATCTTGATAAGTGTTTGTATACATCATTATTACTGATGTGTTATTATAACAATTTGTGTTGGTGTTTTTGTGTTTAAATTTGTTTAGGGTGTGTCTGCAGCTGGCCAAGTGGTGTCTCTGAAGCTGCGGTTGATGGAAGACATCCCTAAAAAAATCAATGAGCATCTGCCACCACAGATCAGAGTGCTCGGTGAGACATTTGTTGACATAATTAACTTTTATTAATTGGAGCTGAGTGGGTTTTAACATTCAGCATTTCTTGTGTTAACTTTTGTTCCTACAGGTTCAAAGCGAGTAACCCAGGGTTTCAATTCCAAAACAAACTGTAACGGTCGTACATACACCTATATGCTTCCCACAGTTGCCTTCGCCCCAAAAGACTATGATACTGGGAATATAGCATCCTTTCGCCTTGAGCCAGAGACACTTGAGAGGGTAAACCGTCTATTTGCTCTCTACAAAGGCACCCATAACTTCCACAACTTCACCTCTCAGAAGGGTCCGAATGACCCCAGTGCCCGCCGCTACATCACAGAGATGTCCTGTGGAGAGCCTTTTATCAACAGCAATATTCAGTTCGCAGTGATTACCGTCCGAGGTCAGAGCTTTATGATGCACCAAATCCGCAAGATGATCGGCCTAGTGCTTGCGGTTGTAAAGGGCTATGCGAAGGAGGAGGTGATGGAGCGAAGCTGGGGACGGGATAAGGTGGATGTGCCCAAAGCTCCAGGCCTGGGGCTGGTGCTGGAGAAGGTCCACTTTGACCGGTACAACAAACGATTCGGAGGGGACGGGCTGCACGAGCGGCTGGAGTGGGACCGTGAGGAGGAGGCGATCAAGACCTTCAAGGAGGCTTACATCTACCCCACCATTGTTGAGACGGAGTGTAAGGAGGGCTCCATGGTCAGCTGGATGTCTACGCTTCCTATCCATGACTTTGAAGCTACAGCCTCAGCTACTGACACACGAGGCAATAAAGACCAGAAACAGGTATCTGGAAGTCATGATAGAGTAACATTTATTAAAAAATCTGACATTTGACTTTTTAAATTTGTTTGTTGCATTAATCTTTGCTCTCTTTTTTTCTCCAGGACAATGCAAATGGTGGTGATGACTCTGATTAGGTCATCCCGGCTGCTGAAAGAGGAGACGCTCTCTCATCAAAACATTCTTCTTTGTTTATTGACAACAAGCTTTCTTTTAAATATATCTTCCAAGATTGACTTTTTTTCTGCTTCTCTTATACAAGTGTTATTAAACAAACAACAAGATAATAAAACCTCTGTGTTCTTCATTGTACCCTTAAGGATGGTTTGGATTCTCTCTTTTTCTTTTTTTTTTGCAGTGCAAGACTTGCATACCCATATGAACATCCAAACACTTACTGGTTGCTGTAATCATTCTGCCTTTCCATACTCACTGTTAAGCTCATGCACTGCACCAAAACTCCACCAAAATTCACTGTCCAGCTTCAATGCACAAATGCATTCTAAAGCTTGGATTTTTATGTTTTGTAAAATCGTAGCCACAGAAAAGTAAAATTCAAATAATATCTATTTGTCAAGCCTACGTCTCTTAGACATGACTGAGCTCAGTTTAACATCAACACAAGATTTTATACCATTTTCTCATACCTCTTAAATTCAGCTCATGATTAACAACCTTCCTTTTCTCACTGCTTTATCCTAATTAACGATCTTAAAATGCTCTTTTAATAAGAAACAGATGGGAATTTAGAAGCTGATTTATGTCTAATGAGACAAAACTACTGACAACAGCAAAATAATTAAATATTAATATTGACCTAAATACCAAAGTTGAAAATAATATTCAAGACTCAAGAAGTTTACCATCATATGCATGGTAGGAACACAGTGGTTCACACCATACACCAAAATTCTTATAATAGGATTAAAAAGTAGATTTAAAAAAATGAAATTAGAATAATGACTTGTATAAAAACCCAGAGTTTAAAAGTAAGGTACACTATACCTTGTGTGAATAATGCAAATAAGTATTGTTTGAAAGTATGGGCACTATGCTTCATGCAAATATTGCAAATACAGTTAATGCGCTGTGCATTAATATGATGTTTCCAATTGAATGCCTTTATACAGTATTTGGAACAGAATCCATTTTATTTTGTCATACAGTTATTGATGACTTTGAATTCATGATTTGATCAGAAAGTTATATGTTGACTGAACTCAGCTGTGAGGCACTCATTAGAAATTACTGATAAATTGTCTCCGCTATACCCTGGCAGTGATTTTATACTCTGAACTCGTAGTAAAACCTGAAGCAGAACTTCATCCTCCAGTCACCAGGAGGCAACACAACAGCTGAGTGTGTGGAAGTAGTGTTGCGTTTAATATCCTTTGGATTTATAGTAGATAAGAGATCTTCTCAACTATGATTGCGGCACTTACACTTCCACGGCCGTGAAACATGACAAAAAAGCATGTACATATATTAGATAAGGCCTTATACTGTAATAATAAATATAATCTACTCTAGCTACGATCAAAATGTTTCATAGGCAAAATTTGGTACATGTTCCTTGATGCTTGTCTCGTGTTTACTGATTCCTCGTGTGTGACGTGAACGCAGCATCTCTCAGCTATCATGGCGCCAGCCAAAAAACGCAACGTGAGTTCGGCAAAAACAACCGAACAAAGTGCAAAAACGGCCAAAATTGACCTAAATACCAAAGTCGAAAGTGTACTAGAGAGCAGACAAAATGCTAACGACGTTTTTGACATCCTCGAGTTTCTACAGGTGAATATACGCAGCCGAGTTTCACTGTTTGAGCAACTGAATACACGCTCGTTAGCTAGCTTTATTGACACCGAGCAGGATGTATACCTCTGTAGGTTTGCTAAATATTACTCTGTATGTGTTTGTTTTTTCCATGTCCGCTTGCAGTCAGAGAAGGAGAAGGAAGTTGTCAATGCTGTTAATGCTTGTAGCAAATTGTTCTGCACCTTGTTGGAGAAGAAAGAGCTGTTTTTGGGAAAATTGCTTGAAGAGGAGGAGGCACTGAGTGGTGAGTTACAGGCTAATAATCTACATATTACAATAAACTGGTTATGAGATGCTTTTGCAAGTTCCACACCAACACTGCTGTGTGCTGTGACTGATGGGTTATTCCATTAAAATGTTGAAAATATTTTCATTCAAGAAACATTTCATAAATGATGTCATATATTTCAGCCTTGATTATCTAACATCAAATGCATAAAAGAGACTGTTTCCACTCCTCTCACAGGTTCAATTGGCAAAGAGAGATGGGTATTAGTTGATAGTAGTAATATGAAGTAAACAATAAAAAGTGAGTATCCTTTAGGTGTCAGACCTCTTCAAGCAAACAAAACGGAGTGCGCTGTAGCTACTGACAAGGGTTTCTTATTTGTTACAATTTCAAGAGACTCAAAATAACACAGCAATTCAATAAAAAGGACTAATAAGATTGGACTGGATTAAACATTTGCTGTAGGAATGTGTAATTTCCCTAATAACTGGTTTGTACATAAGATAATAAAATGGTTTGAAATTCTCACTGGGGTTGCAAATTACACCATCATCCTGTTTTCCTGTCTCTGTTTTCTGGCTCAGGAGAGTATAGTGCTGAGGATAAGTACCGCATGTTCATGCGCCACCGTTACAACAGCTGTGTGGAGGTGCTGCTTGAACACCTTGACCATGAACTTCATGGAGTCAAAGTGAGTTGACTATAAGTATTTGTTGTTTTTTTCAGTTACAAATGTATTTAAGACTAACACAAAAGAAAAACATCACATCAAAGTGAGTATTCATGATGAGAAACTTGCAGGAAACTTTGTTCTCATGTTTTTTTCTCCATACTCACACAAGGATGTTAGAGGTGTGTATACATTTTTCCCTTTTTGTGCACAACTGAATGGCAGGCGTGGTAAGGTAGACTGGTATTACTATCAATATCCTGGAGTTAACGCCCTGTTTGACATTAAGAGTAGATTAACTAATGTCTGAAAACTATTATTGCAAAAAGCCATGGATATAGTAGAAGTATTTATAAAAGTGTTCTGTTGAAAAAGTATTATGTGGTATGTTATTGGCTTGTGTACTGTCATAACATACCAGCTCAGGTCTCTTGATGCCAGCCAACATTTAGATATTGTTTGTATTTGAAAACAAAAAAAGAAGAAGAGTCAATCATTATGCTGCGCTTCGGGGACCTGAGAAAGGAAAATTAAGCTGTATGTTGTTTTTTTTTTATTAAAACAAGTCCATTGACAGTAGATCTCACACCACTTTACATACAAAAATCACATTGGTATAGGAAAAACATAGCAAAAAGAAATAGACTGTTTCAAATATGACATCACTGACATTTCCCCACATATACGCGTGACATAATTTGATAGAGAGCAAACTTGGCATGAGACATGAGTTGCTACCAAGCTACGCAACACTAGTGAAATGGCCCATAAGATGTTTTGTTTTGTTTATTTAATACTTGTCTGAACACAGGAGAGTGCCCTGTGCTGCCTGATGAAGTTTGCTGCAGCAGAGGGACAGAATCCCCTGGAGGACTTGGACTGGACTGAACACTACAGCTTCCCAAGAGAACTCATCCAGGTAGCCACCCCAAGACAACAAATAAGGCAGTTTTTAAAAGCACCTTTGTAAATGTCAACCTTTTTGTTGTTAGTGGTTCAGGCGCCTTCTGATATTTGTTATTATTTGCTGATCAGGCGGTGGTGGAAAGACTGTTGTCGAAAACTTCAGACAACTCCCTGCTGATCTCCAGATTCCAGGAGTTCCTTGAGATGGAGGATGTGCGCTATTATGTCATGAGCTCCATCCGAGAGAGTGTGGGACAAGTCATGGACAAAAGCAAAGGGGTGAGTAGCTGTGCTTTATGTGTTCTCGGTTGTTGTCACAATTTTGATTTAGTAAATATTACTTTGTTCTGCTGACTACTGTTGTGTTACTCCTTTCAGTCATTGTTGCCAATATATCAGAACAACGTGTTGACCCTCATGTCCAACATCAGTGTCCCAAGCCAGGAGTCAGAGCTCACCAACTTTATGGTCAAACAGGAAGGTGAGATCTGCTTTTTTGACAATTCTTTAATGCCGTACTATGAGTTTCCTCTTTACAGCCAGCCACTGTGTGGAGAGAAAATGCTGTTTTTTGTTGTTGTTGTTTTTTAAAGTCATTAAAATTTATGTATGTTTTTTCCAGCCAAGCATGAGGACTGGAAAGCCGCCAAACTGAATGTAAGTAAAATATTTGTTATTACACATTTTTCTTGCAACTTTGTTTCTATAGTATGGTTTTAGATGTTCTGCCTCATTACAGGAACACAAGCGTGTCTTTGAGAGAATGTGGCTGGGCTTTCTGAAGTATAAGGTAAGTAAGCAATAAACCATGAAAAGCAGCTGTTTACCGTGATTTTTCCACAGCTAAGGAGTGTTGTCAGCTGTTCTAAATTCTGTAAACCACAGCCTCAAGTGGCTTATTGCTTTTATAAAACAGTTTCTACATAATGCTTGCAATGTTTCATGATATAAACACACAGCAACAAAAAATTCAATAATCGTTAGTAATCAATAATCATTCTCCTACCAAGCAATGTAGTTCTTAAGTGACATTTAGCAGAATGGTTGCCAAAAAACACACAGATGAAGCAGAAAGTGCTGGCTGCTTTACAAATCCGCAGCAACATTGAGCTAAAGAACTTCATCCACATGGGCTCTTATATAAACCAAAAAAGAGTTATCATCATGTTGCAATGAACTTAGAGCCATGTATGTATCTGTCATCGGCTACCAAGTGTAACCAGTTACTTGCTGTAGCTTAACTGTAACAGAAATGGAATCAGGCTACAGAAAAAATGAGCATAACACATTACAAATAAAAGCAAGCAAGCTAGCTAAAGTTACCATATTAATTTGCCAAGATCATTGGTGTAGTTTGATTGTTTTGGATGGAGATAAAGGGCCAGGGAATTGAGCAGCAGCAGTGTCAGGACACAGTGTTCCCTGGCTGCTTAACATGAATCGATGTAGAATCTCTGTTTCTTTAGCAACATTTTTCTGGTTTTTGCTGCATCCATTGAAATACAGCATTGTGTGCTTGTGGCTGTTTTCATCTTGGCATATGATAAAGGTTTTGGGCTTCAGTTGGTAGTTGCCCTCTTAAGCTCTGCATCCCATGTGACAATAGGTGACTAATTGGGACAGTAATACTGAAATTTTAATCTGTCTACAGCAGTGTGTTTATATGGAATTTTCAATGGCTAAGCCAAATGTAATCAAGGACTGAAATAAACAATTTTCTGCAATCAAACTGTATTCTTTGAACACACCTGTGACACTGTGCCACCAAGATGTTATGCTTTGTCCCAATAATTTCTCATCTTTGTGTTGTAGTTGCCAAGCAACATGTATAAAAAGATCTTGGTGATCCTCCACGACTCCATTTTGCCCCACATGAGTAAACCAACACTGATGATCGACTTCTTGACTGCTGCCTATGAAGTTGGTAAGTTGTGCAAATGGCTTTGCAACAAGATTTTACTTCTTCTCGCTCCCTTTCGAATATGCAAACCAAGTCATCATGTATTTGATGATTGCTTTTGCTTTATGTTTTTCATTTTCCTTTAAATTTTTGTCTGTTTACTTTTAGATAATAATTTCCTTTTTTACATGTTCGAAATAAATGAAAATCAATTGAAAAACAGTAGCTTCAGTGTGAGCTGACAATAACTGCTTTAAAGTGGCTATAGTGGCATGAGTACATCTGGTCTTTGAGATGCATTATTTTTGTAGCATTATGCTATAATCATGATATATGATGTTGTTGTTTTGAACAGGTGGGGCTATCAGCCTGCTGGCCCTCAATGGCCTCTTTGTCCTCATACATCAACACAACCTGTGAGTATTACATTGAAAATTAATAAATTCGGCCACTTCTAATTGTCACATTTATTACATAGGGTTCCCACTGTCATGGAAAACCTGGAAAAGTCATGGAATTTCACAGTCACATTTGCACACCTGGGAAAGTCATGGAATTTTGTGTAATGAAATTGTAATTGTAATCATCTATGGTTAACTTTCAATGTAATGTAACATAATGGTAAATTTATTTTCAGAAACTATTGCTGTCACTCTAATATGTGTCGATCTGTGACAACGTTTTGTTTATCATGACTTCTGTTCCATCTCTCCCTTCATATATGCTAGCTAGCTAAAATTATTTTTAGAGCTTGAATCTGATATGTTTGAAAAATACCAGGCAAGTTGGGCAAAAAAAAGAATGTTACTAGTCCTTGAATCGGTCATGGAAAAGTTTGAAAAACTGGTCCATTACATTGTGTGGAAACCCATGTTGAAGAAATTTGAACACAAAATGAGGCTTCATCTTGAATTTTTTTAATTGCATAACGACTGAACTATATTGTCTTTGTTTTTGCAGAGATTACCCGGATTTCTACAAGAAGTTATATAATCTGCTTGAGCCGTCTGTTTTCCATGTGAAGTACAGAGCTCGCTTTTTTCACCTAGCTAACATCTTTCTTAGCTCCAGGTAAGATAATTCATGCTTCACCACAAAAAGCCTCATTTTTTCCTGTTACAGTTATCTGTATCTGCCCTCTTGGGGCATTGGACAGGTGTAAAGATGTAGTTCAAACTATGTGATGTTGACCTGCAGTATGCGATTTGCACAACCACACCTTGAGTTGACCCCTGATGAACCCCACTGATTTAAAATGAGGTCAAGTTATACTGCAGTAGTTGCTTGGGAGATGATGTTAAAATTATTTGCTTCCCACCATACAAGATAATGAGGGTGATGGGGCCATAAAAGGTCTCAACTGAAAAATGTTGCTGTAGTGCCAAAACAACAGCTGACAGCATCTTACTTGCAACTAAGAGGGCTGCCGACAAATGAAACCATTTGTATGGTAGCAAGTAAAAATGGACTAAACGGGCAAGTAGATTTTCTGGCTTGAAAACATTATTGAATCCTGCAGGAAAACTCAAAAAGCATTTATAGATGAGTAATGCTGTATATGTGTTTGTGCTTTCTTCCAGTCACTTGCCAGTGTACCTCGTGGCTGCGTTTGCCAAACGCCTGGCCCGTTTGGCTCTCACAGCACCGCCTACAGCCCTGCTCATTGTGCTGCCCTTCATCTACAACCTGATCCGTCGTCACCCATCCTGCAGAGTCCTTGTTCACAAGCCAAGCACAGAAGATGGTGAGTGTCTGTCGCTCTCCTGTTTACGGTTGGAATTACTCAAGATTTGAAATTACTCCAGTTTAACGCCACTCAGAATAATTTTAGATTCACAGTCTGATTCATTTTATTTAAGACAGCTTGTCAGAATTTTACTGTGATGTTCAATTTTCCTTTGCAATCCACTGAAGCATTTTAGAATATATGTGGATGTTTGTTTCTGTGTGTAATGACAGAGCCTTTGGAGGACCCGTATCTAATGGATGAAGAGGATCCTGCCAAGTGCTGTGCCTTAGAGAGCAGCTTGTGGGAGATTAAGGTGTGTACAGCATGTGATGGATTTGGATTTACAAATGAATCATCCATGACACTGACGACAACTGAGCTATGGCCCATGTCAGCCAAGATTGGAAAACTAGATGAAGGAATATCATATATTTTTGCAGGGCTGTACCTCACTCAGATTTATGCCAGTTGAACAAGCTCAGCAGGATGTGCAGTGTGACAGCGGCATTTATGTAATATAGTAAACAAGCTAACCGTGCTAACGATGGATTGCAAATGTGCAACAGTTTTTGCAGACACCAGATATCTAACAAAAGCCAGAGACTGTGTTCTATCAAGTTGCTGTGAGCTGTAAATTCACCTCTTCGAAGCAGAAGGCCTCTACTCTCCACTTCTCTGTGCCGTTGCAGTGTGTCCGCAGCTCTGTATCAAAGAGTGGTGTGAAAGTCAAGAACACTCACTCTGCAGCAGAATCTGGGGACGACAACGAACACTGCACAGCACACTGACTAGCAACAAAGCCCCAAAAAACAACCACTCAAATTGAAGCTATCGTAGTCGACTTAGAGTCTCCAACTGATGATTCAAATCCCTGACTTTCAAGGAGCAGCCATACAGTTTGGAATATAACTTCCTTGGAAGCAAACTTCATTTTCAGTGGAGGCTTACATCCTTTTTTCTCTCCTGCAGACACTCCAGAAGCATTACCATCCAGATGTGGCGAAAGCTGCGTTGTCGATTAACACCCCTTTGCCAGAACAAGAGGAGGACATCAACGAAGTGCTGGAGATAACCACATATGAGGTGATGTGACATTTAACTGTTTTTTTTTCATCTGTTGGTGTTTGAATAGATTAGATAACATGTTGTTTGTTTGTTTTAAGAAACTAGTCAACTTTAATAATGCTAATACAGTGATTCAAGTAGCCTGAATAATGTGTCCCATGTACTTATCTGCAGCTGATGGAGAGAGACCTGAAGTCTCAGATCAAAAGCATCCCGCTGGAGTTTGAAATGGCCACACAGTTACTAAAAGGAGGCGGAGATGTGTTAGGACAGCACTTCTGTCTGGAATAAAACATGTAAAAACGAGGAGCTGCATTCACAGTGTGGTAAACATCTCTGGGACCATTTCATCTGTTAAGGTGAACGTTTGTAGCTGTGTGGCCTGAAAAGGGAACAGGGACAGACTTTTCCTTGAGACCAGCTACAGCTGCAACAGAAGTGCATCTGATTCTGAGTTGTTTTACTCCATGAACATCGATGTCTTTGATGTGTGACTATTGTACAACAGTAAAAACCTTTTCCAAAGATAATGTCTTTGTTTCTGTTTGGCACATTTTTTGGACTCTTAAATAACATCAGTTACAAATGAATGGAATTCAAATTATAATACATTTAGAAGCTGAAGATTACACTGATTTTTAACGGCCACAGTGGTCTGTGAGCATGCAGCTCTACAGTGCTTGATAGCCTGTTTTTGATCATTTCATGGCACATTTATGGCTGATTTCAGTCTGACTGCTGCAGCAGCAGTTAGCCATTTTCAGCTAAAAAGCATCGCTAAACCAATGTTACCTTAAGAATCCCGTCTCAGAAGTTGACGACACCAGTGATGAAAGGAGAATCAGTATTGGATTTCTGTTTGTGAGAGGTGAAATTGATAACTTTAATGATGAATCTTTTCTGTTAAGTGTCCCAGTAAGCCACTTCATTGAGCCAACATGGACAATACCAGGTCGTCCCCTAAGTGGAATGCAGCTTTTCTTAATGTTATTGAATACACCTGTGCTTTTTCCACTTTGGGCAAAATATCTACTGTGAAAAAAAGGTCTGTGGAGAAGATGAAGGTGTAACATGAGTTCTGTTACCCATGTGTATGCACTCAGTTAAAAAAAGATAATTTACAATTTCTCACTGAGTTTATTTCCTTACTCATCGAGTTTACTTAAATATTCATCAAGTTTGTGTTACTATTTAATAAGTTTACTTTATCCTTCATTGATTAATGAAGAGTACAAGATTTTCTACAAGCTCCCTCCACCATTGCTATGCTAATTATGCTAATTAAATAGCCTATATTTTTATTTAAAAAAAAAAAATCAAGTGAAAACAAAATGATAATTTAAAAATAGCATAGTATAAGTTACAATAATGGAAAACATATAATATCTAAAATAAAATTAAATAAATTGCGACAGAAATTGCAAATAAATAATTTGAACGTAATTAGAAAGCCCCTGTGTGGATGGACCCCGTGTGTGGGTGTGTTCTTGACAGGAAGTAGCGAAGGCTAAATTTTATGCTAACACTAAGAAAAGTTTTGACACCAGCAGGAGGCCAGCTCTCTCCTCATACTGTGAATACAGGTAAGAGGTTAGCCCTAAATGCTCTTTTCCGTCTCCTGTTCGTACTTCTTCCTCTTGTTTATTGTGCCATATGGTCACACAGCAGGCTGCTCTGTGTACAACAACGCCGTGAGAGAAAACTGTGAATCATATCTGACTTGTGTTTGAAAAGAGCAAGTCAAATCAGGGAGAAGCTGTCCAAAACACGTACCTACACACGGACACGCTCAGGAGCATCTATTTTTGCAGTGATACACAGCATCCGTTTTTTTTTATTTTATCTTTATTTCCTTTTATAAGGCTTATTGAGGATTTCAAGGCGGACAAATGGCACCGGACTCTGCCAAAAGCGGGAAGGTGAGGAGGCAGCAGAACAGGAGATCACTGTGAGGAGGATGAGACACAGACGAGCATCATTTGGATAGGTAAAAATCTTTCAGCAGCGTTTTACCCCCAAAAATTTCACTCTATGCATGTTTAAGGCAACATTTAAGGGTTGCAGACAGTTAGGTGCAACATTATACCCTTAGATACTCGCTTTTTAATCGTTCTAAGATATGCAAATTGCAGGTTTGAAAAGTTTTTCTCCACTTTTCTGAAACTCCTACTGAAAAATGCATTCATTGAAAATTTAACACAAATAACCATTTACAGCTTCTTTAAAAAACTAAAATCTTGTAAGAAGGACTTTTTATTTCGTTTTAAGAAAAAAAGCACTGGCCCCAAAACTGTGCTCCACTATGATATCTAAAATGATCTTTTTAAATTGGGTGGCTAATGGTAAACAGTGCAGCAATGAAACATGCTCAATCTAAAGCTACATGGTGTCATAATAGTAATTTACTTCTTAGGGGTGCACGATAATATTGGCACATCATCAGTATTGGCTGATATTGGCTGATATTGGCTTTAAAATGAAATATCTGAATTGGCCAACATGCTGAATTCATGCTGATGTGACATACATTTTTATATTGGCAGTTTGAACATGTACAAAAATCAACCCTAAGTTGAAGTATTTTTCTTAGCTTTGTTTTTTTTGTCTATTTATCTGCTGGTGAGCCATCACAATAAGAGTATGCATAGTATAAATATAATATAAAATAATATTTTTTTTATTGACATATCATTTCATGTCTAATTAATTACATGTATTAATGACATTTATTTTTTAAATGAAAAATTACATTAATAGGTGTGTCACCCAGTGGTACATCAGAATAACAAACAATCTATATTTAAAATGATAAAGGTAGATAATGACAATGTTAACATAATTTTGAAATTGTAAAAAAATATCTCTAATGTTTAAAATTCTTCCTGCTTTGTAATTTTATCAGAGGGCAAAGAAAAAAGGAGGAAAATATGCATTAATAAATAAAGACAACAAAAGTTAGTATGCATTATATGATGTTGACTCCACTACAGAAGAGATACTTGATAATCACTAAAATTAGGTGGGGAAAAAGTGGTTATAGATACCAGTATCACCCAGATTAGTTGTTATATATTGGATATTGGAAAAAAATCCAGTACTGTGCATCCTTAGTACTACTATCATCTTCGTGGGGAGATGAAATACTTTTTTAAAAAAAAACCTGCAATAACATGAAATTAATTATAATAATGAGCTGATATACTGATTAACTGGTAGATAGCAAATTAAAAGCCCCATTCAGGCCTGGATAATGACGTACGCACAGCATCCTCTTCTTGATAAGTCTGTGAGAGAGATGCTTACCACTGCAGGTTAGATGGTTTGGCAGGATGGGACATTACTGCATAAATCTACAGGACTCCTGAGCTTCGTGTTTTGTTGTTGTTGTTTTGTCTGTCCTGCTCCTCCAGTCCCCTGCGAGGAAATAGAAGCTGTCCAAGGTGAGTCAGCACAGAAAAGCTGTTTGAGCAGTTGGCTGAGGCTCTGAGAGCGAGACAGGGGAAGAGGGAGTTGATTAATGTTAGTTTTTTTTCCCCGATTACCTCTGAGAAAAAGCAAGCATAAAAAACAAATCACACTGATTTCCCATTTGCCTATTTGTATAGACACTTGATTTTGATTAGTATCCAGAAAACACTTTCTGAGTATCACTAATCAGTTTTTAACTTGATCTTGTTCTGCAGTTTTTTTGCATTAAAAGCTGGAACACAGATGAGTGAAATCAGCTGATTATGATCCAGCAGTAGAGTCAGATAAGTCAAATCTCCTGAGGTACAAGCAGCATTAACCTTCTTAACCTTGCATGTCACTGTGTAGTACTGTAGTTAGTATGAATACGGTATTTGTGTGTGTGTGTGTGTGTGTGTTTGCGCAAAGGTACAAAACAGGACAGCATAGATGGGGATTTAGAACTGACTTATAAAAATCTGATGTTTTTTCCACGCTCTGCTGTTATTGTGTTGCTGTGATACAGTAATCCTCTCTTATGTAACTGAATGTTTCTCTCTCTCTCTTTCTGAATACACACACATGCACATGGGCACACATGTATATATCAATCACACCATTCAGCATAGACGTACTGATGCAGGGGACAGCAATGTTAAATTGGACTCTGCTGTTGTAAGGGATTGATTATATTCTTACAGTTATAAACAAGTTATGTGATTATAGCGAAAGAAGATGAAAGAACTGTACAGTAAGTGCCAAGAAACTCTGTGTTAGATTCATTATGCCATACAGTTTTTTCTGTGTTTGGTTCTAAATGCAGTTGCACTTTTTTTTTTTTTTTTGTTTTTTACTTTTGCAAGCCAGCTGAGCATGGGGAAAATCTGTAATGATAATATAAAAATAAAAAATACTGTCATGTACATTTTTTGTTATTTTTTGCTTGAATTGTAGTGATTTAGGATTTAGGGTGATATATTGGCAGAAATGGAATATACTATAATAAGTCTGTTTTCTTTGGTGTATAATCACCTGAAAATAATAACTGTTGTGCTTTTGTTACCTTAAAATGAGTCATTAATATCTACATAGGCAGCCTGTCCTTGTTCACAGAGTCCACTGTGTTACACTGCCATGTTTCTACAGTAACCTAGAATGGACAAACCATATGCTCTAGATAGGAATATTCGTGTTTTCGCGTTGGCCACTGTTGTTAGCAGCCAATCCACAATGAGCGGAACATCAGAAAAACACTAATTTGTAACATGAAACAACTTTATTTTATGTTAATATTGGTTTTAATCACCTGGTCCATTTGTTCTCCAAAACAAAGGAAGAGACCTTACTGCTAGATGCCACTAAATCTTACACACTGCTCCTTTAAAACTTTTTTTTTCTTGGTGGCTTTATTTTGTATTGTTTTGGGTGGCATAGTAATCCCTACAATTAGGTAAATTGTCCTGCCATTTGTAAGAAACTGTAATTTTATTAATGCTGTTTTATTATTACTGTAGTTTTGTTTTTGTGTGTGTGATTCAGTAAGTGTGAGGAGAGTGTGAGGTTTGCAGCGTGTGTAATCACTGCTTGTGTGGGTTTTGCAGGTGATAATGCGGGATCACACGTCAGGTGCTAACGTGGAGGAGTTGCTGAGGCAGTCGCAGATGGAGTTACAGTGGATCCAAAGACAGCTGGCCATGATCGCTGCCAGAAACATACACCATCACCACCTCCACAGCAAGGGCAAGGTATTGTGGTGCCACATACTGTAGGCCTGTGTTACTACTGCTGGAATCTCAGTAAACAGGTATCTGCATATTTGTATTGTCAGACTGATAGCAGATGGGTTTAGAGATTGCTACGGCTACTGCATGATAAAACCACTATGATAGAAATTCATAATACACTCTTAAATACACTCTTAACTGCACAGAAATAGGTCTATGCAATGGCAGTAAATGTGCATGGAAGGTTACTGAACGGGGCTACTGGACACAGGCCAAGAGACCAAAATGTAAGAGTGGACCCCCTGACCTTTACTTGCAAAGTGTCACTTGAATTAACACCTACTGATCAAGAAGGGATTCAAAATGACCACAAAAAGACACAATGGAACTGCAAAAAGACACAAAACAACTATGAGAGGGGCAAAAAGGCCACAAAAAGCCATAAAACAGACAAAAAAACCCCTCAAAATTACCTCAAATTGTCACACAACTCGGCAAAGAAACACATAAAAACTATAAACACATACAAAACCACAAAAAGATGCATTACGACAACAAAGAGATGCAAAACAACATCACAAAAAGAGGCTTAACATCTAAAGATTGTCTGATAATCTACCCTGTGTGTACTTTTTTACACAACTCAAACTTATATCAAATATTTAGTCCTGCATATATAGTAAGTTCAAATTCCTACTAAATGGCCAATTAACTGCAAGCATTTCTAGAAAGAATTTTACTCTGGAGCACCACAGGGCTGCGTTTTGAGCCCCCTGCTGTACTCGTTGGAAACACACAACTGTGTAACCATTTCAATTCCCAACACCATCATCAAATTTGATGATGACACAGCTGTAGTGTGAGTGATCACAATCAACAACAAAAAGGCCTACATAAAGGAAGGAGAGGATCTGACCCACTGGTGTTAGGACAATGTGCTACTCCTGAGCGACAGCAAGACTAAGGAGATGATCATGGACTTTTGGAAATTCAACAAGTCCTCAGTGGAGAGGGTGGACAGCTTAAAGTACCTTGGTGTTCACATAACTGAGGGCCTGACCTGGGTGCTGCATACTGAATCAGTAGTGAGACAGACAAGGCAGAGACTCTTTCACCTCAGGTGCTTCAAAAAAATTCCAGGGATCCCCTCAACTATAGAGAGCGTCCTGATGGGGAACATCACTGTGTGGTACCGTAACAGCTCGAACAGGACCACAAGACCCTGCAAAAAGGGATTTGTTCATCTGAACAAGAATTATCTAAGAATATGCAGTGCCCTTCCCTGTCTAAAGGACAGGTGCTACAAAAAATAGGGCGAGGAGGATTATTATGACTCTCAACCGCCCGCATGACACCCTTTTCTCCCTGTTGAATTAGGGAAGAAGATACACATGGCCAGCACTGAGAGGCTCAGAATGAGCTTCTGCCCCCAGGCCACAAGGATCCTAAATGAGGTCACTGCTTCCCCACGTAATTTGAATATCTTTTCACTGGGAGGTCTATTTGCTGTATTTTCTTTTCTGAAAAATACAGCAAGCAGAACACACAAGCAGATAAAAAGTTCATTTAAGATTTTTTCCAAACCGTGCCGAGTGGTAATTAAATGTGATCTCGCCATCTATTTTTGTCCTCTCGTCCGAACACCACTGTTGATGCCAAAAGTTATTTAATATGATTCCAGCTCCTCCTCTCTTAACATGTATAAAGTTGAAAGTTGTGTGTTTTTGACCACTAATCCGTTGTTTTCAATAGTCTTTTACCTTATCCGACCCTAACAAATGCACACCTGTCTGCTGTTCGGTTTTTAAATCATCCTATGCTACAAAGTTTTGGGAGATTTGATGGCAACTTGCATGTTGTGTCCTTCTTCCGATTCGCTGCCTAACATGATAGATTGTTAAAGGCTTAATTCGCTGTCATTCTTAATAAAAACACAACTGCCATGGCTCAGTGAGTGCGTTTAAAGGCACAAAATACTTCACTTTTTGCCCTTATTCCAAAAAAGACAAAATCACTTAGCTGTTAACATGTCAATTGAATATTAATATTTCATTTATACTCCTTTCATGCAGCCTTGCATACTTTGATTAATGTGCCTTAATGTGTCGTTCATAATTTCAAACTATAGAAAAGTGAAACATTTGGGGCTGCTTGTCATTTTTCCACTTTGCATCATAATAGGATTTTTTTTCAAAGTTTCCTACCAGTGGTAGACTTGTTGGACCGCACGAACACAGACTCCCTTTTTCATTCCTTCACCAGCCTCATTTAATGGTTGACGTTCTGATATTACGCAAATCCAAAAACATGATGATATCCAAGTCTTTCATGAAGTTTAAAAGTAGGTGTGTATCTTCTCGTGACAAGACAGGTGACTTTTTCTTTTGGGGCATGCATCTCTAACCACAGCCTTGCAAACAGTTGGCGAGTTGTACAGTACAACAATTTGCTCTGCAGATCATAAACAGACAGGAGGCCATGTGTCTCTAACTGCAGTAAAAACCCCAATTCAGACTAATATTTGTGCAATGTATACAAGTCCAAAGAATGCTATTAAAACCTGCATAAAACCAACGTATCCCACATGTCTTAATCAGGAAATGCTAGATTTGTAAAAGGGCCTAGTATAGAATATCTGAGCATATTATTCCATTAACATGACCTGCATCAAATTTAGAGTAATGTCATAGACAGAGTCACTGTGATGTTGCACTCTCAACAACAACCACTTCCATGTAGAAAACTGGCAGTTGATGACAATTATGGAGATCTATAAAATCAGGAAACATTTTGATCTCTGTTGTCATTTTCAACATAATTGTAATATAAGATAGAAGATGTATAGTTTAGCACAATGGTCCAATTAGTAATTTCTGTGCTTATTTTATGTGCTTTACTGCTTTTCTATCAACTTTGATAAACCAAATCTACCATCACGTAAAGTAAACCATGTACTGCTGTAGATGGGGCTGCAGCAAAACATGTTTTAGTCACCTTAAAAAAATCAGTGTAAGTGTACGCTGTATTTGAATATTTGTGCTGCTCTACCTTACATATTTACACATCGGCACCACGGTAGACCAGCAACTCAGTGTTCTGCAAAGAAAAATGACTAATGATAACAGCTACGGTTCCCATTCAGAAAAGGCTGTCTGATGGCAATGAAAAGTGGTTAAAATATTCTAAACATTTTAAACTGATTGGATTGTTTTTGATGAGACTTTTTTAGGTGGCTAAAAATTAACTAATTGAGAAAGAGTTTGCGCATTGACATTTTATTTAATCTACTCAAGGACTTTCTGCTGAGAAGTTATCGTAAATAAACATTGTAATGTGGTATAGATTGAATAATGGTGGAATATTAGTGTGCATGTAAGCATAGCCAGTGACAACACTCAGACCTCGAAGTGAAATATGTTTATAGAATAATACGTTTTTATGTTGTTGGTCTTTTTTTTACATCCCCATTTTATTGTGCTGATACAAAATCTAAAATGTTTGCTTCCTGGAAAACATGTGACATGACATGAGTCATTACGCGTCACCAAGTCTACAGAAACTAGTAAAACCATTCTGTGTGTTTGGATTTTTCTGTCATTACATTTAATCCACACGGCCAGAAGAGGACAGCATTCCTCTGGAAAAAAAAATCATTGTTAAAAATCCACCAAGTTGAAAAAAAAAGCCCTGACATATTCCAAAGGTAGCAGCTTGTATTAGTAATGAAATGACACGTCGCCTTCAGCTATTTGCATATTTAAAGGGTCACTGCATATTTCTGCCTAATCCAGTTTTCATCTGTTCCTGAACCGCGGTCTCACAGGGCTTCATGTCATGCCCGAAAACCCATTCACTTCAACGAGAGCAATGCGTCTTCAGTAAGGATGGGGAACAGACAGCGAGCAAGTGTTGCTAGGCAACAGAGTGGAACAGAGCGTACGTTCTGCTTTCTCTTCTCACTCACGCACACTTAGTGTCTTTCTTTCTGTCCTCTCCTCTGTCCTGTGCCTCCATCCCAATGTTAAATGCCTATCGACAGAGTGGCTGCTGCTGATGCGACTTCACTAAAACCACCACTGATTCAATTAGAGTCCTCTGACCAGAGATTTTGGGGAAGTGGAGATGCAAAGGGGTGTATATACCGGGGTCCGACCAGGAAAATGTCAGAAATTTGATTGAAAGCCATAGGAAAGTTACAAATAATAATACTAAGGAAATACTGTAATTTAATGAGATATGTATGAGATATAACATAAATGTAGGATGCTCCTGTCAGCAAAACAGAAACCTTTATCATCTGTTAATAAGTTAGAAACAGAGGAAGCAGGGATGCTGGATCTGCTCTGTTTGGGAAATGTAGTCGAAGGGAAAAAAACTATGATGTAATGATTTACACATCACTGCTCAACAGATTTGCACAGTCCATTTAAATGAAAGCTGCCCACATGTCTTTTTTTCTTTTTTTGCATATGTGACGTTTTTGGCCAGTCGAACGGGGCGTGCACACGTCTGCGACGAGTGAGACACAGAGCAAAAAAGAAAAAGGGGGGGGGGGGGGGTATTTTTAAACTGCAACTGGAGGATGAAGCAGAGAGCGCGAGAGGAAGCGTTAACACATTCAGGGGTGGGACTCAGGGAGTGTCTGTGTGTCTGAGTGCCAAGCTACTGTTTTTTTCTGTGTGTGTGTGTGAGACTTCATGCGTGTTCCAGTGGCATGCAGACCAGAAGTGCTCATTTGCACACACAGGCACTCATGCACCGGCATTCACGTGCATACGTGTGGACACGTCACCTCCGCCTTCACTGCCAGCTTGTGATATGATGGGAAGGGAAGAGAGTCATTCTGGGACAAAGGGGTACTGCCTTTAAGGTAGGGACATTGTCACTATCTGTATCTGCAAAAACAGACATGTCTGTCCCGGCAAGACCCCCTTTTTTAGATTGTTGATACCCTTGATTTGATGCTGCTGTGCGCAGACATTTAATACATTCTGGGAAACACAAGTATGCCTTTTATGAGGAGCAGCGACTAAGTGTCTGTGAATGATGGTGAATTGTTTCTGTCCTGAGTAGTTGACTCTGGAACTATAACTCTGAATTCCACTCCAAGTTAGACACATTCATTCATAACAAGACTTTCGCTGGACAAGAGTAGCTTAATATTGAAAAGACTGATTTTCTCTTTCTGAAAATCCATTTAAAGGCAGCCTAATAGCTTTACATTCACGGCTGACTGCATCAGACAGCACTGAAGCAAGTATTTCACTCACACACCAGATGGCGATACTGCAATCTATTTAATTCACTCTGGTCAAAATCAGATTACCTTGGGGTATCCTGGTGGGTCGGTTGGCAGACCACACGCCACTTAACCACAATGCCCTTGGTTCAAAGCCAGCCACCACATGCTGCTCTCCTAATCCATTCTGTGTGTCCCTCCACCATAAGACATCCAACAAAGAAGAAATGCATTAAAAATCCTGAAAATTATATTTTAGGTGTATCATCAATGCACACATAACATATCTTGGTGTTGTGACGAATTAAAATTATTACATACTGCAAAAGTAAAGGAAAGCCTAACTGCATGGCATAAAATACTAGAAAGCCCCTATTACATAATTATATGCTGTAACATCTTAATAGCTACCCACATTATCTGCTTTGCTTAATAAACAGTTACCTCAGCCTCCAGTTGTTCAACAGTTTGAAATGTGTGTTCCATTTACAGCTTATACCTGTCTGTTGTCAAAAGTGCCGTGCATGTCAGACAGTTCACAGAAATGAAGTTTGCTGTTATTATTGTTTTTCCTGTTAGTGAGAAATATGTCTCTACAGATGTTGCTTATAGTTTGACTTCTATATATTTTTGTAATAATGTAACAGTTGTTTTCTCAGGAATGCTTCTATAAACTTCCCGTTCAATTGCGACTTGTGAAGTGTGCTGCCCCCGTGTAAATCAAGTCAAGTCAAGTCAAGTCAATTTTATTTATAGAGCCAATTATCACAAAACATGGTTTGCCTCAGAGGGCTTTACAGTGTACGACATCCCTCTGCCCTTAGACCCTCACATCATCCAAGGAAAAACTCCCAAAAAAGAACCCCTGTAACAGGGAAAAAAAAAGGAAGAAACCAAAACAAGGATTTAACTTTAACTTGTTCTTGAAGTTAAAGTTAAATCCTCGCTGATGCTGGGGACACACTGCCTTTGTGAGCAGTGCTGGTCAGGTGAATCTCAGCTGTGGCACATACTTGTGCCTGTGCGCCCAGAATTACAAAGATTGAGATTTATAAAAAAGAACCAGGCATATGCACGGCCTTATGAAGCTGATGAAAATAATGTGTATGCTTGTTTTTGTGCCTCTGTGCATACATACAGATTTAGTCTTGAATCTACACAGTTTTATCCATCTTGCCCCTTGTGTTTTTTTAGTGAGACATTGCAGCATTTTCATGATTGTGATACCAAAAATAGGTATTTAACACCAAAACAGCATCTTTTCCTAACCATGACCAAGTGGTTTTTGTGCCTGATCATAACCACACGTTAACCAGAGAGTTGTCAAAACTAAGGTGAAGGACACTGAACAGATCAATAAATGATACTTGAAATAACAGACATCGCTTTACCCAGAAGTTGCCTAGCTACTCCTGTCAGAAGAATTAACATGTGGTTAAATTTACTTTATTGTAGTCTTCCTCTAAGTGCTGCATACCTGAATGGCAAGGCAGGACACAGGGGGTGTATACAGAAGAGTAGATGTTACCTCAAGCATTTTTTCACATGGCTTTATTTGCTAGCACTAGGGCTTGGAAATCTGTTTCCGTAAGAACAAACGCCGGCAAATCTGTTTGCTATTTCCTAAGTGCTGTCTCAGCTGCATCTTACCTCCAGTCAAAACTTCATTTATAGCTCAAGTAATCTTGAGCCTGTTACTGACCCCTTGGGATGGACTAGCTTTATTTAATAAGATCAAAAGACGTAAGAGAGGAAAGAAGCCATTTTTAATACAGTGCATGGCTTGGATAAGAGCAACTTATGAGATATTGATGTAGACAAGCACTTTATTATTATTAATTTTGTTGTTTGTGTGCGTTTGTCCCACTGAGATGGATAAGAAAAGGAAGAGAAAAACCTAATATTAAACACATACACAAAGAAAAATTCTTTGTTTGATGTTCAGAGTCTCAAGGTGATTGCTGCGGGTTCATCTCGCTCTCATTCTTTCTGTCTAGTGTGCAGTCTTTAATGAATAATATATAATCCTTTTATGAGTTCTCAATCTGCTTATTCAGACGCTATATTTTAAAAAATCTTTTCTTCTGATTATCCACAGTGGTGTAACATTGTGGACCTTCTTACCAAACACGAAAAAGTGTATGAAAAATGCACAGAAAATGCATCTATTGCTCTATCAATGACTGGATGTATGAATGCCAAATTTTGGATGTATTTGTTATAATGCATGCTGTGCAGAAGGCCATTTGCTCATCCACACTGAATTGAAAAGCTGGCATTCAGAAAGCATACGAGACAACACCTTTTGGGAGTAGATAAGTGACTCAGAGTGTCTCTCTGTACCAATGACTGTATGTAAAGATGGAGGACCAACATATTCTCAATCCCAACTCGTCACAAATTGCTGCATGTTCACAGGAATTTTGACATCTACATACATTATGATGCCTGTTACATACATTGTGTCTTTTCAAAATACATTCCCGCTTTCACAGAAAATGTACATTTTCTGCTCGCATACAGTATTTTTCAAAATAAATGTGCAACGTTTGTATACTGCCTGGTGTTGATGTTTATTTCCTCGTGCAAGATACGCATGTGGTTATGTTTAGGCAACAATTGCATGTGGTTAGGTGTAGAAAAAAACCCCAACATGGATTAGCTTGATATTCACACAGGAAGCAAACACCAGGCTCCTGGGTGACAGTCCGGTGTTTGTTGAATCCATCAACCACCCCTCTCGCTTGCACGCCCAGTGGGGACTTTCCACCTCCTTAAGTTACGTTATTGTGGGGCAGCATTTCAAACTGATGCAATTTTGTGGTAGATCATACAGGATTGCTACTTTTCGTTGGTGACTGATGCGGAAATTACTAACGAAGCAGCGATATTTGATGGCATCAGAATTAGAACCGACTGGGACGACGCATCTTCACTTCCTGCCACTGTACAAAAATGAAACAAAAATATACAAAATATATACAAAAATATAAGTACAGGCGCTTCAAAGTTGCACTTGTGACGTCATTTGGAGCCAGAGTCTGCACAGTAGCAGTCTTTGCAAAATCAAGACTCCGCCCATTCACCCTTTCCGACCAGCGCCACTGATGGCGAGCGCACCATTGCATTGAACCTCCTTTTTATAGCATCAAATAGCTAATTAAAACCAAACTTATCAGAAAAAAGAACACTTGCACATCCATTGAGATCAGAACTACCGAGGAAAAATTTATTTGCCATGTACTTACAAATTTTAGTTTGGCCAATGTCCCATCTGCTAACATAGAAGGGGCGGAGTTTATGATCTATATTGCAGCCAGCCACCGGCGATTGAGATATTTTCGCTTTACTTTTGGTGGGCTGTGATGTCTCATACAGAGTCTGCACTCTATAACTTTTCACTGTGTCCTTTTGAATTCCCCCCCCGGCTCACATTTATCAGGAGATGTTGTCAGTATATTTTGTGGCCTCAGAGTTCACGAGTGCGTCATGATTCCCAACCCTGACGCAGCTCCTGTCACAGCAGCTTTGGCAGCTCTCTTGGTACAAGGATGAT
Organism: Plectropomus leopardus; assembly: GCF_008729295.1. Classification (NCBI taxonomy): domain Eukaryota; kingdom Metazoa; phylum Chordata; class Actinopteri; order Perciformes; family Serranidae; genus Plectropomus; species Plectropomus leopardus. The sequence goes on from NC_056482.1 coordinate 17,451,254, forward strand.
GCCTCTCAAGTGTAGGGCACAATTGGGCCCTGCCCCGACACAGGACTGGTTACAGTCCTCTGTTGTTTGTACTGACTGACCTATCATGTCTCAAGTAGATGTCTCAAGCTGGCACTGATGAGTGATGATGAGTACCATTAAGCTGCTCCAGACCTGAGTCAACCACAAGCAAAATTCATTTTATAACCACATGTTGTCAGGTCACCAAAGTGATAACCTGTTATTTTTTATAAAGCACATTCAGTTTTTGCACCAGTGGTTTACTGGTCGAAATGACTCGTAAATCAGCTTTCACATGGATGTCCATATGGCCTAATATCTCACTGACTGAATGTGTTAGTCTGTCTGTCTGTTTGGAAAACCCGCAGTAGTGGTTGGCAGGTCTATCTGTCTCTCTGTCTGTTCTTGGAAGGTCCACCATATTACACTGGTGGGTCTATCTGTAAGCTTGTCTGCTTGGCAGGTCTGCTGTAGTAGCAGGTGTATCTGGCTGTCTTTCTGTCCGCTTGGCAGGTCCATCATACTGGCTTTGGTTGCTTTGGCTGTCTGTGTTAACGGACATATTGCCTGCAACTTTTTTGTATTTTTTTGCAGTGAGAATGATAGTCTGGCTTGCAGTCAGGGGATTTGGTTGTTATTTATGTGTGAGTTCTTTTGTGTGCCTGACAAGATACCAAATGCTCTGGTATCATGCAAATTGATATATCAGAGTAATATAAACTGATATCAGAACCATCTGTTGGTTGGTCTGTTCAGGGGTTACCACATGGAAAAAAGTGCTTGAAGAGAACAATGGCCTGATATTTTCACCTCCTCTCACCTTGAAAACAGGTAATTTAAATTTTGGAGAGCAGAGATAAAGAGAAAAGGGAACAGGCTTTCGGAGTAATGCAGCACAGATTTCTTTTGTCGAGGGTGGTAATGTTTTCCTTTTATAGCCGTGGAGAGGCTGGGTGGGCTAAGTGTGCTTTTTCAGGAGGCAAATGGGAAGACTACACCCCATTTGGGATTTCAGATTGTAGCTCCCCAAACTGTTCACATTTCATACATTCATGTAAAAAAAAGTAGATATTCTGGAGCAGAGCATCAAATCCATTTTGAGATTAACTCATGGGGAAGAGTTCTTTGGGCAAAGGGTATCCTCACATCCTTGCAGGTTGTAATTTTATGAGGCATAGACAGAGTTTACATGCACTTATCCTGAATCAGCCTTCTCTCTTACCTCAGCCAAACAGCTGCACCATTCCTCCACTATCTGCAGCCCCTCTGGTGGCCTGAAAGTGAACAGAATATTTAAAAAGTACAAGATTTACAGCTATTTAAAAAACAAGGCAATTTTAAACTCAAAAAAGTGCCATCAAATTATACAAATAGACATCTGGCATGAAGGAAAACCAACTGAATAATACAGGAAAGTATTCACAGACCTCGAGAGAAGCTTCCAGCCTGCCTATTACAGATATGCAGTGCATTTTCACGGAGGGTTCAAGCGTTAGAGTGAAAAATTCACTTTCAAAGGCCATTCTAACCCATCAAGAAAACTTCTGAGGAGAAAAAACACTGACTGGCAAATCCCGCTGAGGCTCAGAACCTGTTGCAGTAGCAGCTTCATTTTCAGGCCTGGTAATCCTTTTCCTGTGACTGACCCCATGGGATGGAACTAAAGCCTGAGTACATCACTGTAAGCAAGATTGACAGTAGCCCTATGTCCTCTATCACAACTTCTATTAATCAAGTGCTCGTTTCCTCCTCATGTATACCAACTTTTTATACCGGACTCTTCACCACTTTGGTCTAGACCAGTGACAGTCAACTTACGGCCGCCAAATTTTGCCCCGGATCAGGAGCTGGGTGACCCCCCAGCTATTTTCTAATTCACAATGGAAATAAAGTGATTCACACTGGGGAATGTTTTTGTGCTTTTAGTATATATACACACGCACACACACACACACACACACACACACACACACACACACATATATATAGGGTATAAGTGTCCTAAAATCCTAGATATGTACTAAAAACCCTTAGAAATTTCCTAATATCTTGAAAATGTTCTAAAATCCTAGATAAACATCTAGGATTTTGCTGGCCCCTGGCCTCCTGTCATTTTGTCATTTGGCCCCCAAGTAATATATATACTTGGGGGCCACTAATACTAAATGGTATAGTATGACATCTTCTCAAGATAGTATTAATACCAGTATTGTCTCAAATGGGTAAATTTCCACATCTTTATTTTTTTTCTTGCAGTCAAAATATGATGCTTCGTCTCAGCAAGCTACAGGGCTCTCGCTTCGATTTCGATTGTTGGAGGAGAGAAACCGAGCTCTGAAGCTTGAAGTAGCCACGCTTCGCCAAGAGAAACAGCAGTACAGGAAACTGGTAAATTTCCACTCCTACCACCCCACTTTTGCCTTTTTTCCTTATATAGACATGCACATAATCTCTGTGTTTTGCAGTGAATCTGCGGTGCTCATATTTAAGATGACATTTTTTTTTGCCTGCAAATGAGCACATCATCATACACATTTTACTGATAACTCCTCTCGAATTGAAACTGAAGATGTGATTATCATGGCACTCATCACTGCATATATGTCAGTAAGTCGCTATGTTCAAGTTCCTGTTGCAGCTTATATTCTTCAAGGACGCAGCTGTGTATAGCGGAGTGACTTGCATGGCCCTGTGCATATAAACTCCCTCTGATTGGTTCTGGTAATGCCAGACGTGGGCATGTGTAATGTGCTGTAAAATAGATAAGGAGGGGCGTGTGGTTCAGTGTGTAGCATGATTATATGTGTGTGTATTTTTGTTTGCATTGTATGTTTGTGCATGCATTTGTGTATTTAGTCCTTAGGAGGCCCCCCCAGGTGGTCTCAGATGGCAAGGTGTGTGAGCCGTTGTCTTGGCAACATGCCCATCTGCAGGAGCATGGACAGACTGGCAGAGAGGAACTGACATAACATAATGGCTGCTTCACTTATAAGCCTCAATGGCTTGAAATTAGTTTCGGTAAAATAGAGCGAAACCCGCACGCCACAGTCTGCATTTACAAACGGTTTATTGATGATGTTTCAGATCAGTGTAGCTCTCAGGCTAAAATGCTTTGTCACACCACTCATTTGGTTTGTGATTGAGAGCATCGTCGCCTTTTTCTCATTGATGTGGCATAGAAGCACCTGAATTTATAGTGTAGCTCATATAAAAGTAATGGATGGAGCCACCATGATGTCACCCATTGGTTTGTGGATTCACATTTTGAAACCTTGAGTTAGGCATCTTGGCCAACATCATCTTGAATTTTTGGAGCTGGAAGTGGCCATATCTGGAAGAGAGGGTGGAGCTGACTTTATACCCAGGGATCCAACGATAGGCAGCAACAAAGACCCTTCATTATGGCAGCTTCCTGAGCATCCTGAGGGTGAGGAGCTCATTGTCTTCTCAATTTGCAGACATTTTCTTTTGCTGTTCTTCTGTAAGTTAGCCGCTATCTGCTGCTTGCTGCTTTTCAGAAGTCCAGTGTGTAGGATTTAAAGGCATTTATTGGCAGAAATGATATATAATATACATAACTATGCATTCATCTAGCTGTTTATGTACAAATCGGTCCTCTTAGGGCAGAACCATTATGTGTAAAACTTCCCAAGAACCACTGAGCACTCCTCTCTCGCTATATGAGCCGAAAACCCCTTGCAACAAAGCACATAGTTTACTTTTTTTGCATTTTCTCTCTCATCTGAACATATTAACACCTTTCTGTTCCACAGCAAGAAATTTATGGCGCCCTGCCCAGTGGGAGATTTTTTTTTTCATCTTCACAGCCAAATCCTTGGCACGAACCATGTCTATCACCAGAGCTAACATGCAGTCGTCAGCAACATAACTCAATAATGTTACATAATTATGTATGTGTGTGTGTGCGTGTGTGTGCATGTGTTTTTCATATACGGCTAGATACTGTTGGAGGTAGTCCAGCTGGGTGCCTGGCAGTCTTTTTGCTGTCACTGCTGACAGCTACACTATCACAGACTGCATCATGGTCATTCATGCAGAGACGGACTCAGCTATGGATCAGTTAGACTCAGAGAAGCTCAGTCATGAGAGTGGGTTTGCTCATGCAGATATACTGTACTGTGGGCTTATACTTGGCGAGGGTATTGAAAGAATAGAAAAGATATATCACATCCATCAGTTTTGACTTTAATTCTGAATCAGTTTTCTTTCTGTTTGATATTTTTTTTCTGTGAGTTGAAGGAAATTAAATTTGTGTTTATAAACAGCTCTTGATAATAATTGAGTTCACAGCTCGGCTAAATGTAGTGGGTGATGGTTGAAATATGCCTGTAGCAGATTCAAACAAAACACTTATTAGATTGAAGATAAGAGATTAAAAAGATATGATGATACAAACACACACACACACACACACACACACACACACACACACACACACACACACACTCAAACACCACTTGCACAAACCAGATGGCTGATTAGTTATGGTTGAAATTATTTGCTTCAAGGCTCTATGAAGCCACAGTTGATAACTTTTATCAAAATATTTTTCATTGTATTTGCTTAAACTGTTTCTGTATCCTGACAGTAGAATGTGAGAAAGATAATCTGTGAAAAAAATAATTTTCCTCTGCGTCCTTCTTGTGCTTCTTTTGGCATTTGTGAAAACCCAAAGTCGTCAGTCATGGCAATCACTGCTTGTGAACTTCGGTCAAACTGTCAAACTAGGCGACACCCAAATACTAACAAATATGAATCAAGATTCTGCGTTGTCCATGTCTTACCTCAGAGGTTTTCAGAAACATATATTAGTGTACTGTTGAGCTGCATAATGAGAGTTTGCTTTGTTTGGTTTGGGCACAGTCACAAATATTATCGTTGTACAGCTAAACAGTACACTAAAATGTGTTTCTGTAAACATTTGAGGTGAGAAATAATAATAATTTTAATAAATAATTGATTCATATTTGATTTGTGCTGCTTGGTTTGACAGTTTAACAGCAGTTGATGAACAGTGATTGACATTATTTTTTTAAAGCAGTATTTTATTTAGGTTTTTAGATCAGACAGAAAATACCAATCACACATGACAGCAATATCATATGTACCATAAGGGATGAAACAATAATAATAATAATAATAATAATAATAATAATAATAATAATAAATTTTAAAAAATGAGATTCATTCAGATGCAGTAGATTCTTTCAAATGCCATCAGGAGCACTAAGGAGACAGAGGAACATGTTTTTTTTTTTCAAAAATCATCTGTCTCAAACACTACTGTGTGAATAAAGTGAAAATTTCAATATGACAGAAGAAATGATCATAAAAGTTATCAACTACAGCTTTAATTTCAAGAATATTCTATGTATCAGTTGTTGTGTATCAAATCCCATTATTGGTCACAGCAGCATGAGCTCGTTTCTACCCCCTGTTGTTGGGTGGGTGCATAAAATTTAGCCATTTTTCTAAATGTATGTTTTAAAATTGTTCTGATGGCATATGTTTTTCTCTGTAGAAAACATGAAGAAGAAAAGTAAGAACTTCAGACTAGAAATTACATAATATCAAAGCAGCTATGATCAGTGTTTTTATATAAACAATGAATCCCAAGACTCCTTTATGTGAAAGGGGCCGTTTAATCTGTTAGACTCACGTTCGCCAGGTGGCCAGGAACACGACACAAAGTGAATGATAATGTTGTTCCGTATCTGAAGGATGTGTCAATAGGCGACTGTTTGCTAAACACACGCACCGTGTCGATTTAAAAGGTGGTAACGTGTCATCATTGTGTCCACAGCTTGTTTCCACTCCCCCCAGTGACAAAAAAAAATCTGATACTGCAGGTTAAATAAAATAATTGCACATTTCATGATTAACCCAAATCATAAAATCCCAGTTTGTGCACAGTGCCTCACAGTTTGGTTCCATTCTGGTTGAGTGTATATGGTTCTTATCCAAGTACAGACAGTGTACTTGAGTATTTGGTTCGAATCCAATGTGGTATCAGTTGCCTGGACATCTGCATGTCTTTCGGCAGTCGATGCTGGCTCCCTCCCAAAAATTGCTTCCCTATTGTGGTGAAAGAGCTTGCATGCCCATTTCATTGCAAGGCGACAGAGGGCCTTGACTAAGGGCGACTATGGATCCGCATCTTTAGGGAAGGAGTGACCACACCCAGATCAATGAAAAATAATGAAACTGGGGCCCTCTTTTTACTTGAGATGGGCATGAGTACTGAATTCCTTGATATGAACATCAGTATTCATTTAGTGTATGAGGTAATCCCTTTTTTCTTTGCTTTGTAACAGAAAACAGAAATGTAAATTTTCTATATAAAAGACAGGAAGCAGTTGATGTACTGCTATCAAAACTCTAAATTATTTAAAAATAAAATAAAATACACATCAAAACTCATAAAATATATATAAAAAAAAAGCAGATGAAAAAATACCCACAAAACTCATATATATATATATATATATATATATATATATATGGTAATTGATTAAAAACAAAACATCATGTTTTATAAACTGGTGTTTTCTATGCAAATATTTCAATCTGTAAAGTAACTTAACTGTTCAGATAAATGAAGTGAAGTAAAAAGTACAATATTTCCCTCAGAAATACAGTGCTGCAAAAGTATAAAATTACATGAAAAGAAAATACTCAAGTAATGTTTAAGTACCTCAGATTTGTACTTTGTTACAGTACTTGAATAATTGTACTTAATTACATCCCACCACTCCTGCTTTTCGCTTAATTCCCCTATTGTATAGGTGGATGCTCGATGACGCTGTCGGCTGCAGTACTTGCCTAAAGTCCACAGCGTTGTTCTGTTGTAATCAATTCTTGTTGTATTGTTGGGAGTGGTCTTGATGGGACGCTTTGGCTAGATTCTCATATCTCTGCGTGCTCTTTCCATCTGTTATTTTGCAACCTAAAAGGCAAGAAGAAATAGGATGGAGGATGGACTGCTTCCTAGAAAAAAATCTCCACAAACAAAAAGCTTTAGAGCGGTTGCCTGGAAACAATCTGTGATAGACAGTCGGAGAAAGCTACCTTGGGTGAGGAATGACCTTCTGTGTGCTGTGTGGCGACTGCTGCTAAAAGGCCACAGCTGTCTCCCTGGACACCATCCCTATGGCAACAATTGTGTACTGCTAGCAGCTGGCGCCCTCAGATGATTGTCCTCATGATGACATGGGCTGTCCCACTGCGAAGAGGAGCAATGTCTAATCAATAATCCCTAATAGCCATGTTGTCTCAGCTGACCCAGTAATCTCCATTTTAACTCCCTCTAATCAAAGACGCACAGACAAACAGGGGTTAATAATAGTCTGGTGTAATGTAACACAAATCAGCTGGAAAAATAATTCCACCACCCACAGGATGTTCAGAAAATTCTCATTGTTTTGACTTGCAGGGCCGTTTTAACAGCTAGTATTAGACGGGTGTGTTTCGGCTGAAGTTTCTATTCTTCTCTTAATTGAGTTTAGCTCAGACTGTGTTCTTTCAGACGGCTCGAGTTGTCTCTATGTAACTGCATTATCCTCTTTTCCCAGTCCATTTTCCAGTCCATTCCTTGTCTTGTTACTTAAGTAAAACTACTGAGAGCAAAGGCAGAGCACAGCGGGCTTTAACCTTTAGAAGAACAGAAAAGAGGAAAACATGCTCAAGGTTTTTTCTCTTATGCTGCGGTATGCTGTGTGCCAGACAACTCGGAGGTAGAGATTTTCCGAACTTCTACTAGAAAAAGTACAATGGAAGCCGCTCAAAGTTGCAAGTGGAACCATATCCTTTGATATGAAATATGCTGATGCTTGATTAAGATCTTTGTGTTTTTTGAGGTTGGCGTGTATGCAGCCTGGTTTTGCGAAGTCTCTTAACTGTTGGTTGCCTAGAAGTCTCTTTCAGTGCTGCTGGACATGATATTTGCAATTGTCCCGATAATGGAAATTCACCAGGATTAACTTATTGTTGGTGTTTTTTTTTTTTTTTACTGGTGATCCACAATAACGTGTATTGTCCAATTCCTAACAAGGGCACAGCTCAGTGTCATTGTAAATATTAGATCCTGAATCAGTTCATACAGAAATGTATCAAATACTAAGGTAAAACAACAACGCTCACACCCACAGTCAGTGTGGCCTATTAGATAACATCATACATTTAAAAGCTCAAGCAGTTAGCAGCTTGCTAGTTGTAGTGCTAGCTTTGTTTGTCACATGATCCTCACTTTTTTATGTTGTCTGAGTCTCTTTCATAATTCTTATATTCCTTTTTACCCCTCACATCTCCTCTGTTCTTCAGCATCTTTCCCCACGACCCAATCTGAAACTGTGATTAATGTGTAGTCGGATTTTGACACAAAAATCATCTGGTATAATATGGAAAAGAGCATGTTTTGGCTTAAATTACTCAGGTTTTTTCTGGGCACAATCCTGGAGGAAAGTGCGGTCATTAAAAAGGAACAATTCTGATACACCATCTACGCTAGCGACGCAGCGACCCACTTCTAAAAGACTCGTTTGGTGGCTAAAAGCGGTGACTCACTAAATTATGCTTGGTTGTGTGTTGGTCTTAAACAGTAGTCTGCAGCTTGGCAGGCTTCTCAGCCATCACCATTTCCTCTACCTTCTTATGTTAACTCATGTGCTTAGAAACTTTGATACGATACGTGCAAATCTAACCAATCCATGGTTTGCACAGTGAAAACAGGCTTCTCCCCCCCCCTACTTCCTGTCTTAACCTCCTCAGTCACCATGCATGGGTTAACAGAGGCCACTGATGTGGCCTGTGCAGCTTCATGCCTGCAGTAATTTAAGTAGATCTGATGTATATCAGGGAAGGCCATGTCAGCCTATAATCACATTTCAGATATTTTCTGAGAGTTCATTCCAGGCACACATTTTGAAATGAGTTATACTTTCTTCCTGGTAGTGATGGGATAATACTTAAATGATAAAACCAGTGACATTTAAGTTTTCCCTGTGATTGTTATGATTTAGGAAATATTCGAGAAGCTTCTATAGTCTGATCTGCTCTGACTTTTCTTACCGATTCAGACTGTGTTTAACCCTTTGAAAACTGTGATGACATCAGATTTCTTGTGCTGCATTCAGGTGCCTTTCACATACATTTAAACATTTTAAACTTGAGTAGACTGGTTTGATTTCTTTTGGAAACATGGCTTAAAAAGGCAGTGGGCAACTTGGCAAGAGATTTCCCACAAATTGCAAGAATTTAGGAAAAGGTGACAAGGAAATGAAATGGAAAATTAGTTTTAAAAGAGAGAAGGAGAGAGGGTGGGGTCGAGAAGTTTTTAGTTAATAATGATATTAACTTCTAATAGTGGATGATTAATAATAATATAAAAATATGTAAAAATGTACAGATAACTATATTTATAAAAATCAATATATTGTCATTATTGTTATCCATCCATCCATCTATCCATCCATCCGTTCAATAAGAAGTTAATAATAATAATATTAATTGCTAATAATAAATGATTAATAATAGTAATAATAATATAGAAAATGTCCAGAAAACTGTATTTATAATATTAATATTGCAATTATTGTTAACTATATTATCTGAATTTCACATAATTTTCTTGAAAGTCATAACTTGTAACTTCTTCCTGTGTTTTTGACAGAAATCAAGCCAATTTCCTCAGATTTCAAATGTTAATTGAGTGTTTTCAGTTGTATCAAAATCTGCACACTTTACATTTAACTCCAACTAAATGGATTTACGGATCATGACCATATTAAGTAATTTAAAGTATAGCATATGCATAGATTTATCGTGAGATATGATCTGTTACACCACATTTATTAATGTACCTCACAGTGCTGCTTCTTAGGCTGATTTCATCCCTCTTTGAGTTTGAGCTGGCTAAAGAAACAGAAATAAAACAAATCTGTGAATAATGTTCACAGAGACACACAGTTACATAAATGTCCAGCACTGGCTCGATTTCAGGGCACACACTGACGCAAGTGTGCGAAACAAATTTGCCGTCCATCTTGTGAGAGCACTGAATCACATTAGCTTTTAAAACCGCAGAGGAAAAATAAATTCTGTTGCATCAGAAGGAAAATGTGCTAAAAATACGACCCTGTCAAAAAATGTAGGGCCCTCCTGGATTAATTGAAAATCCCCTTAACCGGATTAAATCATTTTAGGGGCTAACTGTGGTATACCCACACTCACACTCACACATGCAGGGACACGCATGAGCCCCCACACATAAGCTGATGTCAATATGATATAATTACGCATTGTGACAAGGAAGTGTAGGCAGTGTGATCGCAAATGTGTTGTGTGTTGTAGTTAAAGGCTAAAAGCTGTGAAACTGTGAGGATTAGAGTTGGAACAGACTGAAAATGAAATAATTGGTCGCATGGGGATAAAATTGAGCCCCCTCCAATTTATGCACGTAGAATTTTAGTTTGGGTAGTGTTTTCAAAAAACTTTATATTAAAGCAGCCCAATATAATTTGAGCGTCTCTGTGGGAGTTCTATAAGACTATCAGTGTGGAGTAAAATTACAGAAATGATGATTGTATTTAGAGGCTGGCTGTAAAATATTTGGATTGTTCTCCATAAGGAAGCCATTATTGCAGGGATATTCAACTTGCTTTGCTTGGGGGCCACTTTTATAAAATGACAGGAGACCAGGGGCCAGTCTCAGCAGCCCGATACACGTTTCTAGGATTCTTACACATTTGTAGGATTTTAAGACATTTATGGGATTTCAGGACTTTTCTAGGACTTAAGAATGTTTCTCAGATATAAGGATCTTTCTAGGATTTAGGACATTTATAGGAATTGGGACATTTCCAGTGTTTCAGAACATTTCTTGGATTTTAGGACATTTCTAAGATTTCAGGACAAGTATAGGATTTTAGGACATTTCAGTTATTTTAGGACATTAGGGCTTATGTAGGACCTCTGTCAGGGGATCCTGCATTGGCACCTTTTTTGGTCAACAACCTCTGTTTTGATGCCATTTATGCACTCTGGCACCTTATGTATACTAAAAGTACAAAAACAATTCCCAGTATAAATCACTCTATTTTTTGACATTTACATTTTTGGCTTTGAGTGAAATATTTCAATAATGATTGGGTGGGTTGCCATGAAATGAAATAGACATTTAGAATTCCCTCAGGATGCTTTATGAAAACATAAACAGTGATGCCAAGCAATGATGAGTCTTTTTGCAATGTCATCTGCCACATTGAAAGTAACGCCTTGTAGATCACATGGATTTTGGTCGACCAAGAAAAAAAAAAGAAAAGTTAAAAAACAAAAAAGTAAAAATAAAAATATATGTTTTTTCGTTTTTTTTCCTTTAACATAATTGAAAAATTGATATACAATTACAATGATTATAAATATTTTTTTTTCTGGACATTTTGTCCTAGTTTATAATAAATTTCTGATAATTCTTCTCCCCTTTTAAAGACTCACTTAAGGTCATTTTCTTCATCACCTTTCACTAATTTCTTGCACTTTGTGGGACATCTCTTACCAAGTTGTTTTACACAAATTTGCCTTCCTTTAATAATCAAGTGATAGGCCTTAAAATGCTATACCTTATTCATCAACAACATTATAAGATATGTGTATGTTAGTAAAGAAAATAGCAGCAATCAAGACCCTGTTCAGTTAGTGTCGTGGCTTGAGTCAGGGAGCAGAGGAGAGGAGGGAGGGTCTACCGGCAGCAGCCGGCATCATGCTGGCTGCTGTCATTTCACTCAATTTGGCAGTCAGGCAGGAAGGTCCAGACTGTGGATGTACAGGGCAGCTCTCCAATAAACCATCCTTATCTAGATCCAGGACTCCGAGATGTCTGTTTCCTGCTGCCAATGATACCTCTCCTCCTAACAGTAGCGTCTGATGGAGCTGATGGTTGTAGCAGTGGAGCTGGCTGATTAATTCAACAGAGTGGATTTCCGCAGCTCGCTGCACACGCGTACAGCCAGAGAGAGAGGGAGAGAGGGAGAGAGCGTGTAAGAGAAAAGGAGAAAATGATGGAGGAAGGGTGTTAAGGAGGAGGGTCTTCGGGGGTGGGGAGAGAGTGAGAGGAAAGGGAGAATAGGAAAGAGAGAGTGTGTGGAGAGGGGGCGGAGGAAAGAGAGGAGAGAGAGAGAGAGAGAGAGAGAGAGAGACACGCAGGCCCCCGAGCTGCTACTGATGCTGCTGCTGCTGCTGCTGATGCTGATGCTGCTGCAGCCGTTTGACAATTCCCCACCCAGAGAGAGCCGGGAAGAAGGGAGGAGATCAGAGCAAGGAGGAGGAAGGAGTAAGCGACACCTCAGTCAAGATGCTCCTGTGCTAGCCAACACGCACGGTAAATACCAATCCTTTATCACCACTCTGCTCCCTCTTTACAGCACGCTGTATATCTCCGTCTCCGCATCATTGGCCTGAGTGTGTTTGTGTTTGATTTAGCTCTGTTGGTCCTATATTTAGTGCACAGGGTTAGCATAGCCAAGCAGCTGGGGAGAACCTGTCTGTGCAGCTGCTGCAGGAGGAGACAGACATCCACAGAGAGGTGGAGATGAGATCAGGATTTGAACATTTTGTCTATTTTGGGACTTAATGAGGAAAAAGCCAGCTTCTCTGTGTCTTGTATCAGGGGCCACCTGTTTGGAGATGTGTGGGTGTGTGCGGTGTGTGCTGAAGGGTGGGGGCGGGGGTTACGGTGTATGGGTCTGACGGTGTGTTTGTGGCTTGGAAAGGTTAGTGTGTGCATGTGAGAATGTGTGTGCGTATTTTTCCGTAAGGTGCCTTTTGACTGTGGTCTGACGGATCTAATCTTTCCATGTGCACATGCATTATGATTTGGAAAGCAGCACATGTAGACACATGTTCACATGAGCACTTAGACACACTGGGAGAGAGACAAACGTGTGGTGCTTTGTCAAACAAATTGATTTTGCGTGTGTGTGCGTGTGTGCTTTGACGTTATCAGCTCCTGTAACCGGAGCTTTTCCTGGTTCCTGCCTGCTGAGAGGTTGCCAGGTGTTGGTGATGAATATTAACCCGCTTGTGGCTGATTGACACTTGTTCTCTGTTTTTTTCTTTTATCCTCTTTAGGCAAAGTCCCTCTCCGTGTGCACGGGGAAGGTGGTATATTCTTTACAATGATTTGTTTATTTAGGTATACCTACAGTAGATAAAATGAATACAGTCAATACAACAAGCCTTTAATTCCTGCCTTCATGTTCTGCTTTTTGTTGAAACTGTCATAGAGATATTAGTTCAACTTCATGGTCCATGTGGAGACTATAGTTTGTGCTGCTGTGTAATGTGTTGCATTTTATTAAGGTGTTTCCAATATTATAGCAATATAACACAGTTTTTGTGGGCTAAATATCAGGATTTTTTTTCACCTAAAAAATATACACTCATGTTTTCCTTATTTATATAAAGAAAACACCAACTTCACATTACAGTAGAAAGGTTTTTGAATCCCTTTTGAGTCCCTCTCCCTCCCATGTTGCTGCCCGCGTTTGTCCGTTTGTTCCAAAAAATATTGGTGCTCATTCTGTAAATGTGAAATATATCAGTCCCTAAGTGATAGAATATTTTTCATCCAGGTAGTTTTGCCACGGTATAGATAAACTGTAAACCCTGGTAAAAACATTGACGGTTATCAGACTGTGTAAATTTGCTTATCCACGGGATTGGAAATATAAAAAAGAAAAAAGGAAGGAGAATGCCACCTGCGCATGTGCAGTCAGTCAGGCTTTTTATACATACTTTCATCAACCAAAATGGGTTCATGTTTCAGTTATAATTAAGCATTTGTTCAACCAAAAAACACTATTATTTTCATTCATTTAAGGGCCATTATAACAACAGTTTAGGAATACTATTACACTGGGATATTTTCTGAGACGGTTATTATACCGTGAATCTCTCATACTGTTGCAACCCAATCAGAAGTGTTAACCAGCTTTTTAGAGATGCAGAGCTTTAAAACCTAAACTTTACTAATTAGATCAGTGAGTGATTATTTTGGTGAAAAAGTTTGAAAAGATATGGTTAGCAAGTAAAAAAAACTGCAAGGCTATGTTAAAGTCTTGGTGACAGTTAAGTATAACTGTTATACACAGTATATACAGTATTTTTCCTTTCACATTTTGTGCACGGAGCATGTGTAAAATATTCATTCATTTGTCCACATAAATTATACTACTTCATTTATATTTCATTTGTTTGTATTTTGGCCCTTTAATTCTTATTGCGATATTTTGTTTCTTAGACTCAGATTTTGCTTGTACTTGTGTGATAATCTTTTTTTTTTTAAAGATATTTAAGGAGCATTGTTAGAGGGTGCCTGATGCCTAAGATTTTCATAGTCAGCGGTCAGTGTTGGGGAGTAACTAATTACATGTAACAGAATTACATTATTAAATTACAGCATAAATGTAACTGCAATCTGTTACAGTTACTAAAAATTACAGTTAATCAAAATATTATTGAATACAGAGGTGTTAAATCCAAATGCATTCTTTTAGGTACAAAAGCTGATATGTAGAATTTAACAGTAATTCTGTTGCTTTGCAGCTTTTCACCATGCAGGAGTGTTTTCTTTTTGCATATTTCCGGACGATGCGGGTCAAAAGTCTGAGGAATTCAAATGCGACACCTATGCACTTATATTTTTAAAACTTTTTTTTAATATTATTACCCAGTTTATACATTTGTCAGAAAGCCATAGAAAAGCAATCAAATGCAAAAAATGACATTACTTTGATGAATGACTTAAACGTTACATTACTCGTTACATTTTGACATGGTAATGAATAATCTGTAACCAGTTAGATTCGAAAAGTAACCTCCCCGACACTGCCAATGACTGTTAGGCAGTAGTTTTTGTGCACATAAGAATATACAACTTAAACATGATGAGCTGAGGTTAGTCAAAGCTCTCCGTACATTGCCAGTCGCTCAGCGGTTGCTTTCTCTGTTGGATGTGGGTGTGTTACTATACGATCTTAGAACAAGCGTGTGTGGAGGTTAGAGTCTACATAGTTCATATGCCTGCACCATGCATATGTTCGAATGTATGGCTGCGTGGGCGGGTGAGAGACTGAAGGAGAAAAAGGAGAGAGAGAACGACTTGGTCTCTTTTTGCAGCATTTTGCTGTAACTTTCGGTTTCTCACTCTCTCTCCGTTTACCATCATTTGTCTCTCCTTTTCCTTTTTGTGCCACATGAAGGTATGAAAATCAGATAGTAGAATTTAGGGGAAAATCTTACCCTCCCCTTATCACTCTTCTTTTGCACCACCCTCCCATCTCTTCTTCTTCATCTCCATGCGGCAGACTGGTCGGCTGTGCCAGCTGACGTTCAGTTGCATGCCAGAGGGTGAGAAGGAGAGAGGGGAGGAAAGAAGATAGGGGAAATGAAACTTGTGTTTTCAGTCTCATGGCTGATTTCCTTGCTCCTCTCCTGAGATTATCAGTGAGTCTGGCAGCCAGAAGACACCCTCTTTGACTAATCAAAATGTTCCTCGGGACATACAGACGCTGCAATAATCCCGCAGCAGAAGCGGCCTTGTAGGGGTGTGGCAGCACATATCAATAAATGCATACTGTATGTACACATGCACTATAACACGAGGAGACAAAGAGCTACACATCACCTTTGTGTGTATTAATCACATCTTTACTCTGGATTACATGCTGTCATACACATTGTCTCTGTAATATTTACGGAGCACGCATGCTTACACTTACTGTACTACACATCCACATCATATAGTTGACTTTGTGACGTGTATTGTATATTTATTGCACACACACTGTTCTGCAGGTTTAAATAACAAACAAATGAGACAGCTTTTGTTTGCTGTCGTACATTCAGACAATTAAAGGGCATCAGATACGTTGGATGTGATACTTCATCACTACTTTTTATCATCCTGACACTCCATACCTGAAAGAGAACAGTTTCTATAGCAACCCCATCATCCCCTCCCCTCACCCCCTCACCCCCTCACCCCCGTTGTGTGTATGTGTGTGTGTTTGCACATGCAACGCTGTGTAGCTCCGAACACATTCCTGAATATGAGTGAGTGCTGTATCGATTGCGAGCATACACGCACATAAGCGTTGATGTCATTTAGCCAACGGGGGAAGCAGAGAGGGAAACAATAAAGGAACATTTCCTCAGCACATTTCCTGGCAGCTTTTCAAGATACACAGAAGTTATATTAAAGGAAAGACACAAAGCACTGCAGAGGGGGGAAGGCAAAGAGAGGAGGGTGGGGCAAAGAGAGAAAGTGAGATGTGGGAAAGAGGGAGTGTGGGGAGTAAATGGATGTCTGATTGAAGTCTAAATACAAATACAGTTTGATAGGAAAAAATGTGAGAAGCACTTCATTTATCTCGTCATGCAGGTGGTGCTCCTTTTCCCAGTTCATGAAATGAATGGGTGCAGATGGGTATTTGAAGGAACAGTGTGTAAGATTTAGAGGGATTTAGTGGCATCTAGAGGTGAGAATGCAGATTATAACTAGCTGAAACTTGTCTTGTTCATTACTCAGGAGGTTTTTACCAGGAGCTGAATTATCCACAGAGCTCTCTCTCTCTTTCCAAAACAATCAGACAAGGTTATTTAAACCAGTAAAAACACTGAATAATAATTTCATTTTTGCTGTTCAACATGGCGGAAACGGGCCACTAGTTATTTTTTTCTGATAACTTAATGTGTGCTCATCTCATTCGACGTTCAGAAGGTTTTTACTGGGAGCCAAATTATCTACAGAGGTTTCTTCCTCTCTAAAACAAACAGAACGAGTCATTAAAACCAGTAGAAACACTGAACAAAGCAGTGACACGTTAAAAATGAGTGTTTCTCCTATGATGTTTGGTGTGTCACAGATGGACCTCTGATCCCTGATAACTTAAGATCCAGACAACCAGACTTTCAGATCCAGATGTTTTTAACCAGGTTTTAACCAGAGGGTTTTAACCAGGAGCAGAATCATCCACAGCTGTCTCTTCCTTTCCAAAACAAATGGACCAATAGAAACCGTTTTCAATCCGATATCTTGAGAGGTCACGGGACCCCTGTGCAATGACTAAATGCCGATGCCAAAATTTAGCCTAAATTTGGAGCGTCATTTAGCCTCCTTCCTGATATGGTGGATTTCTTTGGTCTTTTAGTTTCAAATGATATTGGTATCATCACTTTATCTGTAAAACCCAGTCTGGTACAGTCTCTTCAAAAAGGATTGCTGACCTGTGATTAACATGATTTAAAAATATAATGTGTTCTGTATAGACCTTAATTGCATCACATTTAAGATAATGTTGACAGCCCTAATTTTTAGATATTTTTTCTGTCTGCTTCATCTGCCATCTTCACTTTACAGAGTATTAATTAAGGACAAGCATACAGAGTCCTCTGGATGACATCGCTAAAAGCCTCGATATGACCTCAAACCGACTTTTATTATGTTGTAAGTTCTGGCATGTGTTGCAGACCAAAGTGCCTTTTCAAAAACTTAATTTTGTGGCCTATTTGGTTTTGTATAGCTACATAATTTCACCTGCTAGGCTCGAGGAGCCCTTTAGCTAAGACACATGCTGATAAAAGGCCTGTTAAATCCGCAGCACTAATTGTCTCCCACTGTCTCCTGTACTTTTTTTAGTTTGTCTTCTCTGTCTCTTTCCCCTTTTCTTTCTTCCTCTTCGGCTCTGGTGATCACACCTTTCTCTCGCTCTCTGTTCCTCTAAATAACTACCTGTTTACCTAAATTGAACCTGCCTTGTGCCTCTGTCTTTCCTACGTTTTCCTTCACTCAACTCCTTCCATTCTGTTTCTTCCAGCCCCCAGTGTTTTGTGTCTGGAAGGGCTTGAATGATTAAACATAAGACAGGAGCCTTTGGTGGACTGAACACCAAGGGCAACTGGATGGAGGGAGGGGGGAGGAGTACACAATGTCAGATAGAGCAGCCTGTTCAGGTACAGATGACATGACAGGACCTGTGCTCCTGTAACTGTCACCTATTGCACTGTGCCACTGAGTCCTGCTCACTCGAGACCTTCAACTCGGTCACATGCATCACAGCGTTACAGGAGCCATTATAGAAGTCTCCATATTTGTGTAATTCGATCCTGAACAGAGTTTCAAGCAGACACATAATAGCAGATATAAATTCATCTATTGTGACCTATTCCCGAGGATTCATTAAAAGTCTTAAAGAGTACTAAATTTAAAAAAAGGCCTTAATTGGTATGAAAATGTCTTAAATCAGTCTTTCAGAGTATTATAAATGCTGAGACATTGGGAGAGGGATATTGTTAATCATTTTTTGACAATGCATTGTCAAATCTCAAAATAATTGGTAAAATGTTTTTTTTTTGTCTTTTTTAAGTAATTTACCAAATAAAAATTCTCGCTGATCAGGATAAAGGAACCAACAACATTTGTATACAAATGACCCTTGCATCCCCCCTGATGTAAAGCAGAGAGGAACATCTAGAAGTCACACTGATTAGCTGACCTGAGAGACTTTAAGTCCATCAAGAAATGTACTCAGGGACTCCAATGTGTAGTGCCTAATAGATAAACACAGAAATATCATAATGAATTCCATAATCTACTGACTGCTAATGAAAAGAGTCCAACACCAGCACAACCCTCTCCCACAGCGCTTTGTCTTTGTTAGAAGATGGTCTGCAGCATTTTGTAGCATCTGCTGATGAGTATAAATTGCAAGTTTGTATAGCTTCCAGTTGCAGGGGTACTTTAGTTTGCTCTCTTTTGTAATGGGATATATGTGCATACAATTGGTGATACTCACATTTTTTTTTCTTTATGTAGATCTAGGTTGTGAACCCCCATAGAAACCAGAAGGAAGGAAACCTCTACTCAGGCTCTGCCAGTGTATTTCTAGCATACTGTACATTTTAGCAACTGTGCAATGAGGTCAGATGTAAATTATTTAGCACGTTGTGCAGTATGTTTGCCGCAGATTGGGGTTACGTGAGTATGTGTTTGCGGATATTGTGTGTGTGTGTGTCTGTGTATGCACGTATATAGAAATGTGTGTGGTGAAGTGTGTGCATCCCTTGCAGCGTGTCTTTTGTGTATGTGCCAGAGTTTTATGGATTTGCTTGTGCCTGAGCATTTTATGTGCTGGCTTGTCCGTGCGTGTGTGTGTGTGTGTGCACTTGTGTATTCTGAGCTTGAAGTTCCATCCAAGCATTATGTGAGCATGAAGGTCCATCGAAGCACATGTAATCCCTAACCAGCTCTTGGGCTCCTCATTAGCATTACACTGATCTTCCTCCGAACTTATTTTCCAGCGCTCTGATATTCTCTGCGTGGCCCGAGGGAACAATAGGTCCTGTTCACATCAAATGTGTTATGTCATCAATGTGACTGGAAGCTTTGCTGCCCACGTCATGGGAGCCCGATTTCTCTCTCACTGCTCCCACAGTATGTACATACTGTGTGCACACACACTTCAATATGCACATTCCCATGCACTAATAGTCCCCATGGGACACGTCTCGAGAGACGCCAGTGTTCCCCGGAGGGCCTTCCATTTACAGTACAACTGGAGCACCTTCACTTATCACATATAGTATATAGCAGTACATATAGTAGTTTATTTGCTCACATGGGCTCTGTCTGTCTCCCTGGCAACTTTCAGAATGGATTTAAATAGTTTGGACCAAGGAGCAACCTCTGCGGCTGAAATCGAGGTGAATACAAAAAACTGCAGTTCTTTGAATGGCCACTTGAGGCTGGCTCCTGATGTGAGTCAGTCCCCATGGACCCCTGTGTTAAAATGCCTAACTATACAGCAGAAATAAACATGTTTACAGCCTGGTACAAAATACAGTTTTTAGCTCTGTAGCTATTTCCCCGTTCATGACAACTGTACACGAGGTTAATTATTTAAATAGCTCACCCATTTGCATTTTATTAAGGCTTAAAGTTACACATAATTAAAGGCGGGCCACTTTGAGCAGATAGAGTTGTTGGCTTCTAAGTCAGATCCCGCCTCTCACCCAAATATTGTCACTTCTGACTCCTGTAAACTAAGATGGTGATGGCCAAAACGTAAAACTTAAGGCCTAAGTAACCTTTGTTGTATTCCTCACAGGCTCCGCCCTCCACTGTTCACTTTGAGTGTCGTGGATGGAGCCCAATGAATGAACGCCCTGTTGCAGCATTGACCGAGCTCTACTGATCCTGATCGGCTAAAAGTTAGAGGGCAAATCGCCCATAACTGAAGAATTAGCTTTATCTTTATTCAGAATCCACCTTACTTGCTACCAAAGTAACAGTTACTCTTCTCAGAGTTCACACAAAACACAAAAACAAGACAATATATTAAATTGTCACATCGTAGGTAAATTAATGGTTGCTGAGACCCTCATACGTGTTCTATATTCTGGGCTCCACAAGTGTTTGGTTTGGCACATCCTGATTGACTTTAATGTAATATTCAGTTGGCTTATGCATACCCCATAGAGTGCAGTAGAGGGTGGAGCCTGTGTGAGATTGAACACGGCGAAAGTTTTTGACATGAATCAAAAATGCTGTTCTTGGATCGTGTTTCAATACACAATCTGGCAATTTACAGCTTCAGTGACCAAGTATGAGCCAGGTCAAAATCCAACAATGTGACAGCTGCTACGACCCATGTCATAAAAACCAACCAAAAATACATGACACTGACAATATTGATACTGTTAAAAATATTGCAAAGTTGTTTTTTTTTTTGTGTTGCCCTCTTTCTCATGCCTGCAGCCTGCTCCACAAACTCTGAAAATGGCACTGAAGGAAATAACTGAGTAACTTGCATCTTTTTTAAAAAAAAAAAAAAAATGTATTTTTTTTTATGCTACAATTCACCAGGCATTCACCGCACAATCTGACATGCCTCAAAACTAACACTGTACAGTCTGACACGGAGTGCAGTCAAAGTATTAGATCCATCTTGTGCAGTGTGAAATTCAGTGACCCTGTTAGATTGTTGTTATTGCACAGTCTAATAGACGCCTTAAGGCTGCAACTAACAGTGATTTCGAGCGTTGTTCATTCTGTCCTTATTTTTTATGATTAATCTGAATCGTTTAGTCTGTAAAATGTCAGAAAACAGTGAATAATGCCCAGAACAAGTTTCCAGAACCTAATGTGAAGTCATGTTATCTAATAAAAGCATAAATACTAATGCAAACTTTAAAATTTATGTGAGCACTGCTTATATACTGATTACAAACGGCTCATTCATTGGGAAACTTGAATTGGAGCTTGCTTGTTGCAAATTTGGTGAAAGTGGCACTTGCTTGAGAAAATGAAAATCACAGCTATTTGGTAACTGGCCTCAGATGTGTGCCTAAAACTTTTCAGTTGTTTGACATGTGAGAATCAGCTTTGCTTTGTTACTTCATCCTCACATGCTTCCCCCGAGCATCTGCGGAGACTCCAAAGCAAACACTGTATGAACTGTATATGTGTTTACAACACATACACAAGCACAAACATTACAGAATCCAAACAGAGCTCAGTTGAGTAACACGAGAAGGGACAGAGGAGGTCGACGAGTCAGGTGAATGAGGATGTGTGTCACGTGGAGGAGAAGTTAATCTCTCCTGACGGTAGCGCCGGCCTCTCCCTGCCTCTCCCCTGTCGTCTCTCCTCCATAAAACTCTGGATTGTCTATGTGAGAGGCAGGCAGTGGAGCTCATATCCACACACACACACTAAAACACACATGGCATGATGGAGAGAAACCAGAGTGTTTAAATAAAAAAACTGTTTGATTTTTGCTCAAGAGAAGAGGTGAGAAAAATTTTAAAGTACATATCCCAGAAGGCTCTTTGTGCACAGATTTGAGACTTTGAATACTCATAGTTCTTGAGTATTTGGTTTCACTAAGCTGTACAGGGATTCCTTCCTTGCAAGATGATTTTATATGTGCATAAAATCTAGCTGCCACATTGACCTGATGTGGAGTCTTTTGGGCTTGAGACATTGTTAATATTAAACATCTGTGACTGCGTAGGCCGGGTTTCCATTCAAGCTCCAGTTGATCCACATTATTAAATCTGCAGCAGTGAGTCACATATTTCATATTCAGGCGTTTTTTTAAACCTTTATTTACATATCCACCAACAACAGGGGGTTTCCTCAAATTATTAGGGTATTATACAGAGAATTTCCAGTTTAAACTAAATAGTGTGTGTATGTGTGTTTATTTTGAGAGGTAATTCCTGCCACATGAATAATTTTTAGGGATTTTAAATCCTTAGGATTCAGATGAGAGGTCTGGAACACTCTGACTGCACAAGAGCTTACGGCTGATGTATGCCTGGAGATGCTAGTTATGCAACTCATTCATGCATGCACACACGCACACACGCACACACACACACACAGACACACACACACACACACACACACACACACACTCCAACTCAAGCTTCAGTATATCGATGTTACCCACTGCCATCTGCTCCCACAGTTTACACTTATTCGAAATGGCCTCGTAGGTCTTGTGGTTGTGACATACGTGTGTGTTCACACACAAAGACAGGATGTGTACACATATACAAAAAATTAAACAGCCCTTCACCAGAAGAAATTGTTGGCATCGTATGTTTCTGCAAACCATGAATGTATTTATAAGTTTCATATCAGCGATTACAAAGTGATGTAGAATATGAGCTGATTTTGTCATCTGGAGGTGGAGGGCATGTTGGATGGTGTGATGCCTCCCACTCACCTACATACAGAGTTGTGTTTCAGCGTTCCATTGCTGTTTTTCCAGGGGTTTTTAGCTCCTAAACAAGCAAACCATCATTGCTTTTCTACTGGGGACAGGGCCATAAAACACGGTTGTTTTACAGAGACGTCGCTGTATTTCCTGCCAGAATATTAGCACAAAAACAAGTTTATTTTTTCTTTATATATAGAACTGCTAAAGTGTGAAAGGAGGAGAGAGAGCGGATGACATGCAGCAAAGTGCCACAAGTCATAGTCAGAGCTGCTGCCACTGTAGCAAGAACACAGCCTTTAGTGCATGGGGCTTCGCTCTACCAGTTGAGCTACTAGGTGTCCCAAAACCAAGTATTTTAAGCCTAAATATGATGTTTTCCTAACAATAACCAAGTGTTTTTGATGCCTAAACCTAAATACATGACATATCTGCAAACAAATAGTTGTACGATAATCCGGTACGATAAGTATATGCGACAATTCATATTATATCCTATTGATTAACACTCCAGGAATAACATTATGTACTTAAGGTTAAGTTACTGTGTTTAGGTTTAGGAAAAGATATGTGGTTTGGCGTCTTTAGGTTTAGGCAAGTAAAGTTACGTTAGTTTAAGTAAGGTTAGGTTAGTTTAAGTAAGGTTAGGTTGGGTCTACTGAGGTTAAGTGAGGAAAGAAACATGATGACAACAAATCTTAAAGTGACTCAAACTTTAATCAAAGTTCACACTGTTCCTTTTTTATTTTTTTTTTAAATTTTCACACCACTGTGTGTTGTGACCCATCCTTTGGGTTGCACTAGATTAGACGTATATTCATGTTTTACAGAGTGCCTGTAGATACACAGTGAAAGGAGAACTTTTTTGATGATATGGTGATTAATCATCTGCTGGTGAGATGATGGTAACAGTTACCTTGCACGCTTCATTGTAAGCACAGAGATGAGAAAAAAAGGTAGCAGTCCAAGCCCGAAAGATGGGTTTTCCAAATAAAACTGTGCACATGAGCACCACATGAAGGTTATTTGAAGTTACTGTTTGTGAATCTATTGTGCAGCTATTACAAAGTAGCTGCCCAGGTGTCACAGACATGTTGTAAACCAGCAGTAATGCACAGTGTTAACAGCATTACAACGATTGATCTCAAAATGCTCTTGAGACTTGCAACAGTCTGCCAAAGGAACGGATGTTTGGCTGAGATTAAAGTGGGATAGAAGTCGCACATTGTCTTGTAGAAAGGCAAACACCTTCTAAGCCCTTCAGAGGACAAACTCTGTGTTATATATCATCTTTTATACTGCAGTGAGGACCTTACTAATGCTAAACAATAAATCTCCAATATGTCCCCCATTTTCATAACCAATTCCTTAAGTGGGGATGTACAGTGCCAATGCTCAACAGATTTAAAGGTAGCATCAACCTTGAGGGTGTGTCCTCTTTTGGATATGTTATATTGTGGTTAACTAGTTTGAAATCTAAGTACATTTTCATACTGGTGGATTTATATGTTTTCACCTATTTGCATTTTTTTATGCTTAAAAAATACTGCCACCCATTTTCAAACTGCATGTCTTTGTAAGATAGATTTTCCCCTCCAGTCAGTTATTGGTTTCTTTTCATTTCAGTGTGGTGTGGGTCTTGAAATACGCTTTGGGGTGGGTGATCCATCACTATGAAAATATACTTGTGATACTACAGCTACATGGTACCACAGCTGCAATCATTTTGAACATATTCCTAGAGTCAGCCGTGTTTGTAACTGAACAGTAATATAAATCTATTTCACGAAAAATTCTCTGCATAGTCTATGCAAATTCAGATGCACTGTTCTCACCAACATGCATTGTGCGTATCCTTGACATCCAACCATAGACTTGGTTTGCAAACTCATGTTCTGAAGCCTTGAGTTTGGCATTTTGGTCATTGCTGTCTTAATTTTTAGGAGCCAAAAGTGACCATATTTGACAAGCGGGTGGAGCTGACCGTGGTGTGCCTCACACACAGTCACTGGAATCCGCCATACCCTTAATGATGCGTAACTTTGAGCCTTAATAAAATTTTAACGAGCTAGTTCTTAAAAAGAAATTCACTCTCTGTGCAGTTGTCTTGCTTTTTTTTTTTACCAGGCTATAAAAAATGGTTATTTCTAGTTAGGTATTTTACATTGGTGTCTGTGGGGATTTACTGGTTTCTGGAGTCAGCCTCGAGTGGCCGTTTGATGAACTGCAGTTTTTACAACTTCCACACTGTCTTTAGTTTTTTAGCCCCAGAGGGTGCCGCTCGGGTCTAACAGACACCTTTATGCCTTTCTTTCCTTGTATCACATAGATGATTTTTGAATATTTTGAATCTTTAACATCAGTGTTTGCCAGCTTGAAGTCTTCTTCTGTGCTAAGTTTGCTGGCCTGTTGCTATGCTTTTTATACTCATTACTGCCACCATCTGCTGGTCAGCAGAATATCTTGATACTGATAGCATAGCTGTGGATCGTGTCACCCAATTACTTGTTCTTGTGCATGTGTGTGACACAACACAATGAGGACCCACTCCTAAAAACATTGCTCGACGGTGAAAAACTCCAGTCTACCTTAAATTTTCAAAACCAATAGCTTCCCATTTAAGCTGAGAAACCAGTCAAGAATCACACAGCATGCTTAAAAAAAATTAAGTATATTGCTGTTTGCAATGGTATAGCTTTACTACTAATACTAAATGTATCAGAAAATGAGTTACTCAAGAGAATATGCTAAGTAAAAAAGGCAGTTTTAATAAGCTTCAGCCTACATCTTTTTGGTCTTTACCTTTTGTTTTCCCTTTTAATGCTTTGATGCTATTTATTCTTTATGAAGTGCATAACTCTTGGAAAATTGTTTACAAAGATCTAAATAAATTGACACAAATACCACAAAAGCTAAGTTTCAGTTAAAGTTGCCAGATGCTATAAAGGTTTTTTTTTAAGTTTGAAAAATGAAGATGAATCATACTCCTAAATTATGTATGTAAATATACTAAAAATATATAATTATATGTAAATGTATGCACCCCAGCTTTTGATGTTTCAGGCTTTAATGTGACACAACATGCAAAATCACCAGTGCTGTTTATTCAGCGAAATTACTGACAATGAAGGACGATTCTATAGTCCTTAGTTCAGTTTTTTTAAAAAGCATTTTTCAAGATCTACAGTCGTGTAACAGGCTTCGGTTGTGGAACTGTCCGTGGTCCTGACTGCTCCAGACATTGGACGGTGCTGAACAGATAGCTGATGTTGCAGCAGCTTTTAGTAGTGGGACAATAGTCATGGCTCTGACTCCATTTCCCCATTCTCTGACCACATAAATGCAGAATAATTTCTTACAAAGATGCACACACGGCTGTTGGTATGCGGTCATGCTGTTAAACCACTCAGCACAAAATCTAATTTTCCAAACTTTTGCCATGAACGCCAGTTTAACTTTCACATGGAAAGTTGTTGGAAAAAAAAAACTGTCATCAAATGCGGCAAAACACAGCATGTTGCAGAAATGATTATATATTCTTTTCTATGTATTTTACATGAAGGTCATATCTTCCCTTATTAAATTTGATGGACACATGGTACATCCCTGCTTGTCTCTGGCTTTACTGGCGCTCCCACGGAAGACAGCAGATGTCGTTGGTGTCTTTCCACCCACAGTTAAGTGGAACAAAGTGTTTCCACCGTGACATCTGATTAATGACAATCCCCCTGGGAGTAGAGGGAGAGCAGGAGCAATCCTCTAACCACAAAAAAAAATCCCATTTAGAACTAGCAGTAGCCATCGTAGAAATCTCTGCACCAGTTCTTTTCAATATTTAATATGATCCAAAACCTGTATCTCTAAATTAAGCGAATTCAAGATTATGTCCGTGTAATTTTCTCTTGGTATGCAAGAGGCAAGATTTGAATGTTGCAATTAATTCACATAAATGTCTGTTTTATTCTTAAGTGGCACATCCACATTTCCAAACACTTCCTTAAATAGATTTGAAGCCTTTACATTACTGTAAAATACAGCATGTTCAAGATTTAAAGCCTTTACTGCTGGAAAATGCTTTGACGCCCGAAGTAAATTTGATTAAACAAAGCTGGGTTTGCGCTTTAATGAAGAAAGGATATATTTTTAAATTCTTCACATACATATTTAACCCAGTTTGAATCGGTATGAGTGCATGTCGGTAGATCCAAGTAAGTCGTCGTCATGAGGTAATCAGAATCCAGTGGGAAATACCTGCAACAAAATAAACATTTATATATGGACATCTTGTTGGGCAAATCAAACTTCCTGGTCTGTTGTGAAAGAGAGAAAGCAGTTCATATGATGGAAACATTACATTTCAGCTTCTTTTTGTTTGCAGTGATGCATGGTCGTACAATAACCAGAAGCACTGCCTAAATCTAATATGATGTAATTGTGTTATAGATCACACAGCTCGGCCCCTTACCATTCAACACGGCTGGATCACAATATAGTTTTGGTTCCAAGCAGATAATAGAGATTTTCCACCCATCTCTCGAGTATGACACACTCAAGTGGCTCTAAAATGTTTGAAGAACCAAAGCTGTAAAAGCTTTGTTTCACAGTTTTAATAGATTTGTGGGAAACTTGTCAAGCTCATGAGCAGGTGCTGGTGTTGCCGCTTTTCTATTCTAACTGCTGTGTTCAGCTTTGTCAACTGATTTAAGTAGAATCCAATTATCATTTGCTTAGGTGTCAGCATCTCCTCGTGAGCTTTGTTTTCTTTGCTTGGGTTTGCTCTCAAACGCAACTTAAAGTGGCAGTGCACCCCATCTTCAAAAACACATATTATTCCTTTAACCTTTAGTGCTATTTATTGATCTTTAAAGCGTATTTGCTTTTCTGCTGAGCATTAGATGACCACTACATAGTCTGTCCTTTCACTGTTTCTGTCTGTTTATGGTCTTAAGCTAAGCCAAGCTAAGCTGTAGCTGTATATTTACTGGTATGGGAGTGGTTTCAATCTTATCAACTCTCAAAAAAAGGTTTATATAATATGCATATTTCCCAAAATCCTAATTTATTTCTGTAAAATATTCTCTCTCTGAACTGTGGGGGAAAATGCTATTGTGAAGTTATCGATTAGCTCCAAAAGAAAATGATATAAACTAATAGTCTTGATGCAGGCTGGTACTAAAACTGATACATAGGAGTGGCTTTTATGGATGCACAGTGGATTCTGGGACCTCAGACGCTCAGTGAGAGGCCACAGTGAGCCGCGCAGATTTAGGGCCGGCAGCTAAATTAGTGGCTTTGGGGAGAGAATGCTAATCATGGCAGTGATGGAAGGGAAAGTGCATGCATCTGTGTGTGTGTGTGTGTGTGTGTGTGTGTGTGTGTGTGTGTGTGTGCGTGCGTGCGTGCGTGCGTGCGTGCGTGCGTGCGTGCGTGCGTGTAAGACAGAGATAGATGGAGAGAAAAGACAGAAGAGGAAGGAAGAAAGAAGTTGTCGTAGTGAATTAGTCATTAGCGGTGTTGAGGTCTCTCCCCCTAGCCTGTCCATTCTTTCCGCACGCACATATAGATCTCAAATTTCACCACCGCGCACACATTCACACATACACACACGCCACACTTTTCACTTCGACAAGGATCTGCACAGATTTTCTCGCAGCGCTGTTAATTCCCCTGTTGTTTTTTTCTTAAGAGAAGGCCTAATTATCATCTTTTTTATGTATTCCAAACAGATTTCTCTGTTTATTTGTGCATATTGCAGGTTTAAATTGGCACAGAAACATGTGTGTGTGTCCCTTGGCTTTGCAGTATAGCAGTGTGTTTACAAGTTGCTATGAAGTGTTAAGCAGAGCTGTGAATGTGTGATTCACTGGAAGTGGGAGGAAGTGGAGAAGCAGACATTATTCCTGAGGCCCATAAAAAGAAGCCTTTGAAAGGTCATTGTTTATTTTTCCTTTTTTTCTGTTTCTTCGTTTCTGTCTTTTGTTATCATTCTCTGGCACATCCTTTGAACCTTAAACTTTCTTTTGCTTGACCTGTGCTACCCTGAACAACTCCATCACTTCTTTCCAGTTATCTTTACATCCCCTCCTACCCTCACCACACCTCCTTATGGTGTCAGCTACAAGGCCATGTCCCGAGGTGTCAGCGCAGAGGACGACTGCAGCTGCCTCCTCATGATGTGCACATAATTACCAGTCGAATACAGAAGATCATTTGTGTCTGCTACTGTGGCTAGGTGTGGCTCAGTATACTGGCTGATCTGTAGTCTGCAGTGATGTGATGCAGCGACAGCGTTACACAATAAGAGCAGCGAGTGAACTCACTCACCAGTCTCTGTGTCTTCCTGTCCTTGTCTGTTCTCTATCTGTGTCTCTGTTTGATTGTGTCTTCCTGCGACAGGCCTGGCTGTCTCGCTGCCTGCACACAAGGAGATGGATGAACCGGGCTGGCCCCTCACTTTGTCTGTTTTTCTCTCTTCTCCTACTGGCTCGGGTTTATTGAGTTCCTCGATTTGTACTGATAAATTTGATCATAAACCTCGGAGCTGCACCATCTTTTCTTGTGCAGAGGCTGCTCAAACTCCTCTTTTGCTTGAGTATATCAAAGTAATCAGGCCCAAGAGAGCATATTGCATGTATGTGTGGTGCATCACACTGTTTACAAGGTGCAGCTCATCCGTGTAGAATTAAAAACAACACAGACAGCTGTTCTTTATGGAGCTGGAATTCATCTTTTGCCAGTCAGTTTAGGTTTTTCACCAGTTTAGGGACTATTCGTTAGTTATAAGGGGGAAGGGGGCGGCGAAAAATGGCAGAGGCATATCAAATGATTTTTTTAGCACTGGGAAGGGACTGGCATCCTTATTTTTGGCTTAGGGGAAGGAAATACAAATGTAAATAGTTGTAATTTGTATTATTTTTTTAGGTTTTAAAGACAAGTTTTCTTTAAAAATTGCCCCAATCACACGACTAGAAACAGAAGATATTGTTGGATTTTCAAATTTCTTGATTACATCATATGTAATGTGTGCTTTCATCAGGAGACATAACCTAATTTAGGCTTAAAATAGTGATGTTGCATCAAAATCACTTTATATTAAAAATAAACTGATTCACTGATTCAAACTGAGTCACCAAATCCTGTAAAAACAAACAAACAAACAAAAAAACAACCCACTATATTGCTATAGTGCTCCTGCATACGTGACAGTGGTGCAAAACCAAAGCTGTATTCAACTCCAGGATTGTGTTTTCAACTTTTAAGTTTTAACTTACAAACATTAAGGGGTAGGTTTTTAAAATCTCATAACATCCGTGGTGCCAAGATACTGATGGTAGCCACAGCCGGCCATTGCTGGCACTGTTGTGCGCAGTTTATGCGAGAAAACTGTCATAATGCACGTTGCTAATGTGTGTGTGAGTGATGTGTAGGCTTATTAAATTTTGTTGGGTTGCTGTCATGCACCAATCTTCTGCTGAAGTGCACACACAGCTTGTGTGATGATGATGTTATTTGTCAGAAGGATTTGCATGTAGCTTAAGAAATTAGCTGTTGTCACACCTGTGCTGTTTGCTCGTTGCATTTGCACCTGGGGGACTGTTAGCACCGCACACTTCTACTGCCATATACCATATACTGAAGACTATAATTCAACTTTTTATTATGGGGCAATATTTTTAAATCAATAAGACATGTTGAACAAAAGCCTACTGGTGTTGAAGCCATGATTTAATCCTGCCAGACGTACCATGAAAATAAAAGCTGTTATGGACTCCTGTTGCTTTTTGTTTAAAGACAAAGCTGAGCAGAGAAAAGGCCCGACTGCTATTATAAATGACTTATCCACATATTGTAGTCGGGAGGCTGAGAATGGCAATCAACAGTGTGAGCTCAGTGCACCAGCATGAAGAGGTATTATATGCCAGGATATGACCAGTCGCAGTGAAATCACTCTTGAATGCTCCGAGCTGTGATAGGAGGAGAGCGTTGCCCTAGTTTGAGTCTGGCGTAATTATGTAATGCTTGAGTACCTGCAGCACCAGCGGCATGACAACTTCTGAATGTGAATCTGGGCAGCAGAGAGTGCAGACAGGAACTGCACACCTCTTTTCAATCCTTTTATGCAACTTAATCTCATCTCGAGCTCGCAAGGTTTTTACTGACATTATGCACTCATTTGCTTATTTAGCATTCGGCTTACACATTCAGCACTCCCTCATTCTGCCTTTCATCTCTTTAGTTTGTGTCTTTTTACTGAATATTTCTCCCTCAAACCTTCTCCAACTTCCTTTCCCACCATCCCTCTGTCCCAGCTTCTTCCTCTAAACCTCGGTCCCTCTTTCCCCTCTCATCTCTCTTCCTGGGCCCCCCTCTTTTTCCAGCTCTCCCCCCTCCGTTCTTAATGCCACACACCAAATGGAGGGTGACAGTATGCAGCTGTGGGTTTTGTCCCCCAGACAGCATCTTAGAGAAAAGCTTAGCTCCACACACACATGCATACAGACAGAGGGAGGGATCGGCACTAACCTGAGTCTTTCATCTGTCGCTTATATAATAGTTTTAAGATGGAGTTGTGCTGCGTGGCGTACATACATGATGCAGTCAGACACGAAAGAAAATATCATATGGGGCGTTTCCACCAGCAGATTGGTTCATTTCAGTTCAGTACATATTTTCTTGTATTTCTGTTGTGAAAAGTTGTGGATGGTACCTTTAGTACCTTTGGAACCATCTGCTTTTTTGTCACCCTTCTGCTTGGGGTACCAACCTCACAGATCTGGTACCAAAAAGGTGGAGCTAGAAACGTTGCAGTCTATTGATTGGTCAGAATGGAATCCACACTGGTTTCACCTCTGTTCATACCATGACAAGTTTTACATACCTTAGTAAATGTAACTTTAAAATAAAAAGATGTTTTGCAGCCTCTAACAGCAGATGTAGACTGAGAAAATAATTATTTAAATCACTTGGCCAACTGCCGACAACTTTTAAGGTGGAACGTTTACTTGTAATGTTACTCAGTGCATGAGATGGTGATGTGAATCCATCAACACACCCTAAATTTCAACATGACAACTTTGACCACTCTATCTGTTTTGTCTCTCTTGGACGACAGACACTTTAAGTAATGAATGCATCTTCAAATGTTAAAAAAAATGTATATTAATTGCAACTGGATTATGTGAACTGCATAGTCTAATCCTCACTTTAAGAAAAAAAACAAAAACGTGTCGGAGTTTTGTTTAGTGTGCCCGGGCAGCACTAAACCCCTGCTCTTGCCTGACAAAGAGTTAATGCAAAAACATGCTATTTTTAGATATCCCATTGAGACAGACTCTCATTCCAGCTTGCAGCCTCTCAGACTTCCCTCTGTATCACCGGTGTGAGCAGGGAAGTACAGTTAGTGCTGCTGGATTGAGCAGCGAGTGACAACAACCCCACCCACATATAAGAATACTGTCTACAGTGTAAATGCTCAACAGATCCAGGATCTAGCCACCTCTTTGTAAGTGTTACTTTTGGTTCCAAAGCAACTTTAAAAAAAGCTTTTGAAGAAAAAGCAGCTGTAATATAATAACACACTCTTCTGTTTGTTTGTTCTTTAGAAAGCGAAGCTCCATGCAGCCTTGCAGGAGAAAAGCCGTCTGAACCTTGAGCTAATCAACCACCACCTGAAGACTTCCAAGTATGACCAGGTATGGCCATAACATGTGTGTACAAGCAAGGACACACACACAATGAGGATCAATAGTCAACCAGGCTGTGATCAATGGCAAAGTCTGTTATATGTTGCACTAGGGGCCACGTATCACATGCACGTCTCACATGTCTTATAAATTGCTGTCATGTGTTTGATTTTGCGATCCATCTCTGCAGATCAATACACTTGCAGCTTTGTTATCATCATCTTATACTGTATGTCTCTTCATATTTGGGTGTGAGTGTAAAAGCATCCACAACGTACGTTCTTCTAAATCTTTATTATTACGCCACTTTTTTTTATCTAACCATATTTTTCAACATCAAACTTCATTCAAACAGCTCACTTCGGGCATGATTTGTATGACTTTTCTCATTCAAACCCTTAATACTTTCCAAAACATTTAACATTATTTGGACTTTTTCTCCCCATACAAATGAATGGATATAATGTTCGAACCTGAAAATGTTTTTCAAGAATTTTCAACTCCTATCTTCTCATTCATATGTTAATGTAGACACTCTTTTCAAACTTCAATATGTTTTACATCTTGTGTGCATTCAGGGTATGATTTAAACCCCATCCAAACGTTTTGAAACATTAAAACTAGATTGGAGCTTGTAAAGAATGATTATATTAAAATATTACACAGTATTTGTATCTTTTAACTTTTCTGTACATTTCATACTAATTAGACTTGCTACCATTTTTTTAAACCATTCCTATCACTTTACGTTATTTTATAGATTAAAGCCAGCAATTCAGTGTAACCTTTCAACAAAGCCCTAAATTATTCCACATCATTCATACATTAATGGTATAATTCAACATTTAAAGCCAGCATTGCAGTGTAGCATCAACTTCTTTAACACAGGATTTATACATGTGCTGTTAATGTTATTTCAGCCGTCTTATACAAACACATTATTGCTGTGTTTCCCATCGTTGTGTCTTTACTGGCACAATCAGCCCGAGTCTCTCCCACTTCACACATGCATCCATAAACATGCACACAGACCCAGACGGAGACAGTCTGCGATGGTAGTAGATTTGCTACTCTGGCGCTAATAGTGACTTTCACAGAGGGGGCAGATTTGACACGTGTCCAGGGACTCAGCTTCGGAGCTTTTTGCTCTACTGTGCCACACAAAAAGATGCCATCTGTGCACTGACAAGGTGGGCATGGAGATGAAAAGAAAGTGGGGGCAAAAGTGTCTCCAGTCCCACCAGATATACAGTATGAATGAGTGCGACTGGCTTGTAAGGGCAATCCTGGCAAAGACACAGATGGCATGTGGTGGACTGTGCATGGACAGAAAATAAAGGAATGAAAGAGGGGAAAAGAGACGGAATATGAGAGTAACAAAGATGTCACGGTCTTAGAGAGCAGGTAGCAGGCTTGAACACAAATACAGGCAACAGATGAGGCCACTGCAAGAATTTCAAGGTGTAATTTCCAAAATGCTTACAGTCCCCAAATAAGGCAAGTTAACTCTTTAAAACCTGAGCAAATTGGCATGATTTCTTTCAAAATACATGGAAAGAAGGCAATAAGCAATTTTACCTGAAATCAGCAAAAATAAAAGAAACAAAAGACAAACAAAACAGAAAATGACCTGAAAATATTGCTTGAATAACAACTTATTTATGTAACATAATTTAACTTTAACTTTTCTAACATGTAATTATAATAATCTTGAATGTACTTTTATTATTTTTTTCTAGTTATTTTATAAAAGCAAGTAACAGATGTCCAGACCAATAATTGAAGTCACAAACAGCCTCATGAAACTTCACAGCCACAAACTAGAGACCTTGAGTATTCAGAGAAAGTACGGCTGTCATATCCAGAACAAAAGTGCTCTGCATCAGATACCAAAAATGCAAGGAAATCTCCGAATGTTAAAGGATTTTGACACCAAGTAACAGCATTTATTTTTCTGTGGTGTTCCGCGAGGTCTTAGTGTCTTATTGTGGTAATTTTTAGGGATTTTTGAACATATTTTGCAATTCCCGAGTGGTCAAAAATGCTTAAATTAAGCACCAACTTTGTGTAACAAATGCTATTAATCTAAAATGTGCTGCAACTTCTTATGAGACATACAGTATAAGCCCTTTTATAATCTAAACATAAAAAGTTTTAATAGGCACCTAACCAAAACACAATGTTTATTAAAGGTTTATGACTTGTCACACAGTGCTGAGCTGAAATTCATTTTCAAGTTCCCTGCTGTCAGATTACGTATACCACTTCTACGTGGCATTTACTGTTGGCCTGCTATCTCCCCATAAAGACCCCTCGCCCCCTCAAGAAAAAGACAAAACTGTTCTTTGTGGGTGTCAGACACATAGTATTATTATCAGACTACTGTATCTAATGTTTGACTCTTCTCCCTTCTGTGCATATATTATGTTTTAGTATTTGAGTTTGTTTCTCACCCAATTTTAATTAATCATTTAAAGCATCGTTAGGTATCTGGATAAATGCTTGAAAATAATGACTCTGCTGCTTGTTTGTCGTGATATAGCACAGATGGTTCTGGAGCTCCAGTGATAAATTCTACATTATGAATGAACTCATTTCCTTTGCAACTGCCTACTTTTGTGCACTTCGAGTAAGCAAGCTTATCTACTGTGCACCCTCTCTTGTGCTAGTTAATGAGATGATTGGTGTTCGGCTGAGGGACGATTGGGCTCGATCCTGTGAGACAACCTTTAGAGGAACCAGCTTAACTGAAGGCCTCTGACTGATGAAGGAGCGAGAGGCAGAACGCTCAAGTCAGCAGCTCTGTCTCATCAAGGCTAAATTGAAATGTGCTGATTAATTTCTCTTCAGACTGTGAACTCCCCATCAACCCTCCAGCAAAAAAAGGGAACAACCTCTATTCATAAATGTAAAAAGTAGGTCTGCTGCAAGAACAAACCTCATAAAAATTGCATGCTTGTTTTCCATTCTGAAAAAACAACAACAACAACAACAACAATAGAATAATGGGTACATTTTTAAGCTCTTTAAGTAAAAAACTGGGAGAAAATTAAAGTGTTTGCCCTCACTTTGTTGTGTTTTACTGTTTGCCTGTGTCTCTGCTGACTTTTTCTTTGGCCTTTTCCGTCCATGTTGTTTATAATCCTCTTAATCTCCTCACACTCTTTTTGTCTTTGTCTTGTCCATCCCTCCCTTGCATCTTGACTGTTTCTGTTCATGTAGGTGCGATCAGACTATGAGCAGCTGAGACAGACCTTTGCTGTAGTGAGCCAGGAGAGAGACGTGGCCCAGCAGCAGAGGAGCCAACTCCAAGACAAAGTGGAGAATCTGGAACAGGTTCTAAAGGTGAAACATTACGACATTTATGTTTGCTTTCATCCCGTACACACCCAAATACAAATATCACTTAAAGAGGACCGCTTCTTCTTTTCCCCATTTGCTGTCATATATAATCTTACAATGTCAGATGTTTATAATAAACATGGTCAAAGTTTAAAATAATGAAGTAAATGTATGAAAAATTATCCCTGTGAGCAAAACCTTGAGCTTCGTACTGTTACTGTTTTTACAGTGTTTTTGTTTACTAGTAAGACAAGCTGACGTCAACTTGTGTCGGATTTCTGTATGTTGTCATCTGTTCCAGGCACGCTATTGCAAGTGTTTACATTACGTAGCCTACACCGCTACATGTAGCTAAATGCTAAAATCAGGGAAACATGTAATCTTGGTTGTCGATGTTGTTGTTTCTCTTTCTCATATTCCTGCTGAAACATATCACAGTATGTTTAGAAGCTTTTATTGGTAATTTGAAAAGATTGAAAGTGCCGCTATACAGAATCATTCCCTGGATGCAAGTATGCTGTTGCATACTAAAAACAAGGAAACATGCAATCCTGGTAGCTAATGTTGTTAATTTCTCTCTTTTTTATGAATCATATTCCTGCTGGAACACGTGTGGTTGTGTTTAGAAGCTTTTATTGGTGATTTTTTGCAGTAGAAAGTGCCACTATAAG
Source organism: Plectropomus leopardus (assembly GCF_008729295.1). Classification (NCBI taxonomy): domain Eukaryota; kingdom Metazoa; phylum Chordata; class Actinopteri; order Perciformes; family Serranidae; genus Plectropomus; species Plectropomus leopardus. Next base: position 17,487,749 of record NC_056482.1, read on the forward strand.
GATGATATTATGTACGTAACATAAAGGGAGAGGCTAAGTCTAGAACAAGGAAACATGGTGAAGATTTACCTTAAAATGACTCACAGTTCACTCAAAAATCACATTGTTCCCTCTTTATTCCCATCTGCACACTGGTCACATGATTGCAGCCTTCCAAAAATATGTGGTGTATGCATGAATTATTGGCTCATGATTACGCGCGATATGCATGGATTTTGGTGCATTTCTTTTCATAGGAAAAAAGTGCATGAGAACAGCCTGACTTACAATATGCTTTGATAACCCCTTTACATTTTGGCAAATCCTGTTCCTGATTTCTCATCAAAGAACAACTTTGAGTTCTGAAGTAAAAAAGACAGATAACTTCATAATGTCAGACAACAACTTGGAGTTTTTAGGGAGAACTCAGCACTGAGTTTTACCTGAAGAAATAAACTCTTGGATTATCAAACAATTCCAATTTTGCCATTTTTCATTTACCCCCCAAAGGCACAGTTCTCCTTTCTCTCACCACAGAAGTGAGATTTAATTATCTGCAGTTATGGAATAAATTATGAAAATTAGTCTAAATTTAGTTCTGGTATTGTTGCTGTTTTTCTTGAATAGTTTCTTCTTCCTTATTCCTGTTCTTTGGTAGAGAAGACCACTGAGCAATATATCTCTGAGGCAAAATCTACACGTCTTACTGCTGAGTAGACAAAGCATAAAATTTAGGATGACCAATGTTTAAATCCTTTATCCTCCTTTATCACCACTGATTCTATCTGCCCACATTTTCTCTGACATACTGCGTATCTCACTACATTTCTCCAGCATTCCCATCTGCACTCATTCATCCCTCATTCAGGGGTTGTGCTCGGATCGCACCATTCATCAGAGTTGGAGATTTCTTTTAGGCCCAATTTTTGCCGCCTCTTCTGGAAATATCCCCGTTTCCCATGTGTTTGTTTTCAAAGAAAACTTTAGAAGGAAAGTGATGCAGCTCATGAGGTGAAGTGTCATCGGATTCATGGAGAGGCTCTTTTTTCATCGTGTTATGGTCTGCCAATAGTAATCAGACACAGTCTCAGTGCGCCGTGAGAGGCACTCTCATTACAAATCCTCGCCTCCCTGCATCTCCCATCGATTGTCTGTTTGTCAGGATATTTGAGAGAGAAATGTACCCATCTGAGAAAAACTGACCTGCTCCCTAATACAGCAAAGAAAGGTTTGTCACTTTCTCATTGTGTATTGATTATGAAGACAAAGAGACTATTTAGAGAAAATTACACAGGGCGATGTGGGTGGAGAAAGCAGAGATGGAGGAGACACAACAAGCAAAAAACAAAACAAAAAGGCAGACTTTTATTTTTAAAGGCTTCTTCATTCAAAGCGAATGAGATACAGAAAGCCCATTGGTTTTAAAGTTATATAATCTGGTAACAAAAGAGTTATTGTCCTATATTCTGTGGGGGAATTAAGACAATTAAGTCAGCCTGACTGCATCAAAATTCTGGACCTTTGTATCATACAAAATGTGTAAAGACCAATATTAAAGAAATATGTTTATGGCTCCCAAAATGGCCTGATACATTTGTTACTAAAGAGGCATACAATTAAAAGGTGCTAGTAGTGACTGATGTTGCTTCAAGCTGCTAGTCACAAGCAGAGATGAAGAACGAGCTACAGAGTTCGAACTGTGTTTTCACACTGAATGCATTGCAAAGACGCGAAAAGACACAAATTCACGCTAGGCGGTGCAATGGATGCGACGCAATGGACGCGAAGATGCAAAGTTTGCATCTTCCTGTGTAGATGTAAACGTAATGGTGTCCTCCTTGGCTGAACTGTAATGGTAGCTAACTCAGTTGTGGTAGGTGAGCTAGCAGTAAATTTGCTCTTCTCCCTGTGCCGTGATATGATTGGCGGGCGTAGCTCAGTAGAAAAAAAATAGTCCCTACATAAAAATGCTCACAACAAGCTCTGTGGATTAACCTGAGTGATGGGATCATGATTTCCAGAGAGAGACATTGCTTTTGAGTTTGTCAGATATATATTTTTGGTGCTGTGAGCACCACAAGCTGAGTGCCATCTGGTTCCATTATATTGTAGAGAAGGCCGGCATCTCTGCAGCTGTTATCTCCAACACTCTGCAACTTACACCAAAACAATCAAGACTGATAAAAAAGCACTGCAAATACGAGGAAAAATGTGTACTTCTGATTTGGAGGTGAACTGTCCCTTTAATCCGGTGTCTGTCTCGGTTTTAACATTACATCACACTGTTGTTACAGAAAATCTAGGTAAGTTCGTCAAGCCCTCCCTGAATATCCAAGAGTTAAAAAAGAAAGTCGTTTTTTTCTAAGACTCCAGTGACAGGCTCTCAGCCAGCACAGTCCTCTGCAGCTTAGAACTTCTCCCTCGATTATGCAAAGCAGTGGCTGCCTGCTCAGGACACCTCGAAGCCACTCCGGGAGGTAAAGAGGCTTTTCTTTTTTTTTTTTTTTTCAAGGAAGAGAGAACACAGAGAGAAAAATGATGAATGTCAGAGCTTTTTAAGCTGTCTTTTCTTCTTAAGCCCGCAGAAACATCTTATGGCCTTAACTCTGTTTCTGCAAGACGTGGCAGCTGGTCGTGACTCCGCAGATAGATACTGTATAGTCATGACTCGGCTAATTTGGGAAAGTGTAGATTTGGGATCAGCGTAGGCGACCGTGTGTGCCAGCTTTGTGTGAGTCAGTTTGGAGTGTACAGTGGGTTGCTTCTGATAGATATACATTACAAATTGTACGAAACACTCATACTGTATAACACTTCCACGGCGAATTCAACACTTGAGTGCTTTAGACTACAAAATCTGACTTTAAAGGACTAATTTTGAGAAACAGCCACTCTATTGCCAAAATGTGATACTGTATAAACAATGTCTAAACATAACCACCTCCTCTCCCTCTGTCTGTCTGTCCGCAGCATATGCACGAGGCTGTAGAGCTGAAGCAGCAGCTGCAGATAGAGCATGAGCAAGCCTTGGTGGCCCTTCACACCAAGCAGAAGGAGATCAATCAACTGCAAAAGGTATGACCATACATGGACAAAGGCAAAATTACAAAATTGGTCATTAAAAGCTTTTTTTTTATCTTTTTTAATACTTTTGACAAAACTCTCCTTTGTCATTGATTTGTGATGATGAGCTGAAGCTCCTTGTTCAGTAATTGATGTGTCAGTAGCCACTTTGTGCTGAATCACCGTCATTGAATCGCTGCTGCTGTATCAGAAATTATAAAGACCTCAGAAAGCCGTCCAAAAATCAGCAGATTTACTTAGAAATGCAGCTTCAGCTTACAACGTCTTTCATATTGTTTGATCGTTGGATGAAGAGCTTCCTGCTAAAAATGTTGCCTTTCTAGTTGTTGATAAATTTACACAGCTTGTGAACATCTTTGTGCAGACCTCACTTTTTGTTTCCAGGTACTGTATTCTGTTTTGCTTTAAAGACTGGGATATATTCTTATCCTGCTTAGAGACTGATTAAAAAAAAAAAAACTTCAAATATCACAAATGACATGTGGATTTGCTTTTGATACTTGTGAGGCTGCTGAAATATCTAGGGTGTTAGATTATCTGCTTTACTTTTTACCAAGTCTGGACAAAATTTGTGGCTCAAATTAATGCTTTTATATTAAAATTTAAAAGTGTTAAACGTTCATTCAGAGCATAAATAAAGCAGAAAATCACTATTTGTTATGTAAAGATAAAGGGGAGTAATGGCATCCTGAGCAGAAATGAAGTAAGCTACCTGTGTATGTGTGTTGCTATCTGAGCTTCTCTGTGGTTTGTTGTGCTAAACTGGTCTGGTCGCAGGTGCATGTTACTTAATTTGTTTTGTTATACCACTGCTTTGGATTGCACTCGTATGGCTGTTACCACTGATATCAGGTCACTGTTGTAGCAGGAGCCTAGCACCCTCCAGTTCCCCCCTGGTTTATACTGTTAGGTCTATCTGCACTGTTGCAGTTTTTCAGTGCTGTTTATGGAGTTAGCACTGTTAGCTGTTAGCTGCTAGCTCAATCACATCAGTAGGATGATTTTCTGTGATGACTTCTTCAAGGATGGAGACACTGGTTGATGCTTCAATCAGTACAGGTTTAATACGAGTAAGAGTATAAGGATATAATTGTGATTACAATTACAACATACGAGTACAAAAAACGAAGATGACACAAACAAAGATGAATACAAAGATGAACTAAGCCGACGATGAGCACTCGGTTCAGCCCAGACAGACAAGACAGATCACATGAAAAGGCAGTAGAGATCTTTGAGAAATGAGCCATGTATTTGTGGTTTTAAATTACTGGCAATGGTCTACCTCAGGTATCCATGGTTCAACGTAACTTGTAGACACTACGACTTTGCCATATAGGTAGGTGCCTTCTTGAGGCAGATACATACTTCTAAAATATCTACAGAGGATGCATAATCATAAAAAATAACTTTACACTCTGTATTTCTCATAGAGCCCCTTTAAGAGTTAAATACACTACATAACTCTGATGATTCACATTTTTTGAGCCAAAATTTGTAACTGTTAACAAATATATAGGTTTAATTTATTTTTCCTTCTGCAGCCTTATTTTTTGTTACTGATTTACACATTATACAAAGAATAAGATAAACGGTTTAGCAAAATCTCCTTGTTAAAAAGAATGATATGCAGATATTCTCACAGTACCCACCGGATTACACTACTCGGGCTTGATGTGGTCATAAAAGAGCTGAATAATGACTAATTCCTTTGACAAATGTGAGATTTTTCTGTTAGTTGTCAGTTCAAAGAGAAACAAATAGACAATTCACAGTCAAACAGACACAAATATGTTCAAGCATATGGCTAAGTCATTTGTACAATTATTCAAAGAGATTTTTAATGTTGAAGATTCAAGAACTCTGTTGTCATCAATACTAATGAAATTGCAAATGTGTCATCCTCAGTGGTACATACTAGTAAAAGACAAATAAAAACGTCACACTTATCTACATATAAAATAAGATGCAAATGTAAATGATAATGAAAATTAAAGCTAACCAACATATGTACAAAATACAATACTGTACAAGATAATTGCAATACTGTGTATGCAAATATAAATGTACTAACATCAGCAGCAACTGCAAAGTTCAGTAAAGGTGCAGTATGACAGGTGTGAGGAAGTGTCAGTGCATCGATATGAAGTAAAATGAATATTGCTCATGCCCAAAGATGGCCATTCCTCTGTCTTGTCAGACCTGTGAGATGTCCGAGCTCAGTAGCATCACAGCGCTTTTACGTCTGCGACTAGCTACTACACAAACATACCCCAGAATAAATCAGTAACTGTTCATCCGAGCCGTGCCATCAGGAATAGGCATCTCTTCAAGTACCAGTGCTGTGATCAACCATTGAGCCTCTGCCAGGGTATTGGGTTGACAGTATGTCAGCTGTGCGCTGTCTATTCTACCTCATGGACTGTGATCACAGTGTCAGCTGTCACTGTGTGTTTCCGTGTGTTCTCTGCGAGCTCGGGTTCAAGCTGACCAAGAGCATGAGGAAGCAGTACACCTGTTAGAGGTACAGTGACATAAACAAACACATGTCGTTACCCAGCGTTACTGAAGAGTTAATGAAGTGCTAACCTCGAGGGCTGGAAAATAAAGCCAACAAAACTGCCAAAAACTGCAGTTCCTCGAATGACCACTTGAGGCTGGCTCCTAAACAGAGTCAATCCTCAAATACCCCCATGTAGGGTTCCCACGGATCTTTAAAAAGTCTTAAAAGGCACTGAATTTATAAATCTAAAACTAAGGTCTTAATTGGTTTTAAAATATCTTAATAGCGTGTAAAATCTCAAAATAAATGGTAACATCTATTTTTTAAATATAATTTACCAAATCCCTCTTCTTAAACTAGCTATGATGGGAATTGAGACAGTGGAATCCCACATGTGGAGTGAGAAACCAAATATTTGATGAACCAATATTTCCAATTTCTAACAAGAGCTAACTTTTTCACTGGACCGGCATGTTTTATGTAACAAAAAATGTAGGCAAAGTAGTGGTTCATGTTTTTATTCTTCAACTATTGTTATCAAAAAAATGGTAATTAGTAAAAAGTATGACAAAATTAAGTAAAAATCAGTAAAAAACAAAAAAAAGGGGGGAAAAAAAGAATAATCAAAATTTTTCATTGTTTTTTCCCATGTTTTCAAAAGAAATTGCACCAGAATTTCTTAGGGTTCAAAGTTTTAATACTTGTGAAAGCCATCTGAAAGCACCACAAGAAAAGTGATGTTGCCCCAGGTTTCAAAGGGTAATGTAGTTTAAGTGAAAAATGCTACACATGTACTTTGATTGTACCTTTACCTTAATTTCATTTGTAAAAAAAAACAAAAAAAAAAAACAACAACAAAACAACAGCCTCATGTTGTAAAGGCCCTGCGTCACACGTTTTCACTTACTCTGGCTGATTGCACCTCTGCTGGGAACTGACCGTTCATTGACCCTCACCCCCTTGGTGGCTGTTGCCATCCCTGTCAAGTTTTCTGTCACTGAAGGCAGATATACCAATTAAAATTTTTAGAATAATGATTTCAGAGGTAGACAAAGGCAGACTTCCCAGTTCTTGTCGTCTTTGGCAAATGGCAAGTTTTGCCTGAAAATTTTGCAGCATGTTCCAGTGAAACGGGCCAGCTAATGATCTTTTTAGAAGACATGAAAATAAGGAAACAGCTACTTAGTCCCAAATATAATGATATGGAAAAATGTATGATCAGACACCACTGGCTGATGGTGCTCAAACCACCAAAAATGTACATTTGATGAACTTAGCAGCAATGTCTCATTCCAGAAATGACCCTTTTTACTCAATATCATCCACAGACCTTGTTGTGAGCAGTTTTAATGTAGGAACTGTTTTCTTTCTACTGAACTACACCCGTCAACTGTATCATAGCAAAGAAAGAAATGTGTATATTTGAGAGAAGGCAGATATCTCTATGGCCAATATTTCTAACACTCTGCAACTCGCACAAAAACAATCTGGACTGATGAATAACACCACAGAGGAAAAATGTGTGTCTTTGATTTGGGGATCGGGCCCAAGTTTGACCTGAGTGTGTGCAGAATCTGTTGGGACTTCAACCTCCAACTCATGCATTCTGTCATGTTTCTGGATCCTCTTTTAAAACAAGTACCACAAAAACTTCATTGGTTGTGAGTATCAGTGAGATGTGTGTACTGTAGGAACATCGTCAGGGTGCTGGTCTATGCCCTCTGCCCTGAAACAGGTGGTGCGGCATAAATTATGACTCGAAATTTGAATTCGGCAGACAGCACACCAGCCTTATGAACAAACACTGTTATACCATGTAGGTTATTCAGTGCTGCACACCAGTTTATGACTCATCCATCAGAGAATTTAAAACAAACAGCAGCTCAGCTTCTGTGTTTGCTGCTATATTCCTCTTCATTTCTCTTCCTGTAGGTTTTCTGTTGTGTGAAATATTACATCAAACTTTTCTTTCACAACAGTCACAAACTCATTAATCCTCTGATCGGGCTGACCTTGAATACTACATTTCCCTATGATCAAATCACGGACCTGCTGTGTTTCATCACAGTCTTTAAGATGCTTGTCACTGGCTCATCTATCTGATATTATTTTCTCATTTCACTCTAAATCCTTTTGTCACGACAATAGGGTGCAGGCTCCTTTGAGTGCAGTTCAAGAGAGGTCATGTCATTATCCATGTGACGCACTTTAATACGGTTTTACTGAGCAAGCAGCAGAGTTTGGCTCAGACAAACATCAAGAGTTTGGTCTCTCTAGGAGTTACTTCTCTTGCAAATCCATTGAACAGATTTATAGTCTGTTTCGCTGACGTATTTCTCTACACTAATAGGCAACTTCAACCGTAAGAAAGACATAACGCCACGGTGTGTACACAAACAAACAAATCTCTTCATTCTCTTTTCTGTGAAACTGATGTCCTTAATCATTTTGTGCTTGGAGGGCTTTTTTATGTTTAACCAACATATTTATGTCTTTTTCTTTTACCTTTATTTGATGTTGTTTTTGTATATTTATTTGCAAAACAAAACATTTTTTTTATTTTTATTTTTTCAAAAAAGTATACATATACAAAACATTAACCCTAAGTTGAAGTATTTTTCTTATTTTGTACAATGAATAAATATTACATATACTGACAAGCATTGTATTTTACTTCTCCATGTGCTGGTGGGCCATCATGATAAAATTACATATTATATAATGTTAATTCCACCAGGCGAGACTTGATGATCTCTAGAATTAGGTGGGGGAAAAGTGGATATATCTATCGGTATCAGTTATTGGACAAATGAGTTATTATTTATCAGCACGTCGGATATTCGGCTTAAATGCACCTATAAGCAAATAAGATGACAATCACAGATGGCAGTGGCCGATTTCTGTTGTGTACAAAAAGCATGGCTAATAAATTTAAATAAATAAGCAGGTACAAGATGAATACAATGGTTTTTGGGCAAATGGCTCTGTGATTTGTTGATTAATGTCTTTTCGCCCAGGGGACATTAGAAAATCTTCCCCAGGAAGAAAGGACTCAGTAAACTCACTATTGTCACAGCAGAGGATGCACCTGGCTTTTTCCTGATAATGTTACATTATGAACAATGAATCTGTGTTAAAATCAGCAGGTGGAGAGCTAGGTAACGTTACCTAGGATGCTGCAGCTAACAGCTCACAGGGGTTGCATTGAGTTACGATATGATATGTTTAAGCTCTGTTTAGTAAAAATGAGTATTAGGCAAACGTAAATTGTAACATTCTGATGATGTGTTCAAATCTAATTTTGTAAAAATTAGTTTTTGACAAGAAAATTCAACAAAAAAAAAACTTAAGGGGAAATTAGGAGATGTTGTCACATCAATAAAAAGAGGGAATTATAAGATTTTATATATATCGTAGAAAGGCTTTTGAAGCAGTCGTTCTTGTTTTGCTGTTAAAAACAGACCAGCCATCAGCCAAACTGTTACTTTAAGCACAGGTATTGGCCCCAAATTTTACAGTGCATTCCCAGTTTCTTTCTTTCTTTTTAATTCATTGTACTTTAATTTCATGTTGGTTTTGTTTTGTAGAGATAAATATTGTTTTGCGTTTTCCTTTAACTCCTTTGCATTTAATGACATTCATTGGTGTTTTGTTACTGTCTTCAGTTTGTCTTTTCTTTTAATTTTTCTTCTTTCTTTATTTTTTTATGTCTCCTTCCTTTTTGCCTTAACAGAACAATAAGGACAGAATGTTTCAGGTATTTATTTTCCTCCCTGATTAGTTTAATGTGTGAATTTTTAGCAAATCACTAAAGCTTTCAAAGCCTTTAGTGGGTATTTGAGAATCAATACTGTGTGTGCAGTGAATGAGATTGAGTATTACTTTACTCACAGAACACCCCATCCATCCTCCTTGACTTCCTCTGATATATCCATGATATGATGTGTTTAATGTCTATACTGTAAGTGTTATAATCCTCTTAACTCTTTGCAGTACTCAGGCTTCGTTATCAGAGTGTAACAGTGTTATGTATCAGCGACTGCAGCAGTGCAGATGACTCCTCACTTCCATATGCTCTGATTAGACTGCAGACATGCTGCTATAAGCTGAAAAAATAGCTCTTTAGGGATCCCACTTCTAATTGGCTCCATGTTTGATCAGCATTTATGGATGAAACACTGGCTATTCCTCAGAGAGTTAATATCTGAGCATTATATGTGAAGTACACTCCATGCTTTGTGTGTGTATTTTCCCTCACGTTTCACTCTTCTTTCCTCTCTCCTTCCCCTTGGCCATTACTGCTCCCCCCGCTCTCTTCAATGTCTATCAAAGGTCAAGGTTCGTGACCTGGAGCAGAAATGCAGGTCACAGAGTGAACACTTCCACCAGCTGTCCAATGAGCTGCTGAATTTCCGTCTGCAATCAGATACTGTGGACATCCTTAAAATTAATCCCGCTCCCACATCCCAGATCCCCCTCTCATCAGAGAAGAAGCTCTTACAAGTCGTTGTTGGATTTGAAGCACAGACAGAGACAGGTAAGTCAGCGGTCTCAGCTTATAGCCAAATTTATACTCACACATATCTTTTTTTTCTGCAATTCATAATTATTATTATTAGATTCCTGAGTGCTGTGTGGCACTGAGGTCTCTAAAGAGAATCCAATTTAACACATTTTACCCTGACTCAAATTGTTGCCAGTCAAGTTGTGAGAAATGTTGGCTTTGACAAGGAAGAAGACGGTAGAATAAAAAAAGCAACCTAATCTCATAGAAATATGTGAAATGACCACGTAATGTGTTAAAATTACGTGTTGGATAAGAGATTAGATTTAGGAAAAGATTGTAGTTTTTCTTGAAAAAGGTGCATTTGGAACAGATGTGACATAATGTGGCGGCAGCGTGGTGGGCATGTGTTTTTGTTTTGTGTGTGTAGGATGGTGAGGGCATGACCTGCCATACTCTGCTTACCCTGACATTCTTACCCTACACCTATCCAGTCTCCTCTTTCCCAAATCTTAGCAACCTAACCAACAAAGGAAACAAGTACCAATAAAAGCGGGGATTAGGGCAGATCATGCCTTCACCGCCTCAGGAAAAACAAATGCTGTGCGGTTAGGTTTGCTTAAGATAAGTATGCTTTTTAGGCCTGAACATAAGTAACGCAAGTTACCACTTTGTTGACTTTTAGTTTCTATCAGGACACAAACAGCTGTCTCCCGGGTTAAAGTACTGTGTTTGTTTGACCCCTAAACCAACTCAACCTCACTTACATTAACTTTCTTGCTTTTCAAAGAATTTAAATATTTTTTAGCTTTTTGTCTTTATTATAGAACAGCTTGAGAATGACTAAAAAGGGGGTAGAGAGAAGGGGGCTGACATGTAAAGTTTGGAGCGGACTCAACGCTGCTGCAAGCACTCAGCCTGGGGTGCACACTCTACTAGGTCAGCAAGAGGTCTCCCTCTCTCACTTTTTATATAACAATTAACAATTAACACAGCCCACTGCAAGATGTTGTTGAACCAGGAAATTTGTGTTTCCTCAACAACAAAGGATCCTAATCAACTTTTCATTGGCATTGTTACAACGGTGCCGCCACGTAATGTGTCAAAATGATGTGACCCCACCACATAATTCTCTATTAAGAGGGTGTGGCCATTTTATGTATTTCCAGTGAGACCAGATTTCAGATTTTGCTTTTGCTTCATTTATTACAAATTTTCCAGTGTGGGGCTGACAAGGTTATAGATGTACAATGCTAAATCTGTGGAGAAGTACTATAGTTATACTGATAGTATAACTATCAGGGTTAAAGGGTCCCCACCAGGGAGAGGTCCACTCATTCTAAGACAAAATAAAAAATAAATGCACACTAGACCTTGTAGATAAAAGCATCCACCAAATTACATGTGATCAAACGGCTTATTATCAGAATGAAATGAGAGGCAGATTGATCTAATCCCCAGACAGCTCACAGAACAGCTGGATCAGCTCGCTCCTAACCAGAGGTGGATCCCATTAATGGCGATACTGCTTATTCATGATCAATACCTACCCTAATTGATCACAGGCCTGATGTATGACACAAAGGTGGTTTTAACACATTAGTATTCAAACGACACATAGTGCAACCTGCAGAGCCAGCAGATAGAGCCATATCAGCGATGTAGATTTATACGGTCTGGCACAGACCAGAGGTCTTTGAAGTGTTGGAGATCCTGTTTTATCTTTCTCTCCACTTGAAACAGAGAGAGGGGGAGACTCACTGATGCTTTAGTGCTAATGCATAATATCACTCACTCGCAAACCACAAGAACCCGCTGATACAGTGGGCCCATGTTGTTGACTTACTTTAATTTCCTCAAGGAATTCAGCAGCTCACACTCTCAGACTTTTCCATTTTATACTTCTGCATTTTTCAAGTGTGTTTTCTTCCTCGAGGACCTCAGTGGTATTTGAGGACAAATGCGGTACAGAGGCGAGGTGTTGATGGAGGTGGAATAGCCTTTGCCATGCAGAGTGTTTGCTGTACACTCGCCCCAACAGGAGATCAATAGCTGTACAATAAGCAGCAAATGGGTGCAGAAGGAATGACAGTTGCTCTTTATTTGCTATGGAAATCAATGTCTCCCAGGCGATGAGAGCGCGGCAAACACGCCGCTACTGATCTCCCAGTTCTTGCCCTGCACACCACAGACTGGAGACAGAGAAAGACCCGAACTGCTGTCTGTCAATTCCAACACTGTCACAACGGACCGTCCCAGCAGCCCTCGACAGCGGACTCCTTCAGAGGTAAGACCAGTGGTGGAATGTAATTTAGTGCATTTACTCAAGTACTGTACTTAATTTAAAAAAAAAATCAGGGAGCCTGTACATTACTTTGATGATTTCTTTCCTGTCACTTTATACTTATACTCCACTACATTTCAGAGAGAAATATTTTACTGTTTGCTTCATTACAATTATGTGAATGCTTTAGTTTCTTTACAGATTAAGATTTTGCATGAAAAACATAAGAAGAGTTTATAAAATAACTTTGTTTTGTGAGAAATTAAATTACTAAACAGTTTATAAAAGTACAGTTGCAATCATTAATCAACTAATCACTCAACTGACAGAAAATCAGTTGCCAAATATTTCAATAAATAACTCTTGGTCTTTCTTTCTATCTTTCTTTCTTTTTTAAATAATTTTGAGTTTTGTAGGTGTTTTTTTGCTTAAATTAATTTTGCTGGGGGTTATTTAAATTATTTTTTGGGTGTTTTTGAAATTGTATTTTTTAAACATTTTTGAGTGTTTTGGTTGTTTTTATTCTTTTTTTAAATATATTTTTTATTTTTTTCTGGTGTTTTTTTCTTCTATTGTTTTAAATAGGTTTTGTCTCATTTAGGTCAAGAAAAAAGCATATATTGCCTCGATTTAAGATATTTCATCTTACATAGATTAGAATTTTTGTAGTGATATATTTATTTTTGGTTCTCTATCTATAGATGGAGGATGAGGCCAGCCCATCACCCAGGTCCAAGCCTCGCTACACAGGCCAGGTCCGCCTTTGCACTGCCCGATACAGGTGAATAAGATAAGTTTCAGTATTATGTTGATTTTATTACACATAATCATTTTAAGTTTACTAACTAAATGCATCTTCATTTGCATATGAATGAAAAAAAGGAACTGTTTCTCTTTTCAGTTATAACCCTTTTGATGGACCAAACGAGCATCCTGAGGCAGAACTCCCCCTTGTGGCCGGAAAGTATCTGTATGTGTATGGAAACATGGATGACGATGGCTTCTATGAAGGTGAGAAGTAGAACGAGACTCTGTGATGATATGGGAAATAATTATCAGCATTAACTGGAAAGTGTAGGCAGGCACTAAAATGAAAAATGTCTGAAGAAAATATTGCAGACTAGAGATCAAAGATTACAGTACAGCAGGAGGTGCTGTTTGTTGCTTTTCAAGTCTGTGATTTAGCCTGAGTCCCTGTCTGCTGTTGTAGCAGAGAATGCTTGACAGTCACAACAAGCATGTGCATCATCCCGTATTAATTACCTCACAGTGAGACAAAATGCCAAGATGTGTGTCAGCTCACAGTTATCCCCCAGTGATTTTTTTTCTATTAACTGTATTTGATTTGTCATCTTAATCTCATCAACATCCTTTTAAAATGACCATGTCATATACTGTACATGTATACATTAATGTACCATGACATGTTTTTTTCACTCTACAGCAGTGATAGTCAACTTATGGGCCATCAGCCAAATCGGGCCCCTGATATAGTGCTAGGTGCCCCCCAACCATTTTCTAATTCACATTGAAAATAAATTGATTAGAATCTTTTTTCTACTTTTAATGTAATTACTGTGTCAGAGTGCATTTTTCAATAAATAAAAAGTGCCAGGGGAAGAACCTGAATGTCCTCAAATCCTGCACTCCTGGTTACACCATACCTATTTGAGGCTATTGGCCCCCTGTCATTTTGCAAAAGTGGCCCCTGGGCAAATGAAATTGAGTATCCCTGCTCTAATGTATATTTTGTTGACTTTATAGTGTGACAGACATGACATTACATCATAATCGAACCTTAATGTAAAATGACAATATTGCTGATGTAATCATTATTGTAAACACTGCGACAAATGTGGCTCCTCTTATGTTACATCACAGCAGCAGCATCTGTCACCATCATACTGTGAATATGTCAAATCCCTGCTGGTTATCCTCACCTTGTGACCTTCTCTTTGTCACTGCAGTGTCAATCTTTATTTGGCTCCTGTTGCCATGACTCTCAAGACTGTTACCTTTGAGATATCCAGTATTTTGCAGTTCTTTTTGACTGATCCACTTTAATTTTTGTCACAAAAGATTTTGCCCTATTTTTTGTTTGCTTTGAGAGCTCACATAATACAGTTGTGAGAACTAAATCATACAGCAAGTATTCAAACTATTATGAACAGTGGCACTCCCAGAAATTTGTCATAGGGGTGGTCAAATGGATCCACTGAAAGTCTTGGGGTGGCATACCAAAACCAAAGGCCATAACTGAATTTTAAGAATTTTGTCACCAAACTATGTCAATATAACAGTTAAAGAATCGCATACTGATATAACTAAATTTCTTACTTTACAATTAATAACAAATAACAAGTTAACATTTTGAGTTCCACAACAATCCTCTTTTACTGCGTTATGAATCTTTAAATGTGTTAGGTTGGCAGTTCCCAATTAGGCTGAGGTCCAAAAGTGGGTTGCAGGTCCATTCTGAATGGACTGCAGTGTGAGGTGCCCTTTCCTGTTGTAGAGTGACTCAGTAACAGGCAGCTACTGAACAGAGACAGCAAATTCGCTTGATGGCCTAAAGATCAAGCTCAAGAAGGTTTATTGCCATTTCAAAACATGAGGTAAATGAAAGCAGTGAAATAGGGCACCAAAATCTAAATCAGTGGAAGCAACAAATAAATACAATGAAATAAATCAATAGAATCTAAAGCTAAGCAAAGATAAAAACAATACAAATTTAACAGTGCAAATGAGTGTTAATGAATATAAGTATAAATAAGCATGTATGATGCTAATGATATATTAGACTGTGTGAATCTTGAAGTAATGACAAAGGAGAAATCTGAACGCCATGGCTGGACCATTTGGGAACCAGTTAGGAAATTTATGGGTCATCAGATAGGCTGGTTGTCCTTTTTCTTAAAAGACAAATGTGCAGCTTTATTTTAAAGGAGTGAAGAACAAAATATTTTTTGTGATCAAACCCTCTCACATTTAAAACCCACTTTCATTCCAATAACTTGAGGTGAGAGTTTGAGGGACTGCGAGAATGGCCATGCCAGTAGTTTCCTCAACAAAATTTAGCCTAACTTTCGAGTGTTAGTTAGCCTGCTTCCCGACAAGCTATGCCTACATCATTGGTACCAGTGGATCCCTTCATTTGTCTGGTTTCAGAAGATACCACTAGCTTTGGTTTAAAAAGCATGGCATAGCCTCTTAAATACAGTTATATTGTATAATTAATTTCACCAGGGGGTATCAGTTTGGGGCTTGTAACTGTATCAGGTGTTCCATTGCCCCCACTACTCTCCCTTAGGTGTGCCACTGGTTATGACCCACCCTTGTATCAGTGTGTGTAATTGTTCATTTGTTACTTTGAAATGATTCATTTTCCCTGTAGGTTTTGGCTACAGCTGTTATGTAAGACTACTCGGTCAGTGCCCCAGTGTCACCAAGAAAAAAATATCCTGTACACTTTTTCTAACTGGTGATTGGAGTGATTCTCCATCTAATCTCTTTAGAATTATGAAGGCTTCTCCATCGGAGGCAATCCTAATCCCCCTGACTAGCAATCCTGCAGACAGTGCAGCCCGCTACAGACACAGTAGTAGTCAGCTGCAGTGATTCATTAGCTGTGGGTGGTGAGATTGCATGGCATCGTGGAGGAGCCTTGTATTTACCACACAGGAGGGAGACTCGGGCTGCAGACCAAGCTGTTGTCAAGATGGGACCTTGGTCCCTTTTAGCTTGATGACTAATCCAGAGGCTTAATCACGAGCATGCACAACAACACACACACTCTCAGTAGCACAAATACGCAGACACACACAGATGGTCTTAAGGTCTCCCCGGCCTCATTGTGAAAAGGGACTGAAGGACAAGATGATCGAGAGCTTTTTTCAAGACAAACTTCTTCCCTTTGGGAAAAAAAAACTTTGCATTGGCCACAGCATCTACATGCTCAGGGGTGTTCCTGGAAATGTTTAAAAGCAGTGAACTAGAGTTCAAGTTCTTTGAAATGTTTTCCCATTTCTGTGTTTAATGGAAAGACTATAAAAGTAAGCATCAGAGGAGCCGTGGTAAATCTTACATCTTAGGGAATAGGACATACTGTATGTTTACATATCTACCACCTCTCACTCACTGACTCATTCCCACCCTGCAAGCAAAGTAGCTCTCACTGATGATTAAGTGTATTCAAGTTGCTGCTTTACTTTTTCTCTTTGTCATGTAAGGAGCCTTTTGTGAAGCCTAATTTTAATACTTGCATGAAGTATCACAGAGGAACTCTTACCCTTTCCTATAGGGACAGTTGTTAAAGAGATACTTCAGATTTTTTTGAAGTGTGGTTGTGTGACGAATTTATCCATAGTCACTGGATTACATACAGTAGATGTCAGTCAGCATGTAGGCTTGAGTCCAGCACAGAATCTAAGCAATGTATTGCTGTGGATGCAACAAAACATATTTTAGCCATCTTAGATAATGGACAACCTATAGAAATTTATATCATTTAAGTTTAAATGACTGGACATTAGCAAGAAAAAGGCTTGGTAGAGGAGCAGCTCTCGGTCCAAGTTGGGTCAACCTCGCCCTGATACTGGCTCTCCTCCGTCTCCTCGCCCGGTGCTTTCGGTTTCCTTTCTCTCCTCTGGTCTGACTGGCTGCTCTGCATATGCTGTTGGTGGGGATCTTCTCGCGGGCTGCTGCATTCAGTCCAAAGCCCATACAACTTTTCCAGATGTTGATAAGTGCTCGTAGCCATGGTGTTGAAAAAATAGAAAAGTATAACAAAAAAGTAGCAAAGATTTAAGGAGCTACAGGCTGCTGCATCTACATGCGCTGCGGACTTCATAGCTACAATGATGACAGGAAATTGAAAGTGATCTTTTTTTGAGGTTGGACTTTTTTTTACGTGGCTAAACTATGTTTTTAATTATGTTTGTTCATGAAAATGAAAAAAAAGAATGAGGGACAATGTTGAATTATTTATCTCAGACACCTTTCTCTTCATGTTTCTCTGTGTCACAGGAGAGCTGTTGGATGGCCAGCGAGGACTTGTTCCTTCCAACTTTGTGGAATTTGTCCAGGACAAAGAAAAACTAGCGATTCAGGCCGGGGAGGGAGGGGAAGACATGGGCCCACTGGACCACATGCCCCTGGCCTTGCCGGCAGTGGATGGAGGTGCCGCCCAGGATGGCTTCCTGGGCTCATCTAACGCCTTGGTTCCCTGTAGCAATGGGACAGGGGGGCCCCTGGACCCTGAGGACCTGGCTGAAGACGTCGTGCCTTATCCCCGAAAGATCAACTTGATCAAGCAGTTGGCACGGAGCGTCATTGTGGCCTGGGAGCCTCCACTTGTGCCTTTGGGCTGGGGGAACATCTCTGGCTACAATGTGTTGGTAGACGGGGAGCTTCGTGCCAGTATAGTGTACGGCGGCCGGACCAAGTGTTTGCTGGAGAAGCTGGACCTGGACGGCTGTGTCCATCGGGTGTCGGTGCAGAGCGTCACAGACCGGGGCTTGTCGGATGAGCTGCGCTGCACCTTGCTGGTGGGAGCCAACGTGGTGGTGGCCCCGTGTGGCCTCCGGGTGGACGACATCCAGCGCGACACTGCCGAGCTCTCCTGGTTGCCTAGCAACAGTAACTATGGTCACACTGTGTTCCTGGATGGGGCAGAGCATGCAGTGGTAAAACCGGGAAGGTATAGACTGCGCTTCATCAACCTGAAGCCCCTGACAGTGTACAAAGTGACGGTGTTGGCACAGCCGCACCAGGTGCCATGGCAACTGCCGCTGGAGCAGAGAGAGAGGAAAGAAGCTGGTGTGGAGTTTTGCACACAGGCTGCAGGTCAGTAAAGCTCTTTTCTATACAGAGAGAAACAGTATCAATAAAATATGCATAGCTCCATAGCAGATGATAGTTTTTATGGTCTTGATGAAAAACAGCAGTACACACAACTCCAAAAATCTGAGACAATGTACAGAGGTGCACGGTTGTGCAATTAGAACAGTGGCACTGCCAGAAAACGTCACTTTTTTAATATGGGCAACAATTCATAGAAACAGACGTGTTTCAACTAAAGAGCCATCATCAGGGAGACAAAACAAGCTACTTTTCACAGCTCCCCGATAAGGATCCTCCATAATTTTTAAATAATTTTTCCTCATATGCTTTCCATCCTTATAATATGTATTTGGGTATCCTTTGTTCCTCTTAGGACTTTTGCAATGTCTTTTTTGTATGGCTGTCAAATGATTAATAGTTTTAAATACTATTGAACACTGAATTTAAATGGTTAATGGCGAATGATCACAGATTGCATGTTTGCAATTCCATTGAAATTTTTGTTTCAAAAGTTTGGAAGTCATTATTGACAAGGTAAAGCTATTCTTACCAGACTGTCTCAATTGGGAATCAAATTACACCATTTGCACTTTTCAGTAGTTCCAGTTTAGTTGCTTTCTCTGATTCATAAAGGTCCTGAATGCGTGAAATTGCTGTTTCCCATGATGGTAAGAAAAGCTGGGTATCACTGGATTCCTTAGGTTTAGATTCTATATAAATATTTTGTAGATATATTTATATTTTCTAACACTTTTCAATTCTCTTTTGAATAACTCAAACCATTTGGGTTGACAGTGTCATATAGTTTTTAAATTGTTTCTCTAATATATGCTATGTGTCTCCCATTTTCGTCTCAGAAAGAATTGTGTATTTTTAGCCCTCAGATAACGTAGAGCGTTTTTTCAAGCTGCAACTCTTGTTATCATTTTCTCCTATAAGGGTCATACACATTATATATGAACAGTATGTATAGATATTACTTTATTGGGTTCTAATTTTTATGTATGCACATTAAGTTATTAATCATTGTTGATTGTTAGCTATAGCTCCTTATTTTCAGTGTTTTTTGCTACATGTCTCTAGTCCTGTTTTTTTACACCTCAAGGTGTGACGTCGGCTGCTGCTGTTCTTATTGATTGTTATGCGCACTCCTACTATTTGGGAGAGGCCAATATTGGGCGTTTTATTCATTCACAGGTGGATCCTATTATTCAATTATGTATTCTTTGTCCTGATTGTGGTTTGAATCTCACCTGTTTATATATAAGTTGCCACTTGTGCCCATCTCTATGCATTTTTGCCCACATTAGATCAGTGAAATTTTCTGAGTCTCTATGTTCTAATTGTTCTTAGTATTTTTTCTCTTTTTATGTTTTTAAACAATCTCAGAGACAGATGGAGATGACAGACTGCTACTACTATGTTTATTTCATTTTACTGTAATGTCAGCTGAGTTATGTAACATATCAATGTTAAGGTTGTTGGATAAGTAGAGTGCAGCATTGCCTTACTATGCCATTGTTGTGTATTGTATTTTGTCTAGGTCCAACACCATATTGCAGAACAGGTCAGAATGAAACATCAGTCCTGGGCTGGGTTTCCAAAATGTCTGAGCACTAACTGATTTTCTTCTGTTGCAAACCAATGAGCAGAGATGACATTAGTGCTATGATACTTTTGGAAGAGGGTTGTGGTCATGAAACTGAGAATAATTCAATCAATTAAGGCAATATGAGCAAAATGGCATTTATAACACATTTATCTCCAATTTGTCATTCATGCATTTATTGAAATTTAAATACACTTTTTTAAAACCAAATTCAAATGCAATTTTGCCCATGTTTGCCTTCTGCACTATGCATATCACTAATTGGAGAACAGCCATGCATCACACAATACAACCAGTTATTATTGCGATGAGTCATTTCCTCAGCCTATAGCCTAGCCTGTAGTAACCAGTGCTATATAAAGCAGTGCCTCCCCACTGCTCACTGAAATGACCATTTTGTATGAGTGCGCATTTGCCTCTGCTTGAATGCAGTTGTGCATGTTTTATCCAGTGATCCAGGAGGAGTGGAAGAATGGGCTGTAGTTAGTCTCTCTGGATTGTGTCCTGCATGTGGAGACAGCAGTGGCTTCTCTCAGGAGGCCCAGAGGCCCACATTGTTTTGTTTTACCTTTACCTGCATTGTTTCATGTCACAAAGAGCAGGCAGCACTAGACCAAGGGAGTTTACACCAAATTTGATTTTGCAAAAATACTATACTAGCCTATGTGTAACAGGGAGAGGGGGTGGTGCAAATTGGGGCAGGCATGTTAACTAATTTCTTAAGCACTGGGGGAATTATATATTGTGTATTTATTTTTATTTTGGCTTAGAGTAGGGACATACAACTTTAAATGGTTGTGTTTATTTTTGATGTGTAGGCTTTGTTAATTATGTTGGTTTTGTGGGGTAGGATGGGTGGCTGTTGTGCACCCATACTTTGCTGAAGTACACACAGCTTGTGTGATGATGGTGCCATTAGTAAGGAGTATGGATGTTTGTTTCAAATACCTGTAATTAAGTGTTTATTTTTTAAGAGAAAAAAGATGTGAAATATACAGCAGCCTTTCCTTTTCGTGCTTAATTGCCTGAGTGAGCTTTGGCACTGTATTTCAAAGTGCTATCCATTTAGAGGTGGCGAAATTAGAATGTTTTGTGATGTAAATGTCTATTTTATTTTTCGGCTGTCTGTCTGCTTTGCTGACCGTAAAACAAAAACCACCCGCCCTCCTCTTAATAAAGAACAGTCCCTTATAGAGTATCTTATAGGCCCTGTTAAACATGTTAGTGTACCTCCATGAAAACTTTAATGGTATTTTATAAAAGCAGCACACTATGACTCGCAATGTCCCATTATCACAAGCATGAACTGTGTATCTCCACAAGTTATAAATAAGATGTTATGTAATCCTTTCACATATTTAAATATGCAGGACAAATAATGAATGAACCCAGTTTGTTGTTTCCCGAATCCTCCCACCACCACCTCACCCCCTCTCCCGTATGTGAGCATTTCTGTGCATGGTCATGTGTGTACCAATCTGTGCATTTGATGAATGTTTCACACACCCTTACGTCTTGTTTTTGTATTACTGATATTAAAAATCTTTTTACATTTGTTTCTTCCTTACACCTATCCTCTCACCTCCCAGGGCCTCCCCAGCCCCCCCAGGATGTACAGGTGCTCTGTGGGCAGGCTCCAGGCGTCCTACAGGTCCGCTGGAAGCCCCCCATCCTCTCTCCCTCGGGCACATCTAATGGGGCAAATGTTGTTGGCTATGCAGTCTGCACTAAAGGACAGAGGGTGAGTTAGCAAGCGTGACTATATGCTCTGTTAAAGGGTTTCATGAGGTTGAGTCTCGGGTTAAAGGCATCATTCATGATAAGAGGGAAACCTCTGAACAGTGTCTTGCATAGTACAATCACATTATGGGATCCATATTTCAAATGCATACATGCAGTGAACTGATACACTATGTAAAACACTGTGAGCTGTTAATCATATATAATCCAGTTGAAACATGAGAACATACATCACAGATGGGATATAGCAGCCTTTGTTGTTGAGTAGAGAATTATGCCATCAGTGCTCTCTGTGCACACACTAGTGCCACCTGCTTGTGATTCATGTTAAGTGCAAGACTCTTAATCTGGAGCCTCTTGGACAGGTCTCTCACTCCCTCTGTTGACTGCAAAAGTAAATCAACACAGTATTTTGAAACTTTGACAGCACAATGTTTTCTAACTTATTGTGTGCTTCATATACTATTTTGATCAGAAAAAACAGAATGCTAATGACTTTCTTATCTCAGCATTGGAGTCTTATGTCATTCCTACACTAGAACAGTGGTTCGAGGTGGGTCAGGGTCCAAAACTGGGTCAAGGGTCCATCCCGAATCGACTTCAAGTGACTCATGGACATGTCAAATTTGTTTTTAAAAAAAAGAAAAGAAGAAAAAAACAGTTTATTTTAAAGTATAGTACATTTCCAACACAGAGCTTTTATTTTGAAGTGCCTTTTTCTTTTATTCTTGCAGTATGTTTTATTTATCTGTGTTTATCTACCCATGTTTATTTGTCTGAAGTAATCAGCTTTTGGGATAGCAGTAAGATCCCAAACCTTTTAATGACTTATAAGTTAAGACTTATAAGTCTGCACAATTTCTGAATTTTGTCTCATTGATCAAAGTCAAGTCTCATTAGTCTATTTGTTTTTTTCTCAGATGTGTCTCACTTCTGAGAAGCCTATGAGCACGGCAAAAGAACTCCTGCTGATTTATTCATTTGCTCTTTATTTCTGCTAAGAGGGTAGTGGAGAAATAAATCAGAATTTAGTAATCTCCAAATAAGAACCTTATTTTTATCAGACTGTTGTAAGCAACAAAATTTTTAGGGCTGTACCCGACTTAGAATTATGCCAGTTGAATCAGATTTGATTGTTCAATACGAATGTTCAACGATTTGTTTTTTTTCCCACACAAAGTTATTATAAGTCTGAATGGGCTCAGTGGGACTTTAAGTGTGACAGCGGCATTCACATCAACAAGCTAACAGCACCAACGATGGATCGCAAATGCGCAACAACAAATTTTGCTGCCACTAGATATCAACAAAAGCCAGAGACTGTATCCTATTAACTTGCTGTGAGCTGTAAATTCAACACTTCTTCACCAGCACAGAGGGTCTCTCTTTCCCTCTGTGCTGCTGCCTGCATGTCTGAAGCTGCAAAGAGTAGCATGTAGGTCAAGAGCACTCACTTCACAGCAAAATCTGGGGACCTAAAATGTCCCGAGAAGTACATTGTACAGAAAAAAACGACTGCTGGATTTGAAGCAGTCTCAGTCGAATGAGGGTCTCCAACTGATGATTTGAACCTTCGACTCTTAAGGGGCAGCCCAAAAAATTTCCCTTGGGATGTGCTTTAGTTGTTGTAAAAAATGATCATGCAGCTCTTGCTAATGTTGACATCTCATTTTCTCCTGTTAAATGCAGATAGCGGAGGTGTTGTTCCCAATGGCAGACTATGTGACTGTCGAGCTGACAAGGATTCAGTGCCTGGAGGCCAGGGAGGTCATCGTCAGGACGCTATCATTACAGGGAGAATCCCACGACTCCCAAGTCGCCGTCATTCCAAACAACCTCCTCGTGCCTCTACCTGCAATTCCCCTGCCACCACCAATGCACCCCCATGCAGGCCCTCCTCCCCACCCCCACACTCAACCCCACCTCCAATCCCCTCACCTTCCTCATGCCACACCCCAGCTTCCCGCTCCAACCCAGGCACACGGACAACCACTCCCACAACATCCTCCTCACCCTCAGCCCCATCCCAGACTCCCTCACCCAGGCGGACCCCTGCAACCCCAGCTTCGACCCCCACATCCTCAACCGCTACACCTTCAGCCTCGTCCTCCCCACCAAGGTCCCAGGCCCCAGCACCGACTGCCTCTGCTGCCCCACCCCCAACACCACCCTATACCTCAGAGACCAGTATGTGCCAGAGACCTGGATGCCAAAGAGCACGCGGCCCAACACGGGGGAGCTATTCCACCTGGCCAGCCTGGCTGGGACCCCCAACGTTCTCCCTCCTCCCAGCCTCCAGTGCCAATGCAAGGCCACACCCTTGAGGCCCCTCCCCCTCCCAATCCACGCTCCCCTTCCCCACAGAGGATCCTCCCGCAGCCCAGAGGCACACTTATCCCGGACACCGTGGCCAAAGCAATCGCCCGAGAAGCAGCGCAGAGGGTGGCAGCAGAGAGTGGCAAGGTCCGATGAAAATGAAAATGCTAAATTAGTCACGATTTCAGCATGACAATAAATTCTAAATTTTATTTGGATTTAAAAACATTGGATATGCAGCCACCTATTGATTGAAGGATATTTAACCTTCTATGACTTGTCAGTCACTTACATCGCTTTCCATGCACGTTTTCAGGGGGACCGGAGGCAAGGCAGATACGGAGAGCAGGGTCGTACATTTCACCAGCATCACTCTGATGAAGAAGAGGAAGATGAGGAAGGGTTTGCACGCGGCCGTCGGAGAGGACCTTCAGTCGATGAGTTCCTCAGAGGCTCTGAGCTTGGGAGGCCGGTAAGAACTGATTTGTGACGAATCTTTTACTTGTATGTGTTCTTCAACGGACAACCTCTTGCGGGTGTGTATGTTTGGACATGTGTGTGTGTGCATGCATGTTTGGGTGGTTGCATGCATACACTCCTTTGCCCTTGTCTCTGTGTGTGTTCCTGTGTGTGTTTGCCAATCCATGTGCGTTTGGTGTGTGCATGTGTTTATGTATGTATGTATGTATGTATGTATGTGGACTTAAACAACTGCGTCTGTGTGTTTGTGTTTTGTGTTTGTGTGTGTGACTGCCAAAAGCCTCACTATAGTCACAATGAAGATTATCACAGCGAAAGCAGCCGGGGCTCTGACCTGTCTGACATCATGGAAGAGGATGAGGAGGAGCTGTACTCTGAGATGCAGCTGGAAGAGGGACGTCGACGCAACTCGCACAACACACCCAAGGTGCAGTTCTTTGCACTTATTCTAAACCCAAGAGTCATAAGCACCCAAATTTATTATTATTATTTAGCGAACTGCACAGGCACAGATACTTCAATTGAGACTGCTGCCTTAAATGCATTTAATGTGTTTTTAGTGTGTGTGCTGAGTTCAGTTCAAATTTATAGAAAAAGAGAAAACACATTGGGTTTCAGCACCATGGAGAGAACAGATACCCCTTTTCCACCAACATGGAACGGGTTTCTTTCCAGTTTATGCACCTTATTTTGAACCACTCAGAGAATTTCAACCAAAACTAAACTGTAAAGTAAATAGTGGGTTTCCTTGACCAAAAGTGCGAACCAGAACGACATCAGAGGGTGTGTCATATTCTAAAGGTTGGAAAGAGAGGATGGAGTTGCACGTGATAGTCCTCCATGTCTTCTTCTTTTTTTTAACAAGTATTTTTATTAGATTTTATACTGCGTGTATTACAGCAAAAACAAAAACAGAAAACAAATAAGGTATGTAAGGCTGCAGGACGTACTAAAACTGCTAAGACAGGACATCCCATCAAGTGTTTTTTAGGTCTACAATAAATAATCAGGGAATCAAAATGTTACCTGTACAACTGTTTAAATGGTAATGGTCCTAAAGAGAAAAAAAAAGAGAAATAGCAAATGGAAATATACATAATTATGTTGTCATCAAAGCATTAAGACTTTTGTTGCCTTCTCCCCCTCAAGAAATTTCATAAAACGCCCCCATATCCTAACAAACGGAGCATATTTACCCTTAATTATAAATGTAAGTTTTTCAAAGGCAATGTAGTGTGACAGACCTGCAAGCCGGTATTGTAATCCCAGTTTGGTAAGAGATTTCCAGGATTTGGCTATAGGGTGTTTTGCTCATAGTAAACATGTCCTCTTATGGTTATTAGTTGGACCCTGATTGTTTCTGTAATAATGGATGTGTAAAGAGAACTGGACACAGCATTGGACAGTCACTTTCATGAAGGTGCTCAGTGGCACTTTAAAAAAATCCATAAAGTTTGACTTCCAAGACATAAAGTACTCGGATCTTACGCATAAAATCCTGAAAGTGAAACAAGTAATTTTGTAGGAGTGTGAGGTTCTAAAGAATGTATCTATCAATTTGCAGATGTCTCTTTCGCAATAGAAGTATATGGAATAAATATATGGAATCTTTTTGGGCCCCAGGGCATAACAAGATGGACCAGAAATCTGTGGTAACACGGTTTGGCCAAGATGTCAAATTGGCTTCAAAGTCCAGCGTGCTTCTCGGGGCCCCCCCTCTACTGTCTGTTGATGACACATCCTTGATTTAAATTGCTCTGCTCACAGCTGTTGGAAACATGGGCTGGTTCGCTGGATAATGCCAAGGTTCCAAGAATTCGTAACAGAACTGAATCAAGAGCCAGCGCTAATTTGGTGGAAAAGGGGAAAGAGAGAGAAACCTGGGTTTTGATGCTTTCAGGCAGCAAATATCAGTGAAGAGCAACGGTAGTGGAAAATCTTAAAAGTTAAATTGTCCAGTTTAGACCACTGTTGTTGATTTTATTCAGTAAAACTTGCTAAAGCTGCAATCCTTTTTAATTAGCTTTTTTTTTTGAGGTCATACATGGCAGGTAGCAGCAGCCTGTGGTGTGTGGTTCTGGCTTTTAGTAGGATTGGAGGTAATGTGGAGCTGCGGTGGCTACAGCATCACAAAGCTGCACACATCTGCTGTTATATCTGAACGATGGAGCATACAAGATAGAAAGAAACCAGGTTTGAATGTGTTCAGCACCATAGAGAGAAACAAAGATAGACTGGGTGTGAATGTGTTCAGCACCTTGGAGAGAGACACACGGAGAGTCGGTTTGAACAGTTTAGTGCTGTGAGGAGAGACTACACAGTAACCTACGGTAGACAGTGCTTCCCGATACAGCTTTTTATTTTTTTATTTTTACATATTTGAATTCCGTATCAGTATTTGCCTAATTTTGTAATGTTAGAATATCCCACGGGCTTGTGCGTGTCTGAGTGTGCGTCTATGCGTCTGTGTTTCAGTGTGCCTGCCTGTGAGTGCTGCATGATTTTGTTTACATACAATTTGTACGAGTATGTCGACGTGCGTTTTTTTTTTTCTCACACACTGTTTGCGAGTGCGTCCACACATCTGTGTGCAGCTCATGAATGTTTCATGTTTGCGAATGTTTCCTCATTTATGTGCATTTCAGACCAACACTCCTGCTGGAGGACGTCATGACCGGGAGACTGGGAGAAGAATTCATCACGGTGGCTCCCAGCCACAGAGACGACCTCTAATGGTCCCCTCTATTGGTCAGTATGGGCGAGTGGTTAGATAGAACAGAGGGTGTTATATATGATTTTTTTTAATGTTTTCTGTGCCATAGAACAGAAGTGTTTGTTGCTCTGTTTAAACCATCATGAGCTTTTCTGTGTCTCTAGATCACCTCTGTGTCTGTGAACCATGCTCATGCCCTTCACTACCTGAACATTAGTTTGATCTTGCAGAGATTATTTATGATGCAACGAGCTGACACTTCTCTTAAACTGCTGTGCACAGAAGCACGTTCATGCGTTAAAGAAGCATTTCAACCATATAAAGAGTGTCCTCACATAAAACTAGGTCATCTATGCAGTAGAAAGATGCATATACTTTCATAATTGGTGCTACCTGACCAGAAAACAGAGAAAAAAAACAACCACCAGAATGCAATGCATCGTACCAGATCAATAAACACTCCTGCTGGTGGGTGAAGAAATGCATTCACATCTATTTGACACAATAGCAGCCGGCTGGCAAGAAACAATCTTGTATTACAGTAAAAGGAAAAGCTAATTTTTTTCTGAAAACACTTTAGGTTCAAATATGCATCACAGTAACAGAATCTTGGTTTATATTTGATCAGCGCTGCATTGTTTTACCATTTAATCAAAGCCTGTTTGCATTGTGCAGGAAGCTGTGTGGCTTCCTGTTCACAAACTCACCATTACAGCTAAACATGGCACTAAAATGTGTTTCTAAGAACATTTTAGATAAGAAATAGGCAGTTCAGTAACATAATCTTGATTCATATTTGATCAGAACTACCTAGTTTTACCATATGATCTGATTTCAGTTCCAGTTTGAGTGACAGAGAGAGGAGCGGGTAACGCTCTTGATCTTTTATACTCTTTGTCTGCGGTGGCGGCATGGGTGGCCAGCAATTTGAAAATAGTACAACAACAAAAGTACAACCTGTAGTTTGAGCACCTGAGTGCCAGCAAAACACTGGTGGATGATGTGTTTTGTATCAGTTTACCTCATCCAGCAGAGTTTTGCCATGGAAGGAGAAGGGATATTTAGGTGCTGGTTAGATGGAGGGAAGTTTACTACAGTTTATCTACACATACTGCCCACACTGTTTTGATACAAAGGTGGTTGAAAATTGGCAAAATGTCAATCTTTAGTCTACTCTGTTAAAGAAGCTAACAGTCACATAGTGGTTTTCCGTGGATGCTTTCCTGTATGCATTTGTTATTACATAAGAAGCTTTAGGTAGCAACACATATCTTTACTTAACCTTTTGGGAAGGGAATGTTTAGAATTTCATTGTAACCACATCACCCTCTAATTGGTGTTTCCTGTAGAGGTAACCTCTGAGAATAACAGTGAGGGAAACCCCATCACCGAGGATGTTTACTATGGCAGAGTAGCTCGGCACAGGACGTGGTCTTCCCGCAGGCACATGTGCGGCAGCAGGTCTCCCCATGGTATGTGCCTGCAGTCCTGTTTTTTACCACCACAGCATGGCGACAGAAATGCCACCAGCAACTGGCAAACAAGTAGCTGTGGACACTTGCAAGTGCCTGTTTCTCTGTCTCGAATAATAATAGTTATTATTATGCTTCCAGTTGAACAGCATGACTGCACTGCACTGAAATGGCGGACCCATTGGCAAGCCATTCCTGGGGTCCAGGATGAACGTTTCCACAGTTGCAGATGATAAATGATTGATTGACTGCTCAGGGAATGCCTCACTCACTGCACTGAACTCCAGATGCCTGCTAAACCCCCTCCCTTTGTGGTACAACCACACCTACTACTCTTTCAATGAGAGCATTCGTGCATGAAATTTTAAAGAGATATTAGTGGTAGACATTAAAGAATGACTACACATTCACTGCTTTATGTTTCCTTTAGACATTTGAGTTTCTTGAGTTTGAAATATCAGCTGTTGGAAATGCAGTTGTCCCTTTTGCTGGTACCACATAGATACAATTCTGAAACCTTTTGTAGGCTGGCATATGCTCACCTGGGAGCAATGCATTTCACATCATGCTTTTATTTTCAAGCACCAAAATAAAGCTTTGGCCCAATAATATCACACTCTGCTAGCTGGTGCATTTTCCAAATATTGCAAATGCCAAAAGAAAAAAAAGATAGGCTTCCACAATAACCCTGCCATCTCTGCATTAGACATATTGCTGCTACAAGGGTTGGCAAGGTGTGGGAAGTTTAGATTTTGTGTTTTATTCTTATGTGAAGTAAAATTAGACATATGGAGTTGTACCTTTATCTTTAAGTGTATTTTTGCTTTTTTAATTTAGGCTTCTTGTAGCGTGCATGTCAGAGTCTTGAGTGTTTCTGGTATTGTGTCATGTCCATGAATCACTTTATGTCTGTGTATTATTGCACCATGGTTTGTCTTGCTACTCATTTGTCTCTCACTGCATATTCGAAAATAGACGAAAAATATATGAAATATGTGAGCGCGCGTGTGTTAGTGGATGCATGCTACAGTAAATGATTTAAATAGTTGACTGACCACAGATTTCTCCCTGCATGCTGACAGGCGCAATAATGGCTAGATGGGAAAATCAAATTTGTCATGCAATACAACAAATCAATAAGACGTATTAAGATGAACAAATATCCTCTCATTGATTTCCTTTGATTGAAGCATGGCTAAGATGCATTAATATGTAAAAATATGGACTTTCTCATCACAGCAATGGTATATACTGTATACAGCAATAGGTTTTGTCACCAAATGATTTTCAAGTTTTGTTGCGGAGTCATAAAATCTGCATCATTTGTGACCAAACACCGCAAACTTTTACAGAAGACAAACATAAACATTATGTTTGCTTGGTGGCTCTTTCTAGCGATGCAGGATAATGAAATCTGTCTTCAATTTTTTTAGATGGCTACAGGGATCGGGATCGCCGCTCTCCCACGTACTACGATGAGTCCGAGCCTGAGGAGTCCTTCCGGATCTTTGTGGCCCTCTTTGACTACGACCCTCTATCCATGTCCCCCAACCCAGATGCAGCTGATGAGGAGCTGCCTTTCAAAGAGGGGCAGATCATTAGGGTGGGAGTTTAATATTATGACATACAGCATTACAGATTACAGATTATTCTGTCTTCCTCTGTGCATTTGATCTGTTGTTAGGATAAATCTAAATGACAAGGTTCTAGTTGTTTGTTGTATTTTGGCCATGAACAAACAGTATCATGAAATACTCCGTGTCATTAATGGTTACTGCATTAACTGTAGAAATTATTTTCCAACAATTCTAATACAGCTCTCTCAAATGTCATTCCTACATCCTTCACTCCTATATGTTTTTCATGCAAGATTCAAGTGTATAGACCAGTCAAACCAGCTGCACAGGACTTTGTTCATCCTTTAAGCTCTTTTTTTATGGCGAGGAGGAGAAACAAGCTGCAGCTTCAGAAACAAAAGACATTAAAATCCAAAACAAACGCAACAATGGAAACATGCTGCAAAGAAAAAATGAGCTGCAGAAAGCCAAACTACGTATATTAACATGCGTTGCCAATACATAAATGCTGCAAAGTCAAAAACAAATGCAGCAGAAAAATGCTACGTATCCACTCAACTCAACAGGCTGTAGGGGGAGTGTTAAGTGCACTAAATAGCTATTTAACTCTGTTGCTGTTTTATGAAATTGTGAAGAAGTAAGGCCAAATGTAACAAAACATGTACCGTTCTATGTTGCCTCTTTACTCCACTTTTCCTTTTTCCAAAAAACAAACCCAATTTTTTACCTGTTCTCTCTCTCAGGTTGAAAATTAAGCTATTCCACATAGCGCTCCCCCTAGAGGCCTGGAGAACCTCTGTTGTGTTAACTGACTAAACAACATTTTTCAGCAGCATTTTTTTTTCATTCATTCGTGTGTTTTTGAGTTTGAATTGTTTCTGAAAACATTTGTTAATTTATAGCAGCTGATATGTGTAGTTAAAAAATATATATAATTTACAATTTAATGTGAATTGACATTTTAAATGAACCATGTTCATTGGAAAATAAAATATCTACTTCAACTTAAGCATATCTGAAAAAACATGTTAATCACAGGCATGACTGTAACGCTGTCATCTGGTGGTTCCTCACTATAACAGTTGCTATAACATAAGCACTCTATATAATTTGGGAGCACTAGACATCTCACTTTCACTCCGTTGTCTGACAGGTGTACGGTGATAAAGACACAGATGGGTTTTACAGAGGAGAAGTGAGGGGCAGGATGGGGCTGATCCCCTGCAACATGGTGTCCGAGATCCGAGCGGAGGACGAGGAGACCATGGACCAGCTCATCAAACAGGGCTTCCTGCCACTCAGCACCCCTGTGGACAGAATAGGTATTACGCACAACCTGGGCAAACTCACTCTCATGACAAAGTGCAGATGTGTACCAGTTATGGTACAGCTTCAGAATCTAAATCTCTAGACTGTGAATGAAAATACGAGATAAAATCCTTTCTGTTAAATATCCTGTTTTTGCTTCCAGAGCAGAACAGAAGAGGCGTCCGTCGAGATCAAGCCTCGCGGAGGATGGTGGCCCTGTATGACTACGACCCCCGAGAGAGCTCCCCTAATGTTGATGTCGAGGTATCACTCACTACCGAGGGGCCCTCGCTAAACACATATTTACAGATCCAACGTAATGCCGTATTAGAAGATAACTAAACATGAAAAAATGAGGGTGTAGCACATCAAGATGCAGTGGTTTGGATCCCATCCCTGTATGTGCCTCTTCTGTATCTCTGTCTCCTGATAGGCTGAGCTGACCTTCTGTGCTGGTGACATCATGGCTGTTTTTGGAGATATCGATGAAGACGGATTCTATTATGTGAGTGCTGAATTCTCATGTTTGCTTTTCTAATTGACATTTTATTTTTTTGTTTATTTAACTTGTACAAAAACTGACTTAATATAAAGAGGCATGGTTCCCCAAATGTTAAACTACTCCTTTAACATACAGGTCTTTCCATTGTTCTCAGAGTTAGGTTTCAACCGTGGATTCCTGATTTTTGCACACTGACTGATTTCAGACTGGGTGGTGGTTGTTTGCAAACATGAATCCTGTCTCCTAGAAAATGCATGATTATGTAACTAAACTGTTCTGATAAAGACTTTGTGATGACGATGTATTTACTGCCTGAATTATGTTCAGAGACAACATTTCTTTGAGTTGATAAAACACTGAATAGATGGATAGCGGACATACAAAGTGCAGGACTGTGGCAACAGAATCCCGAGTTTGCATCCTTTCTCCTGTGTGTGGTTTAGGCAATAAAAACAATTTAAGATTAGTGAAAGATTGCAATTTAGGTTGAATGTTAATAAAAAAGGGTAATTAATCAAAAATAATGCTGTAGTCACTACAAGTGGATAAGGTATTGCACAATTGGTGGAAACCAAATGAAACGTGTTGTCAGGGAACATTTTGCTGATATGTCCAGGATCAACATTTCCTCATTATGTTAACAGAAAACAGAATTTAAATCAGTTGCATACAAATAATTTGTGGAGATAGGTTGCAAGAACTTTGATTGAAAAAATCAGAAGGTTGTGAAGGATGAGAACAAAAAGAAAAAAATTGATTGAAAGGGACCGGATGCTTCCCTGAAGAGATTCAGATCATTTAGAGCCTAAACAGTGCATATATACAGACATGGGTGATAAATGAAGTTGCATTTGTCTAGCACCTTTCTCGTCTCCTGACTGTGGTGGAAATTACTGTATTTCCATTCAGAGAAATAAACAAATAAAGGATGAAACAAAAGCAGCTGTCTTTTGTATATTTTAATAAGGTGATAAAAGAGAATTGACAGACATAATCTATTTAAGATAAAAGGGCAGAAATCAGACACCTAGAGTGTACTGAGTGACTGACCAAGAAGATTCAGTCACATATTTATAAATGCAAACACAGTGTTAGAAAAATAAGAGAGGTTACCTCCGCTGAGATAAGGTGCACTGGAACAAAGAACATTTGTCTCCTCTGTCCCGCAACAGCATGTTTTCTCACACATGATTGAAACTTCCAAGGATAGTTGGTCAGGTGATTCTTTCTCAAGTTTGTGAGTTTATGAGTTAAATTCTGGTCAATTCAAAAGACACAAATACACACAATTGTACATATGCATACACTCACACACTAATGGTACAGCGTTCAGTATTTTGCCTGAGGATACTTCCACTGTACATGTTGTGTATCCAGTATGAAATACATCATGTTCTTGTGTATGACAGAAATGTCCCCTCATTTCCGTCCTCAGGGTGAGATCAACGGCCACCGCGGTCTGGTTCCCTCTAACTTCCTGGAAGAAGTGCCTGATGACGTGGAGGTGTATCTGACTGATACTCCGTCCCACTACCCCCAGGAAGAGCCTGCCAACCGGCCCCCTGCCAACTCTGCCGCCACCGTCTCAGAGGGCAAACGGGTACATCATCATCGCCGCTCTCAGCGCTAGGCCCTGTGTTCATCCATCCTCCGTCCTCTCTCTTGATTTCCGTCTCTCGCTTCCTCCACTTTGCCGTCTGTGTGCTGTTCATTGTGTGTGTTTGTCCATGTGGTGACAGTGGTGACTCTATACAAACTAACAACTCCCTCCCTTCCCTCTTCCTCGCTCACCCTTTGGAAAAGGGGACAAAATCCAGTGTTAACACCTTTCTGAGTCTCAGAGAAAGGAAGAAGCAAAGCCTGACATGGACAGAGAGGGGATAGACTGTGGGAGCTCTGCAGGTGATTTATGCATGTAGCACTGGTTAAGGAGGACTTGAAAAAGGCTCTACTCATTCCTTACACAAGATAATTTGGTACCTCTTTGCACTGAAACACAAAATCAAATTGTGGATATTGTGTATAATAATAATAAGTGCTTTATTAACACATAACAATGGCTACCCAATGACACTGAAATAACTTATTTGAGAGAAAACTTATGAAAAAGAGAGAAAAGCATGCCTTTTTCAAACTTGATACATTTTATAATAACTTTCTTGGCTCGACTGCTGTGTTTCCTTAAAGAGGCTTTGTTTCTTTATGTATATTGCACACACATCAGATCTATTTTTCAGCCCTGTCGACAGTGGATATGCCATGTTTGCTCTGAGCTCGAGAGACAAAACTAATCTCAGCACTGATACATCCATACTGTATTGTTACGATGGAACAATAAAAAGAAAAAAATTGGATATTAAAAACACTATTTTTTTGCGCTCTGTGTTCATGTGTGTTGGTGTTGTTGACATTGTTGTTGTTTTTTTTAGTTTTTTTTTTTTTTTTTAGTTTTCATAGTGGTGTGGGTTTTAGCGACAGTGACTATGCTGCCACATCTGATTTCTTTTTTGTTTTTCCTCACCCGCTTGGCAAAACAAAACAAACAAACAGAAGAAGATTGTTCATTTCACACCATAAATGGCTCTGTCTGTACAGTAAGTCAGCAACTTGAGATACCAAACTCGTGGCTCTAATGCACACAGCTCGTGATCAAAGCAGAGGCTTTTTAACGGCATGTTGCATTATGGAAGCACTTGTCAAGTGTTTCTGCAATGCTCTTTTTTTACGGTGACGAATCGGATCAACAAAATGTGTATTTTTTGGGGGGTTTGAGATGTTTAAAAGTTTACATAGTTATTTTGAAATATAAGTATGTGAATGATATTGGCCTCACAGTACTGAATACATTTTTGTCATTCAGAAGTGGTAAATTTGTGACGCATAACTGACAATTTGGACAAAATCGAGACTCTTTACACCTAAAATTTTGTGATTTCAAAGTACAAACTACAATCTCGCTGATGATGATTGCAAATGCATAGAAATGTGTCCCGCTGCTGCATTAGATGAGAAGTCTGGTATCTACAGTTGTGTCCCTGGGTGTTGTACTGTATATGACTGTTACTGTATGTTCCCTCATGGCCTACTGATGGTGGACTTCTCCGGCTCTGTGGTGTGCTGATGTCGTACCCAACATTTGATGGCTTCCTCCTCAGTGTTTCTTCTACATATGTACTGTGTGTGTGTGTGTGTGTGTGTGTGTGTGTGTGTTTGTGTGAGTGTAAGAGAGAGAGATTTTAACATCACTAACGTATTTAGATAGATAGATAGATAGATATGCAACTGTAGAAACTGAACTAAAAAGTAGGATCATTCTCTGAATCTATGTGTTTAATGATAGTGCCTATTATTATTTTGGTTAGCAAAGATAGAGAATGCGAATTGCAACCCAATGGTCAGAATAAATGTTGGCACTGTACATTTCTGCAAACCACATTTACACATGCACATTTGCACATTATTATGTTTTGACACTAGTTTTTAAAATTTTAATAATGCTGTGGTCATGTGTAGTTATTTTATGGCACAATAACCCCATCATATTTTGAATTGAAATAACCTGGTTTTGGTTTTCCACAATTACAGCTGGAAATGCTGCAAATGTCTTCTGCAACTTTTTTAACCCATGACTTAACCTTCCATCAGGATTTTTAAAATGGGATTTGATGTGTCCTGAAGGTAGTCTAAAATAGAAATAAAATAAATACACATATAATACAAGAACATACTCACATTTTCATCACTCCATATTACAGGATGAAACCAATCAGTTGTGTTTCCCAATACTAAAACCAAACAACAAACAAGTTGACTCATTGAGTCAGTGGGTCATTTGTTCAGTATGTGTTCAGCCCACTGAGAGTTAGATTAGGAATGTCCTACCCTGTAGAGGTTTCAGACACACAGACAACTCAAACTCAGACGGCTTTACACACCATTTTGTACAAAACAAGCAATGCAGTTTAGAAACTGTCACCATACTGCCTTCAGCATTAAAAGAATACTTCACTGCCTAGATGATCATTTGAATATCAGTTACTCACCCTGTGTTACCCTGAATTCCTGAGGAAATCTTTGGCTTTCTCACATCTCTGCAGTAAAGTAAGAATCCCAAAGTGCAGAAAATTCTTGATGAATTTGAGGCGTAGGGGTCCATGTTTAACAACAGCATAACTATATCAGAAACATTGGTTGCCTCGATCATGTTTGTGTATGACTTCGCTGATTCAGAAATAACTCTTTAAAACACCAAAGTCAGATATTTACACAAACTAGCTAACTCAATGCGACAGTGATAGACCAGCAGCTCCACTGTTCAGTCAGGTAAAGTGACTGTTTTTGTCAATGGAGTCTGGCACTGGAAGAGAGCTTAGATAAGTTTCACTTAAAATTCAGTTCCCTGTGAGAAAGGGCTGTCTGTTTGGGAATAACTGTAGATACAACTGGATGAATGAGACTTGGATTATTCTGCATAGGTTGTGTGGGTTTGTATGTTTTGATATAGTTTTGCTGTTGTTAGACATGGACCTCTATGACCTTAATTCATCAAGAATTTTCTCCGTTTTTGGATGCATTGTTCTCTGGAGACGTGCAAAAAAGACAGTTTTGTTCATCAATTCAGTGTAACGGGGTGAGGAATTGATAAAACAAATTGCCATTTGGGAGATGAAGTATTCCTTTAAGGTGGAGTTTGAGTAGGAGCACAGACAGACAGACAGATAAAGGCCTTTTGTCTGCAGTGTGAAAGTGCTGCTTCGTTTGTAATACGCTGCCCCATGCTTCCATACCTCCCCATCGCTTCTCTCCTCAGGTCACCACAGAAACCACAGACACGGTTGACAATGACGCCACACCTGTCCGAGCGCCATCCCCGATTGTTCGGCCCCTCCTCCCAGGCACCATGAGACCCCTCAGCCCTACGAGGGGCCCCCACATCCCAGTAGAGCCTCGGGACCCCCGGGACCAAGATCTGGCAAACAAGAAGAAGAAAGGACTACTTTCAAAGGGGAAGAAACTCCTGAAGAGACTCTCCCCTGTGAAGTAAAAGAAAAAAGCATACATGTTCAGTACGTGCACATGCTGGGCTCTGTATATTGCATCCATACAATCAACTCTGATCCAACTACAGATGACAGAGAGGATGTGAGTTTTGCCTCCTGGACTGCGTGAGCCTATTTCAATATAACCACAATTATTCATGTATGGTGATGGATACAAATCAAGTAAATTATGTACAGTGCAGTGCCAAAATCACGAGAGAGAGGTCACCTGCAGACACAAAAACATATTACTGTGATGTATTTTAAATCAACGGATGACTAAAAAAAAAAAAAAAAAAACAAAACTAGGATTTTCATGACATGTGTTTTTTTTATCATTATTCAAAAAAACTATACATTTATTTTAGCTGTGAAAACAAATATGGTTTTTTTTTTCTCAGCAAAAGAAAACAAAACAAAACGTTTTTTGTGGAGTATTGATGTCACTACTAGGAAACAGAGACCATACTCCGCTAAGAAAATCTCAAATAGACTACACTGTTATTGAGGCATTCTGTGAAGTAATGCTGGCTGCTAACACAAAGGCTTTATTCAGTGCAATATCATAGAGAGGCGGTAGCATAAGTGGGAAGAAAGGAAACATTTCCACTTGTACCTGTGATTTCAGCAGGGTGGAGTTTTTCTGTGATGAAACAACAGATTGGCAACAGGGCATTATTGTCGGAGACACCGGGCGAGCTTAGCTGTCTCAGTGGCCTTTATGAAAACAATATGAGCGTGACATTCCTCATTTGATTACAAGGTTGATTTAAACCAGGTTTATTTTTTGTTTTATGATGGGTCGCTTGTGCTTTTTCTGAAAATGAAATAAGAGCCGAAATGTTTGTTGTCGTCGCTGTCAAACTGTCATGAAACGCCTAGTTCAAGACAAAATTTTGTGTCTGTCTTCCTATTGCACAAAGATGGGTGTTTTGATTGGTTAAAGATTTGTGTGCCTGCGTGTATGTGTGTGTATGTGTGTGTGTGAGGCAGTATGTGATGCATTCATGTTTTGCACCTTTTATGTTTCTTGTTCACTTTTGCTTTGTTTTTTTTTTGAAGGAGAGGCCATGTAGTTTTTGGTCCTGTGATTTAGTGATGTGCTGCTACCTCCATTGCTTGTGCACTGTTCAGTTTCGTTGTCTCATGTTGATATGGAGGGCCATGTTTAACACCTCATAGAAATTACAAATCAAACATGTCACAGTGTGTTTGTTCACTGGTTCTGTTCCATCTACCTGAGGTCTGTGGAGAGAAACTTAGTTAACGATTTGTGTCTTGTTTACGCTCTGAATGACATAAGGACTATACCATAACATATTACACAGCTTCTACAGTTCAAAGGGATCTGATACAGAACATGTTTTTACTTTATTCCTATTGATAATTCAACATTTTATGAATTAAGCACATTTACTGAAAGCCTGAGACATTAATCAGTAATGCCAATATAGTGTCGTCACGCCAATTAGTCTGCTGACTCACTGAATGTTTCATAAATTTAACCGAGTCTTCTAAAACAAACAAATCTATTTGCATAATGCCACTAAAAGATTTGCACCAGAAAATGTTATCAGATCAGTGGAAACTGCTTAATAGCCTGCAGGCTGCCACATTGACTTTTAACTCATTTATTGTCAATGTTAAAAGCTTTTTAGCACAAGACAGATGAAGTGAGACAATACAACTGAATCTGAATCAACGTCTGAATCAACTGTTGTGTTGCTGTTACCTTAAAATGAATCATTTATATCTACATAGTCAGCAGGTCCTCTCTTATGGAGATCGCCATGTTGTGCTGCCATGTTACTACAGTAGCCCAGAATGGTAAAACCAAACACTGGCTCGAGATAAGGCCATTCATGATTTTGTGTTTTTTGTGTTTTTGCATTGGCCACCATAGTTAGCAGCCCCTCTATAATGACAGCATCGTGAAAACACAGATTTTTAAAGTGTAACTGCTTTTTAAAGTGTTTGTCCAGTTTAAATCACTAGATCTGATTGTTCTGGAGACCTCACTTAAGACCTCCTGAACATCCATAAAGTTTTATGAGAAAAAAAGGTGAGCACGCATTAGTATGTATTGGCTAGCAGCCCATGTTTGACCTTAATCCAATTTTAAGTTATCTGTGAAAAAAGGTAGGCAGACATTAGCAGGTGCTAGGCTAATGGCCCGTCTCCGACATGCCAAACAGGGTCATGAAAACAGTGATTTGTAACTTGAAATAAATTATTTATTGTATTTAGTGATTTAAATCACAGAGAAGAGACCTCTGCGGATAATTTGGCTATTGGTTAAAAAAAAAAAAAAAAAAAAAAGGGTATGTAAATGGGAGTTTTCGTTGGCATATTTGAAGTTTCAGCGGGTTGCAATTTGCCGTCCTCACCACTAGATGCCACTAAATCCCCAGAAATCTTACACACTGTTCCTTTCAGTCACAAACCTTATCTTACATCCAGCATACATTTTTCAACTTTCACGCATCCGTCTGTGGCCAGAGAATTTCAAATTGAACCTTGAAAAAGATGAATCTATTTCCATCTCACTGATCACATTAACTGATGGCTAATACACAAGTCAGCTCACTGTTCGACCTCAGTTTTTTGAGGAGATGGTTATTGTGTGTCTTAATTATACAATATTATAGAATTAAATATAGAATAAAAGCTAATATTAACTTGGATTATTAAGAGTAATCTTGGATGTCACTAAAAGTGCTCAAGAACTCAATTACTAACAGGAGGGACAGTCTGTCTCAGAGCTTTAAGAATTCAAAAACATATCCTTTCTGTTAAGTTTTAAATATCCCTTTGTCCTATTTATTTCCAGATGCCCCTTATGTCAAACTGCACTTGAGGTTTCTCTCTCCTCATTATTTATTAACATTATTGATTAAATGCAGCGACAGAAGAGCTTTGCCAAAATGGAATGTAAGAAAAGTTTGTCTGGCAATAGGTTTACATGATTTTTGTTCCAAAGCTGTTTATGTAAAGTTTCTCATTCACAAATTCACAATGTTGAATTACTGTTTTAACATGGTGTCCCAATACCAAATCATTCACTTGTGAATGGGTGTAGTGTCTCCAAACGCTGTAGCTCTTTTGTACTCGGATCCATTTGTAGATGATTTATAAATGTTTCTACTTGATTTTACGACAGCCTTTTTGTTAGTGCACTGAGATCTCCTCTCCCCGTTAACAGACTGCGAGCATTCTCCATAGTGTCCTTTGAAATCAGATGTATCGGTCCACCGTATGTGCTTGCTTTGTGAATCAAAGTTCAAAAAAGACAAAAAAAGAAAAAGAGAAAAATCATTGGACAGTATTTATGGTGATTAATTATGTGTGGGTGTGCATGTGAAAAAAATACAACTTTTATAACCAAATTAAATTTGATATTTTTTAGAAAATTGCTGTTTATATTCGTTTGTGTATGTTGCGTGTTTTCCCTGAAAGTTGGCAGCCAGGTCAGATGTTGTATCTAATACAGCAGACTTTCTGCCTTGTGAGACCTCATGACATTATAAATGTTAGTAAGTGACACTTGTATCTTTCTACTGACTTCAGCTGTCATTTATGTATTATTTATCAGGTAATACTCATGTACTGTTTTTATACCTAGCTACCTACTAAAGGTAATACACCAGATACTGTGTTTTTAGAAAAATCCCGCATAGTATACCTTTAAAGCTTTATCCTTACTCCATAAAAAGATAGTAAAAGGGAGAAAATTGACAATGTTTTAATCATAATTTAATATCCTGGACTAATGGAACTCTCTGATGGTTATCCTGGATTTAGGTTATCTTTAATCATCACATGATATTAAAAATGCAGTTAGATATAATGTAGGAAGGCAGATATGTGGTATTTTACATTAACAAAATGAATGAAGCTGATGTCCACAAATACTGTATATACAACCTCTGCACATTAGGGTGATAAAATATGGGTTGTCTATCAAGATTAATATCAGACACCATCACAGGATTTCATGACTTGTTTATATGACAGCACCAGGCGAAGCCACTCACAGCCATCTGCAGAGCAATATGCTCTTCTTCAGATTAATGAACCGAGTGACTTGGCAGACTATTAGTGGCACTTCAGGTAAAAGGCTTGTCGATACAGACTGTGTCCTAATGGGTGCAGTCAAATGTATTTCAGAGGTTTTTCTGTGGATTTACCGGCAATTACAGCTCACTCTATCGACTGCAAGGCCCCAAAATAGATCAAACTTTCAGTGCCTTCAGTCAGGGGTCATAAGTCGCCTAATGGCACATCTGCTGTTTGTCTTTTTTAATCAGGACCTCAGGTTGTAATCAGCTGCAACAAGTGGTTGTTTGGATAGAAAATCCCTAAATCAGCTTTGGAAAATTCTGCCTCACGCTTATGCTTATTAACTAATGACAATAACAGGATGATAGTGAGTAATCTTTTGTGAAAATGGTGATAAAAACACGACAAATTATACGATTTGATACACTGATTTATGGAAAGTTTATGGTACTACTTAGTATATTACATATTTGTATCTACATGTAATATTCTCTCTACCAGCAGCCTGGTGATTGGCTGTCATTCACAGCCCAGAACATCACAAAGAACAAATCACATCCTGTCCTTCATTAGTGACAAAAAGCTGAAGGCTCAGTGACAATGCTGAGTTCACACAACCCTACGTGGCAGTTTACAAACAAGACTGACTGTCAGTAAAAATTAGATTTCTAATTAACAAGACATCAAACAGACTTGGTTTCAATGCAACAACAATAAATAAGTGAAGTGTTTTTAGATGTGATCTGAGGTAGAACAGATGTTGACTGTCATCCATGACTTCAAACTCTCCCAGACTGAAAGGGACCTGAAAAGGTGAGTCACATTTAACAATTGTAGTTCTCGAAGTTCTCAATCCGACAAAGATGCTTTTTTGTGATTAATTTGTGTCATTTCAGAAGTCAGAAACACATTTGACAAGAACTTGCAGAACTTACCAATTAGCAAACGAGAACTTCACCTGTCACATTTTGAAGGGAACTTTAGTATTTTCCAACCTGGCCCCTACTCACAATAAAAAATAAAGTAATTCACACTTGGATTTGCTGGTGCGTAAAATACATCAAAAGTGCCACTGGAGGTTCCCCTGTACCCCACCAGAGGTCCTAGTTAAACCGCTAATGTCT
The DNA here is from genome assembly GCF_008729295.1 of Plectropomus leopardus. Lineage (NCBI taxonomy): Eukaryota > Metazoa > Chordata > Actinopteri > Perciformes > Serranidae > Plectropomus > Plectropomus leopardus. The sequence continues at coordinate 17,529,883 of NC_056482.1, forward strand.
GAAAATCCAAGAAATGTCCAAAAATCCAAGAAATGTTGCATAATACCGGAAAAGTCATAAAAATCTAGAAACGTTCTGAAATCCTAAAAATGTTCTGAAATCCGAGAAACATCCTAAAATCCTAGAAATGTCCTAAAAATCCAAGAAATCTCCTAAAATCCTATAAATGTCCTAAAATCCTAAAAATGTCCTAAGAAATGTCTTAAAATCCTAAAAGAAAAATCCTAAAATCCTTGGAATATCCTGAAATTGTAGAAACAGTAATAGGGCTGCTGCAACTGGCCCCTGGCCTCCTGTCATTTTGCAAATGTGGCCCCCAACAAAGCAAGTTGAGAATCCCTGCTATAGAGAAATCAAAGGTTTTTCCTTACACACAGACCTGATCCAGTCTGTCGGTGACAGTGTGTAACTGAGTCTCACTCAAGGAGTTCTGAACTCTTGCTGACTTTTCCACATTGTCGAAATCAGCTAAATATTCAGCCATGACACTGACATTTTTTTTTTTAGATAACACTAAGCTACAGTTTTAGGACTCTAATACATCGAACTCTCCACAAAAGTCCTTTCTCCATCTTTCACTAATGTTCACTATTGTTTTTCCTGCAACAAGTCACCTATTGTGAGGTTTTAGAGTGAGACTTCTGTAATGTGTGTCAATGTACTTTATGATTTTCATATTTTTCATTATTTAGTTTCATTTCCTGTTTTAATTTGTTCCTAACCTTGCCTCTTTTTTCAGATCTCCACTTCTTGCTCTCATATGTTCCCCACTTCTGTGATTGTCTGCCTTGCCCTGATGTGTTTCACCTGTGCCCAATTACCTCCACCTCCCTTGTTAGTTCATCTTAGTGCCCCAGCATTTCTCTTGGTATTCTTTTTCATGGTTAAGTATATCCGTGTTTGTGTTTTTTGACCTTGGCTTATTACTTTTTGGATTGCTTGCCTGTCTGACTGCTTATCTATGTACCGAACTTCTTTTGAAAGTAAAGGCTTTTTATTCTTCCACCAAACCTGCCGAGTTGTGCTCTTGAATCCTTTTCTTTGTGAACCAATCTTGTCAAATTCTCCTTGAGTGAGTTTTGGTCACAATAACGAACAGACCAGTGAAAGGATTTTTAAAAAAATTTCTTTATATCTTTTCAGTAATGTTGTCAGACATTTAATAACAATCTGAGGCTTTCAGTGGCAAAAAAACAAGCACTTTTAAACCTGAGCAAATTGGCTTGGTTTCTTTTAAAAACATGAAAGAAGGCAAGAGCAATTCAAAATAAATTACCAAAACATTAGCAAGAAATTTGTTGAAATAAAAAAAATTGCATAAAAATCATGAGAAGAATTTATAAAATATTTTCTTCCCTATTAGATCACAAAACGATTTCTACAAATACAGCTGCACAGATTAACAAATTATCAGTCAGTTCACAGACAAAATGTAAACTTTTTTGGCAAACGTTTCAATTTCATCAGTTTTTTTTAAATGATTTTGAGTTTTGCGGAATATTTTTTTTTCTTGATTTTTTAAAAAGTGTTTTTTGAGTTATAGGGATATTCTCAATAATTTTGAGTATTTTGTGTGTTCAAATTTATTTTTTAAATATTTTTCTACATTGGGTATTTTTACCTTTGATATGTAAAGTACATTTATCTTACTTTTACTTGAGTACCATTTTAAAGCAGAACTTTTACTTGTAACAGACTATTTTCATCCGATGGTATTAGTATATTTTAAGTAAAGAAACTAAATTCTTCTTCCACCACTGACTGTACAGTATCTCCCCTTTTTCCCAGATGCACATCTGCCAGACCTGTCGCTGTTTTCATGCTGTTACACCACAGTCCTCTGGAGGGCAGCAGTGCTATTCAGCTGGACGTTGAGAATCTGTGAGTGTGAAGACTGCAGTCTCTGAGTGAGGAACCTAAAACAGAGAGAGGCAGACCGAGAGTCTGGTAAATGTTTTAATTGTCTGATTCAACATTTGCTTTTTCCAGCACACAGAGCACACAGACACAAAGTTCACATTATAATAAGTCTGTATGGGTGAACTTGAGAAAAAGTCCCTCAGCCTCCTCAGCCTTCTTTTGATTCCCTTCTCCACATGCATGTTTGTTCTAACCATTTGCTTAATTTCAATGTTGATTCAAACCTCAAACAGACTGAGAAATACTGTGATGTTTCAGCATGGTTATGCTGAAAACCCAACTCAGGGAGGCAAGAAAGACAGGAAATTGAAATGGTAAATCAGTGAATATTTGTTTTGTTGCTTCTAATATATTTGCCCTAAACTCTCCCCTCCCTTCTTTTTTCCCTCCCCTATTCACCTCCTCTCCTCTCCTCCTCTTCCGCTCTCTCTTGCCCTTAGTTTCCCTCGCTATCCAGCAGATCTATATTGAGCTGTTAGTCTGCTGAGTCCCCAAGGGACCACTGGATGTTTAAAATTCTTGCCAGTTGTAACCTCTCTATCACTCGCTTTGGTCCTGCCTGCCATGCCACCAGAGGGGGGCACATGGAGACATCCATCTTCAGCTGGCCTTTCTGAATATTTCACAAAACCTCAGAGTGCCAGTTAAACACTCCACATCCATCTGACCCCCCCGCCCCCAAATCACAGCAGGGATCTCCCAGGTAAAATATTTTAATTTGACTTTGATATACTGCGAGACAAGTTGGAGATTTCTTTTGAAGTCTCTGGGAAGAGTTTTTAAACTTCACTAAGCTCATGCAGTAGGTGTGTAATAAAGACGTTTAGGGGGTATGTGCATGGAGCTATAAATTGCTGCGCATACCACAATTTTATGCTATTTTTTAATATATGTTGGATTTCCTTTTACTGATACATCCAGGTCTGAGTTAACCAGTTTTAGGGCCCTGAAGCAAAAAAATACTTTTGGCCCCCTTTTTACTCCCCTTTTCTCTCACTTTCAGTACATTGTGTATGTATTCTCTTACCTTTAACCACAATGTACACAGCAGGCTTGGCAGCTTCATTATACCACAAACTAACCCAACGTGACCTCATCCCTGTTTGTCATATTTTGACGCTTGAGCAGAAGCCCGGCTGTGTTGTATTTTATGTTGTAGAACAAAATGTAAAAGTCTCTTCAGCTAATCTTAACCACAGACCTTATTTAAGACTTTTAACCAAATGCAAACACAAAAAATGCATTGACTTTGAGTCTAGGAACTGAAGATGCTGACATTCTTATTCATCTCTGGGTTTTAGGACTCATTACTGGGGTTCTCTATACATCCAGGGTCTTTGGCTCGGAGGCAGCTGAATGTTTTGCCTGGTTGGTAATCCAGCCTTGCATTAATATAACTGAAATAATTCCTCGCTTGCTTAAAATGACAATAATGAGCCATACTCTTTTAAATTATGACCTGATGCTGTGATACAACCTGGAGCTGTGTACATTTAATTTCACATAATACCTTTTTTAATCTCTATTCAGCATTCTCACCCAAAAGCTACATCCCACTGAGCAGCTCACCTGTGTGTGTGTGTCCATCCATCCGCTCCAACACTAATGCGTTTCCCAGCAGGTGGTTTGAGGCAAGCCTCTTACCTGTCCATCACGGCGCTCTGAGGGCACGCTGTCGGTGGGAGGATGTACCACCTGGCCGGTAACTCATTCGAGGCATCCTGCCGGGGTGGAAAACTGATGTTTATGGCAGCCATGCTTCAAGAAGAGCTACCATTCGTCATCAGCCAAAGAACGCTGGCTGACGTCGGTGAAGGGAGGAAAGTCAGGGCACGGGCCTCGCCTAGATGATTCATCTTAGGCTGAGACTGCTCCAAGTGGGACACCCTCAAAGGGCACAGCTCTGCTGGAGAGCCCTCAGAGCTCCAGCTCCATGAGTGTTGAAAAGACGGGCTACCCGGCTGGCTGACTGCCCCCTGGCAGGCTGTAGAGCTAAGTACTATTACACAGGTGTAACGGCAGCTTTATGTTCAGAGACCGGACTCCAGCACTCCCTGGAGATCAGAGAGAATACAGAGGCAGTTTGCAATGATTTACACTCAGAGGGTTTTATAAAAGCTCCAATTGTCTTGGCTGCTCTTGAACCACTTATTCTGTTATTATTCCACCCATGTGCTCCCCTGCCAATCACATCATCACTGAGATGAGTTGATTTAATCCTTATTTGATGGATTGATGAAAGTTAGGACAATAGGATTATTGAGATGGAACATTGCTGTAGTTTAATATCCATCAGTGAGCTGGATTAATGTCAGTAAAGGTCAATAGATCTACTAATCATATGACGACCCCAATGTGCTCCAAGGAGTCAGGTCATAGATCACCACCATGTCAGATGAAAGGTTTGATGTAACCTGCCCTGGGTTGTTCATACACAGTCCGATAGGATTTAGGTGTGTCTCTTTAGTCACTTCCTTCCTGTTTGTTGTTTAAAAGTAATTTTTCTTTTAACTGCATTGTGATGCAAACAGGTTTTTTTATTAGAACATTTTGATTATTTTATTTTCATTTTATGTTGCATGTTTTAGTACAGTTCAACCTCTAGCTTGAATCATCTGTGTCATGTTTTGTTGTTTTAATGGAGAAAGGTAAGCACTTCCAAATCACTCGGCAAGAAAACAGAGTGCATGTATGCTGTTTTCTGCCATCATGTTTTATGATGAAATTGTAGCCTCTGTCAGCTGCAATTTTGTAAATGCAAGAGCAGCAGTCAGACACATTATTTCAAGTTTGATCAAAATTCTAGCAGTGGAGATATGAATGACACACATGACAAATCAAAACACTGGGACTGATGACAGAACTAAAAGTGTAAATAAACACTGTGATTTACACTGAAAGGACGAAGAGAGAAGTGGGAAGACAAGGTACTTCTAAACATAATTTATTTTATTCAGCCTACATCAAACCAATGTCATATCATCAGCTTGTAGTATTGGCCTGGTCATGGATGGAGCACTGAAGGGGGCCAACCAGGCACAGGCCCAGGGGCCAAAATTGTAAGGAGCCCCCCTGGGCTTCAACTGCAAAATGTCACTCAAATTAACTCAAACTGACCAGGAAGGGACTCAAAATGACCATAAAGAGGCGCAAAGAAACTACAAGGAGACACAAAACAAATACAAAGAGATATGAAACAAAAAAGACAGTTAACTGTACATCAAAGAGACAAAAACTGACCTTTAATAGTCGATAAGATATTTCAGTCTGGCACAAAGTGAAAGATCAGACCACCATCTGACAGACATCCTCAGTCACACTGCTAGTGGCTAAATGAGTCGATGGTCTATTTCCTGAATTCCTGAATATGCTTTGCCTCCGGTCAGATATTGAGGTAATTTCTCCTGCTATTTATCCATTTCAACAGCTCAATAAAGCACAGCTTTTTGTTTGAAGAAATTAACAATCTAAAGGGATTTAGGTTGTGACCCATGTTGCTCCACATCAAATGACCTCCAAAAACCTTTGAACCACCTGGCAGCTGCTTTATTTCGAGTATTGGCGTCAACATGGTGCATCGGACCACCTCTCTCTGTCATCTCCAATAGCACCAGCAGCAGGTTGCATGTCTGGAACAACAACTGAGATCTGGAGACATTCCCAGACTCAATAGTCGGTGGCCTCTGCCACTGTCAGCTTTAATAATCACATCCAGCCAAAACCACAGACAGACTGCTCAAATTAAAGCTCAGTGGCTTCAGAATGCAATGCATGTGCTAACGTTGCACTGTTATAGCAATGTGTACAGTAAAATCAAGCTCCTCTCTGGAGATAATACAGACTCCATTAGTTCTTCAAAGTTTTATTGGCATTTAGAGATCCCTAAATGTCTCTCTAAGGCATATATTTATTCTAATCAGCCCCTGCTGTCAGGAGAGAAAATGTTTATTTGCCAGTGATGCCTGCATACATAATGCTGTCACCCTGGCACAGGCACCACCTTGCAATAAAACAGGCATTGAGGCAGTGGGCACAGTGGGTTTAGTTGGCAGACATATTCTGCCAGTAAAGCACATTTGTTTCAGTGAGCAGGTATTTAGGGGGATGCTGGAGAGCGGAGAAGTGAAGACGAGTCTGACCAAGCTCATTAAACACTAGGTGTTCTTCACCGTGAATCTGATGTCAGCACTTAGTTCAACGTCTCTGTGCACAACCAGAGTGGATGGACGCCACAACGCTTTAACGGCATGAAGACATAAAACTGCTCCTATTATTGCCTCCCTGGTGGCAGGGCACACTGCAACAAGACACCATGCTATTTCAGCTCAGGCTTTGAACTCATAGTTATGCTCAGTGTACCTCATTATAATGAGTGTATGGGATTTTAGGTCAAGGCGGATGAAATGATACACATAGAGAGATGAAAAAAAACATAATTAACCAAAGTGTTAAGAAATTAAATGTGGCCTGAAGGCTTGATATAGCACAGAAACAAAAATATATTTCTGCTTTATTTGAACACACGTGAGGCTGCCTCAAACAGTAGTGAAAACAATTTTATGTAGTTTAGCAGGACTCAAACCAGACTTAAGTGGAGTTTGTATGAGTGTTTGCTGATCCTTTGTACCATGTTGCCAAATGTATAGTGTGCTGTGACACTGTGAGGCTTTAGCTACAGTGCCTGCATCCATCTGCTCCATCCTACACAGTATGATCCCATGTGATGCTGTGGACTGAGAGTATGCAGCTGACAGCTGGCAAAACCTGCACTAAACTTTTACCCCCCCCCCCAAAAAAAACTGGCTTAAGTAAAGTCGCAATTAATACAAAGGCCCTCTGAGTGTAATATGAACAGCTGCAAGTTTCTTAGAACAACTTTATAGTATTCAAAAGCAACAACAACAAACACTATCAATGAAAACTTACTTTATTTTTGTTCTAAGGTCTACTACTACTACTACTACTACTACTACTAATAATAGTTATATTATTATTATTGTTATTATTATTATTAATAATAATCATTATTATCATATTAAGAAAAAAAATAGAAATAAAAACAATTACAACCCCCCCAATTAAAAAATATTAAAATAATAATATTGAAATAACAACATTGTAATAATAAATGGTGAGGCTATTGTTGTTATTATTGTTATTATATTATGTAAATTACATATTAATTCGCTCCCCATCCCAGAATTATATTCTTAATTTGTTAAATCAACATTAAAATGACTCGTGGAGAAACCACTGATCCCTTTGACCTCATGTGCATTTAATTTGCTCCCGGCTCTTCCCTTACCGGCGATTAACCACGTGGGTCTCGTTAATCTGACAGACGGCACATGTTTACTGATTTCTATCATGGGAATAGCCGTGCCTGTCGCTGCCCTGCCGTGCCAGCTCGAGCCGAGTGTGCTCCCGGAGGAAAACATCCCTCTCCTCACTCAGAGGAACCAAAAAGAGCAGAGCACGTTTTCTGAACTATTCCAGATGCAACAAGACGAAGCTGTACAAGAATAAGGAAGTAAAGCGACATTTCCCCCCCTTCACGTGATCCTCTGAAGCAACTTCAGCGGACATCGGACAATGTAGTGATTTTGCTCCCAGCGTTTTCTGTCAAGACCAAAGGGCTCAGCAGAACCTGCAACTTAACCTGCAACTTTTCTGAAATGATGCTCAACTTTTCTCTCCGTGCATTGCTCCCAGTGGTCGCAGTGGCTGTTCTTACAGCTGTGAAAGGTGAGTTTTGTCCTGCTTTTTGATCTCTGTCTGATTGTATTTATGTACTGGTCACACGTGTTGGACAAGATCACAGAAACGTCTTGGTATATCTGAAATAACTGGGCTGGAAGTAGCCTAAAGGCTTTAGCTGTGTTTACAAGGCACCATAAATAAAGATGGAATGAGCACATATGCTCTTGTGTATGCTTTGATGATCTAAACACACAGAAATCTGATGTAAAAGATATGCTTTGCTGAAGTTATGGTGTAATCATATGAACAAAATAGGACGATATGCAGATGAGTCCTTTAGCCTATTGTTAGCACTTTGTAGGCCATTTAGTAGGCCCACTAAAGGATTATGCAGTTATTGTGTACATATGGGACTGTTCATAATTTTTGAAAAGGTAGGGGTTGGTGCAAAACGAAGGAGGCACTTAAAATATTCTTTTAGCACTGGGAAGGGAATTATGTTTTTTGATTTGGCTTCAGGGAGCAACATTCAACGTTAAATTGTTGTAATTTGTATGTATTTTCAACACCCTCAGAACTCAACAACACACAAGTGGGTTTAAAAGGCATGTGTTCTTTAAAAATCTCCAAAATCACACCATTTATAATAGCCAGAAAGTGTGACATGTGATTATTTATGGTGGAGGGAGGCTCATGCATTTTCCCCCAGTCACTCAAGGAGGCTCAGGAAAAATATTTGTAGCTCAGTGAAGGGTCATAACATTAAAAACCCAAAGTCACTCCCCAGCCACCCCCTACTCTGACAAAGTGCACTCCCTAAGGAGGATGATATGTTCGTGAAGTGAGTGCTCAAATATACAGACCCAGTTCAACTGTTCACATTGGGATTTTAAAACCATTTTGTTGCACAGTGTTCAGGTGGCTGGCTTTTATAAGAATGTATGCTTGTGTGTCCCTCTTTTTGAGTGTTTTACTGCCACTGTCCATGCCCTGTGCCCATTTCATTGTCCCTCTGTCTGAATGAAAGAGACAGCCCGCTCTCCGGTGTGCATCAGCAAACCTCATCTGTGGGATTAAAGAGGCCTGAAGCTGTGGTTGCACAGCTGTTTCTCTGGTTGTTTAAAGATAACCTGCATTGGGAGCTATGGAGTCACAGTAAGCTTGTCTGTCTCCCTGTGATACCGATATCATGCGAGAGACTACTTTTCTGAGATTGCCTGGGTTTATATCTGTGCATGATATCTGTGTGTGCATTTTTCATCATGCGGACTGCGGGACTGCTGTATTTCTGCTCGTGCAGGACTCAGCTGTGCAGCTGTGCTCTTAATGCGTGTCTAAGTGATAGAGTTCAGCCTTTGATATTGCCTCTGCATGGGATCCGATGAATATGCATGGCAGCCTTATCTTTCAGTCCAGTCACAGGCGTTCTGTCAGTGAGCCCGTCTGAGGTGGAACTAACAACTAACTACAATAGTAGTTGAAAATATTTCAAATAGTTCTTCTGATGTCACAAGTCAAGATAGCAGCCAGGACTCACCGAATTAATATCTGATCAATAAATAATACATTCACTTATGGACAGCAGTGTATATCGGCAGTGGACTCATTTTGAGCCTCAGATCAAAGGCTGCAACTACAAATTAACATTGATCTTAAAGCATGAATTTCTACCAAAGAGTTTTGGGAAGGCTGCATTCAAACACTTTTATTTTTAATGATTTTCTCACACACACCAGTGTTTACCAGCTGGTGTGTGAGCATTTCTTATCATCATCATCTCAGTATGAACTTTTGTTTTGCAGTTACTTTTTGGTCTTGGACTTGTTTTGAACTAGACTGAGGAATATTTTTTCTTTTGTGTTTTCCTCTATGAATTCATTTTACACCTGCAACCTGTCAGGGGCCAGTTAGTATGAGGACTTATTCTAAGAAGATGAAGCGAGGGCCTTGAGACAGTAGCAGCTCTTTTTAACAGCCAACAAATGCCTTATGTGTATAAAAAACAATTGAAGGCACTGTGACAGACTCGTTGGAGTAAAATACTGAAGGGAGCTGCAACAGTTAGTCAACTCATCAATAAGCGGATCGACAGATAGTCACCAGCTATTTTAATAATGAATTTTTGAAATAATTTGTTTTTCAAAATGGCAGAAAATGCTGCTTTCAGCCTTTCAAATATGAGATTCTGTGTTTTTTTCCTGTTATATGTCCTTTTGAAAGAACATCTTTGGGATTTGAACAAAAAAAATTAAACATTCAGAGACATCACTTTGAACGCTGGAAAACACAGCTGATCATTTTGGACTATTTTCTATCTTTTTATAAAATAAAATACTGTGCAGATCAATCTGCAATCAAAGTAATCACTGGGACTGGTTAATGAAGCCAACATGTAAGTGCTAAAAACTGCTTCCTCAAATGGCTACTTGAGGCTGGCTCCAGAAGCCGGTCAGTCCCCATAGACTGATGCTAAAATGCCCAACTTAGCAGCAGAAATAAACATGTCTACAGTCTGGTAAACAGTAAAACAATTTTGGTCTCTATCATGGTAATATGTTTAAGAAATATGATGATTGCAACCAGCAGAATAAAGACGTATAACTAACAACTTCACAAAATTAAGTAAATATAAATAAATATTAAGTAAACTTAACAATAAGATAAAGTAAACATAACTCAAGATTAAGTTATATTTACATTTTCAAGTAAACTTGTCAGATTTCACACTGTAGCTTATTTCGCCCTTCGTGAGAACTGTGCGAGGATAAACTTTTATCTAACTCACATGTTTACATTTTATTGAGGCTTAAAGTTATGCATAATTAAGGGCAGGCTGTCTGTTGATAGTGTCCTCTGCTTCTCAGTCAGATCCAACCCACGTCATCCTCATCCAAATATTCCTGCTCTAAAAAGCCAAGATGGCGACGGCCAAAATACCTAACTCAAGGCTTAAAACCTGAGCCGGCAAATTAATGCCTCCGAGTAGCTACATCCAGTATTTTTACAGTCCAAAGTAGCAGCCCAAATGCTGATAAAATAAACTACAGAGCACAAACTTCTGCTTCAGAAAAATTCTTAAACCCAAAGTCAGCATTTGTGAACTTTATAAAACTTGCTCGGATGTTGAATCGAGACCCTTGATTATGATGTTTTAACTATTAATTCCTGTTTATGGCTAAAAGCCAATAATCATCTAAAAGTGGAAATCTCAGATCTGGATCATCACCAAAATCTAATGAGGTGATGCTTGGCCTGGGGCCTGTTTAAAACGGGCTGTTCATAGATAAACTTCATCCTCTTAGTGGAGATAATAAAGAGTCTCGTAAAAATGTCAGTTTATGTAAACAAATGAGACGATGAGTCTTTGTTTTGACAGCGCCAAGACAAATTTACAGCAGCAGATAGGAAATGAAGCATCAGTGCACAATAGGATCAACTTTGCATTCTGCTTCACTTCACTTTTGGTTTGCTGTATTTCTGCAGATATGATGCAAATTCGATGTGTACCAGCCAATACCTACTTTGACCTTTAAATGTAAAACTCCTTAAGGCGTCAGTCTGATCTGTGGAATCTATAAGAAGGTTTCTTCTGTACTTTTCTGAATACTACATTTTTCATATCAACTCTGACATCTGTATCTTTTATAGATTTTTCTCTACCTTCTGAAAGAAAATTGATTTACATATGGATATATTCATGAAAATGGTTAGAATATCAGAAAAGAATGATATATCACTTCTGAGACCTTTTGGGGGGAATGGAGGTTTTGCTTTACCTTACATTTACCCTCATAAATTATTTTTGTGATTTTAAGAAATTTGCACATTCATTTTAACACAGAAGAAGGCAAAACAAAAACCTAGTGTGTTGCAGAGGGAGGTTCGGAGCTGTCATACACAGCATCCTGTTGGGACAAACGGTCATGAGCTCATGGAAGTTATAGAGAGCGTTTATTTTATATATATAACCACATCAAGACTCAATTTGCCATTCCCTTTATTGCATCACATAGAAGTGGTACGTGGAGAGTGGAAGAATTTAATTTCTTTCAAGTATAACTGAGGCCTTAAGTGCACAGAATACCACATAAGAGTTATACATGTAGTAGTCCTGGGTGTTGGTGCTAAAAATGATAACTATAATTAGGAATATAATGTGCTTAATTCTCTAAAATGGAGCCATTTAGCTGTAGTGTGTCATTTGGCTGAGCATTTAATGTGCGACCTGTGGATTTAATATAATTGGTACCATCTGGTTACATTGTATGCTATAGAAATTACACTGTTAGGTCTTTTCCCATCAGTCAAAGCACAGTCTGATAATGAGATGATGGGCCCGTGGGCACAGAAATACAAAAGACTCCGCCACCTCTTCTTCATACGAGCAACACACAGACTTTGTGGTTTATCCTTTTTTTTGTTTGGCATCTTTTTGAGGTCTTTTTAGTTTATTTAGTTTATTTTTTTGTTACGAGAGTTAAGTTTAAGTCCAGCACTTTGATATATGTCATATGTAAGTCGAGCACTTTGATTTTGTCTTAAGTTAATGTTTGTTTAAAGCCGTCTGGACATCAAGCATCTCAGACGTGTTTTTGCAGGGAGAAAAATCGTGGATCACATTTTAGCAAGAATCGTGCAGCCCTACTTTGTGGTTATTTTGCATCTCATTGCAGTCTCTTGCATCCCTTTGTGGTCTTTTTTAGTCCCTTACTGGTTGGTATATGTTACAGTAATTTGAATGACATTTTGCATCCAGGCAAAAATCCAGTCGGGCCCTCAAGACTTCGGTCCCCTGGGCCATTCAATAATCCATCCATGAGTCCAGCACCATTGAGTGCAATCAGTAGACTGTTTATCTGCATTTCATAGAAATGAATCACTTTGGACTACATTGTGTCTGTTTTTGCAGCGTTTGGCGAATATTTATTTGAATCGTCTCTTCAGCTTTTAGAGATAGGAATGGCAGGGTTTGCAGTTGCTCGAAAGGCAGTGTGAGCAAAAATGTGCTGAGCATCATTAAACGGTTAAAAAAATTGCAGCAGTAATGATGGTCCTAAAAATTAATGATCTTAGTGTTGCAGCAATTAATTTTAGACTTTTTCTCCACATGCATTTGATGCTCAAATGTGTAGATCAGTCTGTCTCCTCACACAGTTTTAGGGAGCACTCTTACTATCAAAGTCCAAACCTTGAACTGTTTAAACCTATTTACATGCCTAATCTCTCTCTCCTGTTTGTCTCCGTTCCTACATTCCTCCACTATGAACATTTTGTGTGTTGTTCTTTGCTCTTCTCTTCCTCCATGCAGGAGCTACATGGTGAAATTAGCCATCAACAAGTCCCTGTCTTTACCCTAAGACTCACCGTCCTTGGCTTCTCGAGATGACCCACCTGCCCTCATCAATTTTTCTTGATCTCTGTGACATTCACCCCCGTCCTCGACCCCTTGCTCTGTTTCTCCAGCCGTGATCCTTTTGTCAACCTTTCGTCTTCCTGCCATCCTCATCAAATACTCCCAGTTAAAGTTACTGACTGATTTTGTAAGTGGCAACTGTTGTATATTAAAACTACGGTTGGTAACTTTTCTGAAAATAAGTTTTTGTTATTTTAAGGGCTGTGAACTTATGAATTTTTAAAAGAAAAATTCAATAGTTCATTGCGATTATTTCCATTATTTTGAATTTCAAAACAGTTATGAAGTCCATATTGACAAGGTAAAGCAATTCTTACCAGATTGTCTTGATCAAATGACAGCAAAAACCTGCATGGGATTAGCATAAAGTGAGTATGTCTGTACTTGTGGGTACCCACAGAAACCATTTTCATTCCAGTACCTTGAGGTCAGAGGTCTTTGCCAATATAACCCCAAAATCCTACATACCTTTAAACATCCCTTTAAAAAATTTTTTATTTTATTTTTTTTTAGTTATATATTCGTATAGAACTGCCAAATCTGATTCAGCTGACATAATTCTGGATTGGGTACAGCTCTTTATTTTAGTGTACTGTTTAGCTGTAAAATGAGAGAGGTGACCTGGCCGCGATATTGGAAACAGATGAGCAAAAACAAAGCCTCACCCAACAGTAGAGCACTTTTTCTCATTTTACAGCTAAACAGTACACTAAAATTTGTTTGTGAAAACATTTGAGAGGCATTAGCTGTGTTAGAAACTCATTGGTTGTTTTCTTTCAGCCCCGGTGGATTCTTGCAAATGCCATTAGGAGCACTATGAGAAGGCAGAGGATTTTGTTTTTTAAACAAATGATCTGAAATATTACAAAAACATATCTTTGTAAAGCTTTAACGGCAGATTTTGAGACCTAAAACCAAATTGTTGAGTAGTTATTGCACTAATCTCTCTTTATATTCTCCTCTTACAGTTGCTGAAAGTCAGAAGGTTGCTGTGGACACTGGGACGTCCTTCAACCCATCTCCAGTTTACCCCACTGTCAGCTTTCAGGTTCTCAATGTGAACTACATGTTTGTGCGGCAGGACAGTCCCGAGCCTTCGGGGAACTCCAGCCTGAAGGCTCAGACTCAGACTTTTCTCATCACTGGTAAAGGCGCTGGGCTCCTCCAACCAGCTGTCAACGCCTCATACGGCCCCCTGACCGTGGACGCCCCGATTCCTCCAGACTTGCTCCTCAGCGGACGAACAATCCTGCCAGTCATTTTGGCCCGCCAGGTTCGTTCTTCATCCCCTGTAGTCAAGATTCTCTTCCACATGCCCACAGAAAGTGGCATCACTGTCGGGCAAGAAAGAATGGGAGAAGATAATGGCAGGAAAGGTGCTGGAGCTAAGGCGAAGGATGGAGCTCACTGTGTCACGGCATACGCCTTCTGGGAGACGAGGGAAGTTCGTGGGGCATGCCTGGTGTCCCCAGGTGGTTTCTGTGTGGCACAGCTGAAGCCAGAGCCGGCCTGGTTCAGCTCTGGAAGCCGGTCAGGCAGCTCGAGCAGGGAAGCAGGAAGAACCGAAGGAATTAAGGGGCTTCAGGGGAACCTTGTGGAGGTCTACTTCCAGAGTCGGAGGGATCAGACAGGGCAGTGTACCCCCCAGGATAGCCTGCAGCGTGTTGGAGTGGGAAGAGGAAGAGACTCTGGGGCATCTGGGACACCGATGAGACGGATAGGAAGTGTCAATCTGCTCAGAACTCCACCTGGGAACCCCACCTTTTTTCGACTGAGGCTTGGAGGCGCCGTGGTGGTCCAGACCTCTTCCAAACCCCTGAAAGCCACAGACGTTTCAACTTTCTATGTCTTCCTGGCTAGCACATCCACCTTGGAAAATTTCACTATCAGGTGAGAGATCTTCATTTTTCTTTATTAGGCTGCTGTCAAAAAACTTGTTTGACATTTTGGAAAAAGCAAATTTTGGTTTCTTGCTGAGTTAGATAAGCAGTTGCAGTTGCGGTTTTGCAGGGGGTTATGTGATGGTCTGTTTCTTGGCCTTGAGCAGACTTGCTGAGCCTCAAGAACAACACGGAGTCTGGCACATAAAATATAAATAATAAATAAATAATAAAATAATAAATAAAAAACCATAACACAGCTTGTCTGAACACTTACATATGTTTTTGCACAGACTGAACAAATTGTATAAAACATTTTAAAGGAGCAATTCTTCTCTCCATTAGAAATTAAATGACAGCAACAAAATTGGGCATGTCTGTAAAGGGGAGACTTGTGGGTACCCACAGAACCCATTTTCAGATGTCTTGAGGTCAGAGGTCAAGGGACCCCTTTGCCAGTTTAGCCCCTAAATCTGACATACTGGACCTTTAAATTAGACTAGATTAGATTTAGATTTTAGCATCTTTTAACATCTTTTTATAACGACAACTAAATTCTGGACATTGTTTTTCTTAGTTGGCCATGCTGTTGCCAGGTTTTGAAAGCTATTTAGGTCACAGATAGCGTTGCTATAGTACTTGTGATCTTGGTAAACAACAAACCATCAATACACTGAACCAGGAAAACCACATTACCCTCTGTAGTATGTCAGCATCACATCTCAGCCCAACATTACTAAATAAAGCAGGAGGGTGTTTAGCTTAAAATGTCACCCCCAGAAAACATAATAATTATTCAACTATGTTGCTGAGTCTGCAGAGGCCAAGAGTTTAGGAGGAGTCACATAAAATTTAATTGTCACTGAAACATATGAAGCAGAAAAAGAGACTGAAACCAAGTTGAATCACCATGATGAACGGTGTATTTGAGCATCTTCATGAAGGATAAGCTCCATGCATTTAAATGGTTACTTAAGGCACTTGAATACTGATGGGGCTCGCCATCAAGGCCATTCAGTAAAATGCTCGAGCGCCAACACGACTTGTGTTGTCTGCCAGTTTCACCCGCTTCATAAATCACTCACATGTTATATCCTGTCTACTTCAACTTCTCAGTTAGTGGGGGAGTTATGGAAAGCACTCTTCCATAAACAGGGAAATAATTGGCAAATGATTCACCGGTTTCCATATCTCAACATCCCACTAACATTTCAACAAGGTTCTCTGGGTATTTGACTTCATAAATAATGCATCTATTTAATGGAGCAGGAAAACAAATAACTAACATCTCCCTCGCTCCTGTGGGTGAAAGTGAAGTTAATATAAAAGCAGCCCTGTTGCACTGACACCCACAGTTTAATCTGTTTCAAAGTTTCTGCTTTCTGCCTTTTGATGCACATCACCGAGTGGAGTAAAATCATTTTTTATCAGAATGTTTCAGATCAGTAAAGTGTAAAGCCATCGCAGCAAGGTTTCCCATCTTTACTCAGCTTAATGGTTTTGTTCGAAACGCAAGACAAATTTTTCTCTAATCCCATGATTTAGTGATATCATGCTGCAAACAACATACCAACCCCGCAGTAATCTGCAGCGCGATGCAGGCAAATGGAGAGGAATGTTAAGATATGTGTATTAATCCATAGAGCACATAGTTAAACCTGTAGCTGTGTGTCAGTCAATCCTTTCTCAAATATCAGATTTACCATCCACCAACACAAACATGCCTGCACACACAGACCCACTGACCTGAATGTAGCTCTGCTAGTATTGTTGAAATTACATGATACAAGATTTAGTAGAGACGCTGACCCTGCTGTTGTTTTGACTATTTGGGAGGATTTGCAGCCTCTCCACCTGATATTCCCAAAATTGTGACTCACTGGCTGAATTGACGGAGTTCCTCCAGTCAGGTCAGTGATTTCTCTTCATGTATTTCTGACCTACTGCCACATCCAGAATGAGATTGGACAAGAAGAGGGGACTGAATCCTACGGTTTAGTCCAAGTGAAGGCTAGCTCTGAGGAGCTTGGCAAAGTGATTGATTCCTCCTGGGAGAAATCCCTGCTCTACTTCACTCTTTGGCCCAAGATTGAGTCCACTCCAGCAGGGTTAGGCCAGATAATCTGTAGCCCTGATTGAAAATGAATCAAGAGGTTAACCCTTTAGGGTAGAGATGATCTGGGCTGACTGCCAGGATTAACCATGTAGATCTGTTGTGGTTTGAAAGGCCATCATACCCACCTGTGAAGTGCAAGGGAAGCTTGTAAAGATGACATTTGTTAATGGAAATAATCTATTTTCAATATCTTCATCACATGAAATAATATCAAACCTTTTGTGAGCTCTCCAGTGGCCCCTGATACAACTGTTTAATTAATAACATTAACTGTAAAAAAAAAGAGAAACCAAAGTATAAATCCGTAACTGTCATATTTGCTTAGTTTTCGACCGGCCTACGTAATTCAACTTTCTGAAACTCAGTTTTGGCTTTTGGTTTTGTTGTGACAACCCAAGATTTTCAGTGGCACCATCTGGTCACCGCTATGAGCATTTTTTCAGGGTCACACTGGAGATCACATTTAAGCAAAAAAAAAGTAAGAGAAAAAGACATCAGAGAGCGAAAATAAACTGTGTTGAAGTATCAGTAAAACACAAAATGCCATGTTCATGCCTCAGACAACACTTTTACAAAGAGAGAAACTCCTCTCCTGCATGAATGGCTAATGAAATTACCAGACAAACCAAAGAGTTTCTACACTTTCACACTTTTAAACAAAGAGATAAACTGACTGAGTTTGGTAAAACAGCAGTGAAGAGTTGTTCACTTTACCGGTCGATATCCATTCTGCCGTCCTCCGACCCCCACCTGTGGTCATGAACTCTGGGTAGTGACTGACAAAGACAAAGAGCGAGGACAGAAGTGGCCGAAATGAGGTTTCTCCACGGGGAGGCTCATGTGTGCTCATGGGCGAGAAACTCAGTGATCCGAGAAGATTCTGGCATCGAGTTACTGCTCCTCCACGCTCAACAGGAGCCAGTTGAAGTAGTTTCTACCCCTGGGATGCGTAGTCATCAGGTGCTGTTGTCACTGTGACGCTGTGCTCGACAAGCAGCAAGAAAATGAGTCAGTGGATGTAGGTAGTTTGGTTAAAGGTCCAGTGTGTAGGATTTAGGGGCATCTATTGACAGCAAAGCTGTATAATATTCAGAACTATGTTTTCCTTACTTTATAATCACCTGAAAATAAGAATTTGGGGTTTTTTGAATGTTGAATGAGTAATTTATATCTAAATGCGGAGCAGAATGTGGTCCACGGAGTCCACCATGTTGTGACTACAGTAGGCCAGAGTAAGTACGTTCTCAGCCCATCTCGTCACATGTTGCCGTTTGGTCAGTCAACTCTCACGTCTATATATGATGCTCTAGGTCGCCTCCTGCATCTGTTGTTGATGTGCTGGGACGCTGTGGCAGTTTATGGCTATTACGTGCATTGTGTCAAAACACGCCTCTGGAAATGTACAATTTCTGCATGTTGGAGGCATACAGTCTTGTTGGTTAAACACCTCGTATTTAGTTTTAGGTTTTTGTGCAACAAAAGCATGTGGTTAGATTTAGAAAAAAACATCACGGTTGGGTTTAACATTCATACAAGAAGCAAACAATGGGCTCCCGGCTGTTTAGAGTTTGTTGGACCCATCCACCTCTCCTTCTGTCCACCCTATATGAGTCTTTATTATGGCAAACGGCGTATTATACTGACGTAAAGGGTGCCTTTTTGTATTATTGTCTTATGCCGAAATCACTGACCAAGCTGTGGTATTTGCACGTTCAAAATAAGGACAGGCTGACAGAATGGACAAACCAATCGAGCCATTCGCGTTTTTTTACATGCTTGGCACAGTGTCAGCTCTGCAAACACTCCCCTCTAAATGGCACTAAATTCTTCACATTAGACCTTTAAATTGTGATTTGCGAGAAATAAATGCTAAACTTCTGAAACATACTTATTGTATGTTACAGTTGTCCTTAACTGAAGCAGAACTTTTTGTGTAAAATAATAAATAGCTGCTCTTTTAAAATAAAAATATCAGAAAAATTAAGATTTAAGAAAACAACAGATCTATCAAGCACCTTCCAAAATTAGGTCTCAGTTTGTTAAAATTTGTTTTCTTGATTACCCTGCCTAAATTTTTATATATATCATATTTCAAAATTAGTCCACATTGTGAATAAACATGTGCACTAATTTTGCCCTGAGCAATAAGGTTTTAGTCCAGAAATCACCGTCATCATAAGCACGTCTTTATCCAGCATTTGTTGTATTCTCAACTTGTTGTCAGTCTGCTTGAAAGACCATCGTGTGTGTGTGTGTGTGTGTGTGTGTGTGTGCGTGTTCACTTGTTATGTTTTGCCTGTAAAGCAACTCTGACCTTGACCTGTTCTCAATAGTTATTGATCAGTCTGGTTGCTGTTTGATTACAAATGAGTATTTGTAAGTCTGTGTGCTGAACATGAGGGCAGGCGTACTGACCCCTAAGTTAGCAGCAATAGACTTTGTGTCTGTCCGTCTGTCAGTTTTCATGTTCTTAAGCCATTTAAATGCTGTTTGTTTCTAAAATGACAAAATACAGCTTGTTAAAACAGAAACAGGAGAAAGATTGATTGCTGTGAAATAGCTGGTTGCCTCACCTAACCATTAACAGGCAGCAAATATTTAAAAATGAAGCATTTCTAGAATAATTTCTGGTATATTAACTTCTTTTCAGGTCTCATTTTTATCTTAAGTGGTATATTAATTGAATCTGTCACTATCAGAACATGAAGTCGACGCAGTACAGGGCTGCTGTTAGAAACTGACACTTCTAATAAATCCTGTTTGTCTCTGAACGTGCCAGAATTTGTGGTGAAAATAATGAAAACGTAGATCTGTCCTTCCTGGGATCAACAGATGAGACAAGTGACGGACAATTAATGGTATTTTGAATGTATTTAATCTGCTTTCTTTTTGTTCCGACAATAAGCATCCTCTCATGGCTGCAGTTTGTCACACGGATGTCACACATCTTCTCAAGATTGTCTCGGTGACTTTAATCCACAACAATTGCAGTTTGCGAACCTGAAAGAGCACCTTCTTTGGGTGTAGGTTTGTCAGAGTATTCTCAGCATTAATATATCCTGCTGACAAAACGGCAGGAGCTGAGTGATAATCTTGAGTAACCATGAGCTGAATTCCCTCTGGAACATTTCCAGCACGTCATTGAATCCCCGCCATGAGGAAATTGGCCTGTTTTGGAAATGCACCCCGTAGCGAGGTGCCTGTGTGAGTGCTGATTAGTGAAATATTGCATTTTAAACGTGCATCAGAAGCCTATTATCACTTTTCAGCCAATGACTTAAATAATTGCTCCACGACCCTGTCCAATATTATTTGATGTAACGAGACATTTGCTTCAAACAACAAAGGCTTTTGGTGATTGTGGGACCTCCAGGACTGTCTGGTCCATTCACATAATTTATAATAAGTGTTTTATCTCTCCCAGCAGAGTGATGTGTGTGTGTGAATCAGACATCTGATTAACTGATTCCCAGTTGTCCCCAGGGCTAATGGGAATAAATACCTGTGCGTCTGCCGGCAGCCTGCGACACAACAGTCTCTGTGTGACTCACCTCGTTAGGCTCAACACAAACACACAAACACATCCAAAACACACACAGAAATACGAAGAAAAAAGGGAAGAAAATGCATACATTCTTAAGAACCTTTGTAGTATTTTTATATCATATACAGGCAACAGATGCAAGTTAAATCCCCCATCACACACACACACAGGCACACACAAGCACATGAATAAAAATAAGACTCTGTGATTAAGCAAAGAACTAAAGTAAGAGTACTCATTAAAACCAGGAACTGAAATATATAAATAAATATACAATATTGTACAAGGTACCATGCAGCATGTATTGTGCATAATGTACTTGTGCAGTAGTGGATGAAGTACCTTCAAACTACACTTGAGTAAAAGTACAGATATCTCACAAGAAAATGACTTTGGTAAAAGTTAAAGTCACCTTTTAGAATATTACTTAAGTGAAAGTCTGAATGTATCTGTCTGATATTTACTCTACTTAAGTATCAAAAGTAACTATGATATTGAATGTACTGAAGTATTGAAAGTAAAAGTACAAGTAAATGGTATGAATAAAAAAGGAAGCAGTCAGGATTCTAAGAATTTTGAAATGTATTTTTTTGTAACATACATCACCTCAAAAATGGAGCCTGTATCATGTTTTTTTCTTTTCTTTTACAACAAATGTATGAATTTCGTAGTAGGCAACAAAGATGCTTGTTGGAATATAAGCATACACTTTATTAAGGAAATGTAGAGTAAAGATTTACAAAAATATGTAAGTTCTGTAAGGACAAATTACTTTTATTTTTTTTACATCACACCACTGCACTTGTAGTAATGAAATCTTTTGTTGGTATTTAAAGACTCAGAAACAGTAAACAATTCTTCAGTGTTTTATTTTTACACAGCTCGTCACATCAAACCTCAGCTAGTCAATTATACGTCTCCCAAAGTGTAAAAGTAGTAATTGTGTGTAACATTTACTCTTTGTGCTAAATGGATTGTGTGTTTGTTTTTTTCATTTAACCTGCAGGGCGACAGTAAAAACAGGCTTATCATTCAGTGCGGCGCGGCCCAGTGACTCAGCGCTGTGGGACATCGTGGTGGAGCCCGGCAGAGGAGCGACTCCCAACACCGTCTCCGTCGTATGCCAGAGGAAGGTCGCTGTCACTGCAAAGAGGTCAGTCATGTCCTTTCTCTACACATAGAAAACAAGCTTTATCTTTTGCCACTCTGCTGCTGCTGTAAGGAAAAGCAATCAGTTATCATCAAAAAATACCGTCAGTGTTACATTTTATAGGAAAAGTAATCATTTGTGGCCTTGGACTTTGTGATGTAGAGACTGTGAGCACTCAAGTACACATTTATGTTTTTGTTTGGGTGAAATTATTTATTGAGTAATGATGTGTATCTCTAAAATCAGCATTAGAAGAAATCAGTTTTTCATGCCCACTCTGCTTTTTGCAGATCGTACTTTGTGCAGGAGTTCTTCCTGACTGCACTGACTGACCACACTTATACTCACTTGATGTCTAAATCTCAGCAGAATATTAAAATGATTTTGCAAGCATGAGAACATTTTAAAACTGCAAAGGAATGAATAAATCTGTGACATCATATAAACAGTTCAGTTTCTTGTTATGTTTGATTCTGCTGACCGGGAGGCTTCCTGTATGCAATCCTGGAAAAGTGCCTTTAATTTTCTTGAAATACCCCGAATGACTGTTTGTATAATAGTTACTCATGCTGTGTCACGCTGAATTCATTATAAAAACGTTTTTCTCGCATGCCTCCAGTGAGCGAAGAACAAAAGACTTGGATTATACTGCATTAGTTTTGTGAGTGTTTAAATACAATTTTGCCGTTTCATAAAGAATTTTCACAGTTTTTGGATTCTTCACCGGAAACACACACGAAAACTTAATATGTTGTTATAATTTTAATGCAACATGGAGTTAGTAATTGGTATACAAATGTTTTTTGGTGGGAGCATTATTACTTTAATTGTTAATAATCACAATAAAAGAATATGTATGTGTAACAGCTAGGTCTGCCAACACCCTTTCGCCTGTCATATGTCTGTTTATAATACCTACCACAAAAAAAAGAAATAAATGTCAAAAAGTGTAGAAAGGCCAGCAAAGGGAGAAGAAAACCTGAGAGGAATTGGCTTTGAATTCATAATATTTTGTACTCTCTCTTTCCTCTCTAACTTCATCTAACAATGGAAGCTCAGATATATTATCTCAGTTATTCCCCCAGTTTTGTGTCCGCTTTTACCATCTTTTCTGATTCTAATTCAAATAGGTAGTTATTAGAAACTTAATTTACCTCAAAAACTGAATTCTGTTCCTGTCATCCCCATAGGATCACCATTTTGATATGACTGAAATAAATTGTAAATGAGAAGTTTAAGCATCAGCAGTAAATAAATCAAAAGTGCTGCAGAAGTGCTTCCACTTCAATTCAAATGAATATTAATTCCATAGCACCTTCACTGCCTGACTTACCTGATGTACACCAGTTGATTACTGTAGTTTCGCCTAATGCTGATGTGGGCACACATCAGCAGCCGCCTCTGCCCAGCAACCTCCCGCCCACACAGACACACACCACCCGCCGTCCGTCCGACCCACTTATCTGTAATCATCCATAATCACGGCTACGTTATCCAGGCTTAAGCGCTTGCACGTTCAGAAGCGGAGATTAGAAAGGAGAGATATTCCAAGTCATGTCCCTTGTGCTGAGCTCCCGCTAGGACACGCACACACGCACACGCACACACACACACACACACACACACACACACACACACACACACACACACACACACACATATACTCCCGCCACTGTGCTTTGAAGTGATGATATGTCCAGGGGTTTAAAGTCCCCCCTAATAGATGGATTTCCAGGAAATAAGGGCATTAACCCCTTCTGTGTTTCTCTGTCTGGCTCTCACGCACTCTCCTGCAGTATTTCCATATTTATCAAAGTCTTTTTTATTTCAGAAAAAAACACGAAGCCACAGACCATATCAAAGAAATTAAGCAGGCCTCAACATTTTAGGACTCATTAGTGGGGTTGTCTATTCCGGCACCACATGGATGCGAGCTTAATGAACAAACACCAGGATGGCATCAATCTTCCCATATAACTTTTGCTAAGAAAGTGAGTAAGCATATTTGCCAAAATGTTGACTTTTCCTTTTCAAAGCAATCTTCCCATAACTGCTGGGTTGTTTTGGTAACTTCCCATACTGCACAGTTGGCCCCAGACTTGTTTTCATCTTTGTTGTGCTCCCTGGTCTCCATGTTTTTGCTTGTTAGGTCTTTTTGTGAAGTTGTCAGTGACTTGACTCAGCAAAAGTTCTTCTTTGTGGGGCTTTAACACGGTATCACTGACCCTCTCTCCCTGTCAAACATGCTCGAGATTTACTCTGAAGTATTAGTTGAAAGAAAAAGTCCTAATTGAACTTAGATTGAATTGCGAATCTACTGCCTGAAGCTTCAGTTGTTGTCTAACCCTTATGAGTGGGTTTTTGATTTTATAATATCTAAGGTCACTACTATTAATCTTTAACCGCACAGTCCAAAGTTTATTGATGCACACAAGTAAAACAGAAAACTCAGTCCTTGTGTTCCTTTTGATACAGCATGAATATTTCTATATATATACATTTAAGTGTATGTTTATGTTTGTCCTTGTTGCTGCTTTTCAGTATTTCAATATTTTTTTCAAAATGTGACTTTTAGCAATGTGCTGTCGAGGTTCATTGTTTTGCCTCATGCAAAGTTTTGCTTCACTTCAAAGTGCCACAGTCCCATTCACGCTCTGCTCTATTCTCCCTTTGATCTGCTCATACTGGCAGGTATGCCTACACACTCCCCGGCATCAAATAACATCACATGCCACTTCCTTGACAATCCTTTGACCAGAATACTTGGCTCAAGTCTCTGCCAGCTCTCTTAATCTCCCCTCCACACTCTCACCTTATTCTTCCATCTGCTGCTGAAATGAGACCTCTTGTGTATTGCGTTCACTTTTGGTTCAAACTCCACAGTTTGTTTTTCACAAATTTCAGAGTAATCTTTTTTTTCATTTTCATAGGCAGTGTCTCGCCTACAAATATTTACATTTCTGTCCCATGGAACACGAGAGAGTACACAGCTAGTCTCTGCTCCTTCTGCACTGAAGCATCTTTGTCTCCTGACAAGTGTTTTATAAAAAAATAAATTAAAAAAGGAAGTCAAATATGACAGCTTCCAGCAGGTTGATAGCAAATGTTCAAGAGGACAACATTAGATGTCTGTTGGTTTTCTAACTGATTGAAATGACATTTGTTTGTCTTGCTTATATAAACTGCATCACTTCTAGTAATTTAAAAGTAAATTGAATAAAATAATCCACTAGTGTCACTAATTTACCTTTAGATATTGTGCTATCACTCACCAATATTACCGTCCAAATGTTGAACTTGGAAGTAGTGATTGTGATAAAACCTGACCCGTATGTAGGCAGAGGCTAAGTGCTACTTCATGTTTTTATAATAATAATAAAGCCTTGATTGAAATTCATTTTACTTTAGTTTTTATTATTCATGCTCTTGTAATATATGCAGTAAAATTTTAATTAAAATGTGAAACTGTTTAAACAGGATGGCCTATATTTATAATACACTAGCTCTACAATAGACCTTTAGTGCAAGTGCTGTTATTATTGTTTCAGTCAATGTCCAACCACAACACAATATAGTTTTGATGTAAAATGTGTGTCCAAAATCTTAAAAGCCAGACTATGTAACTGTGGATACATAAACATGTACCGGGACCAATGATATTTTCTATTTATTTTGATACAATGATGGATTTTTTTATATTAAATGTGGCCAAAGTTTTAGGGCGAAACATAAACAAAAGTAATAACTTATTACTTCAGAGTGGTCTGAAGTAATAAGTTTCAGACCACTCTGAATACTCTCTTTCCAACATTTTTTTTCGACTTTCGAGACAGGCTGATTGCATCTCCTGACAGATTTCTATATACGGTCACCTGCAAGTATTTACATGACATAGCCTTCACAGCTACATGTAGATACATATAGTTATTTCACATAAGATTAACATGTAATCTTGGTTGCTGTTGTTTCAGTTTCAGACCATACTCCTGCCAGAACATGTGCAGTTGGGCAGATTTTAGGTGCAGAAATGTTTGTTGGTGACTTTTTATGGCATATCAGTATGAAAAAAAAAAAAGTTTTTTCAGCCTTAAAGCATGTAAAAATGTTCCAGTATAACCCAAAATACAAGTATATACCTGAAAATGAGCATAATAGGTCCCATTTAAAGGTGAGTCAGCATAACCTGAGACAGATTGTTGACAGTGTGCTGTGGCGATTAGCACATTAGCATGCACCAGATTTAATGATTTTCTCTGTATACATCCATAGCTTTTACCCTGTCCTGTGCATGAGCGCAACACCCACTGTTGCTGATTGGCTGGAATAAAGTGCCCCAGGGATGATGTTTATCTGTACTTTCATCAAAAAGTACATGTGATTTTTTTATTGGATTTTGGATAATCTCAGAAAATAAGATCCATGGCAAACAAACATTAGTAATACATACACATTTTCTTCAGCAAAATAATCTTGACAGTTGAACACCACTTTCACAATTTTTGAAGCCTAAATGTAACCGCCAGAAATAAAAAGCTATTGTTTGGCCAAAACCAAAAACGCTGCAGTTGCATCCCCACTGCTATGAGGCTGTAAAGCCATTTTTGGTTTGCCACGATGACGTTCAGTAATTGCAAGTGGGGTAGTTTTACTTACTTTCATATTTTATGTTTTAGAACACAATGTGAAAGTCTTTTAAGCTGTTAACCACAGACCTTATTTAAGGCTTCTTTTTTTCAATTTTTTTAAAGATTATTTTCTGGGCTTTTTGCCTTTATTTAATAGGACAGCTTGAGCATGAAAGGGGGAGAGAGAGGGGATGATATACAGCAAAGGGCAGAGCCTAGAATCAAACCCACGGCCCCTGCGGCGAGGACTTAGCCTTTATACATGAGATGCCCGCTCTTCCAACTGAGCTGGCGCCCCCTTATTTAAGGCCTCTAACCAAAAACCCATTCAAAAAACCTGTTAACATCCATACTGGAGGTGCTGGCATGGATTTCTGGGTTTTAGGACTCATTACTGGGGTTCCCTATAGGTCCAAGCCACTTTGTTTCCTTTTTAGAGAGCCAGGGCTGTGAATGAGCAACAGATTTTTTTTCAGCACACACTCAGGAATGACAGCTAGCACACTGTGAAGAGATTTTCACTGAATATGATGAAAAGTCTACTGTGTTTAAATCTCTGACTGCAACTTAAAAGACACTTGCCAATGAAAAACGCCGGAGGCTTTTGTCACTACATTCTTGCTTGGTCTAGTCTGACAAGCAACTTATGGTGACTAATGTTAACTAATATTAGCAAACTTTTAATACATTTTGTGGTGTCACTGACATTACTGAGCCAGTTCACTGACTTAATGACTCTTTTTTTACTTTTGCTTCTGCTACACTGTGTTTTAGCATTTGGCACCATCCCACAATAGCAACTTGTGGCCTTATTGGCAGCTGTTCAGTAAAGGTTACCTAAGCTTGCTTCAACTTGTCTATCCCTGTTGTATTTAATTTTTTCTCTCTCTCTGAACAGGGGTCTTCTGGAAGTTTTGCAACTGGACTTTGTGCCAAAAGATGTTTCAGAGCAGGCTGAGAGTCAGACTATTTCCTGGCGTCTGGAGTTGCCGGGGAACATCAAGGATGTGGGCATAATGCGGATCTACACAACTCAGAGAGACTATGTGGGGCTGGCACCTCTGGTCATGGTGAGGACAAAATCTGTGTTAATGTTTCTACTGCTTAAAACATGAGCTTTCTGGTACAATTTTAATCTTATGCTCTTAAACGGATGGCGAAGATCTATTAACTATAGACAGGCTCCACACCGGATCACACAAACTAGGCAGCACTGATCAAATATCATTAAAGATTATTTTACTGCACTGCTTATTTCTTGCCAAAAGTCTTTTCAGAAATATATTTTAGTGCCCTGTTTAGCTGGTGGGCGCCTTGCGGTTTCCTGCACAGTAAAAACAGGTAGAAAAATGGAAAATAACACTAAGCTACGCTGATCAAATATAAACCAAGATTCTGGTGAATCAACATGAATCAAACATACATTGGGGAACAAATATGTCTCAGCTCAGCATTCACATGCGTGAAAAACATTATTTTCTCCTGCACCGATGGAGTGAACAGATTTATTGAGCAGGCTATGGTGCTTTTCCTTTCGAGAAAAGGTGATGTAGCTTAATATTTATAGCAGAATAAATTACTACAGCAACCAGTGATGGACAAAGATCTTTTAAGTAAAAGTAGCAATACCACATTGCTGAAATACTATGTTACAAATCATAGTCTGCCATTCAAATCTTTATTTAAGTACAAGAACTAAAGTATTAGCATCTAAATATACCTAAAGTACCGCAAGTAAAACTACTCCTTTTGCAGAATTTGTCCCTTTTCAGAATAATATACATATTATATTATTTGAATATATTAATTGATGCAGTATTTGGTTCATTACTTAAATATTGTAGCTGGTGTAGGTGGAAACAATTTTTATCAGTTCGTATATTGCTGGGTAGCTTAATTTGTATGAATACACCAAGGTTTATTAGTTTATTATATTTTTAATAATAAACTGAATCTGTAAAGTAACCAGTAGTGAAAGCTGATTAATAAATGTAGTGGAGTAAAAGTACAATATCTGCCTCCTAGATGGAGAAAAGTAGAAGAAGTATAAAGTGGCATAGAACAGAAATATTCGAGTGAAGTACCTAAAAATGGTACATAAGTACTATACTAAATGTACAGTTACATGTCACCACTGGTTATAACCAAGTGTGAAGTGCACAGTTATAATTGATGAAAAGTGGAGGAAAGGCATGGGGGATGTTGCTCCACAGCAAAGACGTGTTTGTCTCCCTTACATTTAGATCTATAGAGGATTTAGCACTTAAACTGACTGAATGAAAAGTAACTGCATGACCGAATGAACGCAGACTACCAAGGCTTACCTTCCAGTATAAATATAACTCTGTTTTCAGAAAAAAAAACAGATTTAAAATAGAGCTGAAGCTGAACTTGATCACTGTGAGCCAGATTACTGCAGATCTCTGAGGAAACATCGGACGTTGAGATCTCTCAGCGTGGCGCTGCTGGCAGCACCGCCGAGCGCTGATATTGTTTTCTGATTTTGTGCTTCTCCTGATCCAGTGGCTTATGTTTGGGTCAGTGTCGCAGTCTGAACTAGAGCATGTCCTTTTTGAATTGCGGTCAGCAGCTGTCAGCCCGACAGAGTTCAGAATGTGAATCTGCCTGGGAACATCTGCCGAATGTTGCCTGATCCACAAGCATCAGGAGAAAAAAAAAATGCTGATCACCCAGAGGTCCTTACACACACACACTGCCATTACCTATAATAGATTAAAAGGACCTTATGAGACATCTTGTAAACTGGAAAGTAGTTGTAAATCCATGTTGAAGGAGTTATAAATAACGCATCATCGGGCTTGGTGTTTAAGAGCTAAGCTGATGCTCAGCATTGACAAAGATGTAGCACAAGGTGGCAAAATGGGCGTTTTATTGGTGATTTTGTAGCGTATGGATAATATAACGATGTAGAGGGTAGATTTCATCCAGATGTGTGAATTTGTGAGAGGTAGACATGTACTATAATCATCAAAGATTTTTTTTAGCACATCTATGCAATTGTGTGTTGCATCAGCATGATTTAAACAAATCAAGTGTGTGAGCCTGTGAGTGTTTTAATCTCTCGCTAACACCCTACGCCTGTCATCCCTGCCCCCACACAGATAGCGATGATGGTCAGTGGTGGAGAAAGTATTCAGATGTGTTACTTAGGAGAAAGTCATAGTACCACAGTCTAAAAATAGTCGTATACAATGAAAAGCTGTGTACTGAAAACCCTACTGATGCTGTAATCCATTGTACTTGGAACTCAAAGTACCTTTGTTGGCACACAGCACACCGAGCAGAATAACATTTAATTTATTTATTACTTAATGTTATATTTGTGTTGTGAAACATGCTGTATCAATGTTGTAGCAGCAATTTCCATTTTCATTCAGTTGATTTGTGCTTTATTGAAGTCTTATCGAGCATGCATATCTGTCTCCATCCACACAAAACAAATGCATACAACTTAACTCGTTTACACGATGTACATTATTTTAATAAGCAAAGATGAGCAAGACAGTTGACTTATTTTATACGCTATTTCTTTATGCAAAGAGCACTGTGGTAAGTGATGCAGGTCCTCTGCAGATTGTTGTCAGCCTCAGAGACTCACCATACAAACATCAGTTTGCTGCAGGCAAGCAGATGCACTGCGATGCATATAGATTTAAAGTTATGAACACCAGGTTTGAATTATAGACATCTGACTTGCAAAGGATTGCAGGGTTAGCTACAGTGAAAGTATAATTGGGAAAATGTTCTTTAAGTATTTAGAGTAAATATACTAAACACAGAAAATGGTCCCTGTGACTTTTTTACTATTATATATAATATCATTTAACTATTTTGGTTGTTTGCACTATGGATTATTCTGCTGATTATTTTCTCAATCAATTAATTGTCATTTGATAACAGTAAGAAATGTTACAAAAATAAATATAACAAATCGTATGATAAATATACAGTTACCTAGAAACCAAAGTGATAAATTTAAAACACTTGTTTTGTTCAACCAACAGTAGAAAATTCTAAATGACAAGAAATAATAATTTTTAAAAAAGCAGCAAAATCTCACATTTGTGAAGCTGGAACCATGGAAGGTTTTAGCAAAAAATGACTTCAAAGATTATCAAAATAACTGCTATCTGATTTTCTGCCAGTCTCTTAATCAGCTCATTGTTTTAGCTGCACTTTTGTTCGTAGTGTTTAGTAACTTCATTGATAACAAATCGTTACATTTTATAATCTCTTTGCATGTTTTGTATGCCAGAAATAATAATAAAATAATTTGTTGAGATAAAAGTAACTAAAGCTGTCAAGTATATGCAGTGGTTGAAATGAATACAACTTTCCCCTTTGTAATGCAGTGCAGTAGAGGTAGATGGTATGAAAAAGAAGACTCAAGTAAAGTTCATGTACCTCAGATTTATACTTGAGTAAATATACATATAGTTTCATTCCAACATTGATGAGGTATTGTATATTTTTTTTATTGTTTTGTATAACGTATGTGTGTCAAAAGCTGTCTTTCTTTCGTTTTTACCCTCACGCCTGTTTCACAGCAGTCGGCTGGTTGAGTAGTTTGGGTTTTACAGACATTTAGCTATATTTGTACTTACTTACAGTAAATTTGATAACAGTGGATACTTTTTTTATTTTACTCTGTGTGCAGTCTAAAGTTCTGTTGAACATGCTAAATTATAAAATCAAGTTAACCTACAGCTTCGCTCAATTTGGTTTGTGAAACCAGGTAGCAGCTCCTCCTTAGGGCATTAATTCACTTTCTTCAGCATCAAAGGAGCTAAATATTAAAGATTATATCCAAGGCTCTGCATGGATGCTTGGAACTTGCCTACTATATCTGCTGCTTTGGCTGCAAAGATGAAGAAGGATAGGAGGAAAAGGACTGGATGTTTGACAAACTTTATATTTTTGGATGTATAACACATGGTGTACTTAGAACAGCCACTTATCTTTAGAAAAGTTTGGGTTTCTTTCATCTGACATCCAGCAATTAAGCTAAACTATCTCAGCCCCAGACCTTTAAACTACTTTAAAAAAAACACTTAAAAGACATCCATGTGTTTGTAATTCAAGTTCATTTTGCTGTTCTTTCTGCACAGAACACAGATATCTTGAACACTGCTGTGCTGACGGGCGAAACTGTGTCGGTGCCTGTGAAGACTCTGGCCGTGGAGGCCGATGGCACCGTCACCGATGTCACCAACTACACCAGCTGTCGGTCTACAGAGGAAGATATACTCAAGGTAAGCTATCACAACCATGTGCTACAATTTAGGGATTTTTAGATACATATGAATATAAAGAAAGCTTGATGGACAACAAATGCTATGCTTTAAAACAGAGATGACATTAAAAAGTGAAAAAAATCAAACAAATAAGAAAAATAAGAGCAGAAAACAGGCTGTGTGCTGGGTGGGTACTTGTGTGTACATGTAAGGGAGCTCAGCCATGACTTTGTCTTTAAGGGCCATTAATGTAGTGAAGAAATCTTTCCTTTCTCAGATAATACCATTCTATCCTGCCCAGCAGAGAGACGCATACCCGTTTATATGCCGCCTCCCTAGCAAGCAGATTATGCCAGTCTGTGAGCGATGGCGCGTGAGCTGACTTCCATTGCTGAACGAGCAGTCATGGATGATAGTAGCCTGGACTCGTTCAGTAAAGATAGAGGGAGTTGTGTCTTTCAGAGTGGATGGTTACCCAAACAGAAATAAACAAATGGAAAGAGGGGCTTCCTGACCGACAATTCTCTGACAACAATCGTGAACTGATGTTCAAAAGTCCTATACCAACCCCCCCACTCCCCCCCCCAACATTTTTTCAAGGGGGGGCCGGTGGGGGGCCACTGGATTCTTGGGCTGGTACACCAAAACCAAAAGCTATAACTGAATTTAAGGAATTCTGCCTGGTTGAAAACTACGTCATTTAAAGAGTTCTTTTTTTACAGTAAATTTTACACAGTGCGTAGACTAAAACCTGTACAGTTTGAGTTCCACAACAATCCTTTTTTTATGTATCTGTACACGTTTGGAGATTCAAACATTTCCTCCCCTTCCTCTTCTTCAGACTTTTTGACACACATTAATGCCACTATAGTGAGGGCTTGATTTGGTTGTTTGAATTTTTCTCTTACCGTGACTGCAGCGTAGATGGCTGACAAACACTGATGACATTTTTTTTTTGCGTATTGACATCAATGGACATGCATCGTAGCCTGCTATTCAGTAGGCGTTGTCATCGTACAGTCTGCATACATCAAACTTGATCTCGTACCCATGTTTGTTAGATCATTGTCGCACAGTATAGTTTACACTTAAAAGTTTGCAAAAATCTCATGGTCTGTAAGAGATTTTAAAAAGACAAATATACAGCTTTTAATTGAATAAGAATAATAAGGAACAAAACATTTACTGGGAACAAGCCCTCTCAAGTTTAGGGAAGATTTGTTGGTACCCATAGGACCCATTTTCATTCAAATATCTTGAGGTGAGAGTTCAAAGGACCTCTTTGAAAGACCATGCCAGTTGTTTTCTCACCAAAATTTAGCCTAACTTCATTATTTATCCCCCTTTCTGATGAGCAATGCTGACATGGTTGGTACCAGTGGATGCATTATGTTGTCTAGTTGCATTCATTTTAAAGGACTTATTTGAAATGGACACAAAGCTTTTTTTTATATATGCAAAAAAACATTTGCAACCTTTGTTTCTTCCTGAAATCCAGCTTGAGTTGATATATCATTAAGGCCTAATTTGCATACAAAAACAGATCGATCCTTGTGTACAACTCAAAGATATCCACTGTCACTGTGCCGTCATACACAACAGGTCCAGCTCTTGTGTGTGTTTGTGTGTTTGTGTGTGTGTGTGTGTGTGTGTGTGTGTGTGCGTGTGTGTGTGTGTGTGTGTGTGCCAAAGTATCATGGATAAATGCAGCCTCCTCCATATGGCAATAGAGACTGAGCTCATGATCTCAGCACTCAGACCGTAAGCACAGTGATTTGACCTTTCTGTAATGGATCCATGTTACTGGCACAGTTGGAACAGAGAGAGAGGGAGACGGAAAAGAGAATACCAGAGAAGAAGAAAAGGAATTATATTATTTTCCATTAGACCACATGGCAGCCACTGGCTTTGTGAGTATGAGGCGGTGTGCTTAAGTGTGTAAGCTTAAGAGAGCGAGAAAGAGCCAAAAAGAGGGAGACTGTGTTTGTAATGATTTTCTGTATCAGTAGAGGAACCTAATCCAGTTATTATTGTGTCTCTGAATAGCCTCTTACGCTTCTGCAGTCACTGACCCCTCTTAGAGCAATGCCACAGACCAGAGGAAAGTAAACCTCGAAACTGCAAATCTTATCTTTTACACTGTAATTGCGACAAGGGTGGATCTCTATTAGGGACTGAGGCACATACAGTTCACAATCTCCTAGATTTAGAGGACAGAACATTATGGGTATATGTGTGTAGTTAACAAGTTAAGGAAGCATTGTGCGGTTGCACGTTTGACCTCTTTCAAGAAACATATATTGATATTTCTTGGCCACGTGGGAGCAGCAGAACAATATTCTACACATACATATTAACATATTCTGACATGATAATTTTGCTATGTCTCATAGGCAAAATGTTGCTTTTTTGCACATTTAGCAGATGCAGTGCATGTGTTTGAGTTTTTGGCACCTATTGAATATAAGTTCAAAATAAGTTCTCCTTTGAGCCCTGATTTGGTCTCCGCCATCTCCTGATTCTGTCTCTCCATCTGCTTAATGTCAGTTAGTGAACAGCTTAGTTTTTTTTTGCTGAAGAAAGCTGCCAAAACAACAACAATGTGTTAAAAGAGGCTAAAAAGTTGCATAGAGGAGGGGGAGGGCAGAGTTGGGTTTGTCACTTTCATATTACAAATACAATAGACATTTGACCCATCTTTCACTAAAGTAGTTTGTGCCATGTCATTTGCAAGTCATGCACACTTTACACTTTTATTTGCCATTTAGAATACATTCAATGAACTTTTATATACAGAAATAGATTTTTACCACTTAAAGACATATGCATTTTATGATACATTTTATTGGGATTACTCATAAAGAGTATATAATCTGTCCCGGATACTTGTTTAATCTGAGTATTTGACTCAACCCCAGTATTTATTTGTGTGTGTTTGTTGTGAATTCCTTGCTTATTTAAACTGTAAATATTAAGTTAAAATTAGAAAAGTAATATTACAGTGCAGTGGTACACCACAGAAAAAAGAAAAGCATATACAACAAAAATATAAAAAGGGTGGATAAGGTATTGCACATGCCTTGAGAAAAACGTTAATACATTGGCACTGTAGAAATAATTATGATTAATCCATAATGTCTTGTGCATAGGTCTCTCTTGAAAAAATGACCCTGATCTCACTGAGATTGCTTATGTAAATAAATGATAAGATAAATGTGTTGTCATAGAAATGTTAAATGCCTTTGCAAAGTCTTCACTGGGTTTTCTCATAATTTTCTAACATATCATACAGCCACTCCTAACATGACGTTAACAAAAACTGACTCATAATTAATGTTTTCTAAAGCTGCTTATATTCATGATGATCAGAAAGGAATGCAAAACATTCGCATCAGCAGGATTATTTGCAAAATGTGTAGCTGTGATGTCGATGGTCTGAAACATGCAAAACCTCAGGTGATATTTTAAGGTGCAACGTTGTTAATCTACTATAAACACACTGTAGTGCATGTATACTGGAGGCAGGCCACCAGTATCTTTTATACAGTAAAGAAGAAATGGCTAAAATATTGACCAGGGAGAAGAGTTATTTTGACTTTTAGAAGTTTTGAGTGTGTTGATTTTTACCAACATGACTTATCACGAAGCTTAAAAAAAAAACCTCAATTTACTGCTCATAAAGTTTATTTTCCAGTGTCCATCGACCCTACAGTACATTATTCTGCTTTAGAGAGCTGCACAAGACATCAGAGATTTCGGTTCGGATCAGTCGGCATGATGTAAAAAGGTCTTTACAGACTAGTTTCCTTTAACATTTCCGCAGAAGTTCAACTTGACTTACCTCAGAAGTCATTCCTCCCTCTGCTTTTTCCTCACTTTCTCCTTCCGCCTCCCCCTTTGCACCTCCCTCTCTCCTGTGCTACACTCGACTCTCCAGTCTAGTGCCCTCCAATTACCGCTGTGGAGCTACTGGTTTGTTAAGATAAGTGAGGCGGCAGAGGAGATAGGCCTCCAATCTTAAATAAAACACACCAACTGCTGTGTCTCACCTCATTGCTCTCACTGGTGGGGACCGCACCGCTCCCGCCTACCGTACAGCCACTACAGGAACAGTCGTACGGCGGAGCTCATTTATATTCCGTAACAGTTTCATAGAGACCGCGGTTTTGAATTTACATGACATAAACAGAAACATTGTGCGATTCCCTGGCCAGACTTTGGAAGTTGTACAAAATGAATAAAATGTGTGTGTCTGTGTGGTTTTGGCTTATTTGTATTGGTGCCTCTGTTCCACCTCTCCTCTCCTTTTGTCAGTTGTTGCTTAAACTTTCTTTACTCATTTTCCATGGGGCTTTACACAGAAAAACCTCTGCAGGTGTTTGTCTGGAGAAAGTCGAACTCAAACCACTTGATGATGGGTCTCTCTCAACTCAAATCCAGTGATTCTGAACTTTTCAAAATCATTTCCTGCATATTGTTAAGATATTTATAGACTGAAACTTGCAAGAGAGGAATGCATGTGCCTGTAGGCTATATTTAACATAATTATTATATATACACTATATGGACAAAAGTTTTGGGCCACCTACACATTACACCTACAGGAGCTTTTATGACATCCCATTCTAAATCCATAGGCATTAATATGGATTTGGTCCCCCCTTTGCAGCTATAACAGCTTCCACTCTTCTGGAAAAGCTTTCTACATGATTTTGGAGTGTGTCTGTGGGAATTTTTTGCCCTTTCATCCAGATTTTACACACCTGTGGCAATGGGACTGAATGAAACACCTGAATTCAGTGATTAAGAAGTGTGGCCTTATACTTTTGTTCATATAGTGTATGTGTATATGTATATGTATATATATATAATTGTTATTCTTGCTTATGTATATCTTTCTTTTTCAGTGTTGTAGCTTCGCACACATATTTATATTATATATATATATATATATATATATATATTCTAACTTACATACTAGATTTATACATTGCATTGTAGCATAAGTTTTATATTTTACGCACTCAATACATTCAGCAAATTATCCATATTATAATTTAAATATTAACATATTAGTTCTGATTGTCTTTTACTGTATTTCTTCCATTTATATTTTTCCACACTTACATGCGAAACATACTATACATACTTCATTTTAAATATTTACACATTTACATACTCTGCTAATTATTTACTCTTACTTTAGTTCTATTTTTATATGCATGTGCTTCTACTTATTTCTGCTTGCGATAATTCTCTATGCCGGCATCAGAGCGACTGTAACGAACCACAGTTTCCCCCTGGGGATGAATAAATATTTCTGATTTCTGAGTTTTTAGGCCAGATTCAAATTCAGCCTCTTTTTTCTCTTTTCTTCTCTGCCACGTCCAGGTGTCAGAGCGATGTGAATACATGTATGTAAATGGGAAGGAGACGAGAGGGAAGAGCAGGGTGATGCTCAACTTTACTTACGGTTTCCTGAGTGCCCAGCTGGAGATGAGTGTATGGATGCCCCGCCTGCCATTGCAAATCGATGTGGCCGACCCAGAACTTAGCCAAATCAAAGGCTGGAGGGTCCCGGTTACTACAGGCAACAGGAGGTAAGGCCGGACCAGTTTCATTGCTACATATATGTTATTGCTATAGTTCTCGTCATTTTGATTCAGAGGGTACCACGTTAATTGAAAACAGAGACATATTACGGTGCTGTTATACTTTATGAGTCAGATTTACTCCAGTGGACTTGTCCCAAAAACCTACCAAGACCAGAACATCCTATGTCAAGACAATGGTGATCCTGACCGTCCTAACTAATGATGTTCAGCTGTAATACTGTACCCTGAAGGGTGTGAAGGTATTATTGAGGCAAAACAACATGTGTTTAGTGTATTCAATAAAGTTTAAGGAGAAATAAATAATGTGGTGCCGTGAAACAGGATGGCTGGTGCACAATGTTGTTGAAGTGAAATGTTTAATTTGAGCTTAAGCTCCAAAATTGTTCTCTGATCTCTGAGCAGTACTCCTGGCTCTGCAGGTATCACTTTGGATCCTTAATTTATAAGGATATGTGGTGCAAAAGTGAGAACAGTGCAACTGTTTTCACAGCCAGTACAAAGAAACGGATTTACATGCAACAACATATAACAACATACAGATACACTCCGTGACGACATTAATTCTTTCTAAGTCGTTATAGGTAAAAGTACAAGCCATGTAAGTGCTGTAGGAATTTAGGAAAAGTGCAGAATGAATATGAGATATTTTCTAGGAAATATTTGTTTGTTTTTTTTTTGTTTCGTGACAAATGAAATGTCATAAAAGTGAGCTTTTATCCCCTAACAACCAGTCATTGTGTTATGCAGCTGACTCTGTAGTGATACTTAAAAGGAGAAAGCATTAGTTGCAGTGATGTACATCGAGTTAGACCTACAAGAAATCTTTTTTTTGGTGTAGTTTATTATAATCGGCTTTGTTGACACAGTGTCAGAGGGATGTGGATTCAGCTGTATGGTAATTTTTGAGTGTGTAGTTAGTGGTGGTGTTGAATTACAGCACATTGAGAGGTGTGTTTCGAATATCCGTCTGCATAGTGGTAATGCAGTCAGTCATAGAAACATCACATTTGGTTCAGTGCATTAGTGGGCAGGACGCTGCAGAGCCAACACAGTTGCCCTGGAGACAAAGGTTAGTGGAATTTCACTCAATACTTACAGTAAAGTCATTTTTTTTTCACTCAATACTAATGATGATGGCCAACTGTTAGTTTTCTCCAGGGTAAAAAACTCTTTGATGCTTTCATTTCCCAAAACATTCAATACCCACAAAAGATTAGAGGTCAAAGATGTGAAATTTCTACAGCGACTGTAATGGCCAGTGTCTGCGAGTGTGGAATCTTCTGGGTGAAGCTTGTGTTGCTGCTTGT
Source organism: Plectropomus leopardus (assembly GCF_008729295.1). Lineage (NCBI taxonomy): Eukaryota > Metazoa > Chordata > Actinopteri > Perciformes > Serranidae > Plectropomus > Plectropomus leopardus. Next base: position 17,568,408 of record NC_056482.1, read on the forward strand.
GTTGGATGTGTTATATATGTGGCAGAGAAACAACTGGAATTTCTGTCTAATTGGTAGCAACAGAACAGACTGGGGGCTTCATACACAAAATGTAAATTCTGTAGTTTTGTGTGTACCATCAGGTCGCAACAGATTATGATTTGCAGTAAAGTTCCCACTATTATTTTTATCTCTGCTGGATTCAAAATGCATTGAACAAAAATATGAATGCAACACTTTTTTTTGCTCCAGTTTTTCACAAATTTTAAATTAAAGATCTCGATGTTTTTATGCATTCAGTACATATATTTCTGTCAGATTGTTGCTAATTTGTTATAATCTGAGTTAGTGAATACGTCTCCCTTTCCAAGATAATCCACCCACCTGACAGGTGTGGCATATCAAGATGCTGGTTAAAGAGTATCATTACAACACAGGTGTGCTGTGAGATGATCATAATAAAATTCAACTCTAAAATGTGCAGTTTAATCACACAGCACAATGCCACAGATGTTTTTGGGTTTCAGGGAGCATTCTGACTGTAGGAAGGCACAACCAAAGAATTTCTTCACAAACCATCAGGAAGCGTCTCGGGAAAGCTCATCTGCAGGCTCATTGTCATCATCAGGGTCTTGACCTGACAGCAGGTCATCATCAGAACCAACTTGTGTAGTTGTGAGGCTGATTGGATGAACTGCCAAATTCATGGAAATGACTTTGGAGACTTCTTATGGTAGTGAAATGAACATTCATTCTGTGCCATTGTCATGCTGTCAGATGTATGGATTATCTTCAAAAAGAAGTGCTCACTCTTTTATTTGAGTGTTTTATGTAGTTTCACAAAGATAGACAGAAAACAGTCCATGATACAATTGTGCCCACTTTCCTCAGCCCACTTAAGCTCTATACAACCACCCTCTACCCAGTTGTGTGAGTATATTCAAAGAACTAGACAAAATAATCAGTCAGGAATAAGTAAGAAAATAGACAACAACAACAACAAAAAATGACTGACAACAACAAAAGAAAGAAGAAAGGATGAAAGAAAAAAAATTCAAAGATTTACATGATTTGATTGACATTTTGATAACAAGGCAGTTGTTCCATATTGCATTACAATTTGCACTGGGAATCTTAACATTAAAGTATATGGCCACAAAAGACAAGTGCCTTATAGCACAGCATTATCTACCAATAGCACCTGAAGCTGCCCTTCTTGCTATAAATTTATTTGCGGCAGATTATATCTAATGACATGTAGTTTGACAATTCATGTAACCAATCTAATAATGTAGAAGGGCGATTAGATTTCCACCGACACAGATATTTAACCAATTTGCAATCAAAATTTGTAGGGGGGGGGGGGGGGTTGCATTTACATTTTTGTTCAGTGTAGCATGAAATAAACTTGTAATCACACTGACACTAACAGATACAAAATAACAAGGTATAAGTTGATGTTAATTAGCTGCCTGGCAACCCAATAGAAAGTGTATCGCTCAAGGGTGATCACAGATCAAATAGCAAATTTGAGTAACCATGGCAAATATTCTCAACACTAAAACTTCAGTCTTTTGTGTTTAAGTGTTTTTGGCGAGTAAAAATAAAAGCATTTAAACAAACCGCTAATTCTGTGAATGATTGCTGATGTTTAAAAGACTTGAACTGAAATTGAAATAAGCAGTTTATTCTCTGCAGGTTGAACTAATAATAACCTCGTGAGATGGACAAAAGGATTGAGAAACGAGTGAGTTTGCTGTTTAGTGTGGAGTCACACTTATTTAATTCAACAGCATCTCCATCACATGTTAAGCTCTGACCTTAGGCTATATAATAATGATGTTTATTTGGACTGCAGCACCTGACAGTCGCGTCCTGCCTGCAGTGTGAAAGAAAATCCACCAGCCCTCAAGCACACCTGTGGTGCGGTGCGTGGCAGACCAGCTGTGCTTACGATAATTATACAGAATGATCATTGCTGAGGGGTTTGAGGATGGTTCACAGCTTAACCTCCATCCCCCACAAACAAACCAATCAGCTGTGGAATCCTGGTTAATTTAGCTCAAATTCATGTAGAGGAAAGGTCACTCAGCAAATGTTTTGTGCCTTTTTTCGGCATCAACAATCACACCACTCGTCTCCATTGTTTTTGAGTTTCCTAGTCTCTCTGCTGCACAGTAGAATCACCATTTAGAAGTTCACATCACAGACACTACATAACACATAAATATATGCATATTTTTGTGAATGATTGTCATGTCTTTTACCCATGATTCAGCCATCATAGTTTGACATTTTGTGAAATACACTTATTTGCTTTCCCAAAGAAGATCGTTACTACTTTCATGCCTGTTTGCTAAATATGAACTTATTTTGAACTTACTTTAGCTTAGCATAAAGGCTCAATACAGTGGGAAGTCACCAGGCTTGATCTCTTCAGGTAAAAAAAAAAAAAAAATCGATGAGAGGCACAGCTGCTGCAGAAGCGAGTGAAAGCAAACTGAAAGCAGAATGAACAATTAAGTTTCACTTTCACTGCCCCTGGTGTTTTTCTGCTCCTTCTGTGCCTAGAGTGTGGTGCACTGAATAATCAAACAGTATATGTATTCCAGTATTGCTCCTAATGAACGGTCCAGGTCCAAAAGTATGAAATAAATATAGATAGATTGTCTTTGTGCGTCAGGTCAACATGGGACAGTGAGGAAGAGGAGGAGATGAGGAAGGGCAGGGGTTGCATGCTGCAGTACCAGCACTCGACACTGAGGGTGCTAACGCCATTCGTAGCGCAGGCTGACGCTGAGGTGCTGCCTGACCCACTGACCGGGGCAGAGCCTGTTGAGTACTTCCTGGGTCCTGATTGGAAGGTAAATATAAAAGTCATTACTGAAGTGACTTAAAAGGACAGTTTACCTCAAAATAAAAAAATTTATATTTTTTCCTCTTATCTATAGTGCTATTTATCAATCTCAGTTGTTTTGGTTTAAGCGTTGGTCATAGAGATGTCGGCCTTCTCTCCTCTGTGCACTCAGCTTGTAGTGCTCAAAACTGAAAAAAAAAAACAAAAAACATTTGAGAAACTTTAAAGAAATGTCTTTTTCCAGAAATAATGACCAGTTTACTCAAATTAATCCACAGACCCTGCTGTGATTAGGTTTATGTAGGAACTATTTTCTTTCTAATGAACTAATGAACTACCCACTAACCGTATCAAAGTGCAGAAGGAAGCATGCATGTACTGCTAGCTGGTTTCTGGATAAAGACATTACTGTTTAGTTTTTCAAATGTACTTTTTTGGTGCCTTAGGCTCCACAAACTGAGTGCCATCTAGTTTTATTTTGTTTAAGAGAAGGCAGACATCTCTATGACTGTAATTTTCAACACTCAGCATCTCACACCAAACTAATCTAAGTTGATAAAAATCACTAAAGGTATGTGGATAATAAAGGAAATTGATTTTGGATTGAAATGTTCCTTTATCTAGATTTTTCAGACAGTATTTTCATGTATTTTTTTCTCTCTTTTGATCAACAGGCGGATGTGACCAAGCTTGTACGTTCTTTTCTAAAAGTGGCTGATCCTGATGTAGCCAGGGTGCAGGATGGGGTGGTATTGCAGGGACGCGCTGTGGGCTCTACCACTGTGCAGGTGAGCCGTGGTGTTTATGTGTTTGTGTGTGTGTGTGTGTGTGTGTGTGTGTGGTTTCAGCACGTGCAGTGCATGCTATAATCGTGTATATCCATCTGCAGTTTGGATGAGGTTGTACTCATTGCAGGTGCTGTCCCCTCTGACTTCATCGGTCCTGGCTGAGAGGAGCATCAGGGTGGTGGATGATAAAGTGAGTGTGACAGAGCTGGGGGTGCAGTTGGTTTCTGGACTCTCTCTGTCACTGCAGCCCAGCCTGGGGAGCAACAGGGCCATTGTCGCCACAGCAACCACACGGGAGATGATTACGCAGCTCAAACAGGTAAGTAACTGGAAAATTGTAACACACAAAGCATAAAACTGTGGGGCACGGCTCAGCTGTTTGTGATGGTGCTCGTCTCTTTTTACGCCCGTTAGTTTTCCAGTTACTCTTTTTTAGCCTCGCAACATAACCCGTGGAGGACCATTCAACAGGGTGTGAAAATCTGATGGGACAAGACATCAACAAAAGAAGTGAATCATACAGTATAGAGCAGTGTTATTTCAACCTACTGCCCACAGGCCAAATCTGGCCCTCGATATGGTACTGGGTGGCCTCCTAACCATTCTAATACATGATATAAAATAAAGTGATTCACACTGGGAATTTTTGTACTTTCTGCATAGAACAGCATTAACACAGAGCTTGTTTATTAAAAAGTTGCCAGTGGAGGATCCCCCAATCTCTGATAGAGGTCTGAACTAAACCGCCAATGTCCTTAAATCCTAAAAATGTCTTAAAATCCTAGAAAATGTCCTGAAATCCTTGAAAGGTCCTGATATCCCAAAAATGCCCTAAAATCCCAGAAATGTCTAAAAATGTCCTTAAATTCTAATAATGTCCTAAAATTCTGGAAATACCCTTAAATCACTGAAACGTCCTAAAACCCTAGAAATGTAAAAAAAATAAAATAAATTAAAAAACATCCTTAAATCCTAGAAATGTCCTAAACTCAGATTAATGTCCTAAACTCAGATTAATGTCCTAAAATCCTTGAAACGCCCTGGAATCCTATAAATGTCTGGAAAACCTAGAGATGTCACAAAGTCCTAGAAATGAAAATATGTAAACAAGGACAGATAACATGAAGAATGCCATGAACTGAATTCTGATATTTAACAATCCTAATATTACTTCAATACACTGAACAATGTCCTCGTTCTTTAAATCACTGACTCTCTTGCTTTTAAAACTTACCGCCACGAGAGCACCTCTCAGTGTCTCCCCCATAGACAAGCCTTCATTGGAGGACTTATGTAAGAGTGGAAACACAAATGCTAAATTCAGGTTGCTATAGGCTGTGATTTAATATCAAAAGTGGGAGCCCCCGCAATGCGTTTTTGTCTGCATTTATTCTAACCATGTAGTTATTTATTGGCGTTTTAACAAGTAAGCTGTTTCCTCTTGCTACCAGCGCAGCTATGCTTTTGCCGATGTGTGCAAAGTCTTAAAACATCCCCTTTTTTTCTTGTTCCTTAAAAATGTGGGCATTTAACAAGCAAGCCGGTGGTATTCATCACTGACTACCACTGACAATTTCCCTCCTTTTATGACCAGCATGGAAACACTCAGAGATGCATGTATAATGCAACAGCAGGAATAACATCATCATCGTCATGGACCTGTGTTTTAGGACCAACACGCTTCTTGCACTGTTAGCAGATTAGAAAAATGATTTGTGCTGCTGCCCTGTGATCGTCCCGCTTGTAAATCAAACCTTGTACATAAGACTAAAGTACTCATATTAATATTTAGATTTTGGATTTAGCACTTAATCATAGAGTGGCTTGAGCCAAATGCATCACCTACATTGATTTAATTGATTTGATTGAATTTAATTTTAATTTAATTTGATTAGATCCTCAATCTACTGGGTTATATACATGTGCCCTGAGAGGATGTTGTTAGGATGTTATAGGAGTAGTTGTTACCAGCAGGGAGACAGCTTGATTGCATCACTATTTTAAGGCAGCAGTGGTTATGCTGCAAGAATGTCAAGTGTTTGGCAAGACATCTGTCGGGAGAGAATTGTTACACAGTGCTATGTTCAATGAAACATTTATTTGTTGTATTAGGGTGCAGTGTGTAAAAGTAATAGAAAGTGATCATGTAAAGAATCAAAAGGCTCTGAATAGAAAGGAGAAAGGATCCCTCACCTGTTGTTCAGAGAGGTGGTCGGAGGTTTAAAAAACTCAAATCTGGATGGACACGATAGAGACAAGACATTTTGAGACACAGTTTTGAGAGAAATTTGGCAACCCCGAATAAAGGAATGAAAAATCAATCTTGTGTCTGGAGGAAAATTTTGGCATCTCATACTGTAGTTGGAGATGAAAGTATGCACTGAACTCTGCTGGAATAATACAGTATTGTAGAATATGCCACTTGTGGGGTCCACAGAGGAGTCTTGGCTTTCAAGTAGGAATATCTTTTGTAAAATGTCTTCTCATGTTTGGACAAAGAAACTTTGTACTATACCAGTCGTTCTCGACCTTTTTCATGTCAAGCACACCTCAGTTGATGCACAGTAGGACACAGGTCCTTTTTGATTTGCTTCAAGGACCTCCATCTGAAAAAAATTAGGTTGTTAGGTATTATTAGGGGTTGACCGATATTGTTTGTTCGCGGCTGATAGCGATATCAGTAGTTAATGAGACCGATAAAAGATATTTGGAACCAATATGCATTTACAATAAAAATGACCTTTCTGTCAATATTTAGAATCTGGAATATAACAAAGTCCAACACAAAACTTTGTTTATATGCCTTTAGAAAATGTTTAATCAAAACTGGAACTTTCAACATCAAATACAGTAAGTTCCCACCAACTTTGTTTATAAAGGCAAATTAAAATTTGAATTAAATAAAATTTTACCTGAGGTTTTACAGACTAAAAGTTCCTCCAATGCTGACACACACACTAATTTTATTGGCGATCATTAAAATGAAACAGTGATACAGATAATCTGCTAAATGCAAAATATGAGCCACGATAATCAGCCAGGCCGATAATCAGCCGACCCCTAATTAAGACCAGAGTTCTGTATTTGTCAACTGCAGTCGAGAAGATAGCTGTGGAGAAAATGTTACGACTTTTACTCACCTTGGACTCAATTTTATAGTGAATCAAATAGTGAAAATAAGCTATTTCTCATTTTCTGGGGAGCTCCCTTTAGGGACACTTATAATAATAATTCTGTGATACCGTGAAACCACAATATTTTCTGAGTTGGTTGTTCTACTGTGGAAATCTCATATTGTTGCAACCTTAATACTTATGAAACATAGAATATAACATATCCATGGTTTGCAAAACTGTACAGTGCCAACATTTTCTTCTGCAACTGGGCTGGATAACCATATTTCCTTGAACAGTTCCCACTGTTATTAATTTTGCTTCACCACGTATATTCTTTTGAATAGCTATAGATGTGCTGGGGGAAATTTGGCAATAGTAACCAGTGATCGCTATTTTATTGTGAAACATTAACATTTGTAAGCACTGCAGGATGAGTGTCTCACCAAGATGAATTTCAACTTGTTCAAGCTGCACTTTAAAGACCAAAAGCAGAGAGAAAAAAAATCCTATGTTAGGTGATAACAACACTATCTCACATTCATTTCAGTTTCCTCCAGTGATGTTATTTCTGCACAGGGAGCAGAAGCGGTAACACCACAAACAATATCATTCAAAACAACTTTTTTGTAAACCCTCCGTGAGGGGAGCTTAAAATTACACTTTAAACTTGCCATGATAAAATAGTGTGCTATTAAAGTATCCTAAATGTATATTCCCCAGCAAAGACATAACAGGATTCTACAAAGAGAAGCTGAATTATTCTAATTGCCACAACTGTGCAGATTTGCGCAACAATCACCTTAAGGGTGTAATAATATTTGTGTTTTCTCTTTGCCTCCCAGAATGTGAACTCATTGTGTTCACAGCTCTGACCATCATCTGTGGTTCCCATGCTGTGTGAGCGAGCGGAAGAGGCAGACAGGGTGCACAGATGATCATTTTAAAAGCTCACTCACACATTTAGCCATGGCAGCTTGCCCATTTTAAACCAGCTCCCTGACGCAGGCATGGGGCAGCAATTAGGCGGTCTATAGCTGCTGGAGCGACAGCTCACTTTACCTACAGTACGCTGTCGCCGGGGCTGCTCTGCCCCTGCCAATAACACACTGTTGGAACCATGCCAGTGCAGATGACCAGCCAATTGTGTCTGTGATGGCAAGCTGTTAATGTTCTGCTCAGGGCGATTCATAATGTATTCAAACCCAAAATATAGGTTAGGTCTGTGGTGACCCAGTGGCTCACATTAGCAACAGGAAATAGGTCATTATGTATTCATGTGATTGGATTGGCTCTTAACATGACCCTTGTGGTTGTACTTTTTTGTTCAGAAAGAACTTCCATTTTTTCCTCCACTCTCTATCAACTTTGGTTGAATTATGCTTCATAGTCTAACTTCAATGGACTATAATCTATGGAACAATAGCACCCTACTGAGTGTAATCATAAAGAGATTAGCATAGGCAATTTAGTGCTATTAACAATCATGGGAATGTAGCACTCAGTGAAAGCCGGGGGGGGGGGGGGGTATTGATTGGTGTGTGCTGACCTCCTTTTTACATATGAACTCTTTATTGCTCAGTTATCACAGTCTCTTTCTTTCTTTTGCTCTCTATCTCAAATTCGAATTTCATATATAAATACTTTTATGAGCATGAACAAACGTGCTATCACCGAAGCAGTTCAAAAAAGTTTACAAAAATTAATTTTACACATATTACATACATTCATTCATTATTATATTATTTATGAAATTCATAGATCAATCAATCTTTCCGTCACTCTACATCTCTCTCTCTCATACACATACACACACACATCCATACACACATACATACATACTTACATGCATACATACACGCACACATACACGCACGTACATACATACAGATGTATCTTGTCTGTTTAGCTGTGACATGTACTGACATGGTGCTGACTCTATTTCCTCCAAGCAAATGTTGCATTTTAATCTGGTCAGAGTGTATCAAAATATTGGAGTTAACTTGTCATTTTTGTGAAGAACTTTGTTCTAATATCTAAATATGAACTACATTGTTGCAGGAAATGTTGCTCTGTCTCCACCTCTCTGGACCCAGCAGCTGACCACAGAGCTGACACAGTCTGCCTTCTCCAGGCAGTCAGCTCTGTATGTGTCTCTTGGTCTCTGTGGCCAGGCAGTGGTCACTGAGTCTGTACAAAGTCAGTGTCTTTCTCAGTTTCTGATCTGTCAGGGCACTCAGATAGTTTGCTGTTGTGTTTGTCTGTTTTGATCCAAAAAGCATTGGTTTTGAGATTTTTTGAGGTAGAAGTCCAATAGTTGATGTAGTTTTCTTCTCTCTCTCTCTCTCTCAGGAAGCAGTGGTTAGCTGCTGGGTCCAGTTCAGTGATGGCGCAGTCTTCCCATTGGAGCTGTTTGACCGCAGTATATACTCTCTGACGGTCTCTACCCCAGATGAGGGGGTGGCAACAGTACGCCGCACCCCACAGTCCACTTTTTTAGTAGCGCAAGGCGAAGGTGGAGGCCAGGGGGCGGTTGTGAGAGTGGAACTGAGAATCTGTGAGGAATGTCAGAAGTCCAAGAGGAAGAGCAAGCTGGCGGTGGGCACTGGGCTCCTCCGAATGAACTTCCAGAGTAACAGCAGAGTCGTAGCAGGAGGAGGAAGCGCCAACGAAAATAAAGATTTTGACGGTGCATCAGAATTGGTAGGTGTGCTTAAAACGACAGTGACTTCACAGCAGTCTGTCACAGATATGGATAAATGGTTGTTAAGAAGCACAGTAGTTGACCAGCGAGAGTCCACCGTGGCAGAAACTACAACCTCAACCACATTTTCAACAAAATCCATGCAGCCGCAAATCATATGGATTGGAAGTACAACTAAAGCTACAAGAGATATCACATATACTGTCATTCCCACAACTGCCACTACAACTATGAGCACTGCTCGACCTATAGACACAACAGTGGGTTTAGTTATTAAAGAAGAAGGGCAGAAGAGAAGCTATGGAAACGTGCTCGGAAACCCCAATTCGCCACTGAACAAAGACATTTCTAAACAAGAGCTGACCCCAAAGAAGGAGCCTCCCAAATCTAAAACTCCAAAAGTAATCGAGAGTGACCTCATTAGGACATTCAAAGCTATGTCGGACATGGAAATTGGCATGTATGCCTTAGTGGGGGTCTCCTGCATAGCTATTTTTGCTTTTTTGCTCAACTGTGTTTCGTATAACCTCTGTTTCCGGAATCATAAAACCCCCATACAGGCTGGCCCGCCGCCCATTGGTGACCCAAAAGATCACAAGCATGACTGGGTGTGGCTGGGGAGCAACAATCACAGCACTCCTGCACCAGGCGCCCCGGCTCAAGAATCCACGCTAAAACATGAGCCTCATGGCCCTCTGGAGTCCCGTCACTCCATAGACTCCATTGGCCACCACGGCATGGAGAGCACCCTGCCCACTGTGAGCGCCGCACCCGCCGTTCCCGAAAGAACTGCCACCCTGGGCCGCAGCCGGACCAGCTCCCAGCAGCAGCAGTTTCAAGGAAAGGCGATTGACCCCATGGTGAACCGCTCAGCCACCTTGCTGGCCCGGCCACATCGCAGCGAGCCGCTTCATTCTCCCACCAGTAAGCGGAACCAGGTCCAGTTCACCACCTTTACCACGCTGGACATCAAGCACCTGGCTGCGCTAAAGAAGAATGGCGTTGACTTAAACTGGGCCAACCAGCAGACACAGGCTCCTGTCGAGCCCCAGACACCCTTACCTGACATGCCGTGGCCTGTAGTCAAACCTCTAGGAGAGCCGCAGTGAGTTTTTTGGGTATGAATGAGTAAAAGAGAACAAAAAGCAAGTTCTAGTAGTGAATGTCTAAAAGAGAAAAAGCTGACTTATGTTTTTTTTTAATAAATAACTTTAGAGGATGTATTTATTGAGATTAGATAATGGACATTTTATATTGAAGTATGCGCTTGGTGAAAGCCTGTAAATAAATTATGTAATGGTGTACCCATGATGAGCAAAAGAGATACTGTGTTGATTTTTAAATATTAAAAGCATGAATTTACCCTGGAAATGCAAGATTCTTCTGCTCTGCAGATCTGATATTGTAAATATACATATAGCTAACTTATTTCTACATTTATAACTCAAAAGAAATTAATTTTTATCCCTTCTCACTCTTCTACGCTCCTGTTGCCCCTGTAGAAACTACTCCAGATATTGCTAGTTGTCAGGGTAAATGCAGTATACGGGAGGGATTATTTCTTGTAAGTAATTCTATTCTTTTCCAGCCTTTTTATATTTTTTTTTCTTGGATTCCTCCAGAGAATACCTGAAGAGTCTGTGCAATTTGTCAGAGAATATGCAACGTTTATCAAGTTATTTTGAGCAATCTGTCACTGCAGTCTGTGCCAGATATTTATTCAAATCAAATGCACACTATGCAAATATAGTCTGCGCTGCGTTTGAAGTGGACATTGTTTCTGAATTTTTTAACAAATTTACCTTAGGCTTCAGGCTCCTCCTGGGGGGCTGCTTCTACAATTTGTAAAAATGTCTAATCTTGACAGAGCAATACATATTCAACTGTAAGGTTTTTCAAGTGTGAATGGAAAACAATGATGCCTTTTCTATGTAACAATCTCTTATTTTGAAACCAAAATGTGATGTGTATTTCCTACAAGATCCTATCAATAAAGAACACAAAGATGCATTTCTTCTAGTTGGATTTAATTTAATCATTGTTTCTAAAGCCTTAAAAATAGTAAAGTATCATTCATAGGGAAGCACAGTGAATGGTTTGGATTATAGGCTAAAGCTCTGCTATGAATCAGTCGGATTTGATTATGTTTAATCACTTCTGAATGTGATTTAAGGCTGATGTCATCATTCATTCAGCGAAATGTCAGACTGACAGCAACGTACTTGATGTGCTTGCCAATATTTGGATTCTGTGCTGCTGCACGAAATAACTGCTACACAGAGAGTCAGAGAGAGATGGGAAAAGAAAGTGATCCTCATTTGGTGTTTTGTGACAGTGTCCCCAAAGAATTACAGGTATTTTATCAATGGTGGAGGTTTTCATATGATAACTCAAGGCTCATTTGTCTATTTTTCCTCCACCCTCCCTTCCTTTGTCTCTGAGGTGACCACAGCCCCACTTCTCAAAATTACATTCTGGGAGCTGTGATGCGGAAACAGCGTCCCCATCTTAAAGAAGACCCAGATTATCTGATGCCCTGCACCTCAGGAATTGGCAGCTGTGGATATGACAGCAAGCGTCGTCTCTCCCTGGTGCACAACAGCATCGGGTGGATTTAGACTGTTGATAAAAGCAATTTTAATAACTTTCTCCCAAATTCTCTACCTAGAGGCCCCAACGTTTTTTGTGCGAGTATAAACTCTCTCTGCTTCCCAGTCGATTTATCTGTCCGGCAGCAGTAGGAAAAGTAAACAAACTTGCCTCGGAGATAAGCAGTGATTCAAAGCTGTCTCTGCGGTGCATCGTGGCCCCGCATCTTTGATTGCGGACCCAGCATATCATAGAAGACGCTGAATTCAGAACTCAAAAGTTCAGACACAGTTATGATTAAGATATAAAAGCTGCACAGTTTGTATGACAACAATGGGGGAACAAAATATGTCTCAATGTGCTTTTCCACTGAAATGCTGTTGCTTTTCTTGATTCCTCAGACACTCAAATTCATCCTTTATTCTCCCCCATGTAATCTGACCACAATCCAAATGGTCTATGCTGTCTTTGTGAAGTATTTTGCCTCAAGAGTGTAGGTTTTGTTTCAACATTGGTGGGGAACACATGAAATTGGAGTTTGGGGGGTCAGAAAGTTTTGAGCATTGATTAAAGCATTGTGAATTTGACAACATGTTTTCATTACAATACATCAATAAGTCGGTGGACTATCACATCTAAGTAGGATACTTGATATCCTTCTTGCTTCTATTTTGGATGCTCTCGGGCTTCATGTCATTTCATGTTTACGTAATGGACATGTCCTTACAAAATGCATTTTCATTTTTACAGGAAGTGTGCAATCTCTACATGTTACATGCATACTGTCTTTTTCAAAATAAAGGTAACACACTTTGCTTTAAAGTTTATTTCCTTAGGCTTAGGTAGCAAGAGCACATGATTAGGTTTAGAAACATCATGGATTGGCTGGAATCTGTTTGACCACTCTGCCTTATTTGGACTTTCTTCCTTGATAAGTTGTGTTGTTGCCAGCTGCCTCTGATAATGATAATCCTGCTGCATAACAGAATGCCTTGAAAGGTGACTCTTTGCATCCATTTTGCAATGTGCCAGTGCCAAAGGCACTGACAAAGCGGGAATATTTGATGAGTTGGGTTGTTGCCCTCTGCCTCGAATATTGATTAACCTGGTGCACATCATACCACTATGAAAGGTGCCTTTGTGCTTCTGTGTCTGGTGCATGTCCACTGACAAAGCAGAGGTATTCGACAAGTTGGGTTGTTGCCTGCTGCCTTTAAACCTGATGTGCCTGGTGCATATCATACCACCGCAAAAGGTGCATCAGTCCATCCGTGCTTGACCCTGATATCCACTGACAAAATGGTGGTATTTTACGAGTTGGGTTTATTGCCCGCTGCCTCTGAAACTGGCATGCCTGGTACACAACATACCATAAAGAAAGGTGCCTCTGTGTGTCAGTGTCTGGCACAGATGTCCACCAACAGAGCAGTGGTTTGGTTGTTCGGTTGAGTTTGGTTGTTTCTCAATCCATCTAAATGAAATCTACACCCATGCTCGACTTAATCACAATACTGGGAGGATCTTCAGTTAATCAAACTCATCATGCAAGCTTTGGCTGCAAGAAGAGTTTGCTGGGAAACAGCATAATGTAGTATAGTTCTAGTTACATTATTTTGGCAATGATCCACTGGGGCCATAGATGTGGCAGTTAGGGCTAATTTGCATATGATGAAGTATGCAGATCATGAACCTTGTATGTTTGTCTTGCAAACAACAAGACAGGAGTAGAGTCCCTCGGTATCATTACAGCAGGATCTCTAATCTGGAGCATCAGCTTCCCTATTGACAGATTTAAGGGATTGGGGTCATTGTGTTGGAGGATTAGTGTGCATTAGTGGACCCTCTCCATGGCACACTCCTGATAATGTAGGCCAAAAGAGACAAGGTCGCTTCTTTCACAAGGCTGTTTTCTCACAGGTTGGACTCAAATGATCACAGATGGAGGCAGGTGTTTGTGAGAAGGTGTGGCTGCAAATAGAAAAACTCACTTGTGAGAATGCACTGCAGTCGAGATGCTACTCTCAGCCATTGTGCAGTCTGTTTAACTGAGTGAATCTAAAAAGTACTGTAACTTGATTTTTAAAAGAGAACACACACACACAAAATGATAGGCAGACAAAGTTAGAAGAAAGGAGACAGGCACTGAGAAAAGTCAGTCCTGAGATGAATAAGACGAGATAGGTAACGCTCATATCACAGGTGGAGGGGAACTCAGACTGTATGGCAGCTCATTAAGACAAAGTACCTCGTGCTTCCCCGCTGTACTCGTCGCTGTCATTGCTTGTCAGCACAGTGACATTGCTCTGCGTGCATCATAAGATAATGTCACCCAATTTTACAAAGAAGGGGACAAAAAGCAGAGAAGTTCTTTGTGTTAATGAGACAGATGGGAGAAAACAGCTTTGTCGGAGCAGTAGAAGGAACAGCCTTAATTGGCAAAAGATGAAGTAGTGAGAGGGCAACAGGTAAAGATTATGGTCACAATACAGGAGACAATATACAAAACATATCATGGTGGCCCTGAGAGCTCAATGCACTGCAGATAGACAAAAAAGAAGAAACATATTCACCAGTTTAACAACACAAGCGCAGCATTTAAAAAACATTCAACAACTTAAACGACACAAGAAAACATCACCTTCATGTCAGACAGAAACACCAATCTCAAGTCACAAGAAAACAATATCTTCATGTCACAAGAAAACAATATCTTAATGTTACATGAAAACATCAGCCTCACAACACAGAAATACATCAGTTTCAAGTCAGAAGAAAACCTTATCTTCATATCACACAAAAACATTAACTTCATGTTAAACAGGAATGTTACATTCCATGTTACAGGAATACATCAAAATTCCCGCCGCAAGAAAACATCAACTTTACATCACAAAACATCAATTTCAATTCACAAAACCAATACTTCACAACTCATAATAACATTAACTTCTTGTCACAAGAAAGCAGCTTAATGCCACACAAAAACCTCAACTTCACATCATAAGAAAACATCAATTCTGCACTTAATTAATTGTAATTAAAGGTAATTCGCCATAGACAATGATTAAGATCCTTGCGAAGTTTTGCTATACCAACATGAGCCTTAGGGTGACTTTAAAACTTTTGTGATGATCCAACTTTTATCAAAATATCCAGTTCAGGACCAAAATGGTGGACAGGCAGCCAAGATATGCTAAAAAAA
Source organism: Plectropomus leopardus (assembly GCF_008729295.1). Taxonomy (NCBI): domain Eukaryota; kingdom Metazoa; phylum Chordata; class Actinopteri; order Perciformes; family Serranidae; genus Plectropomus; species Plectropomus leopardus. The sequence continues at coordinate 17,583,640 of NC_056482.1, forward strand.
ACATACAGTAACAAATAACTATAGAAATTCAGAGGCACAGCATGGTTAAAAAATAATAATTATTAATTAATCAATCTATTAAAGACATTTCCACCATATATTGATGCAGAAAAAACAAAAACTGATGCTTAAACATTCACCAGAAAAGCTAGTTTACTGATGTGTTACTCTATCAAACTACAATGACAGAAAGACATAAAACATACAAGTGCAAGGACATTCCCTAGAAGTGACGGTCAAAATGGTACGTTTTTACTCTCATTCAACACCAGGCATTGTGGCACACATTAGCAAAGTGAGAGAGAAAGACAGAGTGGTTTATACAAAAGAAGCTCTGACAGGCTTTAAGTGGTTTCCTTTTCCTTTAAAATAGAGAGTGAGATGAGTTTGGGTTGAAACAAACTAACACCAAACATGCTGCAAGGCCAACAGTTGTTCAGGTTTGGTCTACATTAACAACCATCAATAAAACCACACACTGTCCTTCTGCTTATTTTGTACAGACAATCGTGTCCCTGTGCATGGGTATAATTTGGAACTAGTTGGCTGAGAGGAAACATCCTCGCAGGATAACAACATCTTTTTAATGCTTTCATTAGGTATTTATTATAAGAGAGGAGGAGATTTTAAAAAGTTGGAAACAACAACAAGAAACAATTTGGTATTGTAAGCAGCTTCTGAATATGGTACAAGGATGTTATCTGTCAATCGTTTAATCACCTTCTGATATTTTTGACCCATTACGCATATCAGGGTTGATTTTTATCTGGCAGGAAAACACACTGATAATCTATAATGAACAATATAAAGGATATATTTGATATAATATGAATGATCTGATCATGATCAATTATAAAAATAGGCACAGAGTGCTTCCACAATGCTTGTCAATTGTGTCTTAACAGAGAGAGTGGGAGAAACGTGCTGACACAGACAGACGTGCACACCAAGACGCACACACACTCAGACACACAGACACAGACACACAGCCAGAGACACACAACCAAGCAGGGACAGAGGAGTATTTTAGCAGCAATACCATCATGTCAGTTGCGGCGGTAATCAGGAATGAGCTGCTCCGCTAATTAGTGATTAAGTAGCGATCTTCACTGTATATATCTGGCACTTATGCCCGTCTGACCAATCCTGAGCAGTGTCATTAATTGTGAGCACACCGACTGGCACACACAGTTTATGACATCAAATCCCCCTTTAATAGCATCACATAACTAACTAAGATCAAACTTGTCAGAGAAATGAACATTTGAACATATATACAATGGTGTCTATACAGTGAACTACCTAAAATGACGAATTGGCTTTCAAAATGTTTTGGCTTCACTTTTGGAGAGCTACAACTTTATGTAGAGTATATGGCTGACGCAGCTTGTCTACTGTCTGTCAGCAAGCCAGCAGAAAATAATATAAAAGGCATAAGACATTAAAATGTAACCACATTTAAATGAATAGCTCTTTGAAATGGTCACACTGAGTTAGTTGAGCACCAGAATAAAAGGAAAGACCTTTTGTAGTCTATTTTACAATATGTTTCCCTTAAAAAATAACAATTTGGTTACCAGTTAATGGGTGCTGGGCTGTTCCAAGTAAATTTATCCAAAACTGACACCTCAAGTGAAAAATGTAATTTTTTTGGCAGGCTACTATGCAGGCATAAACAAAATTTTTGTCAGACAACAGAGGGTGTGCCATAATACCATAATATATAAAATCTCTCATAGTGTACTTCACAGGTTATTCTTTGTTGGTGCAAAGCATGTCACAAGTTTGTAACAGAGAAATGTTTTGATCCTCATGACTTATTGTCATTCATTAGTATAACAATCATCTTTGTGCAAAACACACCTGCAGCAAATTAAATTCACAAAGACAGCTTTGCTAAAACCCAGTTTAAGAAAATCTGAGATTTTAAAGGAATATCATTTGCAAAAACAATTGATAAAATCTGCCACAAACTTCACAGTAGATTACACAGCTGTGACGGGCGGATTAAAATAGTCTACGGGAACGGGGAGTGTCGCATTTATAGTAATCCTGCCTCCACAGATGTCACAAGTCTTTCACACATCACAGCAGAGTTTCTTTCACCTCCAGCACCTCGCCTCTATAATCTGAATTTATTTTCTTTATTGTGTCGCACAAAAATAAACCCTGTTTGGGGAAGCCATGAAGGACTTTTTATGCCTTCTCATTAAAATCATATTGGTTTATTGCTGTTTGGGCCCTTTTTTTTTTATTCACATGCTGCAAAGTTGTAGCCAGAAATAATAGTGTTGGCACCTTCAAGAAAAATGAAATGATGGGACTGCATAGCAAGTCAGACGCACCATGGCGACATTAAAGGTGTTTGTAATGGAATAGTTGTATTCATCCCTGAGATAGCTGCAGGCGCCCGTCTGGCTTCGCAGTTACTTTTCCACCTCATTTCAGATCTGAAGAGCAGTGTGTGTGTGTGGGTGTGTGTGTGTGTGTGCCAGAGAGAAATGCACACACACTCACACTTGCAAAGCGAGTGTGCCTGTGTCTGACTGTGTGTGCCTGTGTAGGTGTGGGTTAAGGATGAAGGTAAAAAAGACAGAGCCATTTTTTCAGACGCAGCAAAAATAAGCAAAACATGACAGGGTGGCACGGACGGTGTGGTAGAGTTTCTTGAAGCTCACACAGATGTATCAGACCGATGTAATATTTCTTCCTTTTTAGCTGACGGACATTTTGAAGCAACAGTGAGCATCACTGTTTCATCTTCAGTCTGCCCATTTGTTTTGGAAATGTGGTCTCGTATACAGCAGACAGTTCTCCATAACCAGACCATTATTTCCCACCCATTCATTCTTTGTCTCTCTGTCTCTTTCTCTTCTACTTGATTCTTTACTTGCTTCACACTTTATACACATGCTGCATTCATCTTGCCTACAGCCCTTAAACAAAGACTGCCTGTCTTGCTATTTTCCTCACTCCTTTTGCTTCCCTCACACCTGCCACTCTCACTGTATACTCTTGATATTTGTTTCCCCCTCAAGTTTTTTGCTGACACTGTGTTTTCCTCTGTCTGCGGAATATCTCAGTGTCAGAGACAAGGTGAAACTACAAGATTTAGGAGGCATTCCTATTTCAATTGTCAATTGCAGGAACAGTCTTTTTTTTTTTTTTTAAATAAGTTGTAACAACATTTGTTTTTCAAAATAAGTAACAATTTAAAAATGGCAGATGATGAATCAATGTGATAAAAGGAAAAACCAACTTAAGGTGTCTTCGTTCTTGGAGTTGAGACAGCTTCCAGCTCCTTGGTAAATGTTAGTGTTTCACAGCCTTTTACCCAAAGGGACCCATTTCTGTCAATAAGTAAAATATGATTGAGTGATTAAGTTGAATATTTTATGGATATTTCATGTTTTATTCAGTTCACAACAGTACAGTGCAGAGCAGCTGATAAACTGTTCAATTAACCTAAACTGAACGAAAAAAAGGATGTTTGTGTGATATTAGCAATTTTGAGGAATTTATGTACATATGTCTAATGCAAAATTAGTCAATTTATTTTTTGAGTATGGTTTGTGTATCGGACTTCACCTCACCCTTATCCAGTGAGATTTAAGCTCAAGTTTATATCTTGAATAATAGTTTGAACTTAAAAGATGATAATTTCATTTAGTTTTTTTTCACAGAAATAAAAAATGTTGACATATAGGCCTACTGTATATTTTTAAAAAACTTGTCTAACCCCCCCTTCTGTGAAGCTTTGGCGACCCCTAGAGAGGGTCAGGACCTGCAGATTGGCAAACACTGGCTAAGAGGCCACAAGTTCCCAGATCTCTAGGAATAAACAAAATTATTTGAAAAAAGAATCCATCACTTGTTGTTTTCATGATAGTGATGGAGAGCTCTGTTTCTCTCTTAAACTGTAGGTGCAATTCCATTGTGATCTGGTGAGTATGAAGACCACAGCATGAGACTCACATGTTTATTCTTTCATTTTTGATCATTAGTTTTTCTTAATTTACTAATTAACTGCCACAGATCCCAGACTCAAAAAATCAGACTCTGTATATATAAAAAAATATTATCCTAAGTATTGATTTCTTGTGAAAAAAAAAAAAAGAAACAAAACTAAATGCTTACAGCAAATGGAGACCCGATGTCTTGGCTGTTTGCCCATTCTAACAAAAACAACAGCCAAAGTGGTTTGGCCCGGTTTGTTTTGATTGACATAGTTTGTGGTGAAACATGGCATTGTGAATAAGGTTATTTGTAAAATAAACACATTTAAACAAATAAAGGAATGACCTGATAAAGAGTGATAAACTCTGGTGTTTATAAAAAGCAGAATAGATGATAGTTCTTTTTTTTCATTATTTGACAATATTGGGTTCACTTTCACTACTTTTTTTGTGGCATAAGAAAATATATATTTTTCATTTATGAAATTTAACATATCATTATACACATTACTCTCCCTTTCTTTCTTTCTCTCTCTCTCTTTCTATATATATATATGCAGTCATGAAATTAGAAATAATATGTATAAATAATTAATATGGAAAAAACTACAGGAAGATTACTGTACTCTATGTTGTGTGTGTTTGTGTGTTGTGTCCTCCAATAAAAAAAAAAAGTCAAATAAATTTAAAAGAAAAATAAAAAAAGATTTCTGATCTAATCTGATGTTTCCCCCCACATATTATGGTTATAATTAATATTCTTTCCACGTTTTATAGATTTGATAATTACTTAAATATTTAGGCTTATTTAATGTTGGACTTTTCGGGTCTCCATGGCACACAGCTCAGTGCACGCACTATTTGACGTCCTCACGTTGCTGCAACATATCAAACACACCTGATTTCAATATTGCGGGCTGGCAAACTGTAAAACATGTACTGGTGGAATGCATCCCTGGATTTTATATCTTCCGCAGGATTACTTTAAAACTGACTGACCTGTGAGTGACAGTAAAATGCCGCAAGACATCAAGACTGCCGAAAATCTCAAAGACGAAGAAGAAGAAGCAAAATAAGAAGCAGGAGAAGACTATGGCGGGCTGTTTAAACCACCGTACGCCTGCGCACAGCTGTTGTAACGGACACCTCGTTAACTAAAAGTTATTTTAACGTTGTTGGACATAATAACACTGCGGCCTTTAGTGCAGCATTTAATGCATAAGTTATCTTCGGCGTGCTGGCTGCGCTGTTGAACACCTGTTCAAACCCACAGTGGAGTTTCTGGACTTCTGAGATAAAGTGCGAGAGATGACAGCTGACTTCGATCAAGGTATGTGCCTGCCGTTTTTTAATATCTGCAATGATGTTTTGGCTTTGCTTTCTTGTTGTTTGTGTGTTTGGTGCATCAGTGCTGCTGGCTGCAGTGCTTGTTCTGTGATGCTGGCTGCTAATTTCTGCTCTTTGCTTCTGTCAATCGTTTCCTTATGTGCAGTTTAAAATTAGTTGCTAAGTATTAATCCAGTTCATGTTGTGGTTGAGCTGATTTTCACTTTTTTTGTGTAGCAGGTGTGCTGTTATGCTTTCTATTTTTTTGGGTAGGCCTACCCTGGCATGTTGTTGTCTTCGTGTTAAATTGTTTTTTGGCTTATTCAACCTTGGATGCTCCTCCTATTATAGCATATTTTTTGTCAAGTCCTATATGTGCACTGTTTGCATTGATATTGGCAGCTAATTGTGGTTAAGCTGGTCTTTGCTTTTTTGTTTAGGAGATCTGCTGTTATGCTTTCTATCTGTTGAGTGTGTATTCATGTTGTTTATGTGTGATAATATTTTTTTTTGCCTATTTCTACCTTGGTTGTTGCTTTTCTTGTGTTGTTCTTCCTACAGAGTTTTAAACATGACTGCATTCCCTTTACATGACTAAGCTCAATTGTTTTCCCATCATATCAGTTTGTCAATCTTAACGATTAATGGATTAATTGTCACCTATTAGATTAATCACCAGCTACTTTTGTTCTGGACTTTGTTTTGAATAATTTTTAGGGAAAAAAAGAAGGAAAAATTCTCTGCTTCCAGCATTTTAGATGTAAAAATATTTTCTTGTCTTTTCTTTTACTCCTTTATGACCATACAATGAATATTTTGGGGTTGTAGGATGTCATCTCTGGCTTTGGGTAACGCCTGTTGACATTTCCCACCATTTTCTGACAGTTGATAGACCAAACAACTAACCGATTAATCAAGAAAATATTTAAGAAATTTATCAGCAGTCGAAGTTATCATGAGTTGCAGCCCTATTAAATAATAGTATTTACATTTTCTTTGCCCACTAGACTAACTATTGAGATATTTTTAAATGAAAAACAATATGCTTATTTGACAGCTTGCTTTACTGTTTGTCGTATTCAGATGTAAACAGTTGATATCCTGTTCTTCTGTTTTTACACAGAGCTGCACTCATTGCACTTAGTCAGTGCTGCTTATTATACATTTAAGGAGAGCTTTCTGCTCTTTTGTGATATGCTGTTAATAATTATCAGCTGCATAGCTGAAGGGCTTCAGCCTGCTGGTGCTGCTGCTGCAGTGCACTGTGCAGGTGCATTGCTGGGTTTAGATTTATCCCTGTCAGGTCACTAGATAAAATGCTCCTCTTGTGGTCTGAGGTGCTCAGCAGGTGCCTTGGCACACAGCGGTTGGTCTCAAATACTGTAGTCGATGAAAGCCTGTGTTGGGATCTGTCACAAATGTGGTTTGTGTGTGTTTACTATTGTCCTGAGCTTGTGGGTGGTGATGAGGTCAGAGCAAAGATGCCAAATCACTCCTATTCTTGTGTTTGTTGTACTGTGTTTTTTCACAAAATACCTTTGTTCTTTGTTCGCTGGCAGACTGAAAAGACTTATTTTGCTCAAATAAAGCTGGGAATATATTTTATTCATATTTAAGCATTATGCATCTGAACTTGTTGTGCGCTACCAACCAGGAGCCATGAATGCATCAAGTTGATTTGTAGGTTTATTGCTGCTCTGTCTCTCTTTTCTCTCATGCTTTATCTCTGTCTCATACTTTCTCCCACATTCGGCTGCAGGCCACTATGTTAATTGTGCCACGGTGCTAAACTTGTCTTATCCAGGCCAAGAAGAGAGGGCGATTCTATTTAGATAATACTAATTCAGCAGTAGTGTTTACTGCAGCAGTTGTCTTGATTAATTTTTCTGCTGCTTTGAGGTTGGCAGTACAGCTCCGTAGGGCAATCGCAGCGAGTGTCAGACCACACCTGTGGTGTGCAGCTCCATCAGTTGAGTTCATGCAAATGATTTGCTGTAGGGAGTGTGAGAGGCTTTGAAGTGACGTTGACAACTTATTTTGATAGCAGATACATGCCTAATATTGTTTTGATTGACACATATCTAATGAATTTTTCATCATATGACAAAGCAAACACACATAAAAGAACACAGTCTGAATGACACACTATGCACACTTACTTTACCTGCACAGTAAATGATAAAGGAAATCTGTCTCTCGGACTCAGACGTGACAGCTTGTTCTCTTGCCAAATAATCTTTCCTCGGTGTGATGTCTTGTGGGCAATGCAGGCATTCAGTGATAGGAGAAAATAATACACCAATTACAGAGTATGTGTTAAACTTTGGTTTCCCAACAGAGGGCTGATCTATGAGGATCTATCTCACACTGAAGTCAGTGACCCGGAGTAACCCTGTGTCAAACCATTTACGCAGGATGTGGACTAGAGATGCAAGTCAGGCAGAGTCTCATGTTTCTGTCAGGTCTGTGGTCACATACACAGTTAATTACTCATGGCTTAGTGGCCCTTTTGAGATAGTGATCAGTTTTGCACGTGTGGGTCCTGTTTTCAAAGTGGGTGGTTAACACTAGTCAAAACTGTCTCTTAATCGTGGTTGACCTGTGTTAGATGCTGTGTTTGGGGTATAAGGGAGCTAGCTGTTTTGGGCTTGATGCACAAAGCAGCCACAATGGTGGACAGCAGTTGAATGAGCCATAATTATAACAATCTCATACCGTAACTTAACCAAGGTGTGTCAGGTTTTTTGAATATCCTAACATTTATAAGCTACTGCCTATATTTAAATGTACAGTGTATTGTACACAAACTTATGTATGTACTGCCAATATATTCTCAGCCAGTTTAACTTATCAGCATAGGTATGTCAGCCATTAAGCAGGACAGAAATAAGTGTTTGAGAGGTAATTTAGAAAGTGTCGCTATTACAGAGTTTGTCCACCAGAGAGCACTTACAGGTAGATTTTTCAGCTGAAAAGTTTTGCTGGTAGTACACTTTAAATGTAAGAGATCCTTATCCAAAATGCTTTATTTGTAAGTTGTGTCTAAGTTTTTAACAGTCAAATAATTTACATTTGTACTAACAGTCGGGGTCTAGTGAAAGGAAATATAGCCAACTTCCACTCTCCAATGTGATCTATTGAGTTTCATTTTCATTTGTTTTTGACAGATGGTTTTTGATTCCATGTCTCTACAGTATATGGCAAATGTTATGATAGAGCACCGACATATTTAAAATGTATTGATGTCAAAGTTTGGAAGTTCCACCTTTTCACCATTACAGAAAGAATTTTTGTTTTTGTTGTTTAGTTTAACTGTGTTGTTATTTATTCCCCCTTTTTTTCCCAGACAAAGAAATATTCATTTAAAAAAAATAACTGAACCACTTTGAAGTCATTCAGTCCTTCATTACACACAACCTTTAATATAACCCAATATATTCAATATAAACCATTTTATAATATATATCGTATAATTAAATTTCTAATATCTGTTTTATATTGCTGTGAAAAAATCAATAAATGTCTCCTTCAAACAACTGTATTTATTCAAGTTCCTCGCCAAAAACTACATTTCACAAGTTTACATTTGAAAACATCATGAGGACATAAGAATTTATCTTGCCCAATACTCATTTTTACTGAACAGAGCTTGAAGCTTAAAAAAACTTACTTCCAACTACAGGCTGCCAACAGCGAACATCAACTAGCTCCCCTCTGACATCAACAGGGATTTGTTATTCACCATGCAGCATTACACTGCAAACACTGTTGTGTCCTCTGATGCACCCATAGTGAGTTTACTACATTCTTTCATTCTGACGGCGTCCCGGGGAAAATCCACTTTTGTCCCAAACATGTTTTCTGTTGTCGCCTGGAACGATTGGATGCTGTTTTTCTTGAGCTCTGCATTTTAGCCTGGCCAAAATGGACGTGACAAAAGGTGAATATCTGCCGTTAAGAGCAGGATATGAAAACAAGTCTACAAAGTAAGTCTGAAAGGGCACATGTAACTGGGAAGCTATAACCCTTGGACTTTTTATGTGGTGGGGACTAAAAAGCAGTCAATTACAGCTTAATACAGTGGTCAGCACTTGAACACTTGTTGGTATGATGTACAAACATGAACTTTCAAAAAAGCCACTTTAAATGCTTTTTCTGCATTAACTCATGTCGATCCCGCTGTTTAGGTTGTAAAACTCAATGGTGCTGGTAAAACAAAGAAACAATCCTCAGAAGAAGAATTTATTTAGAAACCCACATATTTACCTCAGGCTCCCATCTGGCAGTGTCTGCATCAGTGCACTTGTCACCAGAACTGATGGGTGCGCTGTCCACGACAGCTTTTAGATCACGAGGAAGAGGGTGTCATTTGGAGACATGGGACTTTGATTGTCAGTATTACTACATGTCTGAAATAGTGCAGGATTGGTTTCGCCGATGAGGCAGCGACGTGCGGGGGTGCACCCAGCAGGTGGTTGACTTCCACAGCCGTCTGATGTCTTGATACCCACAGGACGTCTGTGGGCCTGGTGTGACAGTATCAAACGTTGCCACCCCGGATTCAGTGGCAGAGAGATGTAATTACATTGTGTTGCATGAAAAATGAAACGAGGGAGACGGAGAGAGGGGGAGGGAGTTAGAGACAGAATTACAAAGTTATTACCTTTGCAGTGACAACTCACTGGCATTGATGGGGGCCCTTTGATGGTGGGCCCAGTGTGCGTCTTTGTGATGTCAAATTGGAGATCTGAGGATCATTTATTCATGACTCTACATCTCTAATGCTCACTGGTTGGCTAAGTTGTTTGTACTGCATGCCTCAGGCCTGAATAGTGGTTAAATTGCTCCTGAATAATTTCCTTCATTTGCCATTGTTTCAGATTTATTTGGCTACACAGGAAGAAGTCTTTGCATTAATTTGCTCTCTTTTCTCTCTTTTCTCTCCGTCCCATGTGTCTTGTTGCTCTTTTGCCAAAGTTTAAACAACCGACCGCTTGTTCTCTTCTCACACACACACTCACAGGAGTCTAGAGAGATGGTGTGAAAAGAATGTAAGTAATGTTTCTGATATCTCACAAGTCTCATTTAAGAGCAAGTAAGGAAGTGGAATGAAAATAGGAGGGTAGATGCAGTAGTCAGTGACCGTCTTCTTTTTGATAGGTTATAGTGAAGTAAACATGAACCTATTTACACTTGTTTATTAAATGTGGTTCCGTGATTGGTTCACAAGTGGACAGCGCTAAATACAATTGTAAACTAGGGCTGCACCTATCGATAATTTTTTTCTTGATTTAATCTAACAATATTTTTTGATTAGTTGACTAATCCAGCAACTTATTTTCCATTAATTCTAAAGCTGAATTTTTTTTTATTACTCTAATACTAAAACAATCTATTTGCCCCCAAATAAATATCAACACTAAAAGCAGTGATAATAGTGGCATATTTAAAAATTAGTCCAATTTCCACATCAACGCTGTGTTATGATATCAACAGAAATAATAATAATTATAATAGAACCTATTTGTCAGATGTCTTAAAAATACTGGACCTCAAGCTCAAGCAGCAGACATGGACTGCATATTACTCTCAGGAATGCTTCATGTCCTGCAGGGTGCAACTCCGATGCAGCTGAACTTATTGTGATGAACGCACTTTTTGCAAATTGACGTATTTTCATAATCAACAATGTTGATTGTGTTTATGCATCGCCCTAGCCCTAGTGTAAATGACCACAAAGATCCATTGTAATCTAATCACGCTGATGTGTCCCGGTGCATTCCTGACAATGCATAACAGGAAAAATGTCAATAAGAATGCAGGATGCGTCCGTTGTTCTGGTAACAGTGCGCTGACTCTTTATAACTTGCCCATTATATCACAAGTTGGATCAAGTGTTGTGACTGTCCATTGTTTTGCCCTATAGTTGTATTTGATTCTGCTTACAGGAACTTTTTAAAGTTTAAGTTTTCTGCAGACATTCACTCATATTCCATAATACACTCTAGGGACTTTTGTCTGTCCGTAATTTCTGACTTTCTTTAATTAAATTCATTGAAATACAGAGGATCATCTCCTCCATCGCTACAATCAACATCGAAATTATTGTTTTAACACTTCTTTGAGAAATTTGTAATGCATCTCAACTTGTAAATATAACTTTTCTTGTAATTTGTACATTTTAATCTTTGTTTTTTTCAGTTTCTTTTATGATTGTTGCCATTTCATATGGGAGGTATCTTCATAAGCCATTTTTGGCTTCTACCCTTTTCTGCACAATGTTGAAACTTTTAAAATTCTTACTGTCTTTTCAATACACATGTATGTGCAAATAATAATAATAAAAACAATCTCCAGCTGTAGCCACAAAATTACTAACATGGCTGACAAGAGTGTGGATGTAATAACTTTGCGAGGGGCCCTTTGACCTTCTAGTGGATTTTAGGCAGTAAAGAAATCTGAGCACAAGTGGTCAACTGGGGACACACAATAGACATGGATATGGACTGGAATGTTTATCAGCTGTACACTTGCTTTTAGATCACCAAAACTCATTTCAAAACAAAGTATAAACAGGGTCCATAAGATGGGAGAGTAATAATGTTGAACAAGGACACATCATAAGCCAAGGGCACCACAGTTTCTCAGTATTGTGCAGCATGTAGTCACTGTGGGCTGCCAGAGTGGCTCAGGTGTCAAAATGAAAGCCGGAATTTGTTGTTTGTTAAAGTCCAACTGAATTTATATTACATATTTTTGTCAGCCACAGCATAAACATCTGCTCCATTTGTGCTATGGTCTCCTTTGAGTAAAAACTGAAACCAAGAGGAAGATATTTGTATTTTGTGTTTCCCATCTCTTCATGATGGAGCCCTCTATCTTTGCAATTAATTCAGCGGGACACAATTAGTTTTCTCCACACAAATAAGGAGAGCTTTATTACAGTAGCGCTGTTTAATCAGTCAGTGACCGTCATACCTGCTAACGTCACCCCAAAATTTTCTGCACTTGATGAAAGTACTGAACCCATTCAGAGACTTCTGAGGGTAAAATGTTCCAGGAACTTAATTCAGATCCTGGTCCCTGTTGTCGAAAAAGCCATGAGTTCCTCAAAAGGTTCCTAGTTCATGGGCAAAGTTAAAGCGGTTGAAAAGGGGATTGTCAGTCACAAGTAAGAGTAAAACGGCAGTCTTGTCTTTTGATTGTATTTTTAAGTTGGACTGTCCTTTAGATATCTGTTTTCAATCAGATTGTGCCATTTTAAAATGTGCCTATCATACATTTATTCTGATTGGGAAAACAGAAAAACAAGTGTGCTTCTCTGCAACATCAACTGTCAATTTTATTTATTTTCTCAAAAACGATCTTGTAAAAGTGAAAAAGTTCCTAGGAAGTCAAAGTGCTTGTAGTTCTGTTTGTTGATAAGAAGCGCATGAATGTACTTGCCAGGTGTTGTTATGTGTAATGTCATTCATGAATATTTTTAACTTTCCCCATCTGCTCATGTCTGATCTTAAAGAGCTGAGTTTGTTCATCTAATTGATTTGGTGGAAAAGAACAGTTTCTAAAACTTTTTGACTTAAGGGTAACTTCTGTAATTTTCATCCTATATCCTATTTTTCCATGTCTCTTTGCCTAAGTAAATAATCGTAGCAATGAAATAAGTCCAGAATTTGAAAACGAGCACTGCAGCCAGCACCTGTGAAACAGGCTGCAATTTACCCTACGGGACAAGTGCGCATCGTCAATGTCCACCCATTAAAATGTTTGTTTTTGCCACTGACAGCTTTAGATTGTTATAAGTGTCTGATAAATACATTAAATGCTTTTCTTAACATTTTTTTAACAAAGTCTTGCTCCAGGAGAAGTCTTATTCTGAAGTCTTGTGAGTTGAGTTTTTGCAGGAAGACAATAACAGATTAGATCAAGCAGGTCACTGAAACACAACATAAGAAAATAGGGTCCAGGGAGAAAAATAAATAAGTTTACCTTTTAAAATAGAGTCCTAAGTCTAATGACTTAAACATGAATGACTCATTACAAACTTTCAGTACCTCTGTAACTAAATACATTACGTTCAAATGTTGTTATGACTGGGAAGGTCTGTAGCTTTAGACCTTGGCACTTAATTACACAAAGAAACTGTATCCATATGTCTTTTTCCTTTGAAAAAGTCTGGAAGTTAACAGGCTTACATGATACGTTCTTTAATCCGCTTGGATTCATAATGAAACATGACAAGTGGGAGCAGCTTGTCTTTGTGATGAATGTCAAAAATCATGCTGACTTTAGTCATGTAACTGCTCTGCCTGGATTGCTGGGCAATACTGGCTTTTTCTCTTGCTGAAAATAGGAGGTTCGCATATCGAGATCAAACAGTTGGGAACACATAAAATGCCAGTTTTTAATTGCCACTCTTCTTCACAGTCTTTGCAGCATTTCTCTGCAGCAGAGATTCCTTGTAATTTGCCGTAGCTGTGTGATAATTGAGCCGAGCTGAATGTTCATTTGATGCAGATTTCAAAGGATGAGGTGGGCTTCATGTCACGCCACTTATGGTCTCGATTAGTCCAAGTTGTTCACTGCAGGTTGAAATGGGAGCCAAATGCCTTGAAGGTAAATGTGTGTCTCTAGATTGTGAAATTATGTACAGATGTCCACTATTCTCAATCTGTGACATCAGAGTGGGTGGGAGGTCTTATATGTCTGAGGAGACACAGTTCATAAAGAACAAACCTTCCGAAAATACTCACATTTGTTATAATGGATTAATGGTCGCAGTGTAGGATGACTCAGAAGTACTGACTCACTTCCTGAGGTGAATAATCATCTTGTGGGTATCCTGGGACAACAGCAAGTTGATGCACACATCATGTACCAAGACGGAAGTCAGTTTTTTTTGCATGCTACAGTTAGTCTGAACTTTTATCTGAAGTAATTTATGCGACATTATGTGTACACACTTTTGGCCTTTTCTGTACATGCTAAATCCTTCCATAACACATTTTCACCATTCAGTCCCCTATGATCAGACGGTAATGTGTTTTGCACACTATCAGTACTGTTTACAGATGTGAGTTCCTTCTGGAGTTTTGTTGGTAAAGGAAATCCAGCAATTGGGCGGCTGTGGCTCAGGAGGTAGAGCAGGTCGTCCAGTAATTGGAGGGTTGGTGCATTAATCCCTGGATGGTCTAGTCTGCATGCCAAAGTGTCCTTGGGCAAGATACTGAACCCCAGTATGTTTGTGATCCTTTAAACTGAAAAGCAGGTGGTCGCCTCATATGGTAGCCTTGGTCATTGGTGTGTAAATGGGTGAATGTGACTGGGGCATAAATGTGCTTTGAGTGGTTGAAAGACTAGAAAGGTGCCTATACAAGTGCAAGTCCATTTACCATTTACCATATACCAATGTCCAAATCCATAAATTCAGTCAGAACAAAATGTTACTGACCACATTCGAGTCTGACTGATATATTGGCAGACCCATAAAACCAGTCTGATATTGGCCTGTGACAGATATATTGGTATTGATGCATATGTTGTCCGATATGCATGGATATAAATTATTAGTATTTTTTTCCATAACCTATTGCAGTAAATGAAGCATTGGATAATTTATAATTATTCAATCTGCAATGAAGTTTAATGTTTCAGTGCACTGATGTCATTTTTGACAGTGAAGTTATCAGCATCACTCCAAAAATCCAGTATCAGTCAAGCTCTAGACCACATTTATATGCACAAAATATTCTGTTTTTGCCCAATATCCCCTCTAAATTGTTTATATGGCTAGTGAAAAGAAGTATTCTAATAACCGTTTACCGTTGCAACTTGTTTACATCAAAAGCTGAATGACTGGACCGACTTGTGCCATTTTGCTTTTTTGCATCAAAATAGAATATTTTTCTAAGTTTTGGTGGACTTGTTCGACTGTGCAAACACAGTCTTCCTCTTTCATTCCTTTAGTCATCGGTGAAATGGTCGGCGTTTTGATATTTACAAATAACCAAAAACCTGTTGATATCCTGTCGATAAGTCCGTCTTTATAATCTGTAAACAGGCAAGAGGCCATGTGTCACAAACTGGAGAAAACCCCATTCGAGATTGTACATATTCATAATGCTCTGTATACATGCCTAAAAACTGCCTCTTTTCATCCATCCATAAACACAACAACCACTCCAGGACCTGTACAACTGTTTTTGTAGTTGTTGGATATAAAGATGAGAACAGTGAATGTGGATCAAGTACACACCAGACAGTAAAAGAGCACAGCAGTTAAAGAAACCACAAGAGACCCATCAATGCTTCAGCTGCAGTGAGCCATTCATTCAAGTTCACCTCTTCAGCCCCATTTATATGAGCTGACAAATAACTCCATGTAAATAACATCAAGATAAGTTAGGGCCCATTGTCTGAAGGCGGTTAGAGTGTGGTGGAGCTTCACTGCAATAATTTTCTTAGCGGCTGTTAGGCCTGATGCATGATACGCTTCTGATATTTATGGATCTGGATCGAAGAGATGTCATTCAAAATCCAAACTGGTATGGCTGCAGGGACTGTATCAGAAAGAAGAATAGTCAGTTTTGAAAGAACAACCTGCCAGAATTGGGCAACAGATGAGCGTTCCCAAATCATGTGAAGAAATGTGCCAGGAGTATTTTAAGAGCATGAGGTGCAGGGGCATCTCTGAGATACAGCTTGGAAGGGTTCAGGTAAATTTTGTTCACAAAACTGTAATGAATCAGTTTATGGTTGAAACAGTCTTCCTCTATACTGTCTATAATTTCTCTATGCTTCAATAAAATACTAGTATGAGGTGGATATCATACCTTAAGATCCTTTTTTGTAATACCCCCTTTTCACCAAAATTAGTGCATTTACGCTGCTTTTTAAAACACAGGTAAACCCACTAAAAATAGGCTGTAGACAGTTGTCCCATTCCTAGTAGACCAGAGATGTTAACAGGGCTTTACAGCAGATGAGTAGGCCTTTCTGTGTGTGACAGAATGTTCCTGAAACCCGGATAACATGTCTTAATCAGAAAAGGCCTTTTTCAGAATTTCTAAACAGGAAATAATGTTTGACATGTATCATTTTTGTAATATTGTCATATTCAGAATAATAGTGGTGTGTAAGTATGCATGTAATCATAGTCAATGTCTAACCCTTTAAAAGGAATGGTGACAGAAAGTTGTAGTTTAGACCTAAATGCAATGCATGGCTTAAAACTTATCAGTGAAGGCGGGGTTTGTTGAGGGCTGTTTGATAATATGTATGTGAATCGGCAGTTTTCTACCCCAAAGTTATTATAAATAAATCGTTGATTGTGATTGGTCTATAGCATAGACTGCATTAATAATATAAGTCTATAGTGACTATCTGAAAGAGGGCATATCACCATAATTTGTGGAGGAGTCAGACAATATCCGACAATCGATTCTCCCCCGGTGCTTGTTTACTGGGACACAGTAGTCCAAATAAAAGGCCTGATAGATGTTGACAAGAATGTGCCGTTGTGTGCTTTCCTTTACTGGTTTGGCCCATTTGAGATCAACTCGGGCATTATGTGTCCTGTGAACTGTATTCCTGATCACAGATGTGAAAGAAACACCTTCCGAATCAAGTTCCCTGTAGTTTTAGCCAATGCCCAACGTATTGTAAACACCATGTTTACTTGCTGTAATTTCATAAATTCTCATATCATACAGTATTTTTACTCCAATTAAATTCCCTACACACCAGTGGAACACCCACACAGGTGTTTTCAATTTGCCTCATTATATCTCTTCTCAGGAGTGTGTGGGCATGTACAAACTCTGCTCGATTGACACCTCTCTCACTTTTCTGGCACCTGTGTCATTTTTTTCCCCAATGCTGCACTGAGTTTGGTGACTTCTTGTAGTTCTCTGCCAATTTACAACCAGAATGACAGAATACACCTGTGTGGGTCTGCAAGGCCTTTAAAACCTATATTGTGAATAAGATTGTTTGGCAGTGTTTCGTGAAAACAAAACCTGAAATATGCTACATCGTTTCAAGCTAAGTCACACAATGACAATATATTACCATGCTCAAGTGACTTGGGAAAGAATCAGTTTTGCAACACAGCAATAGCTGAATTATGTTAATAATGTTTAATAAGTCTTTTTCAACTCACATATCTTGCAGTAGTAACAACACTGTCATGTTTTCTAGTCTAAGTAAACTTGGTTCATTGTTTGTTTTTTTTTTGTTTATTAAGATCCCCATTAGCTTCTGTTTTAAACAGTAGCTACTCTTTCTGGGGTCTCCATTATTCTTATTTACAATATTTAATGTACAAGATTACACAAATACAGATAACACAGCATTCATACTCACAGTTTGATCTGGAAGTCTTTAGTTAGATTACAACACCAATACAATACACAACAATCAACACAAACTCAAAGACTGTCTGATACATACAGCAGCTCTACAGAATAATCGATGTCCTCCTCAACAGCTCATAAAATAAAATAAAATACCTGGAAACCATCAACTAAATCATAAGAAAAAAAATAGATAAATAGCTCAAAGTCAATTTCATATCCTCAAGTCCATCAAAAAGTATATATCACATAAAGTGTTCTACACTATTCCTTGTGTAAATAAATACAGTTTGTTGTTTATTTGTTAAACAACCTTTTTAAGAAATTATCTTGCCAGTTATTTGTCCTTTTACATGAATATAGTCAATTTTAGCTTACCTGAAAGTCTTTAGTTGTAACATCATTCTTTTTCTGTCTGTTCACAGGAGCAGTCTTTTTTCATCAGCTTTTCCTGGCTTTAAAAGCAGAAAGAGACACTTTGGCAGAAGTTTTGTTGCTAGGTAGCCACTAATCTAACATCAGCAACAGGATGTTCCTCAGCTGTTGAAACAAACTGTGCTCTACACTGCTTTGTTTTTGCCTGCACATGGCAAAATTGGACAAATAGGACTGAACTTGAAGGAATAAGCGTGTCCAACTTTGGAGAGGAATATGATGAACTGTGTTCTTTTTCTTGATTAGTTCATGAAAAAATGAAAGATGTACTTGATTTAATTAATTGGGGCCCGATCCAATGACTGGATCTGTCCCCTGCAGGTCTTTACAATAGACTTTAAATGACTTTTCTTTTTTGGCTTTTGGGATGGTTCCTGTGTTACAATTGTAGGGAAAACATGATGTAAATCTTGCTGATGGTGTGAGGAGCTGGTACCTTGGACAGCTCTTTTGCTGGTGACAGCAGCAAGCTCAAAACCTTGGTGGCTGGTCCTGGCAGTGGGTTATTATTTATTCATTCGAAATTTATTTTTTGGTCTTTTTTGCCTTTATTTCACAAGACAGTTTTTTAGAGTGAAAGGGGGAGAGAGAGAGGATAACATGCAGCAAAGGGGCAAATGCGGCAAAGGACGTGGGCTTATACATGAGGCAATCACTCTATCAGGTGAGCTACTGGGTGCTCCTATTTATTAATCTATTTATCTTTTGTTTTTGTTTTTTTGGGTATGCCTGTAAAACTTTACTAGACTTCCTGATTTGAGTTGATAATACCAGGAAAAGCACATGTGTGACAAAGTCACTTTTGCTTCTTTCATGTCGTATTGGAGTCATCATAATTACCATGGCAACATCCAAATTGTAATTCCGATTGAGAAATATTACATCCGACTGAGCAATCAATTATATGTCTTTGCCAGAGAAGTAAACAAATGTGGATGTCATTTTATGGATCAGCTAGCTTGCACACAGCAGGGACCTGGAACTAAAGCTCCTACTGTAAAGTGAATGCAGCAATTACTGTTTGTGTTTCCTGCAATGATATTAAAATGTCATTATTATGATGACCTTTAGCAGAAATCAACTCCAGTCAACCTTTTCCATTTTTTTTCTCTTTCACCTCCTAACTAGTATTCTACAGAAGGCTTCTTAGACTTATGCTATAGTCTTTATCAGTTTTATTGCTTCTATTTCTATTTTATTTGTGACATTGACCTAGGAATGAAGGTATACTGTATTAGACCACAGGAGAAAATCCTTGTTTTTTTTTTTTGTGTTCCATTCATCCATCCATCCATCCATACATCCATACATCCATACATCATGCGCATACAAGACTTCTACACATGTTTTATATGTGGAGAGATGATGGAGCGATACTTTACAGGATGGTGTCCCAAGTAGTGGGTGTTAGATTTTAAGTTCAACCTGAACAGGAAGTGAGTGCAATCCTGCTTCCTGCAAAGTGAAAGAAGAGGTTAAAAAAACCAATATCCTGTTCCTGCCTGCCATTGTGACAAACAGAGGAGGTCTCACTATTTCCCCCAACAGATGCATTCTGGTCGTTGTAGTTTCTTTATTCTTTGAGCATAAACAATACCACAGTCCCTTTTCTCTGTTTTCTCTGGTCATGTCGCACCAATTTCAAAAGTATTTGTGTCTTTCTACTGCATACATGTCCTAGTTTTATGTGAGTACTCTCTTTATATCCGTAAAATTATTGTCCTTTTGTTTTATTTATTTATTGGGCTTTTTGCTTTTATTATGATAGGAGAACTGAAGCGTGAAAGGGAGAGAGAGAGGGGATGACATGCAGCAAAGGGCTGCAGGCAGGAGAACCTGTGGCCGCTGTGGCAAGGACATTACCTTTGTACGTGGGGTGCTCCACCCTGTGAAAATTTAAAAGTTTAATGTGATGATACTGAATGGTTTTGATAATCTTGCGCCGTTACTTTAAGTTCTCCACATTACTGACATTTAATAAATACTGAATTTAAAATGCATCTTCATGGCTTTAAATGGAGAGCATTCCTATTTTTATTATTTGCTTTACATTTCTGAACAGGTGATTCAGGGAGAAATTCAGCACTGACTCTTACCTGTTGGGCTCTTGTCAGTATTTTACAATACTACAGGAGGATTGCCATTTTGTATTACACTTATACCCTCCAGATCAATTGGACAACGCAGAAGACTGCTATTGTTTATACACTTTGACACAAAGTGTGTAACAGCCTTTGTGTAAAATACCCATTGTGTGTTCCAGGACAAGTCGCACTCTCCTGTTGCTTAGTTTTACAATAAATGAGGTTGAAAACTTCTTATTTCGGTGTAAATTACTGAGTATTTACTGAGGCAGCCACCAGGAATATATCAGTCATATATATGTAGATGTATATTTCTTTTGTCTGTTTTGATTTCAGCTGTATAAAGAAGAGCAGTAAAAAAGTGACCTCTGCTGAGATGTTCCTTGACAGTCAGCAGGGCGATTGGAGCCACCAGAGAATTACAAGTTTTATATGGAAAACAGTAGGACCCCCTACCCGAGGACAATCACAAAGTCAAAATAAACACGCATGCCCACCTCGTCTATCTGTAGAGTCTGTATTCATGCATGCAGGCCACATGGTCTGTAGGCAGGCTTCATCTTCCATCATAGCCTCCAAACGCCCCGCTGAGATCTCAGACCAGCTCATCTAGGGCTCTGAATTCCACCAGACAGGCAGAGGAGCCATGGTGAGAGAGCAGATACTGCTGAAATAAGAAATGAGGATACACACACACACACACACACACACACACACACACACACACACGCACACACACACACACACACACACACGCACGCGCACGCAGACACACATACTATAGAAAGGAATTGGGGTGTAAAAGTGAAAACTACTATTCTAGACCCAATGTAACTTTCAAGTACCACATTTGGCATTTCAATTTTAGTGTATATTACTGGCGTTTATGTTTCTTAGTGGTACCATACTATTTAATTTCCTTGTGTACCACTTCAATTATGTCTTCTCAGCTGCCGCCAGCTGGTTCTTTATCCCACTTGTACTGACAGTACCCGACTTGTGGAGCCCCGGCATCTGGATGGATGAAGGAAGGAAGAGAAGGAGAGGAAGAAGAGAGACAATTTGCTCTTGTTATGGGTCTATTGTGTCCCCACATGCTCTTTTCCTTCTCTCTTGTGACTAGAGGAGGCATGTGTTGCACTGGGAGACAGATGGTTTAAAGCAGATTTCTTTTGGAGCCAGGGGGGAGATGGAGGGAGGTAGGAAATGAATGGAAAAAAAGTGGGAGGGCAGTGGGAGAGAAATGGATAGAGGTGAAGAGATTATTTTCTGAATCCGGAGCTCACCGTTTTGATATCCTTTGATTTAAGAACAGAACACACAGCCGTTATGGTACACAGGATAAAGAAACAAAAACATCACTTGAAGATTCTTAAAAATTGAAATCGAAATTAAATGTTTTTTTTTTTTTTATTCTAATTATTCTCTATCTTTAGGAATTATTTTCATACTGGACTTTTCTTTTGAGTGCAAAAGCAGGAAGTGTTGGTGGGTAGGCCTGTAGTGTATCTGACTTTCATATATGCGTCCGTGCACAGATACGACAGCAAAAAGTGATTCAAAAATGCTGAAGCCAAACTCTAACTCTAAGTGGATACAACACTGCTTTGAGCTTTACTAGGTCTTGCTTACCATAGGTGCTATTTTAGTTTAGCCTGTTAGCATGCTAATGTTAACTTATTAGCACTATGTACGAAGGACTAGTTTTGCTGGTATTTGGCCATAAACCAAAGTGGGGCTGAGCGATATGGGAAATAATCTACTTTCATTTATTTTTGTAGATCAATATTGCAATTGTGATTTGGTGTGTGTTTTTTAGATCCATTGTCTTCTGCAATAATTCATTTTACATCTTGATCAACACTAAATTGGATACAGTCATCATAAAACAGCTCTTTTGGCCACACCTGCTTTGGTGCTGTGCAAAAATGCTTAGGTGCCGCACCAAATCTGTATAATGGCAGCAAACACAGTGAATATCTCTGGTAGAACAAAGAACATATGTTTACATTAATATATGTCAGAAAAGCTACAGGTTAGGCTTGTGGCTGCTTGCTACATAACCACTGAAAGACTGAGCAGTCTTTGCAGAGACACAGCCAGACCTCACAGATGGCTTTCTGGCTAATTTGAATGGTTTATTGTAAGAGAAGAAGTAAGAGAGCTTTAAAGTGCTTTGTGAAGCAGGGACATATAATGAACACTCATTCTGAATATGCAACTCTCTGATGCAAAGCTATGAGGGGTTGTCGTCCAGAAATGAGATCTCATACATGACTGACTCGAGATGGTGGTCTTTTACTGATTAATCATGCAGCCCTAAAGTGCAGTTATTGCATGTAAAATCTTTCCTGGCATTAATATCCAGTCCTATACCGGCGATTAATAATACTAGTTTCAGTTGCTAAGTGTTGCCATGTTGAAAAAGGCCTCTATCTGAAAGTCACAACTGGCCACTGTTAGACTCCTGATTCATTTTGCAAGCTACGCAGCAGGTTGTTTCGGCCTCCAGAGTCACTTAATCTTGCTTTCATTCGCTGCATAAGTAAAATGACATTTCTCTGCTGCTGCTTCCTCCCAGGGGGTTGGTAAAATGGCACCCCAAATTATTTCCACATTTAACACTTTTAATTGAGCTGCCATGTGCTCCAGTAAGTGTTTCCCTCGTCCACTGCAGAAGCTCCGTTTTGGTCATCAGTCTGCAATCCAAGGCTGTCTGCAGGTTTGTGAGGCTTTCAGTGGAAAGGCTAAGCGCCTGGCTGTGATCTGAACTACCTACTGTAAAGGGGTTAATTGAATCAGTAATCTGTTTACACTTTGCCCTCAATTACTGACTTCATCAAATGCTTAGTCACTGTGGAAGTCAGGAGGCCCTGAGGCAGGAACTTAGCACATATTGCATTCAAACCATAGCTACTTGGGTTGGGCCGGTGTGCAAATTTTTAAACCGCTTCTTTAGTAAGCCAAAAACTGGACTGAACCAGTTTGCCAAATTTTACAAGGTGTCCCACATAACTCAGCAGCTGCTCGTCAGTGGAACATAATGTCACTGTGTCCCAGCAGAAAATGAACATCTGACTGTCACGTACCATTGCGCAATGCCATAGCTCTTATGTCCACACTGAATTCACTAAATATGACAAATATGACGTATGAAAAAAGCAAACAAACAAACAAACAAAGAACAACCCTAAAACAAACCACATAGCTATCAGCTGTGTGCTTTAGATCAGACTGGAAAAGTTACCATTTAAAATATGAGTAACATATTTGTAAAACATATGGAATGTTACTTTTTAAATGAGAAAACACATTTTTCTTATTGTAGTGTTGATTGGAAATTCAATAATATAGCTGACAGGAGTTAACATTAGCCTAACTTGTTTTAGGTGGCGCTTTCAAAGGGAGTGACAAGATAAATAGCAACACAGCGTCCAATGAAAGTTCATCTTAAACACCTGCAGTCAGTAAGGACAGCCATCCCGTTGGCTGCGAATCCAAAATGTTGTCATGTTGGTGTAGTTTTTGTCTTTTTAAGAGAATACCTTTGCCATGTCTCCTCAACACCCCAAAAAGTAAACTAACATGGTGTGCACTGCTCTTCTCCTTCCCCCCTCTGCTGAAACTTTTAGCTGTTAGAGCCAACTCTAACAGCTAAAAAAATAAACCAAAATTAAAAAAAGAATTAGCCGCACTTAATGCTTGATAAAAAAGTTACTTTAAAAACATATGGGAATATCATGGCTTTGATAATAAAACATGTCATGATGTGTGAAAGTGTTACATTTCGGGGGGGAGGGTGATCCCTTTTAGAAGTGTTGCAAAGTGCTATTAGAAAAGGGGTCACATAACAGTGCAGGCTGCCTTGAAGCTGCAGAGTTAGCAGTACAGTAACCCAGCTCGCTGACAGAGAGGCAGAGGGGGCTTGACAGGGTATGTCAGGGCAGCAAATAAATGTTTGAATGGGAGAGTGGGCCCAAAGAAAGGAGGCGTGCACGGGCAGACAGGCTGACACCACCCAGATAATGGAGCTGCCAAAGCTCTCCCATATTACATCTCACCTCACCAAAACACAATCACAAGAAAACACTTCCTTTTGCACACGCAGACATGCTCCTACACAAATACCCGCACACACAGGCGTGTCACATACATACACTCTCAAGATTTCTATTGAGCTCTTTAAGAAATGGATGTCTCAGAGTAAGACAGGGTTGGATAGGTGTGAGGAGAGGATGCTTCATTGATTAGAGGCTAAGGCAAAGGGCTCTGCTGAAAAACCACCTCTCCTTCTCCATGTACTGGTAATCTCTCCTGCCAGCTCTTAGAAACAGGCTGTAATTTGATAAATCGCTGGGCTGAGATGAGAATAGGCTTGACAGTGCGGGGGCCTCCCATCCTCTGACACCGATGATCTGATCCCTTTTTTACAGCACATTAAATATAGAGCCCTTTCTTCCATGGCTTCACGTTAAGAGACACACTAACGATTTGTGTTGCCAGGAAAGCAGTTGGATTAAAAAGGAAGAGGCCGCGGTTGTCACTACAGAGTGATGGCAAAAGAGCAGGCCTTTAGGCAGAGGTTAAATTGGTTTGAAACAATTTACATCAGTGATCCACCACCTTTGATCAGTAGTTTGTATTGACAGCTTCAATTGTCATCGTTCAAAAGGTTGTTGACATATTTTAGTCTAAACCAAAGTGGCGGGCCGAGCAACCGGCAGACCAACAGCCATTTATTATTTTTTTTTGCTTATTTAGTTTCATTTAGTTATCATTTTTTACATTTTGTGCTATGGAAACCAAAGAAATCTTCATCATAAAAAAACCCAAACATTTTAAAGTAGCCCTTTGAAACCTTAAAAAATTGGTTTAATTTCTTTCACAGACATGGTAAGGCAATGAGCAACAAAAGAGTAAATGACCCCAAAATTAGCAAGAAATTAGTAAAAAAATAGAAGAAACTTACCTTAAACTTACAAATAAAAGGAAAATAAAATAATTAAAAAAATCTAACAAACAAGAAAAAACAAGGAAAACAAGACTTGGCAAAAAGTCCTTAAAAATATATAAAATTCTTTAACACAATTTTAAATTATTAATTATGATAATTATAAATATTTTTTTCCCCCTAGCTTTTTTTAAAAATACAATTTTCTAAATCTACTTATTGCATGCCATTGGTCGAACATTTCTTACCAAGTTGCTCATTATTTTTTTCATATGATTTTGAAATAAATTACAGTTATTTTCTCAAAGGTTAAATACTTGTGAAAGGCATCTGAAAGCACCACAAGAAAAATAATGTTGCTCAAGGTTTCAAAGCATTAAGACATTCATTACATGTCCTTTGAATGAGCACAAATTTATGACTTTAACTTTATAGCCTTTAATATAACCTTCTTCCACATGGAAAACATCTGTTCAAAAAAGTGCTCCAAAAGTCTTGTTAATAATATTCATAACACCCTCCCTCTAATATATTTTTTATATTGCTTTGAAAAAAAATCAGCACGTGTCCTTTTAAACAGCTGCATTTATCTAAGTTTCTTGCCAAAAAGTACATTTTTACAACCACTGGCTACTGTTAACTGTTGCTGCTACCAACTTCTGTTTTCTCTGGGACGGCATGACGCTGTTAGTCTTGAACCCTACTTTTTATCCTGCACAAAATGGCTTTAAACATCAGCCACTGCTTTTACTGATTATCTTATTTGCTCATGGCAGTCAGTAAGGTGAACATTCATCATCAACAAATTTGATTACTGAAGTCTCTTATAAAGAAAAAAAAAGCAGAATATTCTTTGTTTTCTGTCTTTCAGAGGTGAAGTTTTGCTTTTTATCTTTGAAATTTTTTTTGGACTGCTGCATAAAATGAACTGAAAATAATTGTCAGTTGCAGCCCTAATACAATGCACAGTGTAACACCACAGAACCTGCAGCCTCAAAAGTGACCAGTGTGAGTCAACACCTCTCTGATAGTCTCGGGGGAACAAAATAAACTTCAAAAGCTGTAGCGTTGTTGCAAAAGTATTGCATTGAATTGCATTGTATTGTCCAGGTCTACCTGCGGCATCTTAATCATTGTCAGTGCACCAAAGTAGGGACCATGGTGTGTTCTTTTTTTATGCAGTTCTTTTTTTCCCTTTTCCTAATATCTGTGGAGCTTCATTTATTTCCACAAAACAATATCTTTCACTAGTGCTGGTTGAATTATGTACAATGCAGTCTCAGCTGCTGCACTGGTCACAATAGAGGCTTAGGTATAGGCATTAGGCATTTAGGCATTTAGTAAATAAACATGTCCAGCTTGCAGAATTAGAACACCTCTAGTCTTACTTAATCTGTGTGTATTGATTTAGTTGTTTTAAATGTGGATTATTTGATGTTGAGCCTTATTAAAGAACATTTTCTGTTGCTTTGTAAAAAAAAGTTTATCTCATCTTTTCCTAGTATTGCCTGAGAGGAGTATAGAATTTATGTACTGGCAGAAGGTATTTTCTGTAATAGTGGATTTGTTAATACAATTTTTAGTACAGTATACAGTATGTTGTTTGGGATACATATTTGTTAAAGGTGCTCCAAATAAATTTTCACAGTGTGAGGTGATACATGCACCACAAAACACTGTTGCATGTGGAAACTGTAAGACAGTAGGCATCCCAATTGCACACTTTGGTACTTTGTGAAAAAATGTGAGATTACTGACAGAAATACAAAATTGAAATGCTTACATATGAGACCACCATATTTCCATATTCTGCAGTCAGAGAAAAGATGTTTGCAACTGCAGCCCTTGTTAGAAACAAAGCTTAAACATATGCTGTCCCCAAGAGTGCTGATACCAGGCTGCAAAAATGTGTGTGTGTGTGTGTGTCCGCTTTTTCCTGCTGGCATTGTTTATTCTGTAGATCTTTTACTCAGAATGCACTGGCCAATATATATCTATCACTACACAAAAACAAACACACATATGCACAAGTCCGCCTACTTAGCACATGAACAATAGCAGACACAAAAAACAGCACAGCTTTAGTGTAAGCAGCTTTGTCTTATTATATTCTGGGCACCTGCAGTCAGTTTTATTTAATTGTTTAAACTTAATTCAAGGAAACTTGACTAAAAATGCAATGCATAGGGCTTATTTATTGTATCTATATTAGTAGTAGATTAAGATATATTTGTGTCCACATTTAAATGGAAAATATGGAAATGCAGTCTTTGTACTATGGGTATCTTTTTTTTTCCTCAGGTGCTGCTTTGCATAAATAATTCACCCATTACGTGCTGTAAAAAACCTCACCCAGCTATAAGTTTCTCAGCATCCAACAACTCAACTGAATATATGAAACTGTTTTTGTTATTTTTTTTTTACTGTGCAAATGTTTGACAATAAGTGAAAAGTAGTAGTAGTAGCCCCTTTTTGTAAATTCAGGATGACAAATAATCAGGAGAGGCAGGAATACAGCAGTACTAATAACATTTGGTGTCAGGAGCCAAGTGCAATGACACTGCAAATACAGGGGCTGAACGTTGTTATCTGTGAGACCATTTGGGAATTATAAATTAAAAAGTGATTTCACAGTGTACGATAGATTACCATAAACCACTGGGTGTTCTTGAGAATGATCACTTTCTGCCAAAATAACTGGCAAAGGTACTAGACAGTGAGAGAAATGTGACAGACAGCAAAGATTTAGGAAACAGAGACAGAGAGGTTTGAAGCCATAAAATTTAATCTAAACAATTTGTCTGTTGCCTGTTAAAATTCTGAATTGGCACAGCAATGCAGACTCTCGGGTGACTTCATTTTTATAGCACTAAAGGGAGACCAATTTGCAGAATATCTCTTTTGTCTACTGTGTCAGGATTTTTTAAAACTTACTTACTTGAAACTTCTCATAATGAACAAAAATAAATAGAACAGGGAGAAAAAAGTAGAGACACTAATTTACCTTGCCCTGGAAACTACTGCACATAAAGCGTGAAGGTCTGTGGATGGGTAGAAGGGGCAGTGTATGGGTCATACAAACTCTGGACTTTCACCCAGGAGCTCACTGTTCTTGTCCCATAATAAACCAAAAGTATAAGTAGCAATACCAAGCATGATGTTTTTTTTTTCAAACCTAACAACATTTTTGTTGCCTTAACCTAAAGAAGTAATCCTAAAATTCAGAACAACATGGTGCTGTGTACTAAGCATTAGTGTAGATTTCAAGAGGGATGTAGGAATCATTTTCCCTTCAGTATTTAGAATATGTGCATTTCTTACCCCGAGTAAAAATATGAAAGTAGAGGAAGACTTTGACAAAGATTCAGAAAAGGTGCAAATTGGTGCATTAATATTTACCAGAATGCAGGAAATGACATGTTTAATGCTCAAAATTATCTGCCAAAGGAACCCTAAACCCCTTGTTCAATATGTGCCCCCATAAATGTTAAAAAGAAGCCTGCACCCTTGGTATTTGGTAGACTAGGGTTTAGCTCTAATGGTTGAAATAGCTGGCTGTACTAACACAAGTCTCTGCACAGCTACACTCTGACAAGCAGACAGATGGAACCTAAAAACACAAAAACCAAAGAGTATTCTGCTGTCACTTTTTTGGCAAGAAACACACACGCACACACACAGACACAGAAACACACAAACACACACACACACACACACACACACACACACACACACACACACACACAATGTCTGTGAGGTAGAGGGTGCTCTCCAAAAAAAAAAAAAAACATGTCACCAATAATTTAGCAGTTGGCTTTAATTAACAGCGAGTTCCTTGTATGTAGTTTTACATAGTGTTTCTAACCCCCTTTACACCTTGCATTAAAATGTGTTTTGGCTAATCAGATTGCTACTGAATTGTGCTTGACCACATGAAAGTACAGATGTAAATGCATTGGAATCGCAATGAAGATGGATTGTGATCCAATCAGCCAAACCATCTCCAGAGATGATCAGGAATGCATTGTGACTACACTGAGCACCAGTTTAAATGCAACTGCATTTTTGACCAACATAAAACAAATGCATAGGCAATAATTCTAAAACAGTGATGCAGCAGCCATTAGCCAGTTAGTGAGCTATCAAGGAAACAGCAAGTAAGCTTATGGATATTCAAGACACTTATTTGTATGTAGTCAAGACAAAACCAAATGTCTGCTTTCAATTTGGTCCGACGAAAGTATACAAGCAAAAACTTCACAATGCATATCCCAATTGAGTTATTTATGAGGCAATAACAAAGAAAATGGTGGAAAATGGCTACAGTCGGTCCTGGATTGAGTGTTGGCCATCAATTTGGACAATGGAGACATTATTAAATGCCAGCTGTAAATGTAATCAGGTTAAATCTATCTAGATAAAACCTGTATACAAGATGTATTTTAATGCAAGTTGTAAAGAGGATCAAAACTCTTCTATCTTACTGCAAAATATAATTTGTCATACTTGACTGCAGCGTACAAGTATTTGTCGAGTTAGCTCTGTAGTCATTTACAGGAAATGGTGGCTGCAGGATTAAATGAGCCAAATGCCAGGACTTCAGAATCATGCCAAGAGTATCAGTGATGAAACTCAAGATCAGCACAAAGCCCTCCCTGCTCATCAAGTGCAAGCACTTCAGCTTCTCGGCAGTCTATTGACTCTTTCTCTGTGGCTTCTAGTGGCAGAATGCCTCATTTCACCATGCCGCATTAGCAGGTGATTGTGTCACTTGTGCAAAGGAAGACCATCTGGGGTTTGGGAGTGGGCCAAGAAAGTTTACATCTCTACAGTGTCACTTTGAGTCTGGCACACAAATCTGCATTCTGGGATGACAGAGGTAATGGAATATATTAGAGGTGTGTGTAGAGTGTGTGAATGTGAAAAATTATTTGTGTGTACAGGTGAATGATTCTGATTCTTGACCGTGAGGTGTGCAAAATACTCACTACAAGAGATTTTATCATTCCAACCTTTCCTGACATTTTTAGGATTATTTATTTACAGTTTTAGAGGTGAAGACCTGAATCATCAGTCCATTATAGATGGAGTCTGTCATCAATATTTATAATAAGAGGAAAATCCTTTTAGGCCCTCAGAACACCAAGTATAGGTTATATTCTCCATTCACCTGCATTTTTCCCCCCAATACTGTAGATAAGCAAATGTACATAGTATGATAACTGTCAGTTTTTATACCAAGATATACCTTGAAACCAGTATACCGCTACAACCCTATGAGGGGCACAGCTAAATCTATGCACTGTTTATTTGTTTTATTTCGGAGGCAAAATTCTGCTAAGGAGGAGGATGAGTATTAGGGTTAGAAATGTCATCATTATACAATATAATATCAATTCTTTGGACAACAATACATTTTTTGCTGAAATCACAAAGTCGGCCATGATACAATTTTAATTCAATTCAATTCAGGGGTTTGTAATTGATATGAGACAATATCATATGCTCATTTAACACAATCTGTTGTCAAAATGAGCAACCTGTTTTTCAACCATAAATGATTAAAAACAACATAAACAAAACAAATCCAAATAATTGTAAACGCAGGTTGTGTCAACTTTGAATAGACTCCATAAAGACATATAAAAAAAAATGGTTTAAAGAACACCTCAAAAAGGATAAATTCTTCCCAGTTGCTGTCGCAGTTTGTAAATAAAACAATTTTTTTTTCGCTCGTTTCGCCAGTGTGTAGGTTTCTTTGAAATCTAGTGGTTTTCGGTTGCAAACAGAAATCCCTCCCATGCACCAAGCGTGAAAGAGAACTACGGCTGTCGATGTGGAAACACAATTGGAGCTATCTAGAGCCAGTGTTTAAATTTTCCTTTCTGGGCTTCTGTAGAACAACATGGCTGACAAAAGGCCCGTTCTAAAGTAACGAAAACACAACTTCTATTTTCAGGTGATTATAAACAAATCAAATTATAGTTATGAATATTTTTTCTGCCAATTGATGCCCCTAAATCCTAAAAAATAGCCCAGCCACTTACAGACTTCTCCTCTACTCATAGCTTAACGGATTACCTGTACTTTTTAGACATTTTCTTTCTCATTGCTGGTTTAAGTCACTGCATCTCCCGACAGAGCAACAGAGTTAAATTTCAGCCCGCATCCATGTTTTTTTCAGCCTAACAGAGCAGCTAATATTGCCGTAATGAGAAGTTACTGGAGTGAGATTGCTGGCCAGGTTTGTCATGTTTTTGAGTATTTTGTCTCGTGGCTGCATTATTAGCATTTGGCACATGCTTTGTCTGCTGCAATGTCTTCTCTCCGAGATCCAAAATATTTCCACTCTGCTGATTTATTCCCAGGAGTAAATATTCTCATCTTGGCTGCTTGCCATTACCTACCTGGCGCAATAGCAAGTGGTGACACAGATGGGAATTTCAAAGTAAAGGCGTATTTTAAAGATGATGATATGGATAGATGTTTTCAGTTTGCATCAATGATTGGAATGGATGGATTCTGGATCATTGAATCAACATGTATCAATCAATCGAAGAAATGTTAGAATATAAACACTGACATATAATATGGATGGATGGGTTTATAGTTTTTCGAATGTTTGGGTTATACTGCACAACCTTTCTGGAATAACTTTATGGTTATTTTTTCTTGTTTGGACTAAAACAAAGCTTCACTAGCTAACAGCTTGACTGACAAGTAATATTAAAAGTGCTAACAGTAACTTAACAACACATTAATAACAATTCACTCAAGTATGCCCTTAAGTAAGCTGCAGCTGTTTTTCAGATATTTGATCCCTGAACTTTCCTTCTCTACGAGGCTATTTCCATCAGCCATTCTCAAAGCCTGCTCTGTCACTGTGGCATTGTGCTGCAGAACAAAGAAACCAGCGAGCAAGCCTTCATTATCACTTCAGGGACCAGAATACACATTCCCCCAAGGAGGCTTGAAAACACAGACCTAAAAAACAAAAATACCATCACAGATAAAATAAGTGGAAAAAAAAATTCCAGAGGAGAGTAGATGTGGTGCTTTATGTTGAGGAGAAGGGGGTGTATTAACAGCTGCAGCCGCATCTCCACTCTGAGCTCAATAAGGCCATCACCACAGGGATTTCCAATGATCAACTGCACACAGCTAAAAATGCCATGATTCATTTCCATTAATAAACTATTCGTTGTTTTCAGGGCTGCATCAAGTCTCATCATGAAATTCTCCAAGGCCTGATCCATCTCGCTGAACTGTTCACACTTAACAAAGCCCTGAGAGCCGGGTCAAAGGCAACTTTCCAAAAAAAAAAAGAAAAAAAAAGCTTTTCATTCGCTGTCGTCTTTATCCTCACTAAGAGCAGTGTTTCAGTGTCAGCACCATAAAGAAAACAATACCACATTCAAACCTGTTTTAATTGCACCAGTCTAAATCATAAATCACATTGACGTACACACACACACGCATGCACAAACACACACTGGATAATTCTTCTTGGTTTATCTACACTTACCCGATGACAAACAAGCATGCAGCATGCCAACACAAACACACACTGGCCAGTACACACTACAAATGTGGACAATATAACTCAAGAGGCCTTGCAAACCCTTTTCCCTTTTGTACCTGTCAGAGTGGACTCATATTGTAGCCAAAATAAATTTGGCATAAATTATTGATGGAGCAACAATGCTTCATATGAAGGGGCCTGCACATGGTTACAGTCAGCCGAAAAGAAATGTCAGTGAGTTTAAAAAAAGGAGATTTTATTGAACATAAAGCTGTGAGATAAAGAATAAAAGTACATATGTACAGACAGGTGAAAATAAAAGGGAAACTTAAGTAAATGAGTGGAGAAACAACCAATGCAGATGCTTCCGCACAGGTGCACTGCATGGTTAAATTAAGCAATTAACATCCAGTCATGCTCTGTGGCATGTGTAAAAGTGATTTGTCACCAAAACTCAACCCAATTCAACACCTGTGGAAGGTTTTAGACTGACATGTCAGACAACGCCCACCACCATTGTCACTGAAACATCAAGTGAGGGATTATCTCATTGAAAAATGGCGTTCATCCCTTTTGTAGAGTTGTAGAATTAATGCCAAGGTGCATTAATGTTCTTCTGGTGGCACTCAATGGCCAAACACCTTATTAGGACACTTTATGTTGTTTTTTTTTTTTTATGCAGGTGCTGGAGACACGGACCGCCATTCACCTTTTGTCTTAATCATTCATCGTTTGACCACCTTTTTCAATATAGTTATAATTGTAGTTTATTTGATATGGACATCACAGAAGCATGAAACATGTACTTTTATGTTCAACAACCAGATACCCTATCTTAAATGTTTGTAACTAAATGCTAATTTGCAACACCTGTCCACAGAGAGCTTATTTTAAAAACGAATAAATAGAATAGAAAAAGAAAAGAAGATGAATCCATTAACAATGCCAAAATAATTGCTTTTTAAATACTACATTGCTTGTCAGCAACTGGTCATATGGTAACTTAGGAGGCAATTTAGCCTTGTGTGTTCAGATAAATTTTGCATGCAGTTAACACAGCAGTCATGATTTTCTTTTAATGAAAACTCATCTCCTGGCTTTTGCTCCTGGTGTTCTTCACTACTGTTTCGGAAGAAGGAAATAACAGGAGTAACAGACAAACCTGCTTCCTGAAGAGTGGTTCATGTGGATTTTGAAAATTGCCTGATACATTTTTGGAAAAGTAAATGACAAATAAACCTTAAGAAACTTCAAAGTGTCACATTTAAGAATGGACTTTGGCTGAGGCTCTGTCATTTAATCTGCAGCCACCATCAGACCAAAATTTCAAGTCATCTAGTACTTTGATTTAGGATAAAATACCTGCAAAACACATTCAGCCTTAGCTGTTTGCTAATAACAAAAGTCACACAACCCCAATGCAACCAGAGGGCTCTTTCTTTGCATAGACCAGCATGAGTCCACAGACTGGAGATAGTAAAACTTCAACTGTTTCAGTGGTTGCAGTAAAATCTGTTTTCAAAATTTACCTTTTCCCAGTTTTTCTGTGCACACCCTGCTCTGCGTTCCCCAGACTCTTCTTAAAGAATAAAATCATTTTTGTACAGTGCAGACCTACAGTACATGAGGGTAATGAGTGCAGTGTAAACCCAAGATGAAGGGCAACTGTTAGGTGGTGAGTTGATATGTGACATCAGCGGTGTAATTGGTGATGCTCGCCGCAGCCTGCACGTCTAAGGGAAGAAAAGGAAAGGAGCGAAAGGTCACGCTGAGGATTATTGGGATAGCAACGGTATGAGAAATTTGAAATTGGATAACCAGTGATGTATTGGCATAGGGAATGTCAGTGGAGATGGTTTGTAATGGTTACAGGGGTCTGCTCCGTTCCACCTGACAGCAGCTGTCAGTTAGTTAGTGAGTGTGAGTGCAGAACCAGAGATCTCTGTGTCAGCAAGAAGAGCACCTGGCAGTTCAGTGTCGAGGACACGGGCTAAAGTCGAAGAGGGTTAAGACTGAGGAGTGAAAGGCAGCTGTAGCAGTTTGGAGCTCCTCAGTGGCAGAAAAATCTC
Source organism: Plectropomus leopardus (assembly GCF_008729295.1). Lineage (NCBI taxonomy): Eukaryota > Metazoa > Chordata > Actinopteri > Perciformes > Serranidae > Plectropomus > Plectropomus leopardus. The sequence continues at coordinate 17,618,336 of NC_056482.1, forward strand.
AGTGGAGCAGAATGGGGGGTTTGTGGTCCGGTGCGATAAGAATGTCCACTGAGGTGTTGGTAAGCAGTTAGGATTTTTGGAAAGGAATAAAACAAGCAAGCTGTGTGTATGCTGCTAGACATTAAAATGGTAAGGTTAATTTATTGCAGTGTTGGAAAAGTAAATGATTACGGATGATAATTTGACAAAGGCTTACAGAAAATAGGACAGACAGTCAGTGATGGCTTAGAGGAGTAAATAAGGGGTTGAAGGAAGGCCAGCGGGGCGAGTGTTGACCCTGCTGGAGGAAAGCAAGCTCTGGGAATTTGTCTGTAGAGAGATCAGGCTGTGAGACAGTCTGTTGGGTAACAACAAGGCATAGTTTGGGGAATGACAGTAGCGCCGGCGGCTCAATAATACTAGCTGACAGAAGCTGACAGAATTGATCTGAGTCACTCACACTCTCAACTTCAATCAGGTCTCTCAGAAGCTGCAGAAATTTCACTTGAAATGAAGAATGAATACCACCAGAATGCCTCAGACCATAACATAGAGAATATGTAAAATACATTATATGGTGTTGCAAATTTAAGCGTGATTTCACATTAAGCACGATTGTTTCTTAGAGTCTGGTACCCTAGTGTTCATATTAAGAAAATGAACCGGACTTTGGGGTTGTGTGTCGGATCCGGGCCTGGGCACTTAATGTGAAACTAGTCTTAAGATGATTTGTGTAGGACATTTTATACATCAGAGCTGTAAACTTTTGGTCGACTGGTTGGTCGATGTGCTCTTGTCCAACCAATCTGTTTGGTGAGACAATTGCTGGTGTTACTTTAATAAAGCCTTTCTTTTACCAGCTGGAAATGGCAGTTGTTGTTGTTCAGCACTTGCATTTGTCCACTATGATGGTTGGTCTTTGCGGCATTTGTTCCTACCCTTCTCTACTGTAATTGGACGGCTGGTGACAGGGACAATTACTGTGATTTACCCAAAGTAAAACTTTTTTCAGTTATCATTTTCAATTAGAAAATGGATAAATAATTACAGTGGAGATTCAGTGTAGGATTTTTTAACTATGGAACTAGTGCAGGAGGTTATAGAGAAAAGTGTTACAATGCGCAAATTATTTTCTGATAATATTACCTCAGAGATCATATTTATTTTTCCCTTGAGTCTCTACTCGCCTGAGTACAGATTTCCAATTGTCTGAATACAGAGTACACAACACTACCATAGAGTGCATTCACTGCACTGGTGCCGCTTTAGTTAAACTAGTGATAACGTGTTTTCTCCCCATCGATTGGTTGGGGATAGGGGTGGGTGATATATTGAATATACTCGATGTAGCTTGTAGCAGCTTGTTCCTCATGAGATATATAAAATGACGATATCAAGAACACTGGTTGTGAATTGTCACGTTATTTTTGTAAAGCCACAGGCCCATATTTAACTTTACACTAAATGCTGAAGAGAACTTTAGAGCGGAACCCTTAAGTTCACAGCGAAAACTTAAGCTGGGTGCTTAAATAAAAGCACACTTGGTTCTGCTTTGATATATTCATCCTGACAATACTTTAATTAACTTTATTGAAACTGTACTTTATTAACTTTATTATAGCAGCATTTTATTGAACTTTAATAAAATGGTACTTTAACTTTATTATAGCAGCATTGTATTTCACTTTATTAAAACAGCACTTTATTTAACTTTGTTACAGCAGTATTTTATTAAACTTTATTGAAACGGTACTTAATGACAGTAGCCCCTCTGTCTTTGTTCTAACAGTAGTTTAATAATTTTGTATTTTAAGGAGACTACAGTACTTAAAGAGATTTCAATATATCTAATTGTGAATCTTGTGCGGCAGTATAGCCTAATAATATTGCAGTATTACTTTTTAGCCATGTCGTCTAGCCTTAGTTTAAGAGTAGGTAGAATTTCAGTCAACCAAGGTTTTCTTTTTACAGCCCTACTTTACATGATGCACAAATCACACGCAGCACAGGTTAAATCAAAGTTAGTTGCAACAACATTTGAAACATTAACTTCCTCTGTGATGATCACATCAAGTGTGTCCTTGATTGTGGGTGGTCACATCTGAGTCATTCCAAATGCACAACAAAGCATAATAAAAGTCTGCAATTCCTCCTCCTCTTCTTTCACTTCTGACCTCATCTATAAAATTTAAATTAGGAGAGCCTGGTTTAATAAGAACAGCTGTGCTGCATCTTTTATCTAACCAGGTCTTTGTTAAGAAATTAAGTCAAGATTAAAAACATTAATAAGATTGTTAATTAAAAATAATTTTACCTATCATTAAGTACAGCCAGTATAAGCTTCTATCTGACAGATTATGGCTGATGAGGAATGGGTATCAACTTTGAAGAACTTAGGTAAATTAGGTAAATCTTGTTAACTCTACTATTTGTCAAAATGAGGATACCACACTATTCTGCTTCTTAACCGTGATGGGACCTGGATGAAGTAGGATGAAGTCAGTACCCAATAGAGGAATGAAGAGGGATGTCAGGGATCCGTTTATGTCCAAGGCATCTTCTCTCTTGTCTGCAATGCCAGACAGATTTGCTTGGTCTTGATTTGACTAGCAGTTAGGCTTGGGCAGTATCTATATTTTTAACTTTATACTTTCCTGGAATTTCACTGGGGTATACAGTATATGACGGTAACAGAGTGCCAACCATGAATGACCAGCAATTTCGCTACGTTCTGCAGGCTGTCTTGCCATTCATTTTCTGTCCACTCAATACACATGTGCTTTTAATTGTGGAAATACAGTAATTATAACAGAAGGTGCTGCCAATGTGAACACACACTGCTCAAGCATGCAGTGTGGCCATGCGTAACCTCCAGGGCATGTAATGTGCACTGCATGGAAAATATCCTCAATACAGCCTCATCGGTATGTTATAGTAAGTTAAAAGAAAGATGAGGGTCCGTATTTTTTATGGTATTTAAAATCATGCCGTCGGGATTTCCAAATACCCCTGTATACTGTAATATCGGGATACCGCCCATGCCTGCTTGCAGTGATAAGAGATGTTGGACTGCAACATAGTGGCATCCAGTAGCATCACATCCAGCTCCTTCATCTCTGATCTCAACTTGTTAGAGAGAAGGGAAACAAGGAAAACATTTGGTGACCTCGCTGGCCTTATCAGTCTAACCAGCACAGGCAGGAGGGAGCTGTTTTCTCTTTCTTCCATTGTCATTATCACCGAGGTTGATGTCACAGAACACGCTCAGTTTGGGTGGAGGCAAATGACATGGCAGAGCTCAGGGGGTGAGTTTAATGCCAGCATTAACCAGCTTCTCCATTCTGTCAGTGAGTCCCAGGAGGGGTGAGGTAAGGGAGAGTGACGGGAGGAAGAATTGGTTATCAGCATGTTGGCATAGAGGCTGTGATGATTCGTCTTTGTGGCACTGAGGCTGCTGTGTGACAGGGCGCATCATATTAGACCTGGTCGATGGGTGAACTGAAAATGTCCATCAGTGCTTTAACTCCCTATCTGTTTGAGTGGAGGCCAAATGCTTTGAAAAGATGCCTACATCCCCAAACCAGATCAAAGTTATCAATGTAGTTGATCCCTTTCAGACCACAGGTTTTGCTACGGTGATAAAAGTCTGCCAGACCTGATATCCCTCTGTTGACCATTGGTGGTGGTTAATAAACAACTGGGCTTTCAGTTTATCAAATCTGTTTAACTGCATTGAAATCCTGCTTTTACACTTCTGATTGATCTTTGCAAACATTATTGGCTTCCACATGCAGAATAATAAATTAATTTGTCAAAACAGAGGGGGCAGGGTACTTCACATTACATGCTTTATACATGGGGGGGGGGCTTTTACTACCTAATACTACCTATTCTTACCTCAGGTTGCATTTCATCTCTCTTCTCAGGATTCTGTCAATGGTCAACTTGTTTTCATTCCTCGGCTGTTATCTCTTTGTCTTCCTTCCTATTATTCATCTCTTTGAGCTTCAGTGTCCTTATTCTTTTTTGTTTAGTGGCTCCCTCTTCTCTTTTATCTCCATGCTATTTTTCCTTTTTCCTTGTAGTATAAGAAACACCATCTGGGAGCATTTCTAACATTGCTGGCAAAAGGCACAGCACCATGCATTTAACAAATTGAGCAGCTCATTTCAATGTTAAGCTTGAGCCATGGATATACTCTTAACCGCTGAATGTTAGCCTGAAATTTGTCTCTACTCTTGCGTTGCCTTAGTAACCTTACTAATACTAGTCTGAGAAAGGATTACATTTGTTAACGTTGACATCACTGGCACTGCTGTTCGTGGTAGTCCTTCCAAGTTCTAGTGCTTTTATTTGTGCATGTTCCACTTCAGATGTAAATAAAAGCTTAAGCTCATGGTAAATGTTTGAATGCCTTCGAGTTCACATCATTGAAAGCTTTATATATGCTAGTAAAAGATGCTGGAACAGCACAATGGTTAGTAGTCTTGGACTGAGAGGGAGCTAGTGGGCTTAGTGTGTTGTTCAGGGTGGAAGTTGCCTGGTCTGATGCAGCGCTCCGGCCAGTCCTCCCTAATTCATCACTGCAAACAACGGCTACACATAAGCTTGTTAGACATTGCTGTAAATATCCCCACACTCATTCAAGTGGTAGATTTGTGGGATTTATGTGGCATTTTTTTGGTGTTGAAATATCAGTTGAGGGATTTTTTCTTTATGTCAGACCAGAGCACCTGGGAAGAAGTATGTTTTAATTATCTTACCACCTATAGTCCATCTGTCATAGTGGCATCTCCTACAACCAGTTACAGGTTGAACTCTATAGATAAGTATTTTCACCTTCGCTCCATTTTTCATACCTTCCTTGCCTTTTTCTGTTGGCTAGATCTCTTTATAATTCTCTTTTATCCATTCTTATCAGCTCCCATCTCCATTTCTTTCTCATTTGAGATTTATTAACAGTTCAAACCTGTTTTCTAGTTTTGGCTAACTCACTTTTCCAGGTGACTGTGGTCAGTGTTTGTGTCCTGTGACCGCCCTCCATCTGTCCAGGGTCGTTGGCTGAGCTGAAACCATATATGTTGCCCTTCTGGAGACCATAGTTTTGCTTAAACAGTTGGTTGAAATCCCAGTCACCACACATGAATGTTTCACTTTCAGTAAATCTGGGCGACACCTGTGGTGTCATTTAGAGTTAGTTGTCCATTTAAATCACATTCAGTTGAGTTTCACTGAGCTACCTCACTGGTGGGAGAGTTTTATGGAGTTCACAAGTCTCCTACGGTATAAATATTCTTGTTTGAAGTGCGACAGACTTCTGTTGTGCTATGACAGTCTGTATTCTTCAGATGAACACAGAGACATGGTTTTGTCTAAGGCAGTGATGTTAGTTGTCCAGTGAGTTGCTTTTGCTTGCAACCCCAACTTGATGAAAACAAGAGAAATGACAAAGGTAGTAGCACCTTCTCTATTTTTAATCACAGCTTAAACATTAAAGTATGTTTGATTGATTGCTTGATCATCGCTAAGACCATATAGAGATGCCATTGTTAATTTGGATGTTGCACAGGCTTTTATTTTTTACATTAGATGTATTTTATTGACTTAATCTGAAAACACACTGCTCTCCAGAGGCACAATTTTAAAAAAGCATCATCATCAAAGTGCTCTTCTTTTACATAAAATGTTTACAACACTTACACTAACCTAGGCACATCTCCAATGTATAGGTCTTTGGCTTTGCTTTAATTAAGGTGCAAATTATTTCTGAGTATATCCATGGTGAGTGGATAAGACAAGTTGCGTAGGAAATGCCGCATTAACATGTAATAAGACTGAACTAAGTAACCTCTAATTAGGTTGCCCTTTTAAAAGGGGAGCATGTCTGTGATCCTGTGGAAAGAGACTAATTGTCTGAGAGGGTTAGAGGTGTTTTACAGCTCTGGTGCTCTTGGCCTAGAACCTTTTTAAGAGCTGATTATGATACATAAATGATACACACAGGTATTATTACAGTGTGTTAAATGCATATGATAGGAATGTTAATTATATTTAACTTTATTCCTGCTTCCACTAGGTACAATATTACTTTTTTATAATTTGACTTCTTATCTTCCACTCACTGCCTCTTTACCTCTATTGATGGGATCTTAGATGACAACTTAAAGATTTTTTTGTGCTTTTAATAGCTTGTAAGCCTCAAAGAAGCCTTTGTTAATTAGCCTAAGTCTGATACTCACAGGTATTATTATTATAGGGTGCTTAAAGCAGATGAAAGGACTGTTTATTAAGTTTATGTTATTACTGCCTCCGCTGGATACAGCTTCATTCTTTATGGTTGTCAATTTGACTCTTCAGTTGTCTTTCTCCCACTCATTGCCTCTTTACCTCCACTGATGGGAACTGATTTGACAACTTAAAGATTTTTTATAGATTTTCCTTTCCCCCTGTTGTTGTATTTCAATGTTCTGTGTGAAGCACCTTGAATTGCCTTGTTGCTGAAACGTGCTATACAAATAAACTTGCCTTGCCTTGCCTATACTTTCAATTGCCTATACACCTCAAAATAGCCTGTGTTAATTAGCCTTTGGGGTGAACTTTTGTTTTAAATGTATGTAACTCTGTAACCATTGATTATTATTTTTCAAACATTAAAGTTTAAAAACCAAATGGCAAAGATACTTTTTACGTGATCATTTTGTAGTACACAGATAAATACCGCTCATACATTAGATAGAGAAAATAAACAAATACCTGAATGTATAGGTGGTTTTGAGTGGTGGGATGATACGTGCATGATAGCTTATCTCTCCTGCTTCAGCTGGCAGCTGCACCCACTGTCAACAAACCACAGGCACTTCATTTTGATATTTGATGAAGCCACTGTCTGTGTACTCACAAAAACCAGTCAGATGAGCAAAAGCAGACAGACCGAGAAAAGAATACAACAGTCAGACCAATGAATCACACAGCAGCATGATGGAGAAGAGTCACCTTCAGTTTTAATTAGTCCAGCAGCCAATTTTGAAAACAGAGATAGAAAAGGGATGGACTTGACTAATGCTGATCTATGACAAAAGGGGTGAAGAGGTCGGACTTTGGGTGTTCACTTCAGTTTGCTCATTCACTGTTGTGGTGCTTTTTCTGGGAGCCAAAATGCCATACACCGTAAAATCAACTATGTTAACTAATCTCCACCTTTAGGGCCGTACAAACTGTAAACTGGACTGAATTTTATGGAACATTAAAAATGAAGGGATTAACCCATACATTATTGATGTGATTGTCTATTGACTTTCTTGATAGTGTTTTTCTGAATGTGACTAATTTCTTTTTTGATTTGTAGCATCAGAATTTAAATTAGTGTAAAAAAGTCTGCTTTATGTGAGATCTGCAACTGAATCAAAGGGGATCGCATACATAATAACATCAACATAAGGAGGGGAAATGTACGGGCGAACAAAAAATCCTTAAACCAAAATCATCAGACTGAAACCAACCCAAAACTCAGCTCTAGGATGAATGAATGCAATTATATTAAGCTGACATGTCTCCAGAGGTATTGGTATTAGTTATCTACACACTTTCATTTCAGATACCAGATCAGACACACATGCCTCCTCTTTAATAACATCATGCATGGATCTGGTTTTCTGGAGACGGAACAAAAAACGTAACTACAAACAAAACCAAACCGAAACCAAGCAGCACTTTACAAAATGTTACTATACACATAATATCTCCAAATCAAACTTTGCATTTATATACAATACAAAATTGCTTTGAACTCTTCTCTCCTAGAATCTATAATTGCTGACGTGTGGTACAGAGCATACAGCAACTCTTAAAAAAAGCGCAAAAAAAGTACAACAAATACAACATTAAAACATGATGAATTAATAAAGAAAACTTCAATCAAAAGTACATGGCGCATAGAAAAGGAAACTGAACCTCAAGTAAAGACAAACAACATACATTTAAGTTAAGCAACAATATCAAGTTCACATTTTCCCCCTCGTAACTATGCTGTGGTGTCGTGGCAAATCATGTCTCGTCATGGTCTGTAGCTTTACCCTTTCTGGGTACTGTCATGAAAACAACAGAGGCTGAACGCATTATTCTGTTGTTATGGTGAGAAGCAGTTCAACAGCAGCCCCAGTCCGCACACCCTTTATCCTTTCCCCCAGCCAACCATCATTCCCTCCTTATTCTGAAGGCATTCAGGTGAGTTTCTCTTTAGTTCATTGAAAACACCCAGCACTCCCTATGCAATGTTCTTAATTGCATTCTCATTAAGCTTTTCCATGTAGTTCCTAAGATCCTTTGAGTCCCCAAGCTCGATGTCCGGACATACCCATTTTATCTCACTGGTCTGCACTAGTGCTAATGGACTGAGCACAGGACATCCATTACTAGACTTGACATTGGAAAAGGTGGTGAACTTCACCCTCTTTCTCTTGGTGGTGGGTGAGTTAAGCGACTCATTCCTCCCGCTCGAACCACAGCCTCCCACACCAGTATTACCACGCTGGATGCCTCCATTTAAAAGTTGACTACCCTCCTCTAGGGTACCGCTCAGCTCGTCTTGTTGCTGCTGCTGCAGACATAACCCTTCGTCTTGGCCCAGCCAAACCCAGTCATGGGCATGGGGCATTGCTTCTGGGGCCTCCAAGGACAGTTGTTTGCTACGGTACTTATATGCATACGAGATGCAGTTAATGAGAAAAACCAGGATGGCCAGGCAGAAGACTCCCAGCAGGGCGTACATACCAATCTCCAGGTCTGTTAGACCTCGCTTGGATGGTAACAAGTCGTCATCAGTGCTGCGGCTACGAGGCAGCTCTGCCTGGTCTGGATATTCAGAGAATTCATTTGGAACCCTTGCCCCGCTGTCCGCTGATAGACGGCCCCCATTAGGCCTTACTGGGACGTGGCCCCTGATGGTAGTCGCTCCACGGTTGATCAACCCAGTTTCCATGTCTGCGATGGATCCGCCATAATATGGAGGATCAGGACGTGTTCGTCGATCTCCCGGTTGTTTGTATTGCTCCTCTGGCTGACCAAACCTTGTCTGTATGTTTGCCATTCCAGTGGCTAAGACAGTACGCCGTTTTCCCCTCTGGCACACCTCAGATTGGCTCATTTCAACGCGCACAAGCAAACCCTGGCCTTCCCCCTTGGCAACAATGACAGGCCACTTCCAGGCTGCACTATGCTGCACTGCCACCACCTGTTCATCTAAAGAGGTGGCTGTCAGGGTAAAATGGGCAGGGTTGTAGTTATCTAGAGCAGACATGGATCCATCACTGAACTGGAGCCAAGCACTGATGAGGGACTCCTAAGGAAATGCACAAAAAAAGTTCAGGGTTTCCACAGTCATGAAAAACCAGGCAAAGTCATGGAATTTCACAATCACTTTTCCCAAGTCTGGAAAAATCATGAAATTTCTAAAAATCCTTGAGAGTTTTGGAAACGTCGTGCAATTTGCTTGTGTATAATTATAATGTTACTATAATCTTGCAACAACAACCCAGCCATCAACGCTTTATAGCTCAAATATGCGTCGCTGTGTGACAGTGTTTTATTCACCATCACCTCTATTTTGTCAGTCTTGCCTTGGGTTCATCTCTTTCTTCCTGTATGCGTACTGGTTGAAATAATGTTTAAAAAGAGTTTGAATCATTTTGATTCTGATATTCTATATTCCGTATTTGAAAAACACTAGTCTAGTGGGGCAAGAAAAAATGCATTCTGATTTTTTATGGGTCCATGAAAAGTCATGGAAAAGTCTGGAAATCTGGTTTATGAAAGTCTATGAACATGGGCGGGGACTCTGAAAGTTGTGTCAGTAAAACAGCAAAAATAACCCCGAAAATAACCCCAAAAACAGTTATCGTAATGCAGAAGAATGACTGGAGAATAAAACGGAGGAACATGGTGGAAGCAAAAGTGAGCCTTAATTACAGTAGAAAGGCTCATGGAAACAATTGGATATGAAACTATTCTTCTGAAAGCCAAATATTCTTTTCTCTCCAAGGGAAGAGACAGTAGCCTTTTTCCATTTGAGAGTCTAATTATGGGAATAACAGAGCTGTTCAGTGGTTGGGTATGCAAATCAAAGAGATGACTTCACTATATCAAGAGTGAATTAATTACAAAAGAAAAACTGCATCACATATCATATACTCCATAATAAGTCTGATTCAGCCTTGCAAGCCACATACAATGCACAAAGTGTGCTAATACAGTAAAGATAAGACCCACCCCCCTCCTTTGCATGTCTAGGATTTGTACCTGTTTGAGGGATTCAGTAACTTCCTGTGTGGTTGCAGTGGCAACGATGGCCCTGTTGCTCCCTGGGCTGAGCTGCAGTGACAGAGAGAGTCCAGAAACCAACTGCACCCCCAGCTCTGTCACACTCACTTTATCATCCACCACTCTGATGCTCCTCTCAGCCAGGACTGATGGAGTCAGAGGGGACAGCACCTGAAACACACGAAAAACACTTGCTACTCACTGTGGTCCGCTAAGATCCAAGATGACGTTAATTTAGTTAATTATGATAGGGAGGGACCTTTTTTACTATGACTAAGACAAGGCGATGCGCTAAAAATAGATAATAAAAGCTGTGACTTTGATAAGACAAGACTGGATTAAAATGTAAGTACTATAACGGTGTCATATCAATGAGATTGATGAGTCGGAGCTTACAGTTAACCTGAGTATAAAAAGTTGTATAAAATTATTTATTTCTGATCTCAAAGTTTGAGGTTTTGAGCATTGCCACTGTTGATTATTAAATGTGTGCGAATTAAATGTAATTTAAACCTGTCAAAACTCCAGAGAAACGTAAATGTGTAGAAATCTATAGTTGTTGTCTAGTGTCTGGTAATCATGTTCAGGTTAGGGGACCTTTATCATCATGGTTACAATAATAACCACTTGGATACGATTAGGGATCAACTGTGATCCCTAACCGTATCCAAGGAATAAAGAACAGGAATAAAGAAAGACAACAGGAATAAACCAGTTTGACTTTTTTGTATATCAGAAATGAACACAAGTCTCCTGTGGTAAAGTCAGATGGTTTGATGGCTTATTCATCCACCCTGACCACCTCTGTGGACATTATTGCTCTACTTTATCATTATCTGACTCCTCCTTTACTCCCATTGGTGCATGACTTATAAATTATACGGCTGCTCATGGGCTTTGTCAATTGAAAATAAGCGTTTTTCCTGTACTTCCTTCATGTTTCATCTGCCTCCCTATCCTTGATTTTGTACTGAGTTGATAAAAAATGGTGTAAATAGAACAAAATAATAGCATTTCCCCTGTATTCTGAACTGAATAATATGTGGAGACCACATGCATGAATTCTCCAAAGATAGGAAAACATTGTGACATAAACACAAATGTATACTCTCTGTAAAAACACTCCTACATGCAAACATGTAATCTCCACGATACTAACATATTCTCCACCTTCACGAGTTGCCAGAGGTGCAAGCATGTAAATAGTTGTGATATTGTTATGAGATGAGAGTCCCTCCCATCTCGTCCAATTAGGGCTCCAGTCTCTCCTCCAGCCGCCCCCGCATGGCCACATTTACCAGCCATAATGAACTGTCAGCAGCGATCACTGCCTCATTTGTACGGGCCCTTTTCCCTGTTTTCCTCCCTTTGGTTTACCTTTTTTCATTTTCCCTTTTGCCTCCCACACAGTGAACCTGATATCATTGAATGAAAAACACTGCTAAAATCTGTGTAGTCTAAAAAAAAAAATAAAATGGTTCAACCTTATCTCTGAGATGAGTGCAAAGGTTAAAAATGCAGACTGGTGTTGATTTTCACTAACTTAAAAGCATAGTTTTTTTTTTTGTAAAGAGGAAAGCACTGGCAAAAAAAAAAAATATGGGAATTATGGGCTGGTGGCATGTTAAAAATGTTTCATGAGAAAAATCTCTCATTTTGGTTGAATTATACAAGAGTCTAGCTGCACTTCTGGTAGCTGCAGGGTGGCTGTAGCTCAGGAGATAGAGTCCACTAATCGGTAGATCAGCAGGTTAATCCCTGGAACCAGTCTGCTTGTTGAAGTATCCTTGGGCAAGATACTGAGCCCAATATTTTGAGGCTTTGTGGATTGTTAGCTGTGTAGCAGGTGGCACCTTGTATGGAAGCCTCTGCCACCAATGTGTAAATATGTGTGTTTGTGTGTATATGTGTGAATAGATAAATGTGACATGCTGTGTAAAAGTGCTTTGAGTTGTCAGACAACAAGAAAGGTGCAATACAAATGCCTTTTACCGTTTAGCAACAGGTGTTCTTTGTAAACTCATCATCATCAGTTGCTATACATTAAATCAAGCTGAAGTCAAAATATGCTATATGCTTTTCTAACTTGAAGGAATGCTTTGCTGATTTTCAGCTTTTCACAACAGTGTGACTAGTATGTGTAGATAAACTGAGGTAAACTTCCTTCCATTCAATCAATGCTTAGATATCCCCTTTTCCAGAGTTTCAGTGGCTCTTGGGCTGCTGCTCGAACTACAGGTTGTACTTCCACATTTTTCATATTAGTCGCGAACCATGCAGCCACAACTGACAAAAAGAGTGTAGCACTGGATCAAGAGACTAACCCACCTCTCTTTCTCTCTCTCTCTCTCTCTCTCTCTCAAACTCAGACTGAAATTCAACCAAATGGTAAAGCTAGGCAGTGCTTACCATATATAAATCAGGATTCTGCCACTGCATTGCATATTTGTCTCCTAAAAATGATTTCTTAAACATATTTTAATGCCCTGTTTAACTATAATAGGGAGAGATTGTGAACAGGAAATACTGCATCCTGCACAGTGAAAACAGAGGCCCTAAATGGTAAAATAAGCAGGGCTGAGTAAATTTTAACCAAGTTTATATTACTGCATTGCCTTTTTGCCTCAAATGTTATCAGAAACATATTTTAGCTGACTGTTTAGCCCTAATACAAGATCCGGCCTTCTATGATTGTTCACACCGACCAGTTCACATTGCGTCACCCACCAGCTGGAGTGTTTATTGGTCTGTTGCAGCGCTATGCATTCTGGTGGTTGTAGGTTTTCTACCTCTTGAGAAAAAGCATCCTTTTTGTCTGTTTTCTCTGGTCATTTAGCACCCATTTAAAAAGTATTTCAGTCTTTCTACTGAATAGACATCCTAGTTTAATGTGAGAGCCTTCTTTATATCTGTGAAATACCCCTCTAAGCTACTAAAATAAGAACGTATAAATCGTTTCCTAAATGTAAAGTTCAAGAAGTCTTGTATCACCTTTTCTCATCAGGTGAAGCTGCCTAACGGCCATAAGAATCTGTCTCCTTGAAATAAGGCAGGATGTTTAATCTATAACCTCCTACAGAACTCTCCACAAAATGACAGGAGCATTTCTTTTGCATTCCTCAAATAGATCAGCAATCCTTTCAACCTAACCCTGACTACATGCGTATGAACAAATGTCCAGACTTTTCGCTGCTCTCCTCTTAGAGATGTCAAGGATCCTTTCCCTGATTCTGTGGAAGTAGTCAGATCCCTTCTCCTCCCCTTTATCAGAGTCCTTTGTTCAATTTTCAGAGATGTTGTTTCTCTCCTCAACCCCATTACAGAGACTATGGGTTCTGCCTTGGGTCTGCATCCATCGTCCGTAGATTTTCCCACCAGATGTCCTCAGACAAGTCCCTTCCTCACACCAGGCCCAGAGTTTACAGGCTGTTTCATTTCAGCTCCAGAGAGCAATTAAAGACCCCTGCCAGGCCTCCCTCTTTTTTATTCAAAGCTGTCAGTCTTGTCTTGTATGATTTCTGTCCAAATCTCAGAGGGCGTCCACTACCTTACCCCAAGAAATCCTGTTTGCACTTGGATCCCACATGGTGCTACTGACAATATTACATACGACCCAGCATTGCCCGGACCATGTTGCTCTGACTCATTATACTGACACTTCTGCAAAGGTTAATGGCAAAATGTGTTAGCATGCAAGTAGTCTATCCATAACATGTCAGAAAGCTGGTGTTTAAATGGATTCATTCATTTCTCCTGATACAACATTGAACTAGCAGCCCAGTATAATAATGATCACATTACCAATTGTGTGGCCACTATGGAATCTTTTGATACCTCTGTGGTCTTTTGAAATCCTTGGTTTTATTGTAATTGTCAAATCCAAGTCCTTCATTGTAATTCTGAACAGTTTGATCAAAATAAAACTCCTAATGTGTTATGTATTCAAAGCCTTTTGAAACTGGAGCATGTAGTGTATTAGCACTATTTTTCTTGGATGATTGTAGCAAGGCTCCCTCTATTTTTTTCCTTTTTTTTGAATGAAGGAGCTCTCAAGTTCATGTAATCCTTTTCAAAATTTCCACATTAGCTTATCGTGTGCCACTCAACCAGCACATTACCACACAATAGGCACAATAGTATATTGTTTAAATGAGTCCGCGGGCAACCGTGTCAACACTCAAATCCAACACTGAAAGAGATAAAAAGGTATACTCAAAGTAGTTTATCATTATTGTGTCATCTTGAATGGATCTAGGGAGGTAGGAAGATACCTGGGGCCAGCTAACCCAATACTTTTAAGGGAACCGACTGATTCACAATGTACTACCAAGTACAGATTTCCATTAAAACAATCGGTACCAAATTTTGCTGTTTAATAATGCAACTGGGTGATAATGCAGGGTTCAGAAAGGAGGCGTAAGCTCTGCAAAGTGCCCCAAAGTGCCCCGGCCTCCAGGGTTTGTGGTACTTAACAGAAGAAATGATGAAGCTCTATGGAGCCGCCAGGTTCAGAAAAGAGATAGAAGTGCCGCAAAGGGCTTCAAAGCTGAGAAGCCGGCCACTGAGCTCCACTGGCGTCCCAGGGAGGTATTGATGTTACATTGATAGATATGGTCTATTTTCTTTTCTGTTTTACTTTAAAAATAGTATTGTTTCAATGTTGTTTGTGGGTTTTTTAAAATCATGTATGTATTTCATAGGTTTGTCAAAAGTTTAATCTTTATTATTATAGAAAAAGAAAATATAGTGAAGGGTCCTGGTACCAAATACGAGGCACTGTCACCTGTACTGATATCATCTCCAACAGATCAGTACCTGCCCTAAAGATACTGTACATTCTACATGCTACTCAATTGTTTGCTTTGGCTTTTCTAAAATTATGTACTTTCACTGGTTGTTCAAAATTTGCACATTTGTTATTGTAGAAAAAGTAAAGAAGAAGTAAAGATACCATTGGGTACTAAAACCAAATTTGAGGTACTGATACTGATACTTGTATCAGCTCAAATATAAACAATACCAAACCTTAAATATACTGTACATTCAACACTCTACTAAATTCTTTGCTTTGGAAAATGTTACACAGTAAAGCAGTTTTGTCTTATAAGACATTTGAGATAATTTCCAAATAGGCCTCCAAATGTAAATGACAGTTGACCAGTTTTGAAAGAACAAATAAAATTCAGTTTTTCTATGTATCCTCTTCCACAATGTTTGAATAGATATGTACTGTAGAATTAGATTTTAAAAAGTCATACTAAAAAAAATTGTGTATGACCAAATATTGGAAAAAACAGAATTGTTGTCAGATGCTGGAACATGCCCAGCATATATATGTTGCTAAAAGGCCAATGTGTACCTGCATGAAAAGTGCAAATATCTTATATCTAATAGTGTGTCTCAGATGCATAGAAAGAGCCAGTAAATGAAGGTATGTTCAAAATAACTGTGAATATAACTCCATCGAAATTAAGATCACAAGAAATGGTGACACTGAAATGGGTTTGTTTTGTTTTTAAGAAAATTAGTAAGGAAAGCCACGCCAATACCTAGCCTTGTTGACTCCTTTAGCTGAAGTCATGCTTTGCTTCATATGTCTGTTTCACTAAGTGGTTACATGATGTCTTTGGATTAAGCTCAAGAGCTTTACTCTAAATCAAGAGTATGTTTTCATTCAGAGTGACTTAACGTTTGCACAAAGCACCTGAGCAGCATATCAAAGACTGAAAACATAGCTGACATCATTAAGTAGTGCAATTAACCCTTATGTTCATTACATAACCTGCATTTAACTGGACATACATGACTTACTATGATATAATGTATCTCTAATAAGTTTAATCCGATATATTTTCACTACTTGGTTACTGCAGTGATTATTCTTGGCTTTCGGCGTCAACAATTTGAAAGCACTTGTGTTTGAAGTTGGACCTTAAATTGATCTGAATTAAATAAATGTCACAGTCTCCTTAACACAGTTGTCAATACTCTTGAGTCCACTTAATTAGTTATGTTTAAAATCAACTCAGTTATTGAGTCAACGTGTGCAGGAATACATTTTATAGTGAGAGGAAGATTAGACAAGGTCTGCATATTTCCAACTACTGTTTTTATGCATTTATTCCAATCATTAAAGCAGTATTTCATGACCAGATCTTTTCATTAAACTAGCCGGTCTATGAGGTAGAATCACTTGTGAAATTGGTGCCTAATGGCCAGAGAAAACAGAAGAAAAGGGCTGCGGGATTCACTTTTCTAAAAGAGGTAGACAAACTACAACCGCCAGAATGCACCATGCCACACTGGACCAATAAACTGGTGGATTGCATAATGTGAGCTTGGCCATTTTCCCAACATATTAATTCATGTTTTCTATTTACATTTTTACAACCTTTACTTACATCCCCTCTCATTTTCTCCTCTAACAGCCTGCAGTTTAGTCTCAATGAATATATGTCATGTAACTTTATGTCCTGACCAAGTCATGAGGTGCGCAGAATATGTTTTTTTTTTAAATTGCAAACATTTTGTTTGAGAGACATGTAGAATAAAGTCATTTTGATAAAATATCCTGGAGAGTAGGTTAGGTTTTGAGACAGAGCTGTTTGTCACACATGATGCATTAAAGACAGCTAAAGATTTGTTCTGCTGCCGTGTCTGTGCTCAGATAGTGTGGTATATTCCAACAGCGCTCCTTATAAACGGTCCAGTGGGAGATGTTTTAATGGTAGGGGGCTGCCACAAATACATGAATGTGTGGAAAATGCTAATGAATGTGACCATTAGGGGTGTGCTATATCATCGCTAACCATGATACCTGTATAATTTTTGATATTAATGGCAATATTTCGACTTGTTGACATAATGACATCATGCCTTTATGCACAGAACCAACAAGCATGGTTGAAAGCAAAATTAATACTTCAAAAGGTACATTTAAGGAACGTTTTAAGGTATTTGGCAACTGTCGAGGTGTTTTAATTTGTAGATAGAATTTTTTCGCACTGTTTATATTTTACACAGAATCTGAGTTGCTGCTGTTGTTTACAAACTAAAGAAGTGAGAGATAATCTTTTAGTTGGAAATGAATAGTATAATATTTTTCAGCATTTTGTCATATCATTAAGGATATTGTTATCACAAAATACCCTGAAATATCACGATATTTCAGGGTAAAAGAAACAAGATAAAATGACAAATCATTCTTCCTATTAGATTACCAGAACAGACAAACACACACACACACACAAAAGGCACATACACAGACAAAACACACAAAAACACAACCTGTATTTTGGTGATTCCGGCGCTCATCCCTATTAAGATTTGGCCCTCCATCAGTTGTGCAACCCTCGGGACCTCCACCCTCAGAGAATCCTTGACCAGCTGTGTCACCTCCACCTGCCAGTCGCTTCCGAGCAGAAAGTTTTGCTGGCCCAGCCCATCCTCCTCCACGGCTCCTCTAACTTCCCCCGTATCTGCCACAAAGTGTGTGAGGACACGCAGGGTGGTGCTCTGATACTGGGCAACGCAGCCACTTTCTGTCCTCTCCTCAGCTGCATCGTCTTCATCCTTGTAGTCAGTGACCCTCTCATACCTGCAGGAATGTGAAGAGAGGGACAGATGAGCAATGGGTATAAAGTACGGCTCAATTACTTAAGGAATGTGAAAAATGTAGAAGCACGTTGCATAAGTATACTTATGTTTCTGAGCTAAAAAGCACTGGTGGCTCTTTGTATCTGGAGAAGTCCTAAAGAGAAAAAATACTTTGAAGGTTATCACCAGTGTAATTCTACTTTTTCCTATCATCATTCAGTGTAATTCATTTTTTCTTATCACCATTGATGCCCATAAAGTCTAAACCCTCTGATGTATTTACTGCAGTCAAAGCTTTGACTGTCGGTCATGCTGCAGGTTTTCCCGACCTCCCGAAAGTCATAGGCTCCCAGTGTTTTAAAAAAATCCATTAAAAACAGCTTGCAGTGACAAACTGATGCCTTACTCGCTTTCTCATTTTCTTTAAAAGGGCAACTGATATTTTTGCTGCGTGCCTGCCATTTATTTGGCCCACGGCAAACACTTTGCAGATACAGCCATCTCAGAAAGATATGTTTGTAACAAATGAATGTTTGCAAATCTAGCTGGGGAATTTCATGACACATTTGTTCTGCTCTTTTTCCTCCTATTTAAGCCAAGTTTATGTGGCCCTTTATCACATTAAAAGACCCACATTAGAGTGGGGAAGGTAGAACAGAAAGACAGTGAGTGGAAATCAGAAAATCCTGCAAAGAATTATGGAAGGGCTAATAGGTACCTGTGTGAATCTAGTAAGACATCCAAACAGTGATACGAATAGACAGCATGGTGCAATTTAAAAGATAAAATATAGTCTCAACGCCAACAGGCACGATTTTTATGGCACCTAGATGTTTGATATAAGGTTTTGCTGCACTTATAGCAAGTTTATACATTTCTGAAAAACAAAATTAGAACATTAAATATCCCACTTGGTTGCACGAGGTATTTGACCAATATAAAAAGGGCTTTCACGTAAAACTATGCCATTTGTGCGGTAGAAATACAAAAATACTTTTGAAAACAGTGACACATGATCAGAGAAAACATAAAAAAGGGACACTTTTGCTCCAGAGGCAGAAAACCCTTTAACTACCACAATAACAAAGCAATGGCAGCTGGCTGGATCTCATATTACAGGTTAATGGTAAGCTAAAACATGTTTCTGAAAACTTTTGAGTCAAGAAATAGGCAACACAGTAACAGAATATTTATTATTATTTTAGTGTACTGTTTAGCTGTAAAAAGAGAACATTTCTGACCCAGGAACCATGCTAAAAACAGTCGAGCCAAAACCAAGCACCACTCACTGTCCAGAGCAAACTTTCTCACGACACTGTGGAAATGGCTACTGCTTAGACTCCGGTTTTAAATGATGTCACCAGTGCAAGATGCTAGCAGATATAGCCATGATATTTTGGCTTAACTTTTGTACAGTGGGGATAAGTGAAATTCAGTTGTCCATCTTTAGATGCTGTCTTTGGTTTGACCGCAGTTCATGAGCAATGATTTAGGTAATTGACAGCTGTGTTAGAGAATCCTCTGCTCTGATTGTTTGTATTTGTTCAGGCATAGTGTATTCTTGCAAAGGAAGAAAGCTTTTTTTCTCTGCTTATCTGTCTCATGTACTACTGTCTTGATATAGTGGCATATTCATCCAGTAAGAGAAAACAACACGTTTACATCCCAAGTTGTTATGTATCGCTGTTTTGTCATCAGACTTTTGCATCTACATATTAAGCTCTAGATATCCTCCTGTGTCTGCTGTTGATGTTCTAGGATGCTGTGACCAATGCCAGGATGTAAACCAAAGCACAGATTTAGGATTAAACAACAAAAGCACATGGTTGGGTTTACACGAGGAGCAAATACTGGGCTCCTGGATGAAAGTCGGGGGTTTGTTGGACCCATCTGCCACCCCTCCCCCTGCCCTATTTGCACCGTCCAGCTTCTCATATTATGTTATTACTCTCAGTGTTTCAACTTGACACCATGAAGCGGCATATCATACAGCCGCAACAGGTTCCATCCAGCCGTGTTATGAACAAACACCCCCTGTCCGCATATAATTCGGCCGCACCAGGTGCTGTCCAGCTAACTGACAGCACATCATAAAGCCTTGAAAGGTTCTGTCTGGTCTCATTTCAAACTCCCACTTGGTTGCCAGTGATGTTTAATATGGCTGTGAAAGGTCGGTTTTGGCATCGGTATCTTATGCCAAAATCACTGACAAAGCAGTGTTATTTGATGACCTGAGGATAAGACCGGCTGGACAAAATCGTATTTTTTAGAAAAGTCAACAGCAACAGCTTTAAGTCTGCTCTAGAGTATTATATTTTATCAGCACGTTATCTTAAGTCTTGATTAACTGGAATTTACTGTACCTCCCAAAGGTTGTAGGTTCCACTTCTTTCCAAAAAAATACATTGAAAAATGCCTCTAGACACAAACAGCTCCCTCAAGTACTATAATACATCATATGAAACAACAACACATTTTATTTTTTGGTCTCCATACTGAACTGTGGGAGCTGTGGCCTTGGGACACTGATCTGCTCCAGAGAGTCGAGTCGTGTTGACAATGAAGAGAAACATTGCTATAGCTATTAGGGCGTATACATCAGTCTTATCCATTCCCCTCCTTCATCTTCCATCACTCTTTATCACTATGTAGGTCTGTTCTATTGTCCTGTGCATTGCCATTGTCAACGCTTCGTCTCACTGCACACCTGGCTCTCACTCTATAGTGTACACATCAATTCTTTGCTGACTTTCCTGTAATCTATTTTTCAACTCTCACACTCTGCTTCTCTCTCACACTCTCACCTTTATTTTCTTACACATTCAAGCTCGGCCTGCATATCTCTCTCTAACAGTCAGGTGGCCAGGAGGGAGTGACAGTGACAGTTTCCATTAGGTTTAATGAGGCATGGCCGGTCAGGCAGAAAAACGGACTGACAGGGTAACATGCTGTGGCCCAATGGCTTGGCTTAGTTCCTAACCTCCCTTCTACATCCCCTCCCTCTCCCGTATTCCACATCAGTGAAGGGACCGCCGTCTAAACCAAGGTGACATTTGTGGCTGGCAACAGAAACAAGAGGTCAGGTCATGTTTGTAGCAGTGAGTGACAGGTCAGCCAAGGTGTCGAGAGTGTAATGAGGTGGCTTGCACGCTCATGTGAATGCGAATGAGTGCACACAAGGCTGGAGCACGCACACACTGATAAACTGAGATTTTTTCTTTTCTTTATTCTCTTTTTGTTTGTTTTTTTTTCTCTCTCACTTACACATAAAGGTGGAATGCAACTTAGTAAATTTACTCAAGTACTGTGCTTAAGTATAAATTTAAGGTACTTGTACTTCACTGGAATCTATTCTTTTCATGCCACTTTATACTTTTAATCCACTCCATTACCGGGGGAAATATTGTACTTTTACCTCACCAAATTTATCTGACAGGTTCAGTTACTTTACATATTAAGATGTTTATATAAAAACACAAGAGTTTATAAAGTATGTTGTTTTGTAATAAATTAAATTGCCGTACAGTTTATAAAAGTACAGCTGACACAAACAGTTTATTAATCTATCAGCTGATTGAAAGCAAATTATTTGCCAACTGTTTTGATAAACCTTTTTTTTTTCTTTTTTAAAAAAAAAAACAAAACAGTTTTTAAAAAATAATGTTGAGGTTTTTTGGGGTGCCTCCCCCCCATTTTTAAAGACTTAAAGACTTTTCTACATTGGATACTTTTAGTTTTAATACTTGAAGTATATTTTTTGTGATTATACTTACTTATTTTTACTCAAGTAACAGTAAAGTAAAGGAACTGCAAACTTCTTCCACCACTGCTCACACATATACACATAAAATTCACATTTAATGCGTTCTTCATGCAGTGATGCACTTGACAGATGACTGATGGGATCAGGCATGGATAGCAGGGGGTATTTGTGTTAGAGTGCCACCCTGTGGAGTGTTGGCCAATGGGAAATGACACTGCAGTGACTTTGTGGCAGGACTGTTCTTTAAAAAGATGCTTTCTGCAAAGATGTTTCATGGATAAAAGAGTTACATTGAAAACATTAACTGTTGGTGCTAGTTGAGGTCTCAAAATCTCTGCACACCTTTCAGTGCCAGCAATGTTTCCATTTGAGGCAAATTCATATTGTGACTTGACCTTCATCATCTATTTATTTGAATAAATTGCCAACACTAAAGAGAATGTATGTCGACCGTGACATCATGTTATTACTGTTTTTTTTTCACTGTATACATTGTGCATGAATTTAATTTTCAGATGGAAAATATGAATTTCTTTTTTACATTACAAAAACAGTGCTTTGTGTCTTCACCATAGTTACTGCCTGTATGATCACAGTGAATAATAATCATAATAGCTGTTATTAAATGTAAATTAGTCAGTGTGCCCTGGTGATGATCTTTTGATTTGAATAGGGTTATTTGTATTTTAATCAGCTGCATTCATATTTGAAGGAAAAAAAGTCACCAATTTCAATATTTTTATTGCAACCGCCTTGTACGTCTCACGATGCGCCGCACAGATCATCACACACTGTGTCACTTTTCAGCCTCAGGAATTCTGGCCATGCTCCGTAATGCTCAAAATTATTGCTCATTTCTTATTCAGCATTAGTACCTTTTGGGAGACCAGTCCAATGAATTATTAGACACTCATTATACCAGCTCTGCAGCTGCATTTTATGCCTCATACGTCTGCACCAACATTAGCAAGACAATTTATTGTAGCCTCCCATTTATTTTACCGAGTGAAGAATGTGATTGGGATTCTCATGCAGGGGTGGTTAAAAAACATCTCAAGTTAATGACCTAAATAAAGGAATTTAGACTTGTCCAGGAACTATTTTAACGTGGCCAGCTTGTGCTGTGATATGTGGGTAGTCACTGGATGAAGCCAGAAATCTATTTTGCGTATTGCTTGTTCAAGAGTTTAGTGTTGGTTTAGCAAGGATCAAAGATGTTTTGGTGGGAATAGCTGCCTTATAGCTGCTGATCAGGGTTGCAGTGGTATACTGGTTGCAAGGTATACTGTGGTTTGAGAACTGCTGGTTATCTACTGTGTACATTTGCTCATGGTCATGAAAAAACAAAACAAAAATGCAACCAGACTGAGAATCTCACCGGCTGTTTAGTTATTGTGAAAATCACATACCATTTCAACCCTACTGCTAATGTAGTGCCAGTGCTAAGTGTCCAGTTCAAAATAGGAGTAAATTTAACAAAAACACTTAGGCTGACTACAACATATGGCTGACCCTCATGCTTTAAGGTGTAAAACCTTGGATCATCGCTGTGGTAATCAATGTCCAAATCTGTAAGCTCCACTGTTCTGTATTACTCCCGAATTCACAAATAACCCATGAATTAAGAAAAAGTAATTCACAATTCATTGTGCACCAAAATCAATATTAGTTTTTCTCATACAAGGACATTTAAAGTTACTGATGAGTTTTGTAACTCCAACAGTTTGACCACCCATGACAGGCTTATAGAGCTGCTGGTGTGATGTTGACAAATTCAAGTGTCTAGAGTAGTTTTAACATTTACAAAGGTTAGTACCAGATATGTCAAAGGAAACTGGCAAGTTACAAAACCACAAGTATCTTGGCAAATCAGCATCCTGTGTCACCTCTGAAAATTCAGATGTTTTTGTGGGTCCATTAACGCAGCACCGGCACAACTCTTCATGACTCCTAATTTTCTTCAGCAGCACCTTGAGTAGTTTGAGTTGTAGGGTGGATTATTGATCTGTTGATCCAGTCAGAGCTTATCAGATTCACGGATGAATAGAGCAGCTGCTACAGAGGTGGTGAATGCAAACTTTTAGACTCGGCAAAATAAACAGTTAAATTTTACCATGCTTGGTGTTCTGCTTTCCCGTCTGTGTGCAGAGTGTGCTCTGTGCTTTGATAGTATTTTATACCAAAAGGGTATAAATGTTCCAATGTTCCTGCTTATGAATGGTGCAGCTTCAAAAATTCATACATGGTGGCAGATGTTTTAATTGTGGCAGAAAACCCCTGTTTTCTTTAAATAGCTACTATGGCTATTGTTACTGCGACCTGTGTGCTATCAAAATGGCTCTTTTTCCTGTAAATTAGTCGCACCAACTGAAAACCAGTGTTCCAAAAAAAATGTCCTCTTATCTCACAGTAACCCCCCAATCCTCCCTTGAAGATTTGTTTTATCACAGACATTTCTCACTAAGGCTTTGCTGCCCAAAAACTGGTATTTGGGCCAGTGCCAGTTCAACATGTAACAGTATAGATGCATTTGACAATCAGACCTTACCTTCTGTTGCCCGCACTAACAGGGACCCTCCAGCCCTTTATCTGGCTGAGCTCGGGGTCGGCCACATCGATGTACAAGGGCAGGCGGGGCATCCATACACTCATTTCCAGCTGGGCGCTCAGAAAACTGTAGGTAAAGTTGAGCATCACTTTGCTCTTTCCTCTTGTCTCCTTCCCGTTGACATACACGTAGTCACATCGCTTTGACACCTGGAGAGAAAAGGGAGAAATGAAAAAGTCGGCAAAATAATTCAAATTCATTCTAAGAAATCATATAAATGCAACATTTCTAAAGTCTATCATGGATGTAGTTGTGAAATGTCATCATTTGGACTGCTTTGACAAAGATTATCTTCTGTTCTTTTGTCTGTTTGATGATTTCCCGTCAGCATCCTCTTCTGAGATGTGAGAAAGATGAGAAAGATTTGGCACTCCCTCCATGAAACCTCAAGTGTCAGGTCTACTGAATGTGTACAGATGCATCTTAAATGTGTGTGCACGAAGGATAATAGGCGTGCAAGTAATTGGACTTTGGTCCAACTTAACAGATGGAGCTGAGAAAAGATGCAAACCTGCTTCAACCAACCAGAGAACAAAACACTCGCTCAAACTGAATTACAGTTGGCTGCATGAACATGAGGTACAATGCCAATTGGTTACTGAGGTTTCTCAGATGCCTCTCCAGCGTAGAGAAATCATATAGCAGGAACGTCAGAAGTGTCTGTCAGTGTCTTCAAAGCACCAGAATCTCCACATAAAATGTTTTCTCCCCTTGAGGATGAAACTTGAATTGAAATTTATTAAACAATCTGTCATCATTTTTTGTTGTTTGTAATCACTTGCATTTCAATCTCAAATAACCATCATAAGCTTGATTGGCACAACTAGTAATTTCAGCACGTCTTCAGTACTGACAATTGCGTCTTTGTAGCAAACCACTCACAAGAAGACTGTCATCTGTCTCCATGTCTTTGCATATAACTTGGCAGCTTTACTCTCAAATGATGTCAGACCAGCCCCCTATCTCTGAGGAACAAAACTGACAGCTTGGTATCTGTCAGTTCACTCCTTGTCCTCCCTTTCGTTTCCTCGGTGACTCCCACTCTTTCACTCTCACCCTCGTCCTACTCAAGTATTACTGTAATTCTTACATGTTCAGGCTTCTTGTAATGAGAAGAGGTTGTGCTTCAGAGAGGATGATTCTCAGGCTGGTATCAAAGTGGTGTGAAATGTCATCTGTGATTTTTCTTTAAATGATCTGTTTCACAGTGTAAATCAAATAAAGGTTCATAATCATGTAATCTGTGACATGTTGCAAATAAATAGAAATCAATATCCACTCAAATTATCCAGTGAAATGCATCTGTCATGTGTTTAATTGTGTAACTACAATGTAAAAAATATGCAGTGTTACTGCCTTTCACTGATTTATATCATTGTATATGAAGTATCTTTGGGATATGGACTCTTGGTCAGACAAAACATGGCATTTGAAAGTATTATATCGAGCTCTGATTAATTCTTCAGGACATTTTTCATTATTTTTGACTACTGTCCTGTGAGCCAGGGCTATTCGGCTTGTTTTGCTTACGGGCCCATTTTCCAAAGTAACAGGGGAACGGGGCCAGTTTCTAAATTTTGGGCTCAGCTTGGGTCTCAGTCAAGTAGTATGGAAGATCCATCACTGGCACTTTTGTTAAACAAGCTCTTTTTTTGATGTGTTCTTGCACCTTATTTACATTAACAATAAAAAAAAAATCCCTTGTAAATCACTTTATTGTCATTGTGAATTAGAAAATGGTTGACAGGCCACCCTATTGCTGGCCAAATTGTAATTTCAGTAGCACTGTCCTACAAAAATAAAATTGATAAAAATGAAAACAAAAAACTTAATAATAAATAATGAAAACCATGCACCAGTTAGATAAGATAAGATAAAAAATGTGGTTATTGTGTATATCATGTTGTGTTTTATGCTGTTGAGTTTGCATACTGTCCATTATTTTGTGGTGCAGCTGCTTTTCTGGTGGTCTGTACAGTAACTGTCAGTACTGCATCATTGTAGTACTACAGATGGACATAAGTGTCTCCGTAAATCTTTTTTTTCTAAGTCTTTATTCGGTTTATTGAGTTAGGACAATGCACATTAATCAACATATCAAATCTGGTACAACCATGTTTTTATTTCTTGTAAATGATTGAAGTCATTGCACGCTGTCCTTTTGATAAATTAAATAAAGTAAACTAAAACACTAGAAGACACTCTTATGAAAATCATGCATCAGTTTAAGCCTTGCATGCAATCTTTCTTTGATATAGGCAGCAGAAAGACATAATATAATACTGATTCTATTATTTTTAATGCTTTTTATAGCTACCACAAGGACAACTCAAAATGTTTTACTCAAAAGAAGTGTGAAACAGCCTAACTGGAGTGTCTATCTATGTATAAATCTAGAGTAGAGTGCAAACTGTTCTTTAGTTGTATTCATGTTACAGAATTACAGTCAATGGGAAGTGGAGCATTCCACTTGTGTGTCCTATTTAAGCTGTACATTACGGTTGGCCAATATTACTGTTTACACCTTGTGATGATAGAATTGAGTCCACCTGTAGGCCTGTAGTAGTTAGCAAATCAGGGCTGGATTCTCACATAATCTTTTGATTCTCGTGAATCTCGCTGCCTCTAACGGTACTGTGATTTTATACCTGCATGTGTTAGAGAAGCCTTTAACACTTGAAGTTATTGTTCTCAGGAACCTAAAAGCTCAATGCGAGTTGATGTTTTTTGTTTGAATTGAAGTTCGAGTAAAACTTATTTTTTTTCAGTTGAGAGTGTTAAAAGTTCAATGCAGTTTAAAGTGTTACAATAGTTTTTATAGTATACTTTTACTTGTCTTGAACACATTCTTACAGGCTTACAAACACAACTTTTTATGTGTTTAATATATCTTGTTTTAATTAAAGCTTCAAGACTACTGTATTTGTCCCTCGGGGCATTTGTCTTGGATGTAAAGGCTGCATCATGAAAATATATACTCAGTGCAGAAACGGACATAAAGTGCATTGAAATACATGCAACACTGCTGCTCATTTAGCATTTATTTACTGTTATGTTTTGATGAGTGTGGACAATTGGAGAGTAGCTGCTCTCTTAGTGGCAGCTAATGGGGATGTGAATAATTAATACATAAAAGATAAAAAAAGAATCATCTTAGACAAAGTACAATATGGTTATTTTAACCACTTTCTTAATGGAAATTACAGAACGATTACTGTATCCAGATATTTTACGTTTCTGTGACTTAAAATTTCGAACACTGTGATAGAAGATTTTGGCCCCATCGCTAGTATACATGTAAACCGGTATGAATTTAATAAACCAAAAACAGGTTGCTTCTTTATTTGAGGAATTAGAGCTGTCTGCCATCATTGCTGCCAAACAGCTGATGCCAGTTGATGATAATGGCTTATATACTGTATGTAAATGAGTCTGTTCGGCAGGTGTGTGCCCATGGAAGTCACAGTAACACACACATACTCGACATACACTGATGTGCAGGGTTTCTACAGGCAACCATCCAGAGAGCGAGCAGAAAAAATCTACTTCACTCTTCATTGAGTCACTTAAGCCTCACCTCTATTTTTGTTCCTGTGTTCATTTTCCCCCTCTCTCGGTCCACCCGTGTCTCTCACCCTGCTGCTGAAATCAATTTACATCAACCTGTCTCTACCTTTCTAATTTTGTTCCACTTAGTCTCCACATACAAGATTCGTCTTCATCCCTCCTTATGAAAAGCACTGCGCATGGTAACCATAAAGATTTAACTGAGATCTCTTGAAGGTGACATATTCTGCGCTGCATGAAAAGTGTATCACCGTAGATGTGTCATGAAAACATGCCCAAATCAATGTCACTTCTCCATGGAAACAATCCATTGTGCTGTTGATCATGCAGGCTTGGATTTTATCTAGAGTGACTAGCACAAACGCAGATAAGGACACTGCAAGATCCAGTTCAGAGGAAGGCATACATACTGTATGAGTTGATGACTGAAATGAAAACTGGCTTAAAATGAGTGAATGTCTGGTTCCAGTCAGAGTGGCGCATTTGACGCTTACATTGCACTGTAGTAGAGCATTTTCCAAAGCAGTGGTTCCAAATTGGTGGATTGTGTGCATTCCACATGATATGTTCAAGGACTGTCAGGAATGTGAAAATCCAACAATAATTTCTATTTTTACAGTCTCTTGCTATAATAAATGATGTTACTTTTTGGTGATTTTTATTTCAGCAGCCCCATGGGGTTAGAAGGCATATTTTCTTTAAAAAAAAAAAAAAAAAAAAGTAAAGGAAATAAATTAAGTTAAATAAAATAAAATAAAATAAAAAAACATCAAAATTTAAAAAAAGAAAGCCATAAGTTTTAAAGAAAAAATAATTGTTGAAAGTTTTCAAAAATCACCAAAAATACAAAGGAAAAAAGTTTCAAGCCAAAATTTAGCATGTCCTCAAATCCCAGAAATACCCCTGGTTTTAACTAGTTGGGTTTTCTTCTTGCAATATGTTTTATTCCATTCTGTTTTAGCCCATAGAAAGAAAGTTGAATATGTGGTATTTTTTCTCATGTGTGGACCTTGAACCAGTGACAAGGGAGAAATCTGAACCCGGTGGCTGGACCAGTTGGAACCACTGCTCTGAGGGATGTTAAGATTTCTTAAAAAAAAAAAACCCCAAACAAAACAAAAAAACAAAAGCCTTTTCACTAGAACTCAGGGCACAGTATAAGTGGTATTTTTCTTTGATTCTTGCTTAGACCAAGTATGTGCATTTTCCATCATTGCAAACTATAAAGACTTACTAAAACTATAAATTATGGCCAAGTATGAGGTTCAGTGTTTTTTCAATACATATTAGAGCTTTAAATTATTCTAATAAAAGGAGAAACATCTACTGCTGTTCAAAGACAGTGTCAAAGCTTTTTTTTCCTGTTCATTGAACATCTTATTACTGTTTGTCTCTCTTTGTATAAAAATCAATTAAACTTAGAACTAAAAACCTTGGGGAGGATATGTTGTAATCCCTAGATTTCAAGGTAGTCTTTTGATTTGATAAACACAATTACATTCTAACACTGTTAATTCACTTTTTGTTTTAGGAGAAATAGTCTAACAATATTTGTTTTGCCCAGTCACAAAGCATGGATATGACTTGGAAGCCAGTCAAAAACAGCAAAGGCCCATTGAGTCATTCTAATTTCTGGCCTTAGTTGTTACTGTAGAGCACTCTGTGCCTTATAATAACGGAGAAGAGTAGGCGACTGTCATTCAAAGGGAAAACAGACATCATGTCTTTAGGAGGGTATTTCAACAGAAGAGTAAGTCTGTCAGGTTGGCTGTGATTTACTCCAGTCAGCCAAAACATAAAAACCACTGGAGGCTAAAGTGAATAACACTGATCATCTTGTTACAATGCGTGAGTTACAATTTGTGTGGCCGTCACTTGATCCAAGCACCCCCTCCTCATGGCAAGACCACTTCCTAATGGCAGTAACGCCCCATTAGGACAATGCATCATGCCACATTACAAAAACTGTTCAGGAATGAGACAGAAAACAAAGATCTCAAGGAGTTGACTTGGCCTCAAAATTCTCCATATTCCAATCTGATTGAGCGTTCATGGAATGTGCCTGTTTCCTAGAGGTAACCACAGCCCATTCTCATTCCAGTCATCAAATACTGTCGCTTTTGCAGTGATTTTCACGTAAGATCCCGATGCTAAAAGCCACTTTTCGGGGCTGTATGACACACTATTGGGCAGCGTCAGTTTAGATCGCAGAATGGCACCTGCCACGGCAGCATGATAACCGTAACCGGTGTCAGCTGAGAGCATGGCTGGACGGAATCTGTTGCGTCCATATGAAGTGCCAGGAAGGTCCCTATTGCGGGGGCAAGAGGGGCGGAATATGAATCCAACAAACCCCAAACTTTGATGCAGACTTTTCCCACGGGAGTCCGGTGTTTTCTTTTCATCTGAATATGATGTTTTTACACATTACCATGTGCCTCTTTTGCCTAAGTCTTGTGCTTTTGTTGACATTCCAGCACTGGTTACCATGTGCTTTTATTGATATCTCAGTAGGGGCATCCCTTAATGTCAACAGCAGATGCAGAGGGGTACTTAGATCGTAATATGTAGACACAGAAGTCCACTGCAAAGCAGCAATATGTGAGGTATGAGAATGTGTTGGTACCACCAATTCACATTGGGGAGTCCTTAGATCGGACTTGGCTCTGACCTTTTGAAGCATGGGCTTAGAACCTGTGGGGGATGTACTGTGTTGACTGGCACCAGGGCATTGTTGGCGAATCCTAGGGGTTGTGAGGTGGGGTACCAGCATGTCCCACAGATGCTCAACCAGATTGGGATCTGGGGAATTAATTTGGGGAGTTTGCCTGTACAGATGCCTTGAGGGGGTTTGTAACAGTGTTTGGGTGGGTGGAGTGTGCAAAGTAACATCCACATCAATGCAAGGACCAAAGGTTCCCCAGCAGAACGTTGCGTTGTAAACACATCATGAATGTTATTCACTTAACCCCTGTGATTTCAATGTTTTGGCTGATTGGTGCGTATTCAGAGTTGTTCTCTATTTGCAAATAGGAAGTATTTTAAAATTTCTCTTTTAAGGATGATGGCCCAGTGCCAGCCTTTTCAATGAGGGTGATGGTCAAATTATTCTCATTCGTTTTTGAGTGTTTGGTTTTCCAAGAAAAGCTTTTGACTGCTAATGTGTGATATCAGAGGTTACTTGATTGCAACAACAGGGTGTCAAATAAGCTCCATTACTGCTTGCCACAGCAGTGGCCTGCGAGGCGATAGTGCAACTTCGATTAAAAATAATGAAAATTTATGAAAGGAAGGGTACTCACTGTGACTTGTAAACATATCCCTTAATCAGTGACCCTGACCAGACCTGCAAACTGGAGCTGAAAGTTCCTGGTAATGACCATCATTAAATGACAACCTACTTGCTGTTGGCTATAATGTATGCCAGTAAATATCACAATTAAAAGACATGTGTTTTCTGTTTTAAAAAGTGCAAACATTGAAAGACAGCAAAAGTACCAAACCATCTTTTAAGTGGTTACATCTTACGTATGATCTCGTGTGGGGAGTTTTTCCTCAGTTGATGTGCAGGTCTAAGGACAGAGGGAAAGCCACCAATATTTTCTAACAAGTTTGCCCGAACCAGCTGCGGGTTGACCTTTGCATCACTGGGACTCAGCCTACATGGGGCACCACTCCAGCTTCATGGTACCCTACATCTAGCAATTATTAGTATTCATCCGTCTTTAAAGTGTGGCTTAAAAATATTTTCTTGAAAAAAATGCAATATGTGATGCAAGTAGTTCTGAAAATAAGAAAAATAAATTTCTGACCTTGACCCTTTATTGGCTCCCGGTGACAGATTAGCTATGTCAAGCAACTTTCTACTGTATGTAACAAGATTATGTTCCTGCTGTGCAATAAGAATCATCTTGTTGGGCAATCAATTTGTGCTAATAATGTTATCTCACCCTGCCAAAATGGCAGTGATTAATCCGCTGATTGTTTTTTCAATAGATTAATGATTTGGTCTATAAAATGCCAGAAAAGAGTTTAATAGGGACACTCACATTTTCCCAGAGTCTAAGGCAGCAGCTTTAAATTGCTTGTTTTGTCTGTTTAGTTAAAAAAAAACAACCCAAAGATATTTCATATACTATCATGGAAGACAAAGCAAGAGCAAGAATTTGCATTTGAAAAGCTGCAACAAGAGAGTGATTAAGTAATTACCAAAAATGTTTTAGGTTAATTTTGTGTTGATTAACTAATCAGTTAATTTAGGCTTTGAAAGCAGGTTGTTGATAATGGACAAAAGATACAGTTTGCATTGCTGGAGTAAAATGAAGAAAAGCACTAGTCCATTACAATTTTAGGTTTGAGGTAGCATTCTTAGAGGTTGTTTTAGGGTAAGGTCATGATTGTCCATGCTGCGAACAGGACTTATTCCTCAAAGTTTCAGTGAAACAGTAAGGGAAGATGTACATGCCTTTTGATCAAAAAAATGTTTTATTTTCAGTTTCCTTTGAAAATAGGGTGGAGAGAGGAGGGGTACCGCTTACTGTTCCAAAACTAGACGGGTGGGCAGGGGAGTATGCTACCGAGGTCAGCGTCACAATGTGTGGTACTACTTCAGTGGATAATTAAACCCTTTGAGAGATCTGCTTCTTCTTTTCTCTCTGATATGCATGTACGGTACACAGAAACACGCCAAATCAGCTCCTCAATATAACACAGACACACTCGCAACACTGTTCTTTTTCTTGCGCGCATACTCACAATTAAGGACAAACTGTTTATTTTCTTTATTTCTCTCACTTAAGTTTTTCTTCTTCTTTCGCACAATACAACAGAGACATGGCGAAGGGCATATCGGAATTTAAAGTTGCCACAGTTAAAAGCTCTATCTTTACATTAAGCCTTAACTTCACTGGATTATACTAGTGTTTTTGCATTTTTTAGATTAACAACAAATCCTCTGTAACATTTCCCAGCATTCAATAAGGCTCTAGATTAATTACCTAAGCTTTCAGAGAGCCAATGAAAATCAACTTACAGAGATTTGAAACTTGCTCCAGATAGGAAATCCATCAGGGTGAACATTTTGTCAGCTTTTATGGATTGTCAAAGTCATGTTATTGGCAAGTGGTAATGAAGTTGCAAACAGGGGCTGTTGAGAAAACTCTTCTTCTTGGTGCATACAGTCAGCTTTCAAACATCTTTAATGCAGGAAATGACCAAAATAACACTATGCTTTTCATAACATACTGTATATGTAAATGCAATAACATGTATTTATTTATCTATATTTTAGATTATCTGGAGTCAAGTAAAATTAACAGAAGCAGATTAGAGCTGCAATTTTGTCTAATATGAATCTGAGCTGCTGTCTTCTTGGATTTTGGCTCCTTCGTATCAGATGAGGAAGTACAGATGTAAGCTTACAAGATGATCAAAAACGAGCACAGTCTGGCACTACATTCTTTCTGTTCTTTTTTAAATAGCTTTTTTCAACAATTACTGTTACAAGTTTTTCATATCACGATCCTTCTCTCTAGAAATACCTCTTATGTTTGCAGTCTTTGACTCTACAGTAAAATCCCAATTTAAGTTAGATAGATTTTATTTATTTTATTTTATTTATAACAAATATTCCCTCCTTTTTACCAGGTGTCCTTTGTAGAAACAAGACACATGAAAGTGGCATTTAGATAAAATATTGCACTTAACTGTCAAAAACCCCCTGAAGTTATTTGTCTTGTATCCCAGGACATATACTGTTTCACATTAATAAATTCATTGTACAAGACAGCATTTAACCAAACAACATACCCATACTACAAACACCATGCCGTCAGTGATGTAGTGGTAGTTGATGAAGTACTTCCCAATGGCTTTTCTACTAATAGGTGGTTATACTGTAAATGGCTAGAAAAAGAGGTGGGTATACCCCATACACCTGCTTATACCAAAGTAAATACAATGTACAACAAATGAATCATTCCCTATTTAACCCAGATAAAAGAAGGCTACTTAACAGCCAAACTCTGATATGTTGACAGACTGAAGACCAAAGGCGTTATTTAACCTGTTCAGTCTTGTCTGATGGTACAAGCTGATATTCTTCAAATAAAGTGTCAGAGGGGTTGGACATTATATTCCCAGCCAGAGACAACATTCTTTTAGTATACTCAGTTTGGAAACCTGACTCAAGAGTTTGAACCACACAGCTGCCTAGCCGATCTAGCTTTAGGCTGAACAGAGACAACTGTAACATGCAGTACATCCATACTAAATAAAACTCAAACTAAAACTAAAAACTTTATTATAGATTTTGAAAAGCAATAACAGGATGTGTTTGTTTGCTCCAAATAACCTTAGTCTCCTACGAAAGTTGTTATACCTTACTACTTTCTTTGACAAATCTGGATCTATTGAGGGAGGCCTGCCTAACTGGGCACAGAGAGGCATGCACCTAAAAGCACAACCGAAGGAAAATGCTTTCTTTCAGCTGTTCAATGAGGACAGCTAATTGTCTGTGATTTCTTTTTTATATATAAAATTTCCAAGGTATTGATCTGTAACCCGAGGAGAAGCTCTCAATTTGTAGCTTACCATTTGACATGAAAAAAGAAAAGAAAAAGCCAAGCCCTATTTTGCTGGAGGGAAATGAGCACCTGCTTGCTAGACTAAAGTGCACAAACCATTTTCTACACCACAACTACTTTTTGTTCATTCTGCTCACCCACCCACGTTCCACTAGAAAGCTGGCCATGAAGCAGAAGACAATGAGGACAAATTGGAAAAAAAGTAAAACAAAAGTGGCTGCTCAAAACACATTCTCCATTTACCTTAATAACCTGTTCATCTGTTGACTTGCACTCCACTGACTCTGTTACATCAGAGACCGCTCCGTCTGTACCTACGGTGACCACCTTTACTGGTACAGCGACTGTTCGCCCATTGAGGACAGCTGTGTTGAGGATCTCATTGTCCTGCAAAAGAAAATAGAAACACACAGATCTGTTTAAGTGCTTACAAGATGGTAACTGATGGGACTTTTTGGAAGTTAATATTGATTTATCAAATGAATGTCGCATAAAAGGCATTTTCTGATCTGACGTCCCCTGGTTAGCAGGACAACATTATATCAATTACATTATAACTAAACCCTGTTTAAAAAATAACTCAGTGTTATGATTGGAAACCACAAAGCTTAAAATTGAGTTAGGTTTTAATGAGCAAACACAACTTGGTTAGGAAAAGTCAAAGATCATGGTTTGGGTTAAAACCAGAGCCTGACTGATGATGACAGACATATCTGTATCAGATTACATGTTGTCCGATATGCACAATATAAAAAGTTTGTTTTTAACAGAACGTAATGCAGAAAAAGATGCTTAGTCATTCAGAATTATCAAATTCCCAATGGAGTTTACTGCTTCAGTGCACTGTTATTTTGACAATAAAGGTTATTGGTAAACTGTAAAATATCCTGCCTTGATTACATATCTTTGTCGCACGTAT
This sequence comes from Plectropomus leopardus, assembly GCF_008729295.1. Lineage (NCBI taxonomy): Eukaryota > Metazoa > Chordata > Actinopteri > Perciformes > Serranidae > Plectropomus > Plectropomus leopardus. The sequence goes on from NC_056482.1 coordinate 17,653,666, forward strand.
TTGATACCTATATCTGAGGAATAATTGCATTGTATAATAGCATATATATCTCATATCAGCCGATTTATCAATATTGGATTTTTTTCCCCAAATATTCATATTGACATTGGTACATTGACATTAAAACTTCTACTTTGTTAAGGTTAGGAGACTGTCTTCATCATGATTACAATAATCACCTGGCTAAGGTTCAGGAAACACTATGGTCATGTTAAACACTGGCGCCAGATGGAGCCACTGAATATGGTGTGGCACACCAAAACCAACAGCTATCACGGAATTTCAGAAATTCTATTATGCTGCTGTAGTAAATAAGTGAGTTGAAAATTTGTCAATATGAAGGTTAAGGAATCACATTCTAATATTTTTTTCCTATAGTTAATGTCACCTATTATCTGATTGTGCATAGACTAATACAGTCACAGTTAACATTTTGAGTTTTACAATAATCCTGTTTTAATGCATGTTGTATCTATACGTGCTAGGGAATTTATTGTTCTCCAAATAGGCTGGACGTCGTTTTACTGAAAAGGGCAAATATACAACTTTAATTAAGGAGTACATTTATTGTAAAAACAAAACATTTAATGGGAGCAAGCCTTCTTAAGTTCTGGGCAGGCTCATGGGTACTCTTTTTCACTCAGAAATCTTGAGGTGAGATTGTAAGGGACCCTTTGCCCATGCCAGTTGTTCCCTTGGCAAAATTCAGCCTAACTCTGAAGCATTTTTCATCCCTCCTTCTAACAAGCTTTGCCATCGTTGGCACAAATGGATGCCTTTGGTTGTCCAGTTTCACAAATACCACTACCTTTGTGTTAGCTTAAAAAATGAGCACCGCAGCCATGGCTGCCCTTGGGGGTGGCACTGTGTTTAAAAGATGAGTAGAAGGCAACACACACACACCACTTGCATTTTCTCCTTTGTGGTTCAGGAATTTCCCAGGAAGATTCATTTCCAAAGAAAAAAGTCGATTCCCGGACACACTTATCACCTCTGCATTGATTTATTTAAAACAAGTCAATGTTTAGGTCACAAGGACTTTTCTCTAGACATGTACTAATGATTAAAAGAAACTAATGTTGACTGTCGGTAGTAAATTGTCTGCTTTCTCAATGTTAAATGTTTTGCTGAGCCATCCACCCTGATCTCCTCTCTGTGCATACTTTGTGGCTCTATAATAATGTGACCCGGCTTCTTCCTTTGCTCCCGATGGACAGAGAGTCATAATTAATATGGCTGCTAGAGGGCTTACTACAGACTACATAGTTTTTGGGCATTTGCTGAAATTACTGAGTTGAGGATGACAGTGTCTAATTAAGACAGAGATTTAAATTACCCTCAGCATGTCTGTGCTGCAGTTTATTATATATTGATTCTGAAGTATCTGCAGTGAACTCATGCGACTGAATTATTTTTTATGTTAAAAATAAGTTTCAAAGTCATACTCTGTTATATGAGAAATGACTGTATACCATCTTGCTAGGACTAAGATACACTTATATTTCAGTGCATTCAGATTTCTGTTGGCCTTGTTTAGAAACATTCCTGGAATTAGGGGGAAGCAGATTGCCTTCATTAAAAGAGGAAAGATTTGCCTTCTAATGCTCAAACTTTACATTGTCCTGTTTACAATTTCTTCATGTGTTGAATATACACCCACAACAGCTGTGGACCTGTTTAGGCACTTTTTAAATGTTGCTATGTTACCTTAGCACAAACACAGAAAGCAGTTTTAACAGCAGAGTCCTTGTTACTTCTCAGATTCATTGAGAGTGCAGCTTATTTCCACTAAATGTAACTGTATCACCTTGAGGTAAGGTACTTGAAGCACTAGGTGTCTCTAACTCCTAAATGAACATAATAAGTGTAATGATTGACTTTTATGAGTGGCAACACTTGTATTTGCTGCCATGAACAGGTAAAAATATTTATGTTCTTATTCACATTTTAAAACACTACTGACTATTACTAAAGGATGAAAGAGGAAAAGTAAAAGAAAATACAAATGTTTCACACAGGGGCAAAATTCAGCACACACACTTAAAATGACCTTAATGAATCACTTTAAGTGCAATAATAAAACAAAAGAACATAAACGGGAGTGGCAGCACAACAAAGAAGAAAAGGCCACACAAGCTTTTAGAAGTGTTTCAGAGAAGCACTGAGTCAGCTGAGGGGGAGGCTCTTTCATAGTGTTTGACCTAAAACAGCAAAATCTCAACCCCCCTGCTGTTTTCAAGCTGGACTGCAGGACATTTAACAGTATTTGTTGGCAGATTTGATGCATATTGGTGCAGTATATTAAGTTTAATATAAGAAATGTATAAGCAATACTGTATGTTTTACAGAACATGAATAGCCACATATGTAAAAATGAAATGCTGTTTCGTATTGGTCAGAAATGTTCCTCGCCACAAGTTAGACCTGCAAGTAACTATTTGTCAGATCTTGATTTCAAATTATTTGGTCTGACCAACAGTCCAAAATATGTTCAATATATCTAATGACATATCACACAAATAAACAGCAAGTCCTCACACTTTAGAAGCTGTAAGCGGCAAACATGTGCCATGTCTTTTTTTTAAGTACAATATATAATTATAATGTTAGTTAAATCAATGGATATTTATTAATTGTCTAATTGTTCTGCATTATTGAGATTTAATGTTTATTACATTAAATGCTTGTTGGTTACACAAAAACATGAAAAACTAAGGGATGCAGAATTAATCGAGATATGATCAAATAGCAATACGGCCAAATGCAATATATCCAAATCGCAGTAGCTGCAATGTTTAGATGAAGGTAAAATATGTCACATCATAGCAATCCTTTTATTTGAGCCCTGAGTAGCTTGGAGCCACTGGCTTCAAGCAGACAGAAGGCGTGTGCTATAGAGGTAGAGCTCCATCCAGTGCAACCCGAATGACATCACTTTAAGACATTTATCACATTTTTGTGCAGCTCCCTCTGGAGCCACAACAGACTTTACACATTTTTTTGCACAAATGCAGCGGTGCACCTCAAGACCTACAACCAGACGTTGATGTGTAAAATGGTGTAGGTCCCTTTTAATGAACTGTTTACACTGAAGTCAGATCGCACAACATTTGTTTGAGGTTTTTCCAGCCGTCCCTCTTTACTCCTCTCAAGTGGAAAAACCTGACAACTTTGACAATAAGAATTGATGTCAAATTGCAGGCATTTAAAAGATATCACAAGATGCACTTGAGAGTTGAAAGCCTTATAGACGAGCAGGAAGGAGATAATGAGATCAATTAAGACAACGTCTGGTAATCCTTGAGCTCTCGGTGTGTTGGTTGTACAGAGGATATACTATAACAGTGGATCCTGCTCATCACAGCTTAGTTTCAATAAAAAACTACTAAGAGGCCTAAACCTTTAAAAGACAAAGAGAAACTGGTCTCCAGATAGCTCTTTGTTCATCAAAACCAGTGCCTCTCTGTTGTCTTTGTTTCTTCACCCTGATGCTCCTTTTGAGAAAAAAAAAATCTATCATTTAAAGCTCCACTGTCGATGAAGGAATTCCAAGCCCATTAATAGGAGGTCTTCGCTACCTTGTTTCTTTCTCTTGTGCATCACTTTTTTCTGTTTTCTGAAAGCTCTCTCTGACATCTGTTTGGAAATGATTTCATTTAGAGTGTCAGTACTATGAGACACTCCTTGAAGAATGCAAAAATAGAGACTTTGCCTCTACTGAAGATGGCAATTTTTAGTATATTGCTTTCTCCTTTTATTTTAAGACCCCAAATCTTAAATAATGCTAACAACAGTCACACAGCAGGCTGGTGTTTAGTAAACAGGATTCCCACGGTCATGGAAAAACGTGAAATGTAATGGAATTTCACAATCACATTTCCCAGGCCTGGAAAAGTCACGGAATTGGTCAAAATCATTAAAAGTTTTGGGAAAGTCATGGAATTTTGTTGTTTATAAAGAAATTGTTAGAATAATCTTCCGAGGATAACCTTCCACATAATGTTACATAATAGCAAGTCAGTTTCTGTAGCTGTCGATGTAATGTAGCTCTAATATGCATCTATGTGACACATTTTGTTTACTATAGGGACGGATTCATAATTCTCTCCCTGGGTTTGTCTCTCCCTTCCTGCATGCCAGCTTGCTGAAATGATGTCTGAATAGAGTTGATAGAGAAAATGCCTTTTACGTGAGGCATTCGGGCATTGGGTCCTTTGAAAGTCATGGAAAAGTTTTGAAATTATGTTCATAAAAATATATGGGAACCCTGAAAGAAAGAAAATCAAAGAAAAAAGTCTAAATTCCTCTGAAATGTGAGGAGCTCATGAAATGTGCAAAATGTAGAAAACTTATCTAATCACCATCTTTTTGGGTAAAAAGGTCAGGAAAAATAGTGTACTAAAGTAAGATTTCCTCCATTATTAGTGAAAGCACAATCTCTGAGAGAGGACTAAAAAAAAAACCTGAGCCTCACTCTGACACACAGTGTTAATAACTCTCCTCCACGGCTTTCATTAAGGCAGGGCCTTTTAAATGAACAATGCCATCCAATTGCACCTTTTCACTCAGGTTTCAAGGGAGATATTGTCATGCCTTGAACATTTACTTTTAAACTCACCTAGGCAAGAATGCGCACAGTCAAACGAGAGCTTTTCACACATGTTCCCATAATTCAAATCACTATCATCATTTTACCACAAATATTTTTCACAGCGTCTGTTGATGTGTTTGGTCTGCCATGTGGGGTGCAAAATCTGTTCCTGGAAATTAGGGGCAGGCAGGGGAGAAATGAGGTATTTTGGTAAAAGTGAGCTATTTAGTGCTATTCTCTACATAATTAATGCAAAATGATTAGGCTGACATCATCCAAACTTGTGGGCAAACCCCATCACATGGAAATGTCATTTTTTGTGTTACTACACTGCTTTGTTAACTCCATTGTTATGGCAATGTTATTGCTGACTGAGTTATGTTCATATATGACACCTCTTTTAGGTAATGAAACACAACATTCATGTACCATGTAAACTTCAGAGGAGGTGGCCGGGTATGTGGGCGTACAAAGTGTCCGCTCCAGACTCCCGTCTTTGGTTTGGATGACAAAGCACTTTGGTTATGAAAAGGGTTAGGGTTTAGAAATTAGATTAAATGTTTATTAAAAGAAATACTGTAGTCACTACGACTTGATTCTGTATTGCAAAATGCCTATTCTGGCAGAAAACAACTAAATTATGCTGTCAGTAAACATTTTGTTGAATATCTTCAACCTGTCTTATTCCAAAGTCGTCAAATACAGCTGCTTGGCCAGTCATTTCCACGTCAGATACTGACGAAAAAAACCCATCTTTTTGCGGTGCCTCCAGGCGGCGTCAACTTCTAAGGTCACAGAACAGCATCAGTTTGAAACAGCACTGGACAAAAACGAAATTTAGGCATGTGGAAAGTCCCCATTTTGGTGGTTGTGTCCAACAAACCCACGAGCCCAGTGCTCGCTACTCGTGATATTGTGGAGCCAAACCATGATGTTTTTTTTTCCCTAAACCTTATCACATTCTTTTGTTGCCTAAAACTAGCCAAATGTTTATAACCCTAGCCACCCACATTTGTGACACCTCAACATAAACATAAATACGAGGTGTTTCACCAACATTGTGCTTTTGAAAAATATTTTTTGTATCTTATGATCAGAAACTGTACATTTCCTGTGAAAGCCGCAGTAAATTTGAGAAGATACATCGCATGTAACAGGCGTAAATTGACATGGCGTCCGAGAATGTCAACAGCAGACTCAGGAGGATACCTAGTATGTCACATGTAGACCTCAAAAGTCCACTTAACATGTGGCAATATGTGATAATATTCGGATAACATTTCCATATTATGTTAATAGAAAATGTAATTGCTCAGCTTCAAGTTTCTCTTGAAACTTATTCGCTGTTTCAGATTAGTTGTATATAACCATAATTTCTGGGAGGCAGGGCTTCCAGGACAAAGGGTAGATGTGTCTCTCAACTTGAATTTTAAAGGGTATTTCTCACAATATATTAATATTACATTTACACACACTGTATGCTATAAAGCCCCTGCTCGCCATCTGAGAGCTTAACATTACCTCTTGTCCCTGTTCCTCTATGAACAATGAACATCTTTGTTCATGATCACACGTTAGGACAGAATGTGCAGTCTCTGAAGACAAATCTGTGCCGATGTTAGGTGTTCTCTGTGTCTTTTATGCATCTATCTAAGTGTGATGGACAATGTCTTTTCACCTAATGAGCTGTTAACACAGGAACAACACTATGAAAAGGGAGGTCTTAATTAGCTTTGACGTATGTAATGGAGACTGTTGGTGCCACAAAGAAATGAATAAAGAGTGAGCTGAGATATGATACACATGATCATAAACATACAATTTCTTGAAAAGAATTAAGTGAAATTTAGAGAGACAGCTGGAGTGACGGATGAGGCACAAAAGACAAGTTTTTTTTTTCTTTTAATGAAATCCGCCTACCTCTCATTTCCTGGCTTCCTAATACCCTCCTGAGGTTATGAAGGGCTTAAATCCATGTCTTATTCATGGAGCCTATTTGTACACAATTCAGATAAACTCTCATGCCCGAAAATGGCTGTGTTATTAGCCTACGCACACACATATGATTAATATATACACAAACCCACACATATGTATACACACGCACAAGCACAAACACGCCCTTGCTGGCCAGCTCATAAAAAAAAAGAGGCATAGCTCTCTCCTCACGCAGCAGCTTATCTTAACAACCTCTCATTGCAGTCCAGAGAAGAGAGCGAGAAAAGAGAAGAAAGACGGCGAGAGAGGGAAGAATCGATAAAAGGCCATTACGCTTCTGTGCAGCCGGGGGTAAAAGGGTGGAGTGTGTGGGGGCTGATATGGTTGTGGATGAATGATGTGTGAGGTAGCAGACAACCTACAGAGGCACCTTTTTAGAGAATAGTCACTGTATGTGGACGTCAGCAAACTCAAGGACAAGACAGTGTTGTGGGAAATCAAAGGTAAAAAAAAAACAACTGTGTGCAACATGTTCTTGAGATCTGGTGACTATAGTTGGTGTTTCAAATCACTTTGGATTTTTCTCCCAGTTTGCATGAACGCATTTTAATCTGGAAACTGAAGACACTATAATAAACTATTGGGGTCAGGCATGGATTGACTGAGGATTGAGGATTTTGACTCATCACAGGCCACCCTATCCATGCAAACCACTTATTTAACCATATTTGTTAATTTTAATGATAGTTTTCTTTCATTTTATTTGTTAGATCATAAACAGTATTCATTCACCCAGGATTTTCCCAATGACTAATTTACATGTCTGAATATAAGTTTAAATTGAGACTATTTGACTAATCTAGAACGCTCTGAAAACCGAAAAAATTTAGCACAATCTATGACATTGTCCAAAAAATATTGCTTTTGTATGAGAGCCATTAAGAACTTATACTCACTTATACTCCCTACTCTGACCTACTCTGCCTTTCATTGGCTTACCCTGCCATTCTTATTCTAACCACGACCAATCCTGTCAGGTTATATCCAGAGATTGATAAATATGTACATATGGGTGTTGTTTTTTGTTAAAATATATTATTTATTCAGATATTTTTAATTAGTTTTATTAGTTTTGAGGTAGTTTTTTGGGGCTTAAGTCTAAATGTCGTTGCCTATAGAGGCTTAGCAGGTGTATTTAAAAGCGTCGTGTTGTGAAATGAGTCAGGAGTCAGACACTGGAGGGCAGCACCGTAACCTAAGTTAACTACTGCAGGTACATCCCGTCGAACCAGCTGTGCTGACACACCGATTTAACTAGGTGACTAGTTAAATAGTTTTTGTTTTTGTGTGTGTGATTGCTGGAGAGCGGATGAAAATCGACGGCGACCTTCAGAAAGTGAATTAATAGCCTAGAGATTTTCAACCATCAAGTTCTTCTACTTTCTGCCTGAACTTGAGAGGCGGAGAAGGCACAGAGAGCACGGACAACTAAACTCCAATTTCCTGCTTTATTAATAACCAATGAAGGCAGCACACACTAGCCAATCAGAAGGAGACTAGGAAACAATCTATAAAGGTGGGACTCTGGTTTGGTTTAGGCAAGAAAATGTATTGTGGCTAGGTTAAACAAAAAGAAACAAGGTGACAACGTTAACATAAATGACTCAAAGATCAGTCAGAGTTCGGTGGTTTTGGACACCAGTCTACCAGAGTGAAAGTCCCAGTGACAGCCCTTTGTTTTGTGATCCACCCACTGCCCTAACCTGCCTCCTTACTGGGCCGCTTCCTCATCTACTCCAATCAGCGCATGGTCTTGTTAACGCAGCCTTCCAAAGCCCGTTTTTATTACGAAGTCATCAAATAGCTCCGCTTTGTCAGTAATAGGCATAAGATACCGATGCCAAAAGCCACTTTTCGCGGCAGTGTCATATGCCGTCGGGTGGCATCAGTTTGTAAAACTGCAGAATGGAACCTTTAAACAGTGTTATGATACATCGCTAATCAGCCAGATGGTACCTGGCATGGCAGTTTGATTCGGCGCCGGGCGGCATCAGTTGATAACATGGCCAGACAGAACCTAAAACGCCGCTGTACTGCGTCAGGTTGTAACAGAGAGTCTGGTATCCCAGAACATCAACAGCAGATGCAGGACAATACCTACAGTGTAATATATAGATGCAAAATTCCACTGACAAAGTGGCAATATGTGATGACTTGGCATAAGATCGTGTTGAAAATACGTGGGCTATGCATTACTTATGATCATGAGGTATTTGTACATTTTGGGTGCATTATCTTTTGTAGAAAAGTATGAACAGTGCATAAAAACAGCCTTTTAATAGAAAGCAGAATTTGCCAGGCATTACATTTCCCTCAAAACATATTTGCTCTTCAGAAGTTAGTTGTATATTAATGTAGTTGCTAGAAGTCACTGCTGGCTCTGTGTAGCAATAATGATGCCAATGACAGTTGCTGTCTACTCAGCATTTACCTTATTTATCATGTTTACGGCATGCAGCTTTTGTTTGTGAACACAAACTTAACCAGAACTAAAAGGCAACAACAAATCCATACATGTTGTTGAAGCAGACGTGTACCCAACTATATGTGTGTGAAGCATCGCTACATTTTATCCTGTATCAGAGGCTGTGTATTGTAAGCTCAAGAGGGGAGAAAGGGAAAAGACAGGGAGACATGGGAGATATGTTTAGCTTATCAGGGCCCTCAGTAAACACTGCTTAACACTGGCCAGCAATTTATTATTCATTGACTGAACAGATGCCTCAGACCCACAAAGAACCACAGCTCCACCATTCACTAACCAGCTGTGATTGACTGTAACCTCACAGGTCCTGTGCTGTGTCGGCCTACAGCGCTTGTGAGTTGGATTTATATTGCCACTGCAGCACTCTCAGCTATTCACTTCATATCAATTATCAATAAAAAAGTCTATTCCCCACAGCATCTATACAGTGTCCCTCCTGCCACTCACATACGGGTACATCCGAACATCTCACAGCCTTATAGCGGGAGATAAAATGAAAGCAAGGGCAGGGGAATCAACACCTCTAAAGGATTTTTTTAAAAAAAGAAATGGTGATACAACAGCAGGGGAGAGCAGTGTTCATAGAATATAATCTTTTTATGGTTATGGTTTGGGAAAAAGGCACAGGAGCCAAGTTATTCTGCAGTGCGACGTCGAGAGAAGCTGGAGCAAGGTGCTGATAAGTGAAATGACGAGGTATGCGATAGAACAGGGCAGAAAAAGATAAAAAATTACTTTTTCTTTTTTCCATGAATGAGGAAGATGTCAGTCATTTTATGTGTTGAACTTTTTTAATTACAGAGAACTTTGAAGTGTTGAGTGTGGATAAATAAAATATACCTCATTTACAGAATCATTTGCAGGATCTTGTCCCTTTTGCACGTACACTTAAAAAAAAAGAATGTTGGTTGAATCTTAATTTAAAAAAAGCTGAATAATCAACTGTGTGTCTCCACTGATATAACACAATTGGCAAAGCAGCTGTAATTGCAGTATTTGCAAATAAAGAGTTGGGGGCAGTTTGGGGGCATTTTGCCATGACCAGGAGTAAGAAATACTATTATTGATTATTAAATCAGGACCTGCGGTGATTTATACTCCCCTCATTAATTAGATATTGACTTATTACGTAACTTATTGGCCTGACAATCTGTTAGATTTTGTTATTGTGTAGCTCTGAATACTTTTAGTGAGATTAAATATTAAGCCTGCCTTGTTTTTCCCTTCTCATACTTTCTCACTCTTTAACATCCGCAGAGGAAATGCCAAAGTCAGCGGTGGTAAATCGGCTGCCCCTGATAAAGCCTGTCCATATTCTGAGGGCTCCTCTCCTGTTTCTGGGGGCCATTTGATTAGAATAAGCCAGCCAAGCTGCGCTGTGCTGAACCCTGGCCCCAGCAGGCCGAAGAGAAGACTCTCAAGCCAGACTGACAGAGCGGGGGAAAGGGTGATGGAAGGCAAGCCAGCAAAAAATAAACAAACACACAACAACAAATTACAGAATGGACAGGCTTAGCTTCAAAGTAAAGCCTGACTGACATACATAGAAGCTGCATCCTGGGCCAGAGAGGGAAGAGAGAGATGTTGGGTGGCAGGAGTGAAATAAAGTTTGTGTGAATGCAGCACAGAAGACATGAACACAGTGTGTGTGTTATTCACCCAGGGAGTGTTGCTCTTCCTCTGCAACACTGCCTCATGCCCACAGTTACGAACAAGCACACTTAGAAGGTGCCATGGCTCGTACTCCGACTGCAGAGGAGCAAATAAGGGTTGTCTGAATTGCTCAAAGGCAGCTTGGCAGGGGCAAGCTTTGTGTTTCTAATGTGTGTAGGAATCCAAACTGAGTGTGGATGTTCACATTTATGAGCACATGTTCTCGTAATGATAGATTTACAGCTATCAGGTGGACAGAAATGTGACTTAGAGTTCATGTTAATGTTGCTTCATATGTGCAGGACTTGTATATAAGAAACTATTTGCTTACAAGTTACCCATCTAACTTAAGATATGATTCATTTATCCATGTTGTGCTCATAGCTTGTAAAAACGGTTAATTCGGGCTGAAACACTTTGTTGATTTAAGGAAATCAGCAGGACATTAATGGAACTATATTGATAATCAATCAGTCACTTTATTATTTGTTATTATTATTATTCACTCATTATTTTTTGCTGTAGTCCATCACATTCTTGTTCCAACTTATCAAAAACCTGTGCTTGGTCAGTGGCCCTACCAAAAATTTGACCCTTTAGGTACCCATCCAGTGGAAACGCTGATTGATACCATTTTCTCACATTTTATAAACAAAACAACCAGTTGATTATTGAGAAAATAACTGACAGATTAATTGCTAAAGAAAGTATAGCTAGTTGCAGCCCCTTTTCTTTGTTTTATAGACCAAATGATTAATTCATTGCTCAAGAAAATAATCAGCACATTAATCAACAGTGAAGACTATTGTCATTTACAGCCCTAATATAAATATAAGATAATATATTGGTCAGTAAGTGAAAAGGAAGGTAGTAAGACAAGCAGTGCAGAAATGCCAACGATAAGTTTGAGGTATTTTAGAAATAGTGTCACCATTATCTAAGGGATGCTTATCAAAAAAATTGTATTGGTTTATGTTAAACAAATACTGCTGGTATCAGCCTCACTGTGGTATCAGTCTGGGAGAGAGACGCACAAAAAGAAAAACACAGCTTTCTAAAATAAATTGTTGTTGGGTTGAACTAAGTTTTCTTATTTTAATCTTTCTCTCCGTCTATCTCTCTGTCTCTCTCTCAGACTTGCAGTATATAGGATAACCAAGAGCAGAGATAAGGAACGCACTTGATGCATAAGGCTTAATACACCAGGGGTAAGAGCGTAAAGGGGAGAATTAATGCTCTCAAAATGCACAGGAGAAACATATAGCAGTGAATCAGAGGCCCATATATACACAAGAGGACTTAATTAAGCTATAAGGGGCATTATGGCCACATGCAGATGGCTAATGCTGCCTTGAGGACACTTAGCATGCTGGTGGATAGCCTCACTGCACAGCCTATTAGTGCTCTGCCGGGCCATTTCCAAATACAGTTCCTGACAGCGTGACAGTGTGACTGATGACAGCCTGCTTGAATTCCTCTGGCTGGCCCTGATGCTGCGATAGCGCTATGTGTGTAAATTACAGATATGAGGACTGCTCTCTGTTTTGACTTATTTGTTGGTCTGTGACTGTAGAGGACACAACTTCTAACAAATTGTGCTGTCATTGCTGCTTCAGTCCATCACTCTCGTCTGTTGCTGAGTCAATATGGAGAAAGCTGCATTTGGCCAAACTCTAATTATTCTCGACAAAGGCGCTCACCCGTGACCATAAAAAAAAAAAAAAATTGAGCTTTCTGCTAATGGCTCTGATTATAATGTTATGGGACTGTGGGAACAAAGCTAATGTTATTGAGTTTGAGACGGAGTGAGTTGTTTCAGAGGCTATGAATAAAATGCTAATGATAGCATTTGGGATGTACTGTAAGGAGCTATGGGGGCCGTACTATCTCTTCTAATGAGCCGAAAGAGAGATGCAGCATGGCAAGAGATGGAGATCAAAAATTCATGGGAGGATGCAGTGAAAGTCCCTCGGTTGGCATGTTCTCTGCATGTACTGTCTTTTAAGCTTAGGAATGAAACACTTTCACCATCCTGCTTCCATCCTCCTTGTTGGTTCTGAATTGATGATATTGCTTTTTTGGCAGAATATCATAGACAGGCAGTTGTTTTTGGGATGGCATTCACAGTTTCAGTTTATAATATTTTAGTAATGTTCACTTTGAAAATGGTCAAATTGGTTTGATTTTAAGCCAAAAATCAGACCAGACTGGTAAACCAAATTTTACCAGGTCTCCCACTTCACATAACATAGCAAACCAACAGCTCTCTGTTCACACTGATCCAATAAATATGCACTTTTGTCATGTCATGTAAACAAACCATGTAGCTATCAGATGTGGGCTTGAGATTAGATTGGAGATGTAACCACCTAAGAGATGGCAAGGTAGCCTACTTGCTATCTCCCAATGTTTGTAACTCTACTTTTTTAAGTCAGAGGACATGTTTTATATTGTGATAATTACTGGGAATGACATTCAATATAGCCAACAGCAAGTGGCCTTGCTTGTTTTTAGCAATAATCATTTACCTTAAACTTTTTGTGCCCTGGTGATCATCTTCCAGTCAGCTGCCACTGTATTTTGGTTTTTGTCGCGAAATAAGTAGGTATTGTTTTAGATAATTCCTTATTTTATTTCATGAATCAGCCATTGCTTGTCTATTACGGCGCTTTTGAAGTGAGCGACAAATAAATGGAAATGGTGTCCGAGAGTTCACCTCAAAATGATGCTTGCAGCCAGTTAGCGCACCTCTCTCGTCGGCTTCAAATACAAAATGTTGTGATATTGGCACAGTTTTAGAACTCTGCCATGTCTCCTCTCATCACTCGCAATATATACCGATCCAATGTAATTGCCGGTCTGTGAAAGCAGCACAGCAGGCGAAGTTTCCATTACTTAATTTATTCCTCTGCAGCAGTATGTCCCTGGCAGGGTGGACCATAGATTACAGATGATCAGATCACATCAGTGGATAAGAGGAGCTGCTTGTAGATACTTGTAAGTGAAAGCAAAGTTGTAAACCGAGCAGAATGAACAGTTAAGTTTCACTTTAAATGCACTTGCCATTCTGCTGTATGTCTCTGCCCCGAGTTTGCTAAAAATAACGTAATTGTATATATATTGCAGTAGCGCTCATAATTAACAGTCCATCCCAACACCTTTGTCATTGACAGAGAATGATTTAGTTGTGGTGGCCCACCACAAATATGTGGAAAACCCTGGGCAGCTTTCACAGCTTAAGTTCAGTGAGTTTGTTATATTTCAATAATGTACAGGGCATGTGGTCCAGTAAGAGAAAAAAGTTTTGGGGCTATTAAATCTATTGATTTAAAGAATTCAAAGAGTATGTTACTGTCTGAACCAGAGAAGCACTGGAGGTAACAGACTCTCTGCCAGAAACACTACAAAATCTTTTCATCTGAACAAACCATTGATTCTGTTATTGAATCCTCGAAATGCACTTCTCCCCATTGATTGAAGTTTCAACCTCTTTCCAATACAAATCCACTTACAATGTTCCAATATAAAGTGTCATTTCCTGACATTATCTCTTATTCTGTTCTGTTTGGAGATAATGATATATTACATATTTCCAAGACAAGGGGGACTGAATTCAAGAACAAGTGTATTATTTGATCTCAGTGCCAGAATTCTCCTCTCATTTTCAGAGGAAATTAAAGTTTAAAGTGAATCTTGAATTACCTGTTAGGGAAAATGTTTTTTTGCAGCGTATTTGACATTGAACTAGAGTTCTAAAATATCCAGTCTAGTCTCAACGATTAGACTACAACACAAATGATCCTGGAAAAGATCTGTCCTTAAATGTTGGGCTGTGTCTGTTGCTACAGGATAAATATTCAGCACTTTTTTTTGCTTATATGCAGTGATTGTATTCATTGGGAGCCTGCATGTCTTAAGTTTGAGAAATAGCCCTCTGGCAACAATTTATTTGGCAGACTGGCCAAACCTCTCACCCTCTTTTTTCCTGTCTACAGCTGCTGTATTTCCAACTCGGTTTTTGTACTTCTTCCTCTCTTTTATTTATTTTTACCTTCAGCCTTTCTCCATTACTGCCATTAGTGTTCTTGTCACAGTTTCACTGAGTCATTCTAAGGACAGTTTACAGCAGCTGTCAAGTCAAGACAGCAATGGCTCATGTGTTTCAAGTTTAGCAGGAAGATGTTGTAGGAGTGTGTGCATGTGCGCTTCTCTGTGGGAGTGTAGGCCAGAAGCGATCACAGAGATGAGTTTTATTGAACAGAGGTGTCTGGCATTCTGTACACAGACGAGCACTGTGGAGTGCCAGCAATGATTGGTGTCAACCTACGAGTTCTGCTGCAAAGGTGGAGATTGATGTCAACTACTGACAGAGTTTAATCAAATTATTTGTTGACTCTGACTCATCTGTCTTTAAAAACATGTATTATTTAGAGGTACGATCTACTAGATGATTAGTAAAACAATCTTGTGTAAATGCTAAATAATAATGAAAACAGCTACAGAGGAATGAGGCACAGTTAGCATCAAAAGATTAAAAAAAAAAACAAAAGTTTTCTTAAGTTGTGATGGACACATCAGGTTGGACATCTCAGTGCTTGCGTACAACAACAACATAAGAAATATCAATGGTATTCAAGTGCCAGCTTGTACAAAAGCCTGCTGTGTCAGGGTTTAACCTGATTGTTGCACTGTGTGATTCTGAATTACTTTTACTTAGCAAAAAAAATGGAAAGTACAACTTTAATAAAATAGAATAAAGTTGTGATAATGTAAAATAATTACTAACTTTAACAGTACGTTAACAGAAAAGTCTGTTAAAGTTAGACAAACTTCCAGGCCAAATTTTTACATTGTCTAACTTTTATTAAAGCATGTCATCATGACACTTTTTTCACTTTTTACAGTGCAGAATCTTCCCATATCAGTAAATCAACCCACCTTCCTGCAAAAATGCTCATCAAGTTTTGAGGGAAAGGGGGGTTGCCCTGCATGGGCTCCCGATTTCTTTCAGATAAAACTGCACTGCAGTTACCTCCACAAACCCTAAGATGATGGATCTCTACAAGACAGTCACATAGAAAACTACAGAAAATATATTTTTCTACTTCTATCTTCTATTGTATGTATTTCCATAGTCATTTAGTCACTCTTATTCACCATTAGAATAGTGACCCAGTCACTTACCATCTTATATGATTGTGAGTTGGTCAAAAAACATTAAAGCAAGTTCCTAGCTGAATACTGAGTGAGGATACAACAGTCTGCCTCTTTACCGGAGTTTTTTTTTTTTTTTTATTGTGTAGCTGAGCTGCGATGCAGTTCTTTGTTTCTGCTGTTGATGCACCAGATAAACATTTAACTGGTTTATGTTCTTATTAAATTATCAATAAACTCTATACACTTGCCACTCTGTAAGCCTCTGCAACCTCTGTCGAAGACGCTCATTTGACAAGGCCCTAAATTTCAGCAATAAAGTTGGTGATTAAATGTTCAAATCAATGCTCAAATCTCTAAAAGACTAAAGATAACTGAGACTTTGCTGTCAGGGAATATAACTTGGTCTCAAGAGACTTTTTTTTACACTTTATCTCAATTGCTTTGTCCAGCTTATTTTGGACTCAAGTGAAGTTATTGTGCAGTATCTTTGTCTTATGTTATTATCATTATTGTTGCCACAGTTTCCCATATATTTCCACTGTGACTTTCAATTAAATAATGTACATATGTGGTTATCATAGTCAACATTTAGGTTATGTACTGTTTTTTTTTATTTGGTAAATCTAGTTAAACGAAGTTTATTCAAAATGCAGTATGTCAAATTTGTATTGCATTTCTAATTAAATACTTTATTGATTGCTTTTCCCTTTATGCATTAAACAAAAATCTATAATTTCAACATTGAAAAAGAAGGCTGATCACTTTCAAAAAAGACATTAAAAGTTTAACAATGTGGTTGAAGTCTAAAGGCTATTTTACTGACCAGGAACCATAAATAAGCTGTGAACTGCCGCCTCACCAAATTGTCATAGTAACAGTTTATTAAGTGCTCACGGGCGTTGGATTTTTTTTACGTGGCCATTATCTGTGAGGAAAATTAAAACTAGTCTTATCTCTTTGCAGCATACTGAATGGTTTTCTTTTCATTTGGGAAAAACAATTTACATCGTCATTATCATAATACAATAGCAATCTTAAACCACTTGCCAATTCATCCATGTTTGGACCATCTAAATCCAAAGTCAATTAAGTTTTCCGTCAGCAAAGTCTGAAAGCTGTATTAACCAAATTACTGACAACTGAAATGAACAAGCTTGGTGTTAAAAACACTTATGCCTGGCCTTTTAGGGGACCAATTGATAATAGTAATGCTGTTAGTTTATTCTATCACTATCAATAAATGGTTTAAACACTCATTACTGTGCCATGCAAAGGGCAAATGCTTACGACAAAGGGCAATCCACAATGAGCTGCGTAGTTATGAGAAAATAATTCATGATGTAGAAACCAAGAAGCCCTTGACATAAAGCAGAGGGATGGCTCCATTGTTAGTCCTTGAGAAGATTATCTGCTTACATGCCCATTATCAAATATAGAGTTCAATAATTTTCTCTTCATACTGCGGGGAAATATGGCCTTTAAATGGAAACATTGTGTTTGTTTGCCGTCTTTGTCCCTCCTTGGATAAATGTAATGAGTATTTGCTCTGCAACATGTGGAAGAAGCTGTTGCCTAGTTACAGCCCAAACTACCGTCCTTAAACATTGTTTGAGGTTTGCTTGATTCACTCTGCCATTCACACACCATTTTCTCTGTTTGTGATAGTTGCAGCTTTGATTTGAGGGTGTTTATCCCTCCAACATTCTGCTCAGCCACTGGACGAAAAGGTCCTGTAACCGGAAAGATCCAACAGTATGCACGTTTTTGGATCTGTCACATACCCATAACATTTCGGAGAGTATCCTGGAAGATTTGATCCGTAGCAGATCCATAAATATGGTGTTTTCCACATAATGTATCTGTGACATATTTGTATATCACAAAGATCGCAGATCTGGAAAAATACCATCAACAGATTTTCAGGCAACTGCAGATACAAAGAAATCTGTTTGACATATTCACGGATCTGCAATACTGTCTCAGCTGGCCAAAAAATAGGATCATCTATGGTCGAGTACAGATCTTTACACAAGCATGTAAGGGATTACATGTTTAAAATTAAACTAATTTGTCAAAGTTGCTAATGTTGTAATATTTATCTATAGTCAAATCTCTTAGAAATACAAGGTTAAGTGTCCCGTACCCCAAAAAACAAGACAAAGGAGCTTATAGCTAGCTTGAAAAATCCAGTGGTATACAATTTTATCTTTCACATAGCCATAGATATCAGGACTCACACTCTGGTACGACCTACAACCAAACAATTTAAGTTGTCGCATTTACAATAGTTAAAATTTAATTTTGTTTTTTCAGTTAAAATGAATTGTGTTTTATAGATTTAAAAAGTATTTAAAAAGTTCTTTTCATCTGTATCCTACAGATGGTTGAAAAGTGAGCTGGCGGAATCCATGCCATTACAGCTGAGCTACTGCAGTTGAGCAAGATCCTCAAAGAGTAAGTGTTGTTTTTATGTTTGTCTAAAGCCCTACTGCATGGGACTACTCATCGAGGACCAGATGTCATTTCATTTATAAGTTTTTTTTGGGGGGGGTGTTCACGTTCAGTGTGCCTGATGCGCATTCCCGTCAGCTGGCATTGAGAGCCTCTCTTCACTTGTTTGTTAAACTCAAAAGCCATAACCTAAAAAGTTGTTTGTGTGCCTTTCTTTTATTTTTCATGTCTGCCTTGTGTTGCCTTTTTGGCTGCTGTGCCATGACTGTCCCTCTATATCTCCTTATTCTTTGTCTTTCTACCAGTCCACACTCTGTCACATGGTCCACGCTGGACATCTGGACTCCAACCCAGCACCCTCTGGTTCCCACACCAGACTGAGCTACCGCTGCCAAACTAGATCTACAAATAGTAAGGGCCAATTTTTATTTTCTTTAAGTCTGTGATGTGTTTTTGGTTGGCCGCTGTCCCAACAGATCTGTTTGATTATTGATTGTGGCCGCCGTGCCATTACTATCCATCTCTCATCTCTGTAATTATCTCTTATCTCTGGTTTTACCTCTCTGTCTCTGTCTATATTTATTCCTCATCCCTCTTTATCTATATATGGCCGCCGTGCCTTGAATATATGGCCGCTGTGTCCTGTCTATATCTTCTCTATCTGCTGTGAGATATAAGCGTCATTCACATTTTGCCACCTTAGAATTATGAGTTTCTATTCGCCTCCTGAGCAGTTTTGGGATTTTGAGCTTTGTTTGAAGTTTTGCATTCCAAATAACAAAGAATATAAAATAACCTTTTTTTCTTTTCTAAATCAAGAGTCCGCAAATACATATAATTTCATGAAACACCTCACATTGTGTTAATAAGTTTTAACAGAATAAGAATTATACCTGAACACAAAAATGTCAGATAGAACCTAGTAATGCTGAGGTGGCAATTTGTGTTGTGTTTGGGTGATTTGATTATCTGTCACGACCACCATGCCATGCCTTTCTGTTGTCTATCTTGGAACTATTAGTTTAGATCTATATGATACAATAGTTGTAGAAACTGAATATTACATTCTGTTATTATTTATTACACACACACATACACACACAGGACCTATAGACATGTTTTAGTTGTAGAGAGATGACAGACTGATGGAGCTAACACATGCTCAGAGCTCCAAACAATTAAAGCTTCAGTGCCTTGCTCAAGGACACCATCCTCCAGTTTCCACGTCAAGTCCCTGCAGATTGAGCTATAACCACCCAGCAAGATCTACAAAAAGTAAGTGCCATTTTTATTTTTCATGTCGGTGTTGTGTTTTTGGCCGCTGTGCCATGATATCCCTCTATATCTCCTTATTCTTTGTCTTTCTACCAGTCAACACTCGGGAACATGGTCCACGCTGGACTTCTGGACTCCAACCCAGCACCCTCTGGTTCCCACACCAGACTGAGCTACTGCTGCCAAACTAGATCTACGAATAGTAAGGGCCAATTTTTATTTTCTTTAAGGTTGTGTTGAGTTTTTGGTTGGCCGCCGTGCTAACCGATGTGTTTGATTATTAATCGTGGCCGCCGTGCCATGACTATCCATCTCTCATCTCTGTAACTATCCCTTATCTCTGGTTTTACCTCTCTATCTCTGTCTAGCTATTAAACAGGATGTGTCAAAGATGTATTTAATAAAGCTCATTAACAGATTCAGGATATCAGAGGTTCACTATAAGTATGAAATTACATCTCTCGGGTATCAGGTCCATTTATATCTGATATCTATAAGAGGATACATCGAAGATGCAGTAAATATATGAAAAATGTGACAAAGATCTTTAGCAGATTTGAATTCAGCATATTATATGTATATTTAAGGATATCAGAGATGCGTTAAATATATGGAATCATATCCGCCTGGTATCAGGTACATTTATATGTGATATCTGAAACAGGATCCTTCAAAGATGCTGGGAATATATAAAAAAGATCTGACACAGCTCTTAAGCAGATTACATTGTGGGATGTTATATGTACATTACATCGAATGAGTATCCTTATTCTGGATATTTCAGGGTCTAATTTTGTCCGTTTACAGAGATATGCCAAGATAGGATCCTTCATGATGCATTGTGTATTCCTGTGGATATTGTCCGCGTTTTTGACATACACGAACATATCCGACCTTGGATAGCTCCATATTTTCTGGTTGTTTGTCCAGTGAACTGTTTTGTAGAGCACATTTTGAGTCACTATATTTTAATGAAAAATGTGTTGAATTCAACTCAACCTGACTGTGCCATCTCTACCCACCTCAACATAGGGATTATGGACCCTTTTTTATATAGACCCCCAATTTTTGAGGAGGATTGAAAAGTCAACAGCTGGAATAAAGCCATATTATTTGATATTTAGAAAAAAAAAAGATTTTCATCAAATGACCTCTGATGTGTATGACTGCTAGATGCCAGAAGACATTGGTGTCTTCTCTGCTTTTTGCTTTTTGCCTTCAGTCTTGTTGTCAGCAATTGAAAAGCATGCTCACTTGAATTTAGGACGGTTGACTCATTTGTCTGTATTTTTAGGACCATGGGGCTGCTTCACAATAAAGATGTGAATGCTGTCAAACATTAGGGCTCTAAACTAACTTATCTCCCAAGGAGTACATGTGCTCCCAAATGAAAAATGTAGGAACACACAAAGAAATTAAGGAACACGGTGAAAGACACTCCAGCAGCACAGATAGTGAAAAGCTTGTGAAATGTCCTGAACATGAAACTCAGCACTTCGATAGTCTTTATAACATTTATATTGTGCTTAAATAGAGCCAAAGGAATGAAAAAGACTGAATGCTTCACAGGTCCACTCGTTTCCTATAACCAAGGCATGACTTAACTTATATTTGGTCTAAAATTTTTATTCAGGTTCTGTTGTGTTGTTGATGTTGGTTCAATGGTGAAATGTTACAAATTGCATTTACTTTATGTATTTTACCACAAAGGATTGGTCAAAATGATTGGTCTAGCTTCTTATATGTAAGGACTCTGCTTTTCCTTGTAAATGTTTAGTAATTGGATGCATGAAATTGACACGTCATCAGTATCAGCAGATAAGGGCTTTAAAATGAAATGTCGCCATCAGCCTGAAATGAACTTTTCTGCCGATATGACAGGCTTACAAGATGACACTTTAATTATGTGACTTTAATTGAAATAGGTCAAATTTACCCTCGTTATGGCTGTTGTCAGAATTGTTTTGGGAGAGCATCAGGGGTTGTAGTAGTAGTAGTAGTAGTAGGAGAGACTTTATGTACTCTGCAGTACATAAAGTCTGCAGAGTACATATATGTTTAGCATATATCTGCATCGACAATCATCCAAAATGAGGTAGAAAATATCTGCATATGAACAAAATACAATAATGTGCATCCCTATTCATATTGCTTCTGTGTGTTGATGTAAATAGCCAAAATTTTTGAAAAAACACATGCTGTCTTGTCAATCAAAACCAAGTATTTTGGTCTTGGTGCCTTACTGCCTTAATCTCCATCAATACATTTTGGAATTCAATACATCAATACATTGTGGCATTTTTAAATACCACAATGAATGATTTCAACACTTATCTGCATACACACAAGCTACCAACTCTCACAGTTCAACCACCCACTGCTCACCATAGCTAGAGGCACGATGCCACCCAAGTCCTGCGGCGCCAGGCGGATGAGAGTCGGCACCTCACTGGTCAGGGTGCGGGTGAGCGGATACTCCACCTGCCACGTCACCTCCCTTCCCCCCTGAGTCACCATCAACCCGTTAACCTCCAGGTCAACTTGCAGCACTCGCTGGTAGCCTGCTCCCTCCGCCCTGCAAGGGGAGAGAGGGAGAAGATGTGTGTCAGGAGCGGATTTAGATAAGAGAGGAGGGCAGGAGAGGTAAAGGAAGATAGGCTGCTGTCAGAAAGGCGCGAGCCAAAGGATAACGACAGAAACAAGATGGGAGTCGAAAGGGATGAGAATGTAGTAGGAATATAGATTAGGTAAAGGATGGAAAATGCAAAAATAATACCATGGAGAAATGTAAAAACAACAGAAAAGTATGAAAAAAGGAGGGAAATGAAGACAGTGAGACTATGACTGAAGGATATGAGACGTGAGAACTGTAAAACCTGACAAGCAGATCTAATTTAAAATTATCTTGAAAACCGATTGCCTTGAAAAAGGAAAGACAATATAACTGATAATCCTAATTTATGTTGATTTATATCTCGTGTGAATTTTACTTCAAATGTATCTATCTTTACTGAATTCTGTGAATTTGTTGCAACTTAAAAAAGACAAGTAAAATTACCCCGTTCTGTCTATGTGTTAAGCTTTAGTAAACCAAGTTAGTCGACTTAACTTGATCATGACAAAGAGGGTTTTACCAATGATTCCGTTTTTTTTTTAACATTATAATATACAAATATGATTGACTAGTTTGTAACCAACAGAATACAGATATGTAACACAGTAAACTTGGTTCACTAAAGTTTGTAAAACTCAGAAAGATTGATTTAATTAAACTATAAGTAAGCTTTTACTTTTAAGTAAATATAATTACATTTTAAGTAAACTTGATTGGATAAACATTAAAATAAATTAAAACTGACAGTTGTATTCACTTACAATTTTCAAGGTAATAAGTTTCTTAGATAAATGTAAGCAAAATCAACTTGTCAGATTTTACAGTAAGGAAAAATGAAAAGAGAAGATTGAAAAGGGACGAGGAGAAAATAGCAGCAGCAGTGACAGGGAAAGAATAATTATATTAAAGAAGGCGGAAAGAGAATGTCAGAGGGAAAACAGAAGGAAAAGCAGTCTTAATTATCCATTAACAAGAGAGCAGCAGCTAAGAATTCATTGTGCATTTAATAAGGTTAAAATAAAAAATGTATAATAAACATTTTATAAGAGGATATGACTGCATGTACAGATGTTGCATAGGTTTATGTTTTTTTTTCTCGAAACATATCTCTCATCTGACAATCTGATATGAAACTAATCGCAGCGCAATTGAAATTCATTCTCACATCCGCACAGAACCATGATGTTGGCAAAAAAAAAAAGCAATTTATTTTTTTCCTGTTGCAATATGGAGCTTCTCTTGCAGAGATTGCCAGGGCCAAGCAAATAATTTTCTCTCAGCTGATGGAGATGCAAACAAAGCAGAAAAAACAATGAATGCAAAATAAAATCCTCCAAACTTATTTGATTTGCTGAGCGTGAGGGTTTGATCAAGCTGCTGCCTCTCCCTCAGGTGTTCTTTGTCCCTGTCAAAACTCGATGTAACACCTTTTCCAACAACTGCGCACAGATATGCATGCTGTTTTGAAAAATACAATTCGCACTTGGGGATCTGGAAGTGGCTCAAACATTCATGTTTTGTAACACCACTTCTTAAGATGGCAGTAAAGACAAAAGTTAAAGGCAATTCAAAAAGGAAATAGATGTGTCTTAGGCTCTACTTTAAAGTTCTTTTTAATGTATACTTGTTTTATTTCTGTTCTGAGCAGAATGTTTGTTGTTCGGTCGTTACACAATTAAAACAAGCTTGGAGAGAGCCCAAACTGAGCATGCGGAAGGGTGGTGGTAGGGGTAAGATCCAAGGTTTTCCTTGAACATATTTTGGCCAAGCTTGTATTTAAAACTCCCCCAACTCCCCCTTATGTGTTCACACTTCAGACACTCGCCTCACTTCAAAGTGCAGATTTAAGGACCCACTCTGGTAGAAAAGTATGAGGGAGAACAGTTTTGGAAGCTCAAAATCAGAGTGGATGAAAACAGCCTGAATAGCAATTCTGGGTCAGGCGGAAAAGCTTTTCTGTTTCAGTGGGTAATGTTCTGAATTATACTAAATATGTTTCCAAATGCCACTGAGAAGTTTTGGCTCGGTGCGCCCAGAGGTGAATATCGGTGTGCATCTGGCCACACAACGAGCGGTGCTGAGACACATTTCTGTTTGAACACAAAGGAATTATACAGGTACTGGGGTGTAGTGCATCACAGTTGGTGGTTTTTGCGATATTGGTAACACTGTTGAAAATAGGATTGTGACTTCCTCCTTATGTTGTAGTCAAGACCACCTAGAGACCAAGACCACCTTGCACACTTACGACACAATGTGAAACATGCAAACTGTAAGAACTCCTCACATTGATCCGAAACATCAACATTTCCATAAAAACACCCACAGAAAAAAAAAAAGTTTGTTTGAGACCAAGACAAGACAGAGTAAACATGTGGTTAAGTCCAAGATAAGACTGTGACCTACAAAAAGTGGTCTTAAGACCAATCTCAAGTACTACAAGACTGCTTCATCTTCCAATTTTTACATGAAATACATTTTTAACAGTTAGGTCCCACCAAGAAATACACAACGCTTAGGTTCAGTTTCTGTGTCAGTCAGAAAAAAATAAAAAAATAAAAAACTCATCAATCCAGCACACCATTGTACTGTAAAACATGTTTCTTCAATCTGACATCTGACAATTAACTGTAGTGCCCATAAACAGGGACACTGCAGTTTAGTGTCAGATGCCACGTACACCGCCCTGCTGCTCTAAATACTCTGAAGAGTACCAAATGTGTATTAATCTGCAGCTGAAAATAGTCCCTGAATGCAACGTCTGCTCTTGTTTGAACAATGCATGCTAAAAACTGCAATGCCAAGGAAATTACTAAACCTTCTTAAGAAAAATGAAACCTTATATTTGTGACCTGTATTTTTCAGATTTACATCATTAGTAAAAAGAAACGGGCATAGGGCTGAGCACCACAGTCAGAATCTGAAAGTTGGGGAGTATCGAGAGACAGGCTCTTCACCAGATTAGTTAGGTTTCCATTCAGATGAAGTTCAAATTTCAAATTAATTTTTCAAAAGATCAGTGAAAGAAAATGCTAGTTGGTGTGCTTTTTCATCCACTACTGTTAGGCAGATTTGGGAGTTGCACTAAGTTAGGTGCCACTATAGAAGAGGGTGCAATGAGATGACATGCTTAAAAGAGTGCTGGTCAAACCTCTAACAAAGGAAAACAATGAATATATAATTATACAGATCACACTGCACAATGGAAAATGACTTTTGAGCAACTAATATTATGCATATGTTGTGTTCTTGGAAAAGTTCTGGTAACAGTCCTGTTTGCATAAAGGTGTGTTAAAAGCCATGTAGGGAGGATGATGAAAGCTTACAGTGTACAGTTTCCAAGTGGTACGTCATGACTGTATGTCATCATTTATTGGCTGAATTTCTTTCCATTTCACTAAGTCACTTTTACCTTTAATTGACACAAGGCTAAAATGGAATTGCACTTAAGATGGATGGAGATGCACCTATTGTTGGTTTTGTTCTGTTCATGAATCCCCTTATGGATTTAAACCAGAGAGTGCTGCAGTTCATAGTAGGCATCTTAACCCCCAATTTTTAGGGGCGTCCTAATGTGTTGACTGTAAGAAAAATGTAAGCAGTGCAGCTTTATCCTTTAAAATGTATTGGTCATAGTTTTTCAATAAACCACTGAGAGGTTATATAGACCTTTAGACACTTCTCCAACATTATCATTACCCTTCCTCTGCATCCAATTTGTATCTAAATGAGTTAAAAATCATAACAGTCCTATATTTATATTACTGGGAAAAAGATCTTTTTTACTGTAGAAAAACCCCAGTCCGAATTCTGATTTTCTGAGATTTATTAGATAGTCAAAATCAAAAGCATTGCCAAATGTTCCAGCAAAATTAGTTATGATGACACAACCAAGAAAAACATGAATTAACTGTTACATGCAAAATGTTATTTTTGCACTTTTCTAATCATGTTTTTTATGTGGGTTGCCGTTCACAAATTTGCAGACAAACTTTTGCTCTTTGAAATTCATTTCTTTACCATCAAAGTTGAAAATCAAAAGCAAAAACTGCTGGGAGTAAACATCCCAAACAACCCATACTGTAGATGGTAGTTCTATACATTACGTAAATGTAATGTTAGATGTCGCTGTGATCCACGCGTATCAGTCACTTGCATAAGCTCAGTTCTGTCCATCACTCTCGTTTCCTTTTTCAGTTTCTTTCTCTGAGAAAAATGTGAGTGCTACAGAGCTGCAGTAGGGTTTTCTCTGCTGCCTGACAACATGCTGGGCTCAGGGGTAGTGACTGCAGTGATTATGTGGTTTACGCTTATGTTGTACAATTACAGCCAAATCAATTATCTGCAACACACTGTCACGCTTTACAATGAAGCTGCGAACAATCAGGGCTTTAGTGCTGAACACTACAATACAACTCCCCTTCACTCGCTGGTTAATCTGTCTTTTTCTGTTGTCTTTATTATTGCGTCTTTTCTCCTTTTTTTAACCCCCGCTTTAACCCTTTGAAACCAACATCAGTTTTCTTGTGCTGCATTAGGAAGCCTTTCACATCCATTTAAACCTTTAAACCTGAGCAAATTGGTTTGATTTCTTTTGAAAACATGGCTAAAAAGGCGACAAGCAACTTGGAAAGAAATGTCCCACAAATTGTAAGAAATTATGACAAGGTAACAAGAGAATGACCTCCAAATTGTTTTTTAAAGAGAGAGAGAAAGATTGAAAAATTATTAAAAGTTAATAATAATTCTGAAAAAGTGGAAAAAAGCAGAAAACTACATTTATGTTATTATTGTAATTATTGTTAACTATTTGATCTAACTGTCTATCTGTTTATCTATCTGTCTATTTTGTTTGTTTATTTGTTAACACCCTCAATCCCCCCCCCCCCTTTTTCGGCATTTTTAGAATGAACCCTTCCTCTTTCCTATGTTTTGCTAAAGTATATGTAATTTTTTGGTAACTAATAACTTGTAACTTCTTCCTGTGTTTTTGAAAGAAATCAAACCAATTTGCTTAGGTTTCAAAGGGTTAACAATAATCCTCCGGCTCTCCTGCAGTGTTGGGTTTCTCCCAATAGAGGGCACATTGCTCAGCCTCACCCCTTCAGCCAGTGTGCTGTAGTGATGATGAATGTCTGCAGCCCATCGGTCGGAGAGGTCAGCCCACTTCCTCCATGTCTCATTAGAGACATAACTGCACCATGTGCCCTTTTCACAGCGTTATTACCATACAATTCAATACACTCACTGGCAACTATCACTTCTCCTGCCCTGGGGTGGACGCAGAGACAAAACGCAGAGCAGAAACAGGGTTAAAAGGGCCACAGTGGAAGCAAAACGTCTAGCGGGATTGCTGTGCCACTACAAAAGCGAACAGCGACAATGCCCCGGTATCACAGCAGGTTTGTTGTGGTGAAATGAGGTGGAAAATCGGTCATGTCATTTTGAGGAGGCTTTTGAGGCGTCTCCATTGTTGGGTGTGAGAGCACAAACAGAACAAGGTAAAAGATTCCACTCAGAGGAAAATGCACGCACTTTCAATTCTGTAAGATACATTTCAAACACACCCTTGTTGTAACAAAGGGGCTCTGAGCTGGAAGAAGCGGTATAACAGAAAAAAAAAATGACAAGAATGAAATTCTTTTTGTTCAAAAACAGCAAAATAAAAGTGGAGCTAAGCAACACAAAAGACCTGTTAAACATGCAGCCATGTTTTCCTCTTTTCACTCTTAACACCTCTGTGGGTATCTGGCTCTGAGAAAAGGTAGAGAAAAAGAAAGTCTGCTGTCTCTTTTGGAGACCCGAGGGGGTTCCTTTCATGCACAGCAGTGATTTGGTTAGCACTGACAACAATGATACATCAAAGACCTGAATCTATTTCAACACAGTGAATCGACAGCGAGTCCAACAATAGAGGGAGACGGTTTGTGTCTGTACAGTATGTGTTTGTGTGCACTAATGCCTCAAACAGCTCCATTCAGGTAAAAGTGGATATATTTTTGTCAATTATGGGAGCTAGAGAAGACAATGGGATTTACTCTACGGCCAGGAGCTCGTGTTTTCAGCTAGTGTGTGGACATGCTGTATGTAAACTCACGGGATGGACCCATGACTGCAAGTTTAGTGTGGTCTGACTTCTGTATGGGATTTTCCTGCCAATGACAGATTGTTTGTTTGGTGTGTTGAGTAGATGTTTGTGTTTGTGAGCTTGCACACATAGTTTTTAGTATAGTGTTGACTATGGGTCACACAAACAAGAAAGGAGGACATCTGCGTGAAGGTGCATTCCAAGAAAGATTGGTTAAGATCCTACCAGTACTTGCAATGACTGAGGATATTTTTTTCATATTCTGTATTAGTGTTAATCTATCCAGAGATGGAATATGTGGCGTTTCCTGCTCTGCTGTTGGCAATCTTAATATTTTCCACCAGATATATTTGTTTTTTCTGAATGAAAGGCCATTGTGACACCACAGAAAGATGGTTTTTAGCTTGAAATTTCCTTTTTGTCATTAATTGATAATTTTTTCTTTATTTTTTATTTTGATCACTTTCTTTGTCTGAAATTTCCATCACAGTATCCTGGAACCCAGTGTTTCCTCAAATATATTTATTTTTTTGTCCAAAAACAGTTTTTTAAATTTACAATGTTACATAACGGAAAAAAACTGGAAATTCTCACATTTGAAAGGCTGATGTGCCAATTTAGCTCATTTTAGCTACAACAAAATAGCTATTACATTTTTCTTTCTGTTGATTGAACTGTTTCAACACTTCTTTTTTCCTTTAGTGAGCAGACTTGTTGGTGCAGATGGGTTGGCAACATTAAATGTAAACAGATGGAGAAATTGTATGGACAACAGTATGTACAGTTGCCATGGCCATGATTGAATCCTGACATGTGAGACCAGCAGTAATTCAACAAAGTAGGTGTGACAGTGGGCAGGATGAGCAACTCCTGCTGGCCATCTGCCTTCACATAAAGATCCATCTCCTGCTTTGATCTCTCTACTGGTGGCCAAATCCTCTTTTTCAAATCTTAAAAAAGTGTAAAATCTTAATAAGGAATTATTTGAGGGTCTAAATATGAAAAAGGCCCAGGAGTCCGGCACACTCGCATTCACTCACCTTATTTGGTAACAGTGTTTGAGTTGGTAAATCTTCAATAGATATTATCTCACAATCTAATCACCAGAATGACTGTTGAAATTCTATATGTTCACACCATGGATATGTTACATTTGTACATTGTTATGACGATTCACTCAACTCATAATTCGATTCGATTCGATTCCATTCGATTCATGACACTGGGTTCAAGATACGTTTTGCTCACAGTTTTTTGGCTCTCTCTTTGGCTCTTGTACTCGTTGCAAATGTGCTTGCCAGTGTGGTTTCTCCATGTTTGTCATTAAGGAGTAACAGGCTGACCGGAGCTCCTCACTATGATGCCGGCTCATATGCTGCATCATGTTAGTTGTACTATTTGTGTAGTTCAACACCCTCTTGCAATATTTGCAGACTGTTTTTGTCTTTCCTTTACCCTTTTACATTTATTATTGTCAGACTTAAGGAAGCTCAAATGCCGCCACACTTCCGATTTGAAACTAGAGAGAGCATCTTCTATTTCAATATCGCACGTCACAGAGCCTTTGCTTTGTCCTATTTACGTTGGCGAAAAAGCGTGGAAAATATGTACACAAACAGAAATGCAAAAATGAAAAGTTTCACCTCTGCAGTAAATTCCTGTAGTCTTTGCTGGTTATCTGGCACCCTCACAGTGAAAACAAGGATCCAAGGTTATCAAAAGAAGGCTGGGCTTTGACCCCACTGAAGCTAAGGGGAATGACACATGCACAATGTAACTGGAGCTGGGATACTTGATGGTTACAGCAGACAGCACTAGAAATAAAAGGGTGCTGCTCTTTGGGTGCGCTCTTTTTAGCATCCTTGGTCGTGCCCAACTTGACAGTAGATACAAAATATGCCTGACAGATCTTTTTAGGTATACCCAAATTTATGGTGGCTAATATACAATAGAACATTTGTATAAAGAAAGCATTTTTTTTGTGGTCTGTTTTTGCAGACTTTTTCAATAATTGTTGATCTTTCTTTATTCTTCGTATACAATATATTTCAACTCAAGGCAGACTGTGCAGGCCTCAGTGAGACAAATCCACCATACCTAATGTTCTGTGATAGTGCACCAGTTATTTTGCCTTTCAGATCCTGCAGACTGCGCATGTCATTGATATGACGCAATTTGATGCTTTGACTTAACCGCCTTGCAAACCTCCAGGAAGTCACTCTTCTAGGAGAGAAATAGTTTGTTCTAAACTTCTCATAAAACCGCAGATTGTCACCTTTCTGTTTCTGTATAAATTAAGACATGACGAGATAATTAGCAAGCATTAAAGATGATATTATGTTTATCAGATCTTTGAACTTCTATTCTGCTTCAAGTCAAGCTATTCTTAGCTGACTGAATCGATGTTTCAGCTCCTTTGTACAGACATGAGTCTTGTATCTTTTCTCACTCTTGGCACAAAACTAAATATGCATACTCCCAAAACTTGTTGAAGTATCCCTCTAATGGAGCTCTCATTGTACAGTGAAGATGTTTTGGTAAGATGTAATTACTGTTCTTTCTTGCTCTGCGAGTGCCCTGTATGTGGCGACACAGAGGATTTGCTTTTGCAGCTGTTTTAATTATTCCTAGTTCACTTCCCCTCCAGCTGTGCGGCTGAGTGTTTTCTGCATTTGGGGTCCGATGTCTCTCAAACAAATACATTTTGATTCTAATTGGTTTGAGGATCCCACAGGAAATAGAATAATATCTCCACTGAATAAAGCCTGGTGTCAACAGGAGCTGCATCTGCTGCTTACTTACTGCTTACTACTGTAGTTATAAAGGTCAGTGTGCATTAATAGTGCAGACTACCTCTGACTGCTGTAGTTCATCAGGAGCTAACCCAGCTGTGTGCGTAATGAGGTCATTTAGCCTGATGTAGTTCAGGGTCATTAGAATATTATGATTAATAAATTAGGATCTGGTGTAGCGGAAACCATATTTGGTGTGTGTGCATACATCTCAAGGGAATCCAGGCTCCTCTCTAATGAGTTTCACTATCTCAGGTCTAATATCTGTCTCGTCTTCCCGATGATGCTAATGAGATCTTACTGAAACTAGCAGGCCTCGCTCCTGACTCTCCATCTCTAACGCACCAGTGAGCAGCAGACCTGAGATTCAACTGAATGTGATAGTTTGGAGAGAGTTGTTGCAGGCGAGTTATTCATCCGCTATGGGGTCACTGAAGGCCCTGTGAGGCTTGTAAGGTTCCCATGGTCATGGAATCAGTGACAATCCATTGAAAGTTTAGGAAAAGTCATGGAGTTTTGTTGTGTATGATAAAATTGTTACAGTAATTTTCCATGGATAATGTCCGTTGCAGCAATATACAGGCTTTAAGGTATATAGTGATATGAAAGTTGACGATTATCATACTGAACACATTACATATACATGTAATGTACATATATAACATATACATTGGATTTCTATGATATTGAAAAAGAAATGCAACTAGACAGAGAATCTCGCCTTTATTTGATTTATTTTCCAAAGGGAGACTTTATACTCTTTACTTCCATTAAAAAAGTGGTTTCAAGTCTTAATTATAGTAATAATACATTTGTTCAACCAAAACTAATCCTTCTGTTTTCATTCCTTTAAGGGTCATTCTGACTGAAAATAATTATAATTCTGAAATACCATGAAACAGTGAAAGAGCAATATTTTCATACCAGGAAAATCTCATAACATTGCAACCCATGTCCATGTAATATCATCCAAAGGGAAATTAGTACTGGCAGCTGTTAATGAAACACTGTGTGTGTGTGTGTATGATGTTATGTTTACCATCACATATGTTTCTTTCATTTTGTCCCTGCATTCCAGCTCTACCTGCATATATGCCAGCAGGCTGAAATGCTTGAACAGAGTTCGAATGTTATATGTTTAAAAATGCCCGGAAGAATGGCAAGAAATAAATAATGATAATTTGGGGTCCTTAAAAAGTCATGGAAAAGTTTAAAAATTTTGTTTATGAAAATGTGTGGGAACCCTGGGCTTGCGAAGGTTGATGGGGCAGGAAAGGTTGACAGAGAAACTACCAGACCACAGAATAAAACAAAAAGAGCAAAAACTAGCTCAAACTTGTGCGTGAGTAATCATGACTTATTCATCGTGAATTGGCTGAAATGAGCAAAATTCTTCCCCAAAGACAGCTCAGCGAGCCGCGTCACAGTTCTTAGTAATAAATGTACGGCACCCATAAAAAACCTGCTCTATAATCCTAACCTTGTGCTGTCTGGGGGGAACTGGTGGCTCGCCATCCAGTGATGCCTGTTTCATCTGTGTGGGATGGATGTGTTTATGGAGCAATAAACATTGACATATGACAGACAGATAATGAAAGAGATCATAAAATGAAACCATGTCAAGAGGCAGATGAAACGTAAAATAACCAATTTATGTATGCTGGAGATTTCCCCCAGGATCTATCAAACTCGCGTCGTCAGCCCCTGTCCCTGTCAGTACAGATTAGTTTGCTCTCACAGTAGGCCCGCAGAGTGCAAAAGGAGTGGGGGGTGCAGAGGGTGAAGAAACTGAAAGAGAAATATTGCAGTTCTTTTCTCAAATTGCCTTTTTGGTCTGTCTCTCCTTCAATATTTTCTGAAATAACCCCCTTCTGTTTTTTTCTGCTGCATCTAGCCTCTCCCAACTGCCTACTGGTCTATTTTCTTTCTTTCTCTGTGCCATATTTTTCCTATATTCCTCTCAAACGGTGTGTGAAATGAGAGGATTCAGGCTTTCTGCATGAAACAGATGCGGCTCCATGCATCAACCAATCAAAAGGCAGTGTTGCCGCTCTGCACTGTTGCAGCAAAAGCCAATTGGAGCCTAAAAAAAGTGTCCGAGAAAGAAACAGACATCTCCCGTAAAATTGGAGATGTTAACATTGTGCAAAGATCTACAGTGAGCTCATTTTTCAAGAGTTGTGAAAGTGTCAAATGAGTAGTTGCACAACAGCAGCTTTCTCTTAAGTAGCATAAAAAGTGTCTATTAGCAAACTGAAATTCTGAAATTCACTGCTTATCAAGTAGCAACAGATTGTCTGAAACTGTGTATGAATTAATCTCAGGAAGAAAAAAAAAACATCACATGAAGGGAGTGTTTTAACTGTCTTCTCAAAATGTTAACCTCAAACAGAAATCGCAAAGACCTTAACCATCAAACATTGATTCATTTCACAAACAACTCAGTCTCATAAATATTCAGTTCATGGTCAACTAAACATAAATGCAGACCCAGAGTAATATTGGATGTGAAGTCCCTCTCCTTCCAGTGGGCCACCATGGGACCTTATTTTGGAAAAAAAGTATGTGCCTGGAATTGCACATGATATTTTTTCAAGTTAACGGATTATTTTGCAAGTCAAGAAAGTCTTAGATTGTTGTAGGTTTGCTGTAGTACAAATTGAGTGTGTGGAGCCAGCAGTCTGCTATAGCTTTGTATTGTACTAAATTTCAAGCCTGCTCACTTTTAGCAGTCCTATCAAATGCAAATAATTTAATTTTGTACACTGATGTAATTCTCAGTTTCCCTGGGAAATATGTTGCAGTTCAAAGGCTAAAGACACTCTAACTTCTGTTTTACTGGGACTCTAACCAAGAGTTTTAGTAGCCTAGACCTGACCAACATGATGTTATTCCAAGTCATCACATATTGCCAATGGACTTTGGTCCCTACATGCTATGCTCTAGGTGTCCTCCCGTGTCTGCTACTGACATTCTGGGACGCCACAACCAATGCCAGGGTGTCAACAAAAGCCCATCGTTAGGTTTAGGAAACAAAAGCATGTGGCATCAGCATGACGTCAACGAAAGCACATGGTTATGCTCAGGCAACAAAAGCACATAATTAGGTCAAAAAAACCCAAAACACATTCATATGGAAAGCGAACATCAGGCTACTGGATGAAAATCATGGGTTTGTATGACCTGCCCTATAGGGACTTTCTTGCTCCTTATGTCGTTAATAGCAGCGTTCTGTCCAGCAGCATATCATACGGCTGCGACAGGTTCCATTTGGCCGAATTATAAACTGATGCCGCCAGTCTGTGTGTCATACTGCTGTGCCAGGTGCCGTCTGGCAGCGTATCGTAACACTGCCAATGGTTCCATCCAGCCATGTTATAAACTGACGCTGCCAGGCGGGGTTACATACGGCCGTGACTTTTGACATTGGTACCTTATGCCAAAATCACTGACAAAGCAGCTGTATTTGACGACTTTGGAATTAGAACGGGTTGACCTGACACACATTTTTGCTTTGTATGTGTAACCATCCCAGTGTACTCTTGTGGTTATAGATCTGCAGTATATACAGGACACATTTCCAATTTTGAAAAAAAAAAACATTGGCAGTGAAATGTGTAAGCTGAAACAAATAAGCATTATATTAACAGATTTTGCAAGACATGGATGTTGACAAAATGTCCACAGTTTCAGTCATTGCAAAAAAAAAAAAAAATGCATCTCTCATATGGTCTCCCTGATGTGCTATTAAGGTATGCATAAATTTAAAATAACACTAATTATAAATTGCAAATTACCACAGCTAGTTTGTTACAGAAAAGATGCCTTTAACCTCTGAGAACAGAAATAAATGCAGCCTCTGTAAACCCTTTGAACATAAGTGTTTACTTTTACCTCTGAGTCAGCTACACCGAAGTGCGAGATTAAAGAATTTGCGGAGGTGAGTGAAAATTTGTTTTCCTTCCAGTCTCTCTGGGTAAAGAATTTCTCAAATGAGCAAATTCCTTGACAATCAAAGCGCTGAGAGCCCACCCAACGCCTGCTTGAGAGCCACCCGGTATCACCTTTTTAACTGCGGGGCATTAAACCGCTCTCAAGGACCAGCTGGTGGTTACAAGCCACGCTTCAGACAGTGAATACAATACAACACAATCAATCAGAGTATAAACACCATCCTCTATCCCCCTTATTGATTTCTGTGAGCTGTAGGAGTGTTAGTAAAATTCTCCAGAGGGCTATGGTGCTCATCCTCTTATCCTGGACAATAAGATCAACTCAGTGTGACTGGCTAATCTCCCCCCTTGGAGTTTAAACTCTCCACCAGAAATGACACTTCTTCTTTTCCTTGTTACTCGCACATATACACAAAGATGACAAGGGATTAGATCAAGTTGTCCTTTTCATTATTTGCCTCTCAGTTGCTGCCTGCTACTGTTGAATATCACAATGTGTGTGATTTTAGGCTTTTTGTATTGTGGCCTGAGGTATCTATTTGATCACATTCGCTGGAGTTTTTCTTTTATATTTCGATCTTTTCATCTCTGTTTGAGATGACTGGCTTACCACTCCCCTCGCTTCATTCATCCCCCCTTCTTCTTTTCTTTCTTTGAGTCAGTCTGTCTCTCAATGTGCCACAACGTTGTGGGAACAGAGGAAATTTACCGTGTAATCACCCCTGCCCTCCCCATTTCACTTGTCTTTACTCTTCTGCTCTAATAGGAACTTCAGTTGATATATTTGGTTGTAACAGCCACACAGAGAGGGCCAAACAGAGCATTTAGATGACTGAAAAAAATATTTTACCCCACGTCTATTTTGATTTCCACTAATGATGACAGGTTCAAGGAAATAAATAACTTCTGTTGTTATTTTGATCATGTCAGACTAAGGCTGCCTTCCCATGATAAGAAATTTGCTCTTCGCTCTCTGCAAGGCAGGGTGCAGAACATGCTGAGGAAAAGCACAGCGCAGGTGGACGTTATCTAGGCAACAAAAATGGCAGACAGTTTTGTGTGGATCAAACCACATAGAAGACTGTTTTATGTACGATGCATTGAGTTTATTTTCAAAAGAAGGTCCTGGTAAATGCCGTTCAGACCAGGTGCTTGTGATACAAAGCCCCTGTTTACTGTGTCTGCTTGGCATAGCACAGCTTATGTAATGTTTACCACAGAATCAGAATCAGCGTTTGGGGTGGTGGTGGGTGGATATTGGCAAAATTTCTGTTTTTTAAATTGATATTGTGTATGTGTGTCCTTTTTGTTTTTATCATTTGGTGTCCCCTCTTTAAATTCAAAAGTTTTTGTGGTTCCATAAATGCAGCAAAGACGAATCTCACCATGTGTTATCTTTATCCCTCGGCAGAAGTTTTGAGTTTTGGCCTGCATAATTATTAAGCTGATCCGGTCAGAGCTGACCAGATCGATAGATGAGAGGAGAAGCAGAGTGCAGAGTGAGTGAATGAAAACTTTTAGACCCAGTACAATGAACATTTGCGTGTTACTTTCACCATGCGTTGTGTTCTGCTGCTCTGTCTGTGACAACAGTATACTCTATGCACTGAGAGTGTGGTGATGAATAACAACAATATTTCAATAGCGCCTAAAAACCTATTTGAGGTGGCAGATGTTTTACTCATGGCAGTCTGCCAGAAAATAAATGAATGTGTGGAAAACCCTGTAATGTACATCAACAGCTAAGCAAACTTTAGTACTGGATTTAGCTAAGTTCATAAACTATGTATAATTACAAATCTGATTGCTCCATCCCAGATCTTGCCATGCATTTCTTTTCCTGGCGATGTTGTGGTATATTTTTATTGTGTTATAGAGTTTGCGAAAGAAGGAGTTTCTTCCATCGCTCTCTACCTCCCCTACTGGCATGTCTCGCTACTTGATTCTGGCTATGTCAGCAAGACCTAGCAGAATGAACAGAAAAGTCAGCAGCAAATTAGCTCAAAGTTGAAATAATCTGAACTTTTGAAGCGGTGCTTTGGTTACAGTTTTGAGTGGTGTGTCACGCCAAGGGTGGCGCTTCCGCCTAATTTGGTGCCATTGCTACTCCTATAATAAAAACAATGGCACAGCCAGCACAGAGTGGTTTTACAGCTTAAGTTGGTGGGCTTAAAGGAGCTGTTTTTCTTTTATTCTTGACTTTCAGCAAGACAATACAGTACAGCACTGCTGTAGAGGCTGTAAGCTTGAAGAAAGATGACCTCAGCTAAGTGTGAGCCACAAGGAGTATGAAGTGTTTGACTGATATGCTCCTGTGAGAGTCCTTTCCCATTTTTAAAAGTCAATATAAGTTCTGACTTTGCACTTTAAGATCATTCTAAATTAAAGTCTGCAGGGTTTGCTTTTGTAGAGGCTCTTGCTACTTTAAATTTGTTTTGCATTAGCAGTTGAGGATTTTTTAAAAATATACCTCAAGGGGTGTATGTTGAAACACAGACTTATAGAGGAGCAGGACAAATATGCCAAATACCAGCCCATTCTTATTTCCAGATTGTCAAACAATAATGCTTTTTCACTGCCCTTGGCATGTGTTGCAGACACAGAATGCACCCTTTGGCATCTCTATGAGATGCACCAGGCTTTCTGACTCTAATGTAAAGGCATCCTGAGCAAATTTTGACACTAAGAGCTACTGACACAGTATAAAAAGTGACAAAGTCTGCATATGGCAGGAGGAAGGTGTGGTGGAGGGGTCAAATAAACGCAGTTTTTCAACCTGGAGACCGCTGTTCATGTCCTGTGTGCATCTCACAGAGATGTGGAGGGCTGTGTGAGAAAACATCGGAGTTTGACGACCCAGGAAGAGAATGTGCTGCGAATACAGGCTGACATGGGAAAGCCCAGCCCGTTCTCATTCCAAACATAAAATAGCACCACATTGTCAGTGCTTTTGGCGTAAGAGTGACGTAAGTCACTAAGTGATGTCAGTGATGTCTAAGTCATGTATGAACACGTGTTCAACATACACAATCAAAATCACACTACACTGAGGTGCACAATGTGGGGGGAATGTATGAACCAATATGAGAGACAATATGACAGCACAATGATGGGTGTTAATAAATCATTGCGAGTAATGTAATAAGCCCTCTGGCTATCATGTAAATGAAGTGGCTGTGGGGAGTAGTTCTCCAAGGAACTCTCATTATCATTTATTGTTCAGTGGCGAGTACTATGAGGTTTTGTGGCACACACATGTTCTTCAGTATTCTAGTTAAACATGGCATGCACATGCAACTAATTATTCAGATGTAAATTTCTCACATTGCGGCTGATTTTTTCTCAAAGTGTAACCCTGCTAGGCGACACCTCTAGAAGATGGAATTTCCATCCAATTACATGAGAAGATTTGAAAAAAAAAAAATATTTTTGGAATATTGGACAGTTCTTGATAAAGAGCATTACTACTTTGGATAAATAAAGGCTAAAAATGATCAATTATGCATTGTTCCATTTATTTGCACTGATGTTAATGGACTACATTATGGATCTCTCCATTATTTTTCTCTGAAATTTCTCTTGCCAGAGGCATATTCTCATCTGCTGCATTACAAGAAGACCTTGTGTACTGTAAAATTTAGAAGAGGGTGTCCTCTGACTGCAGGGTAAAAAAAAGATGCACAGGAAGATAATCATTTAAACTGATCTTCTGGTTTCTACAATCTGGGTATTTTTCTTGCCACAAGTGTTCTGCCTGAAAAGTGCCTTTTGTATTTGAGAATTTAGTTAAAAAGTTTTTGTAGGTTAGCCTGATTTGCAATGTCCACATTACAGAGTGTGGCATATGTTTTGCCCTTGCTGTAGTACTCTATGCCTGTGATTATTTTTATCTGCCTTTGTCCAGCCTCTCTTCAAGTTTTAATGAGTTTCTTTTGTTTGAGTTAGACATGGACTTGTGTTGAGTGATTTTATGATGCTTATGGGTCATTGTTGGACTTTTAAAAAATAATCTCACTTGGTTTGACTTATTTTGGACAGAGCAAATCAATATGACAGCAACATGAATTTCCCTCAGAAGAAGATTGGGCAGTGTGTTTGCTGCCTTTGTGTATCATTGACATGATTCAATGAACTTTCACATCATGTTTTTCAAAAAGGTCACTGACTGGTGGACTGCTAAGCTTGTTTTGGATTGATGTCTCATTAAAATGTACCAGAATCTTGTTTATTTTTTCACCATTTAAGATGATCAGCTATGCAAAGCACACTTTTAGAAGCAGGCTTTATCAGTATGTTACCTTGAACCAATGCAGTTTCATCAGTGACACCTGGATGATTTGTATATCTACAAATCCCTTCCTGGTTTTCACACACTCAGACGTACAAATAAATAAACAGGCAAGAATCTGGCATGCATGTGCACACCCAATACAAACCTATATAAACAAACAAACTGCTCCCTGGTTCGGTTTATTAGATTGGTGTATCTGGACAGGGTTAATAAGAATGCTAGCTCCACTGTGACCTCTCGCTGACCTAAACCCTTACTTCTGCTGCCTTGCCTCATTAATCTGTCAAGTAAACAGAATCCTCTCCTCCTCACCCACTGGACGAGCGAGGGATTTGATGAGACAGGGAGAGGCACACAGGTCCTTATTTTGCTGTCCCTTACATTTTTCTCTCCATCTGGTGTTTAACACAACAGTTGAGCAAACAACTCTCTGAGGTGTTAGTCTATGGATCTGTCTCTGCTTCTCACCTACAAACACACCCGCGCACACACACACACAAACATTTAGAAATAAAATCTGAATTCAGAATGCTGATTTGCAAGCAAACTAAATATGTCCAAGCTAAATTGCATTAAGATTTGTGATAAAAAATACTAATTTTGCTTTAACTTAACAATCCATGGTCTTGTTTCCATTTCAGCAGAGTTATAACATCAATCTCAATCTATGAGGTCTTCAACTAATGATTAATTTTAAAATTGATTTATAATTTTATTGGTTCAGGGTTTCCCACACAATACATTCTTTTGTCGCAGCCTGCCATGATTAAAACATCTGCCACTACAAATACATTTTCCATTTTTAGAGCTGAACTGTTTATCAGGAGCACTGTTGAAATATATATACCATTTGGTTATGCACTGCATCCCCCTTGGTGCACAGAGCATACTCTCAGGCTACATTGAAAGTGAAACTTTACTGTTAATTCGGCTAAAAGTTTGCATTCACTCACAAACAGCTGCTTCTCTCATGTATTGATCACCCACTCGTTGGGTGTCTTGTAAACAGATCAAATATCCACCACACGAGTCGCAAACTGCTGCTGAGGAATAAAAGAAGTCATGGAGAGCTCCATCTACACTGTGCTCACGGACCCACAGACAACTCTGAATGTAGAAAGGGGAGACCAAGTGATAAAAAGGAACACACACACACTGAAAAGAGAAATAAAATATAAAATCATAACATTAGAGAAAAAGATACCAGTTGTGAAAACTAATTGCAGACTTATTTTGAATCAACTAACCAGTTAGTGGAATAATCAGTTCAGCTTTACACTCTAACCAGTATGTTTAAACCGTCGTTCAATGCCCAAGCGCTGGAAATCCTTTGACAAGTTCTTGCTGTTCCTGAAATATGAAATACACCTCAAAGAGAGCTCTAAAGCATTAACAGGAGCCAAGGATTCAGAGGATGATTTATTAGAAGATGAAGTGGATCAGAGGGCTTGAGCCGAAGGTCCCAGGGCCAATAGGCCTGCCTTATCAAAAACCACCAGGCTCCATGGCCAATCTCCAACTGTGGGCAACTCTCCACCAGTGCTCACTCTGGTTGCTGATAAAAGTCAGACTCAGTAACTAGAGAGCTTTGTTAGGCAGAAAGGAGACTTTTGATTTATTTTGATTTTATATTAACTATTAATATACTCGATTCCTAAAAATATACTCAAATAAACACGAAACCTGGTTTTAAAAACTGAATCTCCAGATCACTTTAATATTAACCCTTTGATACCTGGATCAACATCAGTTATTTTATGCTGTGTTCAGATGCCTCTCACAAGCATTTAGGTCTTTTAAATGTAAGCAAGTTTGATTTATTTTGAAAAAAATGGGAAAAAGCCAATAAGAAACCTG
Source organism: Plectropomus leopardus (assembly GCF_008729295.1). Lineage (NCBI taxonomy): Eukaryota > Metazoa > Chordata > Actinopteri > Perciformes > Serranidae > Plectropomus > Plectropomus leopardus. The sequence goes on from NC_056482.1 coordinate 17,694,871, forward strand.
GCAAGAAATGTCCTGCAAATTGTACAAAATAGTAGTAAAAGGTGAGAAGAAAATGGCCTGAAAATGATCCAGAGAGAGAGAAAGAGATGGGCAGAATCATTATAAAATAATCAAAAACTAGAGCAAATACAAAGAAAACTATTTACAAATATTAGAAGTACATATTTAATTATGGTACGGGGAAAAAAAAATCTTATTCATGGTTTATATTTCTTCTTATTTTACGTTAGCATTTTTCTTCCAGGTCATTTCATATTTTACTTATTTATCATTATTTAATTTAATACAGTTGAATATATATTTTTTGCTAATTTTCAGGGAATTTACTTGTAGGCCCAACTTTTTATTAGTTTTTTTTTTTTGGGGTCATTTCTTGTGAGGTGGCACATTGCCTCCTTTTTGTGTTTTTGAGAGAGATTAAGCCCATTTGCTCAGGTTTCAAAGAGTTCACAAATGTGGAGAGTTTGGATTGCTAAAACAGAATCAGTCATGACAGATCACGTCTAACTTTTGGCTTTTTTGATTAATTACCTCACAACATGCAAAGTGCATTTTATAAATGTGCCCCCCGAACAACTCCACAACAGACTGACGTAGATAACCGAAGAGTTAACCTCATGTTGCTTTCCATTTGATTTCATGCATCAGCGCCTTTGGCTTTATTACCTGGATTATCCACAGAGCCAAGGCCAGATCCCAGTCCCAGAGGGCTCAATCAGGCATGTTTTACTTCACAAGCAGATATTCCAGTTCCCTGATATCATGCAGGTCAAGGGTACCATAGAATCCACAGTAAATGTCTAATTCATGTCTTGAGCTGATAAGGGGGAAGGCTAGATTGTGGTGTAGGCGGTGTGTATCTCTGAGTAAGAGGATATGCTATAAATCATTCTCCTCAGAGATTAAATTAATTATATTTCATTAGTGACATTTTGATTTCCGTTAATGCCGACAGGTTGGAGGGAATAAATACAGCTTGTGTTTTCTATTTTGATCATGTTTGACTAAGGGTGCAGTTTCCTTTTATGGAGCCTTTATGATCGCATAAAGCATGAGAAGCCCTGACAACACATATGACTCACATGCCACTCATGCAAATTAAATAACACACGATCAATACTGTGGATCCATCTAACGATCACATAGTTGCCTGCCTTAAACTGCTGAGGAAATCTTTTTTAATATAAGGGAGACGGGGAGAAAAGAGCATCACACCGATGCATTAGTGGCACCTCTGGGTAAACACTGGAAAATAAGATGTCTGGATGATTGCTTAAAAGGATTAGGAAACGTATTCAAATATTTTTCATAGCAAATTGCATGCTACCTGTACCTGTGATAAAACAATTGAGGAAAATGGCAGTTCACAAACATACAAATTAGACCACCTGGGAGGGTAATTGCTTCATCTCCCCATCCATCATCTATAACATTATACTTTCAAAAAGACATATTCACACATTCAAGGGCGTGTGGGGAAACACGTGCACGAACATGCACGCATATCTCTTTCTTAGGCTGCATATTTTCATCTTTCTACCCCACACACACAATTTAAATCTCTTATTTTTGTTTAGTCGAGTTTTTGAACCAGTGTTAATTAAACAGATTACAACACAGAACTAATCAGAACCGCCACGCTCTTCAAGGCCCAAACTAATAGTGCTCTACTCTTTAATTTACCACTTAATCAAATACACATAAATAGCCGCATATGTGCGCGCGCACACACACACACACACACACACACACACACACACAGATACCCCCAGCAGGCAGGCCATTAACATCCGTGCTTCTCGCTGATGCATTGGGAGTTCCTCCAGTGGAATCAGATTGCACTGAAGGGACCTTTGATTTAACTCAGGTTGTAAATGCAATCCACCCGGTCCTGCTTGGTCTGGCCATCGATTTGTATGTGTTCATTCGCCATGTGAGTTAAGCTCGGCGCAATCAGAAATAACAGCACGAGGCCCTTTGACCTCTCCCCGTGAACTGAGGGGGTCTGAATATCGAACTCCTCTCTCACTCAATCTTCACTCATCATTGTTCTGTCAATTACTCCGGCCCCTAACGACTCTCCGGCATGGAGTAGAACTGCCTTATAGACACATATTCACTAACCTAAACAATGTGCATTTACATGAGCTCACGGTTCATGAGGTGAAGCCAAATGTCAGCAGTGAATGAACAAACCTTTCTTTATTCAAATGAGTTCTTGTGCATGTATGCATGCTTACACCGTAGCTCTGCGGGCTAATCTCGCAAATTCTCACATTACATGCACATATGGAATATAATTACCAATGCAGGATAACACTATTGTTCATAATAAAAAATGCACATGTGAATGACAAATTTCTACTATTTTCTAATGACAGGATTTCCATAAGAGAAGACGCATAATAACTGTCTTGCATTTCATATGAAGGCTGGAGAAAGTGAGGGTGCCTGTCATTGAGATGGTGCGAAAAAGTGATGAGAGCAGGAGAATATTGCACCCCATACAAGGCCTCAGGCTATTATTACCATATCATGAGAACAGTCAATCAAATTGGGTTAAAATGTACATGCTGTTTCAGGGCCACTTAGACATGCATAATGGGATCATGAATATGGCACCGCTTCCATATGTGGCACAGTGCACTTTCCATGCTTCTGGTTCCCAGGTAACCTACATGTAATTGAACACAGCATGCAACACACAGACCTACATGCCTCCATGTATTTGTTGATCCATGTTCACGTTATGCTTGGCTGCAGACCTCAGCTGGTTTAATGAAAAACTTGATTTTCTATCAGCTCAACTAGTGCAAAGCAATATGATCAAAATTATCACCATATTAATAAGGCTTGCCTCTGACAAGAACGTAATATATTGCATAATATGGCAAATATTTTAAAAAATGATGTTTCGCTCGTGCACATGCTTGCTGTTTACTAGGGATGGGAATCAACAGAGGCCCCAAAATGCAATATTATCATTTAAGCTACATTACAGAATTATTGTGGTTCTACAATTAAGCAATATGCTGAATATTGTGTTAACATGCAGTATATGGCTATTACCTTTCTTTTTTTTTTAGTGCAAACTATGTCCCCCAGAGAAAACTTTTTCAAGATCTGTCATTTTTATCTCTGCAAAATGTAGGCTCTCTAATGAACTGAAAAATCTGTTGAATTTAATATTCCAGTGGGCTAACAAAAGTTGAATTTGTATTTTTAATATTGATGATTTACAAAACATAAACTACTTATGTATTCTGACTGTTCTGAGTACACAACATTTTGTCACTTTTCCAGCATGAACACAGTACATATGCTAAACCTGATTAGAATTAGTCTGTGGTATGGATTTGGGACACAGTTTAAAAGTGTTCCCCCATGCTGCTGTGAGGATGCTCTTTGGTACAGTGATATTTTAAGGCTAAATGGCTAACATCAGCAAGATGACATTATCAACAGTTTGACATCCATGTTAGTTTAGTAGCAGGGACTGCCAATCTGTCCCTGCTGCCGGATCAGTGCTTCCCATGGGCAGCTCTTATCACAGATCAGAGGGGTGATTTGTATGAGCAGGAAGTTGTTGACCTCATGTTTAGCACTTAATAAACACATGCACTTGGGCAATAATGGTACCTGGTTTAAGGAAATTAATGTGAGCTTAAACATCAACAGGAGTGTGTGTGTGTGTGTGTGTGTGTGTGTGTGTGTGTGTGTGTGTGTGTGTGTGTGTGTGTGTGTGTGTTGTCTTTTGGCATAGTATTGTGAAAAATAAAAAAACATCCAGTTTTTAAGATCTCTTCAATATCACTGGTAATTCACTGGTAGTTGTCAATACATCTAATCGTATACAGCAGAAGGTGAACTGTCAGTAGTTAATACTGCTCACTTAATTTTGTTATAAACAGCTGGTGCTGATGCGTCACTGTATCAATGGCAACATCATACCTACTATTTCTTGAAAAGTTTATCTCTTAATACATAAACTATACCTCATCAGACTGCAATCAGAGGATATTAAAACTTATTTTTAAAAAGGTCTTAATCAATAACATTTTGAAGTAAACACATTGTTTTTTGCAGAGCTGACAACAGAAGTAGCCAAGAGTGAACAATCTCGCTTGCTTCTCATCTCTGTTGAGAGTTGCACATGTGCAGTGGCGATCAGGCAGTCAAAATCAGAATCAGAATTGGGTTTAATTGCTAGGTACATTTACACATACAAGGAAAATGACTTGGTGCAAAACTATTAACATAGAGGAAGAAAAAAAAATAGTAACTTTAAATAGAATAAGATAGAAGATAAAAATATAGCAGCAATAAAAAAATATAAAATGAAAAACAGAATCTAAATAACAAAAAATATATGAACAAAAGGTGCAATGGAGGAATTAATTAACAAAAGCGACCACTAAACACAAAGTCAGTAGTTTTTTTGCCAGTATTTCATGGACGACTGTAACAATGGACAAAATGTCAGAAGATCACCAAAGTTATTGGGATTAATCCTCTGAATGACAGTCATGATGATCCCTCCAACAGCTCTCGAGATATTAGACTTATAATGTGTTATCCTACAGTAGGATTTATTAGGAACATGGGAAACATGAATGTCTGTAAAATTTCACAGCAACCTGTCCGTTCATAATGGATCATGTTGACTCAGCGCTCCCCTAAAGAGCCATCTGTACATCTCAGCAGGTGATTTTGCATAACAATGAAAAAGGATATATGGTGTACTTGAAGGAAATCTTGCATTGAGGTATAACAATGCTTAGCAGAGGCAATCTTATCTAAAGAAAATCTTTGCGGACTATTTATCTGGGAATTGTGGCTTTCTTCTTTCCCTGGCACACGGCAGAGTATGCTAATCACTTCAGTCTAAAACAAGCTTGGGGTTTCCATTCCCCTCATTGATGCTTGCTTCCTCTGTTTCGCAGAAAGACCCTCAGAGGCTCATGTCACCTCCCTCAGCAGATGGCTGGGGCAAACACAGAATGACAAGCCTCAATTTCACTGATGCTTAAAACATGATTTCACCAACTGTTGGAGAACAATTTGAATCTTTAACCTATTTTCACACGGGGGCTTATGCACTGAGCAGAGTTTCTTCATCAAAGGCTCAGCACAACTCTTAGACTTTTCACGCAACTTCTTTGCAAGACGTGTTTTTCTTTAAATCCTAACCCTATAATTCTTGTCACCAAAGCTGAAATAAGTGCAAACATGATGAAACAGGCACTGTAAAGCATACATTGTTGGCTCAAATATAATTCCATTTATCCTGGTGTTGTCACTCAGATGTAAGACTATGGTGTTGTTTTTAGATATGGCCCTAAAAACTTTGGTTTTCAGGCTTGCATCATTGTGTAGGTGTTGTAAGGCTGTCTTGTCAGTCTTTTAGAGTAAGCCTTACTCCCACTTGCTCACAGCGGGAGTCCTCTCTAGCAACAGCAGACAAATTGAATGTGGTGGCATGTTTTATGATCCCGTAGACTTTGAAGGTGAAAAGATGCTGGAGGGTTCCATTTGTTCACGTGTTTGTTTGTGTGCATGTCAGATGATTGCACACAGAAGGATTTCTGTTAATATTTACAGTAAGAAAATCACGTTTGATTATTATATACTTAACAGTATACGGCCTGCTTCACACATACACCTAATAACAGCCTAAATGTGCTGTCAAATTTACATGTTAGACAGCTCTGAATAAGCACCTCAGCCACTTTTTTTATAAGCGTAACAAAGGCAATAATATGTGCTACTGAGGAGCATTTAAGTTGCACTAAAAATACAGTACAAGACTAGGTTGAATGCAGTCCTATTAAAAGAAAAGCTGCAGCAGCACAAGGTTAAATAATCAAACAGATTTAAAGATGTTCTCCTACCTGCTGCCATACATTTGTTACTTAAAGAAATAATAATTTGATAAAAACATGAACTTATGTGAGTGAGCAAATTTAAGGTGCTGGTATGAATTATCTCATTTCAGATCAATCGATAAATTGTGTTTTCACTGATTATTATTCATTTATTCATGGCAGCCTGCCTCTGTATGAACATCTGCCGCCACATACTGATTTTCTACTTTGTAGAGCTGAACTATTCATGAGGAGACTTGTTGAAATATATGGATGTTGTTCAGTTTAATGCATCACACTCTTGGAGCACAGAGCATACTCAGGGCACAGACGGAGCAGTAGAATGCGAGTTGCAGTGAAAATGAAACTCGACCGCTCATTGTGCTAGGTCTATAAGTTTGATTTCACTCACCTCTGCAGCAGCTGCTCCTCCAATTCATCGATCTGATCACACACACACATACACACACACGCACAAACACAACTGATCCAGACCCCATCATTGGCTACCGCCACACATTGATTGTAATTCTGTGCGAAACACTGCAGAACTTAGAAATCTGCAGCCTATCTGATAAATGATGAGATTTATGAGAGAAGTAGTGGATTCACTTGGGAGAGGCATGGGTGAGTGTCCCTGGCACTCACAAAGGTCATTGATTAAGTCATCATATTAGAGCTGAAATGTCTGGTCAGTTAATCGATGCTTGACAGAAAATGAATCAGCTCCAATTTTGATAATTGATCAGTCGCGTCAGCCTTTTTTTCCAGCAAAAATGCCAAACATCCCAAAGTTTCAACTCCTCAAATAAGTTTTAAAATCCATCACTGATGCAGCCTGTGAGAGAACAGAGAACACTTGTCTCCCCTCATATCATTTTTATTCTCATTGCTGAGCCACTGCTCCCTTTTGTGTACCAGATGCCAAATATTGCGCGAGCATTGCAGCTCTATAACAGTCCTGTCATGTTTAAACAGAGCCAAAACCCAAAAGATTTCAGCTTCCATGTCTGGAAAAAGGGCTTATGTTTGTCAAACGCTTTACTGCTCTTGAAGTGGGGCACGTCTCTCTGTGCATGTGTTAATTTGAGGGAGTGGGCAGATTGAGAAATGTCGGCCATTAGATTTGGTTTATTTTAATTAGTTCTTAGATGCCACGCCTCACCTCCTGCAATTACAAATCGAACTCCCCTCGCAGCTTGGACAAGGTACTGATTGACACGCTGAGTATTGGGCCACAGAAGTGCTACAGCCGTAACAAAACCTTCATTTGTTTCTTTTTTTCCTAACTCTTCACTTCAATCAGACAGGAACTCCAAATTGCGTTAGCTTTCATTAAAAAGAAATAAAGGAGCCAGAGGCAGCTGGCATACCTGACATGCATGGATGATGACTCTCTTTTTGATTTTGCAATGTGTGACTCTCCTATAGGAACATCACTGTCAACCCCATTTACATGGAGGACCCACCCACTTCACTCACATCAATGCAGAAGTAATGTGTACATGATTCCCGCGTGTGTGTGCATACCCGTGCTTAATTATCCCAACAGCTGATGGGGACTTTAAGTTCAGTGCAGCAAAAGGAATATGAATTAGCTTAACATTAGGGAGAGTCAGCCTAATTCCACAGTACAAGTGAGGACACAGAAATAAAGGACTGGCTGGTGAAGGACAACTCTTAGCATTTAAGTGTCCCAATACATCTTCATAAGAGAGCAGCCAGTATTGTCTGATGACCATTGGGCCACTTTGATCTTCCATCCGTCAGCTTTATTACAGTCTGGAGACTTGCACAGTCGTAGTGGCCTATTTGTGGCTACTTTGTGATATGCTTTTGTTAATAAGGGCATAAGATCAGTGTTTTATGTTTGATTTATTGTTCACAGAAGATTTAATTTCTTGAGAGAGGCTGTGATGACTCATATGACTGTGTATATATATATATATATATATATATATATATATATATATATAAAGGTATCATCATTGGCGACCGTTAAAGCAGTGATGCTGTTTTAATGGTCGACAAAGTGAGCTTCAGTTGACATAAGGAGAAATTGAATGTTTCAGGGCACTTGTCTTTTTAAACTCCTTGGCTTCCATCTCCACATATTTCCATTACCCCCATTCATATTCTGGCTGATGAAGATCTTTTTACACTTAACCTGACTGAATTTTGTGAGAGTCCCGGCCATATTGACTATGGTTTTTACACATGTATGTACACAAATAAGAAGGAACCAGCGCAAGCAAGTTCTTATATATATATATATATATATATATATAAGAACCAACAGGAGGCTGCGGACAGACTAAGAGGGCCATTTAGCAGGTCATACAGTGTACAGTGGTGTACGTGGTTTCAGCAGCAGGTAATAAAATGTAAAGCACAAAAGTATACAGTATCAGTATACAGTATCTTATTCAGGCACTGGTCAGGTGCATTAATAAGGAGCCGATTACCGTAGTCCAATAAAGATAAAAAAAGTTGCCAAAATCAAATGTTTCCTTGCCTAAAGCGAGAAACAGGATTTATTTCTGAAAAGAAAGTTTCTTGGTATGGTTTTCATGGTAAACTCATGACATTTGAGTGCGCAAAGCTTCCAGTTCATTTGCCTTAATTTGGATACTGTTGATTCATTTTGCACAACCAACTGTGTTGATGAAACATGTTGAGCACAGTTAGGATCAGGATCAGCTCACTATAGGATTTCCTTATCTTACACGCTACCCACTCTGCAATCCTTGCTGTCTGCATACAGATGCCCTCGAATACAAAACGCTGACCACAGTAGTCTGTGACACAGATCAGCATTGAAAAAAAATGCTGGATTGGTTTCTTAAGTGCTTCTTTGGGCACACTGAAGCATGATGCTAACGAAATCCAAAACATCTTTAAGACCTTGTGATGAGTGTAAATTGACATGCTGTTTTTACTATAGACAATTTATTTAAAGAATGGTATTGACACCCACTCGGCTAAATATGTAATCCATTCTCATGCAGGCTTCCATACATACTGTAGCTAGATCAATTTGTCCAAATATTGAGTGTGGTTTCTGTGGTTTGTGTAAAGGAGCTGCTGCTCATAGATAGAGCTGCAGCTGCTGGCGAGGGAGAGAAAATGGTCCATGCAATAAGCATACACATGCATAAACACCGCCATATTTAACTTTATTTTTAATGTTGGCTCGGTAATGTTAGTCTAACTGAAGCATTCAGACACTCCAGTTAGATCAAAAATAGCAATCTGCTAGTCTGTCCGCTGTAATTTCTGTTATTTTCCACTTTTGGATAAAGCAAGGACAAAAATTAAAGGGAATAAGAAAAGGATATCTCAGGCTGCTTTCTGCACTTAGGTCAGGCTGTCCTCATGTACTGTTCGGGCTTATACGTATTAAATGTAATGTGCCACAAATCATATATAACACAAGTGATCATGAGACAGTAATTGTTGTGTAATCCATGTAATTTGGTAAGCTACAATCACATGAACAATGTGCTTATGGTAGTAAGGCAGTAGTGTACAGACTAAAAGTCCATGTAAGGAGATAGGTTAAGGTCATGGATGGGTCACAAAACATGCAACTTTTTCCCTGGACATCAGTGTTTTGAACCATGTGAAACCACGTAAACTTGGACTTATTTTCAGGAACACTGTCACCATGTTTCTAAACCTAACAATTTACTTGCCTAAACTGAACCTACATAACTTCACGACACCCAGCTGTTTCTTTTCCTCACCTACATACCTTGACTTGTCAAAACCTAACCTACGTGACAGCCCTGTTTCTTTTCCTAAACTGAACCTATGTGAATGTAATTGCCTAAACCAAACCTACGTGACTTTACAACGCCCAACCTTGTCTTTTCCTAAACTGCACCTACATTACATTACTTGCATGTATTAATGGTTCACATTTTGTAAGAGGGACAGTCAAATAAACTTGGTTTCACCCCTTTTCCCCTTCTGTGAGAACACTCTTGCCACTTATTTCTCTTCACACCTCAACTCTCAGCTACTTCAGTTTCTGCAGAGCATAGAAGTTCAGTGCAGTGAACATTCAGCTGCTAAAATACCTGGACTACCGCTTTGTGGTAGACATACACATCATACACACTTCTGAGACATGATTTAAAAAATGCTTTTTTACTACCCTGAAGTCATCTTTACACTTGCATGATTCGTATGCATCCACAGTAGATTCTTGCCTCTCCTAAATTGCTGCTGGGAGTTTAGTCATCAAGTCTGTTGGAGTCTGGCACCTGGCGGTCACACTATTGGCTGTAATGTCGCACTTTTTACAGCGAGCCAGGGGAGACGCATGCTGCTCCCAGTGGTTATCTCTCAGGTTCTGGCAGTGATGCTGTTTTAATGATCGGCAAAGTGAGCTTCAATTGACATAAAGAGAAATGAAATGTTTCAGGGCACTTGTCTTTTTAAACTCCTTGGCTTCCATCTCTACATATTTCCATTACACCCATTCATATTCTGGCTAATGAAGATCTTTTTGCACTTAACCTGACTGATGGAATATCTCCTACCCACAGGACAGCGGTAATAAAATGAGTATGGTCCTATTACTGGTGAGTCAGAGAAAGTACGTCAAACAGGAAATCCTTGCAGATACCAGGGAGCCAAAAGATTAAATTAATTTAGGAAATTACTTTCAAGGCTTTCAGACTTAATTCAACAAATTGTGTTCTGTTGTAGCCTCAGAGCCAGCCTAAATCTTATGAGATATATTTTTTTCTGTTGTAGTCTGGAAAATATCTACAGAGAATCGACATAGCCCTCCAGGTGAAAGCTTGACCAATCAGAGAGCTATAATAGATGATGTGACTGGGCACCTCAACTCCTAAACCTTGTTCCGGGCTCTTAAATGAAGCAGGATTCTGCAACTGTGAAGCCTATTTCTTTCCTAAATGTAATTCAAAAACAGATTTCAGTGGACAATGTAAGAGTTCAGACAGCTCATTTTGTTCTAGTTTGGAAATCTAAAGCAAAGACCAGTAAAAGCTCTTTGGGCAGTGTGTTAGTCCAGTCAGGTGTATGGAGACCACAGAAAGCAGAGAGTAATTTCTGACTTGCTACTGCTGGTCAGGAGATAAAACTTACACTGCAACGGAAGCACTTTCATTGTTCCATTCATGTATCTAGAGAATTTTTAAAAATATTTCAGTAAAATTGAAAAGACCCCAAGTGCTACTGTCTCTGCAAACATTTAACCCCATCAAAGATAGTTTCTAAATTAAACCTTAGTGTTCTGATAGTCTACATACTTTGAAAAAACTATCAATGACTCTTCATTGACTAATGTGCTACAGTTATTTCCTTTCATATGTAAGCTAAAGAACTCTAAAAGCACAGGGTCATGGCAGGTAGTGCATTATCACTTCAATACTTCAAGGTAGTCTTTTGTTGAGTGCAGAATTGCAGAGCATAATACTGGCTTCAACATGTATGACCTTGATTTGAGCAGTCCTGTATAATTCAATGTCTCTGCTCCTCAGCGGGTCTGTAAAAGAGATACACGTAAATGATAGATGACTCGTCATTCATCACTGTCGTCACCTTGGCACCTAGGAGGAAATAACAGCCCAGCCAGGGTGTGTCACTTCCTGTGTGCAGCTACTTTGTCTTTGCCTAAAACCATTTAGCTGCTGAGTTGAATGTCAAATACTGTACACTTGTACACACACGCACACACACACACACACACACACACACACACACACACACACACACACACACACACAGAGCTTGTTATTATTCATCAATGTAAACACATTGATGTAAGCAGCAACCACCCACACATGAGCACATAAATACATACTTACTACATACTTACATACTAATACACCACCCCTCAAATCACCATTAGTATATCAATTACTCATACCACGTTATCTTGAATTCACAAAGAAAACTGCCTCCGGTAAATAAAGAATCCAAAAACTTAGAAAATTCTTTAGAAATCAAAGTCATAGACAGTCATCTTTAACAGCAGCAAAAAAAAAAAAAAAAAAAAAAAAAAAAAATTCAAAACATCTGCTTACAAAATCTCACATAACCTGTTGTATAATTTTAGTTTCATTTATCCATGCTTAGTATGCTCAGTACTTCCCAAACAGACAGCCCTTTCTGATGAGGAGCTGAACTAAAAGGGACTAAAAGAACAAAAAAAATTGTAATTTTACCTTGGTGAACACAGTGGTTGGTCTACAGCTGCCTTGAGCAACATTATAATTCAGTTCGAGTTGTGTTTTTGGCAAGCTGATGAGTGCAAGTCTAACATTCACTCTCTTATAGCTCTGTTTGGTTTCAACCAACTCCTGAGAAAAATGTCTGGCTTTTTAGCTGCTAAATGTGCCACTGCCTTCACAAGCTGGTCTCTAACTGTGTCTTTGCAACACATTCCCATTCCTAATGAGGGTCCAAGAATCCCTCTACTGCACTTTTGGGGGCTCACAGGCTGTAAGCCAATTTCCACTCATTGCATACATTGTGTCTCTTTAAAAAAACCTTTGTGTTCACGGGAAATATGCAGTTTCCAATCGTCAAATGCATTCATTCCCCTTTTGAGAAACTGAGACTTTGATGCAGGAGTCTTGTGTTTGTTTCCTGTTTGAATGTGAATGAGAGTGTTTGTTTTTAAACTTTACCATGTGCCTCCTTCCCCTAATCCAAACCATACGTGACTTTATCGCCTAAACCTAACCAGCTGTGCCAGCTTGTGCATTTGTTGACGTCCTGGCATGGATTGCCATGTGCTGTTGTTAAGCATAAGCACCTGCAGCGTCATCCCACCATGTGCATCTGTTGACACCACAGTTACGGCATAAACATAAATACCAGATGCAAAAGGATACCTAACTTGTAAAATGTTAATGCGGAAGTCCTGTGTATGTGTTGGTTTGTCACATGACACACATTATGCTCTACAGTAGGTTGTGGAAAAAAACGTGCTTTTGATGGTTAATTTCACATGGCACTGGGATGTCTCCTAGGTGAAAATTTTGCATTAGTGTGTTCCATCCACCACCTCTCCTGCCCTCCTTACTCGGTCTTTGTCACTCTTTATACTACAGCAGGTACTCAGAGTGTCAGATAATGATGCGGCCAGGTTGGTCACATGCAGACACTCACGGGTGCCTCACTCTGTCTGTAACTGACGCTGAGGGTCCACTGACCAAGCCTTTTCATTTTACAAGATGGAAGTGAATACAGGTTGGTCTGTCTGCTTTTTGCTACTGGGCATGTAGTGTGCAGTGGGTTTTTAGAGCTTTGCCCACTGAAAACAGCTGCCTGCTGTGGCCAGAAATTACTCCAATATAGCTGTGAGAGTGAACTAAAATGGTTAAGTTGTTGGCAAGACAGTAAAACAATGAGCACCCGGAGCTCTGTTAAGCCTCTAGAAGCTGCAGATTCAGGTGATGATTTTATAGGTTCATCACAATGAGTAACTCTTTTCAAACTGTCATTTGATACATTGTTATTAATATATATATATATATATATATATATATATATATAATATATATATATATATATACACACACAACATATATATATAAGGCTGAATAAAAACTACAAAACATTTCAGCAGGTGCAACTTAAACAGGAGTAGTAGGATATTTGTTGAGGATAATTTCAGATGCACATTTTGTGCCTCACTGAATATTTCAAACCAAAGGACAGTGAATGTAGATTTGACTTCAAATAAAGTACAATGCCCACATTCATTTTAATGATGGTATGACTCAATTCTGTTTTGTTTTTTTTAATTTTTTTTAATTGTTTCTTGAAACAATGGCAGTCTCTAGGGCACATAGTAATTTACTTTCCATTGTTAAATTTGGTCTTTCCATTGGTATATTTGACAATATCAAAAAATGCAGAATATTTAGGTGCAAGCAAGTGGAAACATTTTTTTTCCTTGAACAATGCATTTTATTGCCTACACTTGAGTGTGGCTGAGGACGTGTATGCATGGCAGTGCCAAGGAATGAATGCCTCAGATGCTGAGTCATGTCCTCTTTCATCCTCACTCGTTGCAATCACTCCTTGCTGACAGCTGTCCGAGAAATAAACAAGTGTGCTGCTGCTTTCTGGTTGTTCAGCAGGGTGTTCACTTCATATTTCATTCACGCATTGATTAATTTCGGTGGAGGGAGGGAGTCGGACTTACCTTTGACTAAAACTGTTCTCCTTCCTCCGACAGTGGAGGGTGACAACCCTGTGACCTTCACTTCTGACATCCTGACTCACCGTCCACACAACAGGGTTACTGGCTCTAGCTCCCAGGAACGCCACGCCGTCTTTCAGCTTGACCCTGAAACACACAGACGTGTGCAGGTTAAGAGAAAAACATTAAATCAGATTTTACTGGAGCTGTCAACAGAACAACTCATAAAATGAAGTTACAGTGCTTCAGAAACACACCTGGCCTTTTTTATTCTCTGTCTTTCTCTCTCTGACACAAACAAACATGTCAAAAGACAGAAATGAATGAGGCGGTACTTTGTCTCTCACAAAGGGTCACAGAACAAATGCTTCAAATGCCCATTGTCTCTGTCACAAATACAAGGAAATTAAATAAGAAATTATATTGAAAGATAATACTGTAAAGGACTCATCAAAATTATGCTTTACTAATATAAAAGCACTAAATTCGAGCTACAAAAGACAAAAAAAACAACAAAAAACGTCTGAAAGGCTTTTGGTGGCTGCTAGATGTTGAAAAAACATTGACAAAATGTTGTTGAAAAGGAAGTCTTTCACTTTGTATAGTTTAATTATTGCGGGTGAAAAAAAGCAACATGCTTTCAAGCTTTTCATGTTTTGCTCAGGATGAATAGCGCTTCAGGGAGGAGAATTTGGCAGGTACAAGTCAAATTATCTCATTAGCAGTGATGACAACCAGCATCAGGACAACAGATGCCACACTGGCTGACTTGAAATGATCATGAGTCAGGGGAAGTGAGTTCAAATTAACCTCCAAGAAAGTGTTTAACCACCATGAGAGTTTAGAAGACTCATTTTACAGGATAAGTCTAGTCTTCCACCTTCTAATACCCCAGCATCAGATCTCTCTAGAGTTATAAATGGGCAGCAAGCTCCCCCGTCATATGCACACCTGGGGTTAAACTCTAATCTCTGCCACCTCTGCCCCACCCTTTTGTCCCTCCATCAGTTCCATTACTCGCAGTCACAGTCTGTGTGAGGCTATACAGGTGCCAAAGAACCATGACCTCCTCCTCTTCCAGTATACTGGCTCGCCGTTGCTCTGCTCCTCCTCCTCTGTCACATGAAATTACCATGGAGTACGCAAACTGCTTTCAGTGCTTCCTTTTCCAACATGACAAATTGCTCTTGTTCGAACTACCAGCACGAACATGACAGAATATTTTATGTGGGGAAAATGAAGAAAGAGATGGCATGAAAAGCTGGATCTGAAGTAAAACACCAACAGCACAAGAAAGGTGGAGAGTGAGGTGAAAGAAGCATTTCTATTCAGTAGAACATGAACGCAGGGTAATTTCTCCCCGCATCAAAATAATTGGAGACTGTCCTCGTTCAGGAACTGCGAAAGACTTGCAAAAGATGAAGGGGAAAAAAAGAGCTTTAACGGCGGGATAATGACATGACAAACCATGCAGCAGTCCTTAGAAGAGCACAGTCATTACATCTTCAGTGCTCCACCGGTCTTCTTTGATGTTATCCAGGCCGGCGAGGCGGTAATAACTGGCCTTGTGTTGGTTGCTGCTCCTGACGAGCAAAGATAATGGCCGACGGTGTGGAAGACACAGACAAAATCTAGGAGGAGACGACTGATTGCCGTCTGCCCTCCTGTTTCCCAGTTGTCACCTTTGCTATGGCACAGTAATCACTACAAACTCAAAAGCAGATTCAGTACTTGCAGCTGACTACAGGAGGATGATAATCAACTAGCCTGAATTAAACTCAAGGCAAGCAAGGCAAGAGTCAAGCAAAAGATCTGCACACTGTATTAAAAGCTCCCTGTAAATTTTAATTGTGCAGCGCTTCAATCTAACAGTGATCTTTGTCAGGCATTTTCAAATAATCCTTATTATTTGAAAATTTCCTAGATCACGTTGCCAGATTTTACAGTGTACCTCACAGATATGTGAAGATATGTTGACTTCAAAGATAACGCCCCCCTCTCACACAGCATGACTTACCTTCACATTCTCTATACCAGTACTAATACCAGTATCCTTAAAGCGATACTGACAGAAACCACAGAGTACTTCATTTAATACCTTTATTTTCTACTTTATTCGATGCCACTCATGTGAATGGAAGCATCTGGTTGCATAAAGTACAACCAGACATCACAGGTGTGTAGTATAGCCATACTTATGAATGCTCTAGTGGCATCTCAGCATGGTGAACTGCCAACTCTGTCAAATGCACTTCACTCAACTTCATCATACCTGAGGGACTGCATGGGTACTGAACTGGTTGCTGCTTCAGCAGTGAGCCAATCACATTTTGCACTAATCAAAAAAAGCCTGCAGTGATTGGCTGCCAGCAAAACCCCACAAATAGTAATCTTATTTTCTAGATCTAAGAACAAAAAGAATTTGTTTGACAGGAGAGGTTTCAGTACTACTTGGCATGGGGTTATTTCACCAATAATCAGCTTTGATCATTATAAATTTGGTTTTGGGGGGAATTTTTTGGCAGTTGTTCTAATGACGAGAGTGATTTAAAAATACCTCTGGTGCTTTGTCACTCTATCTGGCATTTCATAGAGTAAATGACTAATCAATAAATTGATCACTTAAGTAGTTAGTTGATGGATTGATCAATTGTGATGTAGAATGAAGCACTCCTAAACTACATTGTCAGAGTGCTGTCTGTGGTCATGATACTCTACAGTCTTGATCACTAACCTTTGTTTGTTTGTTTGTTTGTTTGTTTGTTTCTTTGTTTGTTTGTTTCTTTCTTTCTTTCTTTCTTACCCTTCCTTTATCTAAATCTAAATACATATGTTCCTTGGTTTCACATGTGTCTCATCCTTTTATCCCATCCTCTGTTTCCTCCTGCGTCATACTGACTCTCTCTTTCTCACACATATGACACAAACCAATGTGCTACAGCCAACAAGCAAGCAGGCTAAATTAACAAATGGCATGTTGTAAATGAGATTGGTTTGGCTAATATGATTTCTTGTGAGGGAGGAGGAGGGGGCAGGCAATAAAGGAAAGCAATTTGAAGGGAGCCCCCTTTCACATGCATCAGCACATGAAGCTGCCTCATTAATTCCATGAAAACCTGCATCAGTGGGATGAGTATTTACAGATGAGATGAGGCTGTCAGAGAAGACAGTTTTCAGCTCTCCTCTGATTGATGCTCAGAGGTGACATCCCAAGATGGCCATCGCCAAAATAACATGTCAACACACCTTGTACTCTGGCTTGCCTCTCCTTTGCTCCATGAAATGACAGTGTGCATTAATGCACTTTACACAACAGGGGATTAAATGGAATACAAACAATGCTAAAGAAAGCTTTGTGAGAGCATGAATCTTTTGTGCACAATAACTACATTTAGACTCCATGCAGTGTTTTGTAAAAACACTGGTGTTGTAGCAGCTAGTTGTGCATGCCTGCTGAGATCTGCATTCACCTCGCCAGAGTGTGTAGAGCATACAGCAACAACTAGCGATATTGTAATAATTTCTATGTCAGTGTCCTGTTGAAAAACAACATAATCTTTGCAAGTTTTTCTTGGTAAATCTCTCTCAAGCACCAACAATTTGTTTTTTTTTCTTTATCAAACTAAACTGCTAAGACAAAACGGCCAAAAAAAAGTGTGCTGTTAAACCATTTGATTCAGGGATCTCTAGAAATAAAGCCGAAGTGTGGATGCATTATTCATCAGAATTTGCATCCCCTCCTGTCTAACACCAGATGATTGTAATATATATGTAATTCATACGGTGCAGTCAAAACAGACCAAAATATGTGCTGAATTTGTCTTCTAGGTCTCCAGAGACAAAATTAGGGGTTGAAGCATCATTTGGCAATAATAATATTAATTTCTAGGATTTACATCTCCCTGTTATTTCAGCCTGACATGAGGCAAAATATCGGATGCTGTATAAGCTAGATATTCTTGATCCCGATCAGTCAGAAAATGCCTTGATTGGCCCCTGATCAGATGCTTGAGATCGAATTGGGACATCCCTAGTATATAGATACTGTACCTGTTCTTAGTGAAGGTAACTTTACCAATTTCATATAATGTTTTTGGTAGTCCTATTTTAGAAATTAACTATCTTTTAAGTTGATTATATGTTGTGTATGGAAAATCCGAAGCTTCAAGCAAATATAACTGTCAGAGAAATGCAGTGGAAGATGGTTGTGACTGAATAAAGTTTAAATACCATGAAAAGTTAAGCACTTGAAAAAAGTACTCAAATGCATTATTAATAAGTGAATAGTGGACACACAGTCCTAGTGACCAATGCATACATAATATCACAAGTGTTGCGACAAAAGGCCTAAAGATCGACAAAATAAATATAAATGCAGTATTGTACAAACTATGGCAGGACCAATATTCACTGTGCTTAAAAAAACAAAATGTTTAGGCAAAGGAAGTGAATAGCAGCGTACGTTTCCATGAAATCAAATTTCAGCAGAGTCTAAGATGATAATGACTGGATATCAGTCCTGAAATTGCGGAAAATTATTACATGCTGTCATTCAAAACCATGTTTCTTACTTTATGCCAAAATGTGCTCTTGTGGTTCCTGTGACAATAAGAGAAGAGAGGGGGTAAAAAAAAAGGCTCACACAAAAGAAGGATAGCTTGGTGTTAAAGGTGTTTGAGCAGCGAGAGGGGATAGTGGTTTACAGAGACCAGCCAGGCTGATTAAAAAAGACAGGCGTTGTATCGGTGTGGATGAAAAAGGATAGAGGATGGGGAAAAACATTCAGGAGAGGAGAAGAATTGAAGAGAGGGCTTTATTGGTTAAGAGGCTACAAAAAGAACTTGTAGTCACTGCTGGCATTTGCTGTCTGTTCTGTCTCATTTTTCCAACAGTAAGAGAGATAAATATGTCACTGTCCTCCTTAAGAAGCTCAGAAGTTCAAATAATAATAATAGGCTCACACAACAGGAAGTGCGCTTACTCTGCTAAATGGGAGGAAACAGTGGAGGAAATGGCTCCTTGTATTGCCATTCAGGTGATAGAAAATCATTACTCTGAAGAAGATGAAGACAAAGAGAACCCAATCACTTCATACACACATGCACGCACGCACGCACACACACGCACGCACGCGCACGCACGCACACACACACACACACACACACACACACACACACACACACACCTCTAGGTGTCTATATCTGATATAATGTTCACACATTGGCAGAGAGTGGGTTGGTGGACAAAGTGAACCTTTAGTGGAGATAAATGACAGTGGGAACAATTGCTCTGATATCAGCTCCACCACAAAGAAACCACCTTTGGTTCCTACATCACAGAAAGGCTCCAGCAGTGGGAGAGCCAGATGGAGAGAAGCTGTAATACAGATGAGTCACAGCACATTCATATATAACCTGCAACAAGGTTCTCAGGCATTATTAACTCACCCGACTGAAATGTTTGAAAGAAAAAGCTCCATACATGCATTGGTGATCCTATACTCTAAAGCAGAGAAGCCAATTGAAGCCTGCTGCACATGCCACATTCCTTAGTTGAAATGCAATCGGAGTACACAAGACGATAATTAATGCAATGAAAGAACAGCTTCTGTCATGTCAAATTTGAATTTGAAATTGAACAGTAACCTAGCACCCAACTGATGCTGACTGAGCAGCTTACAGGCAAGTGCAAACAAAAAAACACCCGAGAACACATATGATACATGTTGTAGGGGGTCTCTAGTCAATCTATCTTTAACTTGAGGGATCCTTGGCCTGAAAAACCTTTAGGACCCCTGGCTTGAAGCATACTTTATTTAAAGTATACTTTATGTATACTGTAAACACTGATAACCCTTTATCAACTGGATCGACATTGACGTTTTCTTGTGCTGCATTCAGACCTCTTTCATTAGCATTTAAGCCTCTGACACCCGAGAAAATTGGGATAACTTCTTTCAAAGCAAACTGCAAAAATTCTTTTACAAAAAATATAAAAGGTGACAAGGAAATTATCTGAAAATTAGGTGGGGGTGATTATTAGATATTTACAAAAAAATGGGTGGGTAATGCCCAGATAACTATATTTATAATTCTTTTAATTACATAATTAAAATAATGTTCTAGAAAAAAAATTAAAAAGATATATTTTAGCACCTCCTTGAGGTCAATTTGTTGTTTTGTTTTTATTGGTTTATTTTCATGTAACTTTTAACTAATTTCTTTGGCCATTTCTTATTAAGTTCCTCGTCACCCTTTTCCCATTGATTTGAAAGAAAGTAAGCCAGTTTGCTCAGGTTTCAAAGGGTTAACATATTCACATAATAAATTAAATTAAACCCAACAACAATGATTTAACACAATATAACAGTTCCAGTACTAACAGCAGCCAAATATATTTTGAGTTAAGATCAATAATTGTATTCCTCAGGAGAGACTCTGTTGCCAGACATTTATCTGTTATCTGTTTCGGAGCGCCTGAGATCGTCACTACAATGAGAAAAGCTGTTCCACTTCAGCAGTCCACCTGCAGTGAGCCTGCTCAGGTTCTAATTGCTAACTGCACTGTATAATGCCTTTATGGAAGGTTTAAGGGGTTTTATAGTCATCATTGGAAAATGTGCCAATATGAATGGCCATCAGAGCCCCCTTTTCCCCAGTTTTCTCGGGGATCCTCAAATATTTACCTGGTTTGCCTTTCCTGACAATGCCTCTGCATACATGACAACCTGGCAGTTAGTTAGATAAATCTAGAGCACACAATAACTTTGGATTGAGCATATTTCCCAAATTAATTTTACAAAGGTAGTTTAGCGGAATTCAATTTACAGACAGCAGGCGAAATTGGCCAAATCACATTGAGCTACTTTAGTTGGCTCGCGTCCCTTAATTCTCAAACACCTGCAGCTAAATCCAGTTATAAAATAAACACACAAGCTGCTGGGCATAGAGCGCCAGCTTTCTTTATGTTTCCTCCCTCCTCCTCTATTTATCTCGCTCAGAAACAAAATAATCTCCATCACCTCAGGGTAAAATTAAATTAGATAGTAACCAATGACAGGTGAACCAAGCTGTGAGCTGGTTCAATAAATTAGTAAGGTGAAACGGGGCAGCATTGGAGATGCTCAGAGTCAATTAGCTGAGGAATAGTTGTCGGTGGAGTGTTTTTAGGGGCGAGCGGACACAGGCAGATGCAGAGATAAAGAGGGAGCTAATTCAATTAATGAGTTTGATGCTGTTCTTCCCATTATCAGAGCTAGTTAAAAGTGCTGGTGCGTGGCAACGCTGCAAACGCAGGACAAGATTAACACTATCTGATAAAGAGGGCTCCCTAGACAAAGCTCATCTCCACCCATGCATTCTGGTGTGTCTCTCCCCCTCTCACCCTTTTGTCTCACTTTCACCGTGTCTCTTTTCCCATCTCCCTCTGTCTGTCTCTATCTGTTTCCTCTGAAACACTCGGCTTCCCTCATACACACCAAAGCCTTTCTCCCATTGCTCTCTATGTCCTGCTCCTTCACCAGAGCTCCCTGTCTGGCTTTAGTGCCCTCCACTACAGTCTCTTTTATAACATTTAAAAAAGGAACCAGAGATCTTGCTCACTTGGTCTCTCTAATTCACTTTATTTAATTACCTCATTTTGGTCAGTAAAGCTTCGTCAGGTAATTTGAAGACCTACAGACCAAAACGTCTTCATTAAGTAAATTGAGTACAAGTGACCGGCCTTGTGCAGAAATTCAGTATCCTTCTCACTTTACAGTTTTTGGCCCAGCACACCTGTAATTAAGACTTTATGGTGTACAAGAACTCTGTTAAAAGTTTTTAACCACACTAGCAGCTAGGCCCAAGGGTCGCTTAGTTCATCCAGACTGGAATATCTAATCAACTACTGGATTGTTTAAAATGAAACTTGGTGCAGGCAATTATGTTCTTGTGACCTTTCATGTCAAATTTAAGTTTGTTCGAACCATTTGTCTTCAAAATGAGCATAACATCCTGCATTTGTTTTCAGTTTTAGGATTTGGATATTCATTACTTCTTTTTTGAGAAGTGACAGTAAAGATATTAGGAATAAAAATCATCATCACTATTTCCTATACATTGATTTATTTGTGTCATCCAGCAACAGTGTCAACAATTGGCTGTCACATATGGATTTTCTATTGTTTTTACTGCTTACTTACTACTTACTTCGTTGTGGAGCTACAAGTATCGAATTGATTCACTCTTTTTTTTCAGTTTATCATGATAGCTCCACTTTGCACCACCCAAAGTTTGTGAGACTCCGTCCACATAAACACAGTGACAGGGCTAACTGTTCAGCATCACAACACTTAAATTAACTTACAGTTATTAACAAGTTTAAAGTCGAGATTAAATGTAAAATGCCTTTTAAACTCTTTAAGATCCAATCTCTCAGTCATATTGGGCCCCTGTTTCACGATATGTGCTAAAACACAAAACCTCTTCTTCTTCATATTGTAATTTAAAAGTCCAACTACGTTTTCTTCCTGCAAAACAGGAGTGTGAAACGTGCTTACATAAGCTAGTACCAACCAGAGTTAACTAATAATATTATGACATTGACCAAGCAATCAATCTACAACTTTTACCTGCACAAAGCTAAGATTAATTAAGCTCAAATTCATTCAGCACGCTACATCAGTGTGTTTTCCTAAAATATGGTGGTTACGGCCCTCTGGCTGGAATTTATTTACTTTGAGGAAATTGGTATCTGTACTCCAGATTACACACAAAGTGTTTTTACACTGAACTGCTTAAGCAGCTTCATGGAGCATACAACAGAATTTGTCTCTCTTTTTCCCTGATGGATAATACTCTCCTACTAGCGTTACAATGTTGGCGGCTCAACAGTCAAATCAAAATTCCTCCTAATGTTATATCCCACCTGCCTATCTTGGTTCACTCCAGAATACATCATGATACTTAAGTTAGATACACCCCAAAATGCCTTTTTATCCTGAACTTTAACAATGAAGTCGAGCTATTTCTGTGTCCGTGTGAGTTTGTTTGCACAGTTTAAAGGCTGAATGTCGGATGGTAGCTGCTGCTATTCATTGTCAATCTCTCACAAAGCTTGGGGGCCCAAAGAATGGTATTCAGGGCAACCCCAGTCTGCCCTTTCTTATCCTCACTACTGTACATGCTTTAAAATCAATGAAAAAATCCATGAGCTTTAACTTTAAGAACAAGTTGACAATGCAGGGGATGGACACACCTTTGACACCTATACAGTGCAATCCAATATTGTAGAAAACCACTTTCTCTGAGCTGTAGCTACAGCCTGAGGTACTTTCCTCAACTTGTTCACAAAGGAATCTGTGTTGAAAAAAATCTCTCCCTTTTCCTTGGAAAAAAAAGAAGCATCTTGTGATTTATTCAAGCAGGCTATCATCACCTAACCTTCACCCACACCCTCTAATTTCCTCTGGATGTTGCTGGAAAAGTGCTGTTGCCTTGTGTGAGGCTTATCCGGTCCTTCACTTTACCCTTGTGAAATGTCAATTTCACTTCTTGCTGCCATTGACCGCCTACTCATCTCACCATTCTTTACAGATCAATATCTTTGTGATCCAAACCAGACGGTGAATGGATGTGCTTTGAGGGCAACAGAGCTGTGAAGGGTTAAAAGCTATTCATCCATCAGGGGACAAAGATGATCAAAGGGAGTACTACTTACAGCGCCTCTAAGTCATTTCAGCCCGAGTGGATTGTATTGAGTGCTACTTAATTGAGGAGATGCTGACTGTCACCAAACACTGGGCGCGTTTAGAAATCAGGTGGCAATGCAAGGGACTGTCTGTACTGTCCATGAAAAGCACAGACTATTTGTTTTTCACTCGGAGAGGAGAGGTGAGGAGTTGAGTGCCTTCAGCCAAATTCTCTCTTCATCCATATCTGGATGCCTGAAAAACACAGTGTGTTGATGCAACGTCTTCTTTTGCAGTCCTTTTTTAATTAAAGGGAAAAGCAACCAGATGACTGACATATGGAGCTTGGACCCAAGGTCTGGGAACAAACTCCAGCTTTTTCTAAAAAAAGAAAAAGAAGTAACTGTCAGAAGAGAGCAGCTGACTTCAAATGAGAAGAGGTTCAAAATACGAGCTGGCCGTAGCCTCGTGACATGAACGAATCCATGACAGATCAAGAGCAATCACATGGGCAGGAGCACTGAGAAATGAATTCAAGTTGAATTCAGAAAAACCCCTGAGAGTGTCTGAGGGAAGGAACATTTCATTTGAAAACCTGGGCATGGTTTCATACATACAGTACATCTTAAATACATCAGAGGAAACCATTATTTTTCTGTTGATAAATAAAAAAAACAAGGATTGTACGCAACTCAGAATTATGCCAGTCAAATTGGATTTGGCTGTTCCAAATGAATATTCAATAACTGGTTCTCCAAACAACGTTTTTAATGTCTGAATGGGCACAAGCTAACGGCACTAACAATGGATTGCAGATATGTTACAAAATTTTGCTAGCACTAGAGAGTGCTGACAGTCTCCAACTGATGATTCAATTCTCCGACTTCCAAGGAGCAGCCCTGAAAAAACAGGTGTTTTAAACAAACGGCATTACCATGATCTTCAGTTGTTATAGCTCTCCAATAGTGGGTGTTTTTCCTCTCATTAAATGAGAACCTTTGAGCATCAGCTGAACACTGTACAAAATAGATAGTGCTATATATGACTGTGAGGAAATTGGGGGACAAAAAACAACCCTCCCCCAAAACAGTCCTTGTAATGGCTGAAAAACAAATGACTACTTCAGCAGTCGGTTTCATGAGAAGTGTCACACTATATGAAGGGTTTTACATTAAAAAGGACAAACTAATCTTGCTTCGACCGCTATTATCAAACATTAAACAAATGAAGCTAATGGAATCCTTAAAACATCATTTTGTAAGCATCGGCCTCAAGAGTGCCATGATGATAATAATAATAATATGATGAGCTAGCACTAATGTGGAGTGCATTTCTGCATAATGCATAGCAGCTATTTTGGGGCAGAATGCAACACATACATAAGTTATCATAGAGGGGGTGTGCAATGTAATTAAGGCATTATTTACTTAAAAAAATGAAAGCAGAGGATGATAATGAGAAAGGAAATGAAATTGTAGCTCATAAAAAGTGAAATTTATCAAAGCCAATAGCTTCTAGCAGTCAATGACTTTGTTTTCTTTAATCTGCTCCAAGCTCTCATTATCTCCTTATGTCACATTATATTTAGGCTTATTTCCAAAACTGAAAGAAATAAAAACTGTCAAAGAAAAAGCCAAAAAATGAATACATGATATTCAGAATAAAAAGCAGGCTGAATGTGGGTGGGTATTGACTGAAATGACAAAGAGCTCTGTGTGTGTGCAGCGACTGTGTACATGAAAGCGGGCCAACGGGATGATGACACTGAGGGGTGTGACAGCGCAACACCCACTGTGGCCAAGAGCAAGTCACCTCCAGTAAATCACAGCTGGGCTCTCGTCACGACGCAAGAGTCAAAATGCAAAATTCAAGATCATCACCAATCTGCTGCCCTACATGTAGGATGTTTCCACCCCCGTTTGAGTTGCAGGATTTGTAGCTCGAACATGGGATTTCAGATTAACACTAATATGAAATATGTGTCATGATGGTTTTCCTTTTTATTTTCCATAATTGTGTAAATGTACGCCAAGCAATGTAGTAAAAACTTCCAATTTCCCATCTGCTTTAATGCTGGATTTCAGGAACTCTACTACTTCTGCTGCTGCTGTAGATTAGCTGAAGAAATGAGGTCATGTTGTAGCAGACAGAGGCTTGATCCCTGTGGCTGCCATTTGAATGGAAGCTGAGCCAGTGAAATAGAGGATAGGGCAAACACATTCAGACACTGCTTCCAGTAAAACCTATTTGACATAAGGTTGCATCCTGGGGATAAAAATTAGACTGCGCATTGGATTTGTCGGGCCGCACGGATGATCCAGGACTGATCCAATATTTGGATGGACGCAGAAGGGGGCCAAGCAGTATAATCTCAGGATGTAGTGAGACCGATTATGGCAAGTTGGTAAACCTGATGTAGCAAGGGTTCCACAGATTAACACTGATGCGACTGGGCACGTACCGTAGTCATCACTGTAGTCATCCTGATGACCCCGATGAGGGCCACAGGCTGAAATGCACTGGTCTGAGAATAAACTAATTCTTTATACTTCAAGCGGGGCTTTAAGTAGGTGAAGTTGTGCCAGAAATCCCTACTCTGCTTCAAGATGCAGTAGCACTGCAGTCAGTAGGAAGGCAAGTCAGTTTTATTTATAAAGCTCCAAATCACAAATTACAATCTGTGCAGCATACGATACCCTCTATCTTTAAACCCTGTCTACATGTATATAAATATTTCTGATGATTTTCCTCTATGTTTTGGCTTCTCGTTTACACGCAAACAGAACTTTAGGTCACTAAAACATAGATGAATAAAATCAAATTATAAGATGCAGATTTTTCAAAACTTGGGTTACTATAGATCTGTGTAGAGGTGTGAAATGGATAAACAATGACATCATCTCCGGCTATGTAATGAGCATATGCATAATAACAATCAATGGCAGACTACCAGTTTGTTTAGGTTTCGTTTGCACTGCTTGGTTTTATGAATACTGCAGCAGCCCTACAGAGTGCGTATTGTTGCATGTAGTATGCACAGGATCGGGACATACTACTTTGTCGAAACTTTAGGGCCCGAATCTTGACTCTCTTAATTACGTATCCGTTACCTTGGATATAAAACAAATTGATGACTCTCTTAATTACGTATCCGTTACCTTGGATATAAAACAAAATGATGTGATGATGTGCCGAGGATTGTGGGTCAGATGAGGCAGAAAAGCATGCTGGCTTGCATGCTGCAAAATTAGACCAGAAGCAGAAGGAAATCCTGGTATTTTTGCCATACCACATTTGAAATACTATATATTTGGACATACTAAACCTTTTTCTGGTGCAGTAAATAGTGTGGTATTATCAATAGGTAGGACAAATCAAGGTGTCTGCTGCATCCATTGTTACTGGGTCCACCTCAGTGTCTGTAGTTTAGAGTCTGCCAGAAACAGTGGTTTTTGATTAGGCACAGTTGAATCAGCTAATACGGGGATAATTTAGACATCAAGAGGTGTTTTGAAAAAGGTGACACAAGCCTGTTAGCTTTTTAGCTTTACAGAGACACCAGCAAGGGTTTGGAGGCATCTTTTGCATTCTAGTGTGGACAGAGATGTTAATATTTGTAAAACAAAGCTTAATGCAGTTGGAAATTTTCCATTTCAAGAGAGTTGTTTGTTGCGTTGAGAGTCTTGCTTTCAAATCAATTTGTGACAGACAAGGCAAATATTTGAATGGTTGACAATTGGCCCTCAGCCAGGCTAGAGACATTGTTGGTCTATCTGGCAGTCAATTGACCAGTCCAACACTTTGGTCCAGACTGAAATATTTTAACAACTACTGCATTTGTACAGACTTTTATAGTCCTCAGAGGATCTTAATGACATCGTAAACCTCTTACTTAACCTGCACCACCGTGTTGTTGACGTCTGGTTGGGTTCAGAGTCAAAATATCTTGACAGCTGTTGAACGAATTGCCTTGCAATTTTCTGCAGATATTTAAGGTTTTAGAAGAAACATCTGAATGACCTTGAATTTTCCTGTAGTTCCCCCAGCTGGTCAAAGTTTTTACACACCCAGTTAAATAAATGGATGGACTGGCACATTTTGGACAGTTATGTATCCCATTAGCATGTTAATATACTCAACCAAGATGGTTAATGTGGTGAGCATTGTATTTTCTAATCAACATGCTAGCATTTTCCTTGTAAGCATGTTAGCAGGCAGATGTTAGCATTCAGCTATAAAGTGATGCTGTTACTGCATTATTGTAGACTCTTTTGTCAGACATGCTCATGTTGTACAATTAACATGACAATACATCAATGCTCATGTTGTACAATTAATATGATGATATATCAGTGACAATCAGCATGATATCCTATGAACTTCCACAGTACATTGACATTATG
The DNA here is from genome assembly GCF_008729295.1 of Plectropomus leopardus. Lineage (NCBI taxonomy): Eukaryota > Metazoa > Chordata > Actinopteri > Perciformes > Serranidae > Plectropomus > Plectropomus leopardus. Next base: position 17,722,999 of record NC_056482.1, read on the forward strand.
AATTCATAAAGCACTTTGTACTTAATCCTGCTGATAGTTATGGATGTTTTTACAAAAAGTTTTACTTTGAAATATACAGTAGTGTCAGAAAACAGCTTTTGCAGCGTGCACATCAAGGAGAGGAAGAACAAAAATTCATAATTGCCATATGTATGCAAATTACATCAATCTGAAGCCATTACTGAAACAATTAATCTTTGGCAATCGCTAAAACATTTTAATCACGATCGTTACAAATGGTTGACTATTCATTATGCCCTCTAATTAGATCATAAATTGTATGAATACACTGTTGTGGGAGGTTTTGAAGGATGTGACACACTGGGGACAAACACAAAAGCCGGCTAGGACTGATGAAGTGTGCTGCATTAATGGCACAGGGAGCCAGTGCTGCAGAGAAGGGACTAAATGCCTACTCTCTCATGACTTCATCTGTGAGTGATTTATTGAGTGACTGACGGGAGCTTTGAGCCTGCAGATGGGTGGTCAGGTGATGCAGGTGATCACGATCCGGGGTCAAAAGTTGCAGTATGTCATTTAGCTGCCTTGACATTGGGGACTATCAATATTCGTGATGTGATTGATTAAATGCTTCCTGCCACTTTGAGTGAGCTGAGTGAGCCATGGCAACAGGAGACACACTCTTGGTCTAGATGTCATGTGTTGTTTTATTTGTCAGTGTTGTGACATTTGTGCAGGAGCCGTGGGAAGGCAGTACAGTAAGTGCTGGAGTGGCAATGTGACAAGAAAGATGTCAGCCATCACGCTAACCCAACATTTCAAACAATGTCCGTCTAGAAACTGTCACAATGGTGCCACAGGATGTTTGCAAAGTGTGAGAGAATTGGCTCTTAGTGAGAAAAACTCCAGAAATAAAATAAATTCCATCTCGGTTTAACTCACAATCTCAAGGTTATGTTCACATGCAATCTCAGCCATCCTCCAGGGACAACATAAAGCATCTGTCTGAAATGTCTGCTTACTTCTTCTCTCTACTCTGCCATTTGCAGATGATTGGAAAATGCAGAGCTGAAATTGCAGGTAAATCAATTCAGACCTGATCTGTAAAAGCTGGCATGTCAACCACTACATTAGCCCCATTTGCACATCATTATGTGCACCAGTGGGCACTGCTGAAAAGTCACCATCAGCAGGCTCCACTACATACAGGAGAGAGGGAAAAGACCCAAGTAACTACATAGTCTTTTGGCAGAGTTTGAAATGTGTATGTGTGGAAAGAAAAGCAGGAATGTGAATAACGTGGTGGCGTCAGAGAGAAAGAGTGGTAATCAAAGATGAAATGGAGGAATGATTTAGGGGTAGAATGACTGACTTTGATGTTGGCATCAGGATTGGATGGAAAAACAACACATAATCTCTGCTGGCTGCTGTTCTTTTGTTAAAGGATACAAAATAAGTAAAAGGAAAAAAAGTGTTTTTTTTAAGTGTTTGTTTTTGAGTAAAGTACTACCCTAACGCTCTCCTCACAAGCAAAAAATAAATAAATCTCAAAAGCCCTATGGGAATTTACAGATACAGATAATTTAATTTATTTTATTTTTTTGTATTTTGCATAACGCTTTGTTATCAGTTGCATCAAGATAAATATACTTTCCAAAGATCTTGTTTCTCCCTCTCCCAGAATGTTGTTCCCTCATCATCCCTTCCTCGCCAACTTGTTGTTTTTCTCCCAGTTCCCCTCTCAGGGCCCTGATCAGAGATCTGAGACTCAGCAGGTCTATAAAGAAAAACAAAGCTTTCTCATCACTATGTGTCTGTTTAAAAGTAAATAATGTGGGGTTTTTTTGTCTTCGTCAGAAGCAAAGCTAAGTCAAACTGCACGGCGTGTATTTGTGTCAACACAGGTTTTGCATGTAGCTTGGAGCAAGTCAAAAGTCTTGCAGTCAGAGCAATGCCTGATATCTAAATCTAACACACTGTGGAGGTACTGATATCAAAATTATCCGCATGACAGGAGGCATTCACAAGTAACTTTGTGGTCGTCTCTGGCACCTCTTGCACCTGTTGCTTAAAGCTTTCAATCACAGTGTGAGAATTTAAATCAGCTGAACAGAAAATAAAAACAGTCTGGACAAACAGTCTTGCCCAGCTGCATAGCAGATGGTTAACTGCGATAAAGTAAACTCAGTAATGTCTTTTCACTGTGTTAACATCCTTGCAGGACAACTTTATCCTTACAAAATGGTTTCATCATGCACTGGTCATGGTGTGCATTTCAGGCCGCAGTGGCTTATTTTGCACTCGCTGGAGAGGGCATGCCTTACATCACCAAAGGAACAGGCAGGGTGAAATTTAGTTGAAATTTAGGGCTGATATGCAAGCTGACCGTGGACTTTAGGGTAGTCTCACACACACAGAAAATCAGTTTGTTTGTTGAGATAAAAGTGTCTTTCCTTGTTTTTACATCAAAATAGAAATGCAGACATTTGTGAAGCTTTTTTAAACATTTTAGAATTAAATTTCAATCCGACAAGTCATCCACCCCACACAATCACATTAATACAACTCACAGGATGATTTCCTAAATAAGCACCTAATCTGTTTGGTGACAGACTTCCTCAAATATGACTGGTAAACGTCACAATTAACATTGTAAAATGGCTGCAGTTGCACCAAAACTACTCGTTAGGTTTAGGCAACAAAATTCCCTGGTTGGATTTAGAAAGTAAAGTAAGTAAAGAAAAGTAAGTTTGTTACTAATGTGACATGGCCATAGACTGTATAAATATAAGATGTAGGTACCGTGGTGTTACCCATTGTGTTTGTGGTCTACTATATTGAAGCCTAGAGTTCAGCATTTTGGCTGTTGCAATCTTGTTTTTTTGGAGCTTTGGAGACCAAATCTTTTTTTGTACCTGGCTGTAACCATGTTTATTTCTGCTGTAAAGCTGGGAATTTTATCATCGGCATCTATGGGAATTGACTGTTTAGAAGCCAGCCTCAAGAGGCCATTCAAGCAAGGACTGCAGTTTTTTCAGCTTTGGAGGTTGCCGCTTGAAGGTGTCTTATGTGATGAGACATACCTCCTGTGATGTATCGCGTTCCATACTATGACATAATACAATACATTGTTAAAATGACTCAGCCTTGATTTTGATTTTTTTGGTTCAGATGGGACACAAACATCAGTCTCCAGGATGAAAGTCATGTGTTTGTTTGACCAATCCAGCTGCCCTCCCTCACTCTCTTTTGCCCTGAACAGACTTTGTTGCTCTTTATACTATCACTCCTGACTTCCTCCTTTGTACAGATTTCAGTAATGAATGACAAAGTTTGTCCTCATTTCCATAGCATCAAAACTTTTTAATAGTTAAAACCCATTAATTAATGTTAGGGAGAGACTGGGGCACCCTTGTGGTTTAAGGCCGACCATGAACTGCAAGGTCCCATTGTTTGAGTCCAGTCTGGGACCTTTGTGGCATGCTGTCGTTTTCATTTTCTGTCTTGTTTCTGCTATCGCTACTTAATAAATGCCCCCAAAAGACAATGTGGGTTCTTGCGATGAGACAGGATGTGAACAAAGTCTGTCAAAGTAAGACATTTTATATGCCTAACCTGACCTTTCTTTGCTGCATCTCACTACTCTGGCCTCAGCAGTCATTATTTGTTCCACCACAACAGGTTTCTTGTCAAGAAAATGTAGCCTAAAAGCATTTTTTATGTGTTTGACCAAATGGCAAATGCTTTTGTATTTCTGGTGAAGACATGCTCATACAGACTTGCACCATAAGTGCACTGCACTTCCCCTACGGGACTCTTCGTCCCAGTGTGCTGTAGCCAGGCACCAGGGGGAATGGGTGGCTGCCGATGTTTTAACAGGGATGACCAACTCACTTCTCTTCTGTACGTTGGTAATGCTTATCAGCCAACACCATGCCCTGAGTACCGCTTCCACTTCACAGAGCCACCAACACCTCGACTGCCACTGGGTGTTTACACTGATCCCTTCATAGAGGACTCCCTTGGGTTTCTCTCCCTGTTTGTGTGTTTTTGTGAGAGTGTGCGCACACAGCTCCCTTGGGCCACAACACAGCTTGTCTGGATTGAGCCTCGTGGAGTGACAATGTCGGGTCTGTTCCTCTAGACCACAGTCCAACACTGCGTGCCAGGGGACAAGCGATGAAAGAGTGGACAGGGACAAGTGTTCATTCAAACCTGAACCACGCTGATGTGAGCAAAAACTATAGAGCAATGGATGAAATATGTTTATGTTTGACACGGTATATCAGGGATAGTTTTTGGAAATTCAACTTGATTTTCTTGAAAATTCAAATGTGACCCACGTGAATCATGTAAATCCATGGGAAAATATTATTATTTATTTTTATTTATTTATTTATGGGCGTCACCCGGGCATTTGGGATTGGGGATATTTTCTTTAGTCCAGAGAAATTTGCCACTTGAGCAAAGAGTCGTCATTAAACAGACAGCAATGTTGTAACCGAGTGATCCTCAGTCCAACCCTTAGTTGCTGTGTCAAAATCCGACAGGCTTGTGCTTTTTGTGTCATTCACTAAGGACACAAAACAGATGGATTTTTGAAGATTTGTGCGTGAACTTGATCTAAATAAACACAACTAGAATATCACAAATTAACCTTGGTAGTGTGAACAGCAAAAAACAGCACATTTAGGTATTTTTGCACCAGATTTTACTTGCACAAAAAGAGAAAGCATCCCAAATGCTACAGCTTTAAAACCTTTAGCTAAAACTACATGGGTAATTGTTGACTCCACAAATCCTGTTAGGAGTGATTTTTTTTTTTTTTTTTTTGCAGGAATGTGAAAGCAGAAAAGTACATAATTCAATTATTAAATATAACGAAAGGACATCTAAATGATATCTAAAAGGTAAATTGTGCCAAAAGGGCAGTGAGTGATTATGTGGGGTCATCTTTTAACATCATCCAAAAAGCCAAGCTCAACATATCGACATATTTTGAACAGCGTTTACTCACACACAGGAACACGTCCTCTTGAGTCTGTTAAGTAGCACTCAGTAGCACTTAGATAAACACTGAGCAACACAGCCAATATTAAAAACATTCACTTATATGCATGCTTGCCATGCCATGCTTAAAAAAAGCCTTTCATCCAGCCAAAAGAAAGAAACGCAAATTGAAGCCTCAGCTGGCCACTCTGGCGGTAAGACTGCATTTAGCTGTTTCTGCTTCCTGTTGCTCATCTTTGAGGCCTTGACACAAACCAGCAGGAAGTGGCCAAGACAGCCCTGTAATTTTCCCCTCTGGCACATTAATTAGCAAGAGACTCACACAAACAGATCAAGATAACATCACAAATATGTACTTTTTGCAAGTGTGCCATATTTATTAATTTAATTTTAATGACACATAGTGTCGCTTTGACTTACATACAGTTACACACAACTGCAACTATCGCCAGGATTTTAATTAAGCCGAAATTGTATTTCATGAAACCAGCAAAGACAACTAAAACATAACTATTCCCGCCCTCATCAAAAAGAGTTAGTCTTAGTATTTATTTGCTACAGTTTGTGAGGAAAAAAGGGAAAAAAGTTGGTTGAGATGGTGGGTTAGGAGATGAGTGCAATAAAGGATGTAAGATCTGCAGAAAGAGTTGAGGGTGATTTAAGTTTGTAAGCGTGATGTGAATGTAAGGTGAGCTATGTCTCTGCAATGAAAACCTGATGAGCTGAATTTCAAAATAATACTCACTAATCACACAAAGCACTATTTCAGTTATCTTGCCATAGCCAGGATTATTTTTCTTCTTTGTTTTATTTATTTACAATTTCTTGTATGATGTCAATGGTCCAGATTCCTCTCAGAAAATGAAACACGCTTGAAATAATTGTATGATAACAATGAGCAGCAACGTTATTAGAAAGCAAATTAATGGAATCATTTAACATCCTGCATGATGTCGGATTTTATTCTGAATATCAAAACCAAAAAACACAGACTGAAGTAGACTCAGTCCAACTTGGTTTGAAAAAAAAAACCCCATAACAAACAAAAAAACAAAAAACAATAATAGCCTAAAAAGCCCATGGAACCACACAGATTGGTTGCTACAAAAAATCCATGATTGGAGCCTAAAAGGCCGTAAACCACACCGATAGGTCGCTACAAAACACCCATGATTAATGCTACAAAGCCGTGACTCAGCAGTGACTCAATAAGACTGCCATTTTTTGTTGGTCTTGAACAGCAGTCTGCAATAGTCTGCTGTTTGGCAGCCGTCTTGCCTAGGTGACATGACATCCAACATAACAGTTAGCTCATATACTACAATGTCACTTAAGAAACATTGATAAGATCTGTATGAAACATGTAAATTTAATGTATTTGTGGTATTCAGAAACGTAAAGTGCCAACATTTTGTTCTGAAGAATGGGCTGCCCCTCCTCAACACACACACACACACACACACACACACTTGTGTTGTTTTCCACTGTAAATGTGTGTTTCTCAGAGCTGCTTTGGTGAAGGGGAATGGTCATGGCAGTGTGGACATGGAGTTGTGAACCTGTACTGGGAGATGGCTTGTAAATGGACTGAAGCACATTTCATGATTCTCATGAATAGAGTATTAGGCCTCTAAAGCAGAAACAGCTGGAAATTGTGTGGAGAGAGATTTGATGTGTGTGTGTGTCAGTTTGTATGTCAGGAAAGCGAGACAAAGAGAATCAGAGTGAGTCCTCTGGGCCATCGCACAGCTCATCTGTACTGAAAAAAGTGAAGTGACATTGCCAGATCTCCTCCAGTCACTAACACAGTTTGATAGTTGACAAATGGTCATCCAGGACTTCACAAGGCTTTTCATAAGTGGTTCAACATCAGAGGAGCCAATAGAAAATGTGCATTTGTGCAGTTCAAGGTTTTTGCAGCATTTGAACCGTAAGTGCCCACCCGACGCAGATGACAGTAGAGGCTGCTGCGCGAAACACAAAGGGAGCATCACTCCAGAGTGAAAGCTCCATTTTCTGTTATATTAGACTTGAAAATGAGGAAGCATAAAAATGTCATTCATACAGTAAGGCACTATACACACTTTTTTTTTTTTTCCTGGAAAAACATCTTCAGCAATAGTGTTTCTTTTACTTTATACTGTCACTCTGTACTTATTCAGCTCTAAAACAGGCAGAAGAGAATCTATACCTTGCTGAAGTATTAAGTAATGTGCTCAAGGCCACTATCCCCTTAAAAAAGAATCGTGTACCATTTCAAAGTCAAACAGGAAGACTTTCAGTGATACTGATTATTTTCCTTATTTATCTGATTTTATGAGATCTACCTTATTCAAAGAGTCATCAAACAAAACAAGACAAAAAAGTAAGCGCAATGTTAATTAAAAAATGGATAAGGCAATCTTCAGCTTTTGTAATTGAATTTGTTTGTTTGTTTGCAGGCTTATCTATTTGTGTGAAGATGAATCACATTGACAGCCTTCTGATATTCCATGAATAAAAGGCTGCCTTTATTGTGGTTTGATCCACCTATACTGAAAAAAAAATGATGATACAGTTGGCGGCACTATGTAACAAGATCAGTTCAACTATAGCAAATCAAGTGTATCCTTCATTTATCAAACCACTGGCATATACAGCTACTAATACCAATTCACAGTGATTTGAGAAATCTCAAAGTTATTAAATTAGTTCCCAATTTGAACTTATCCAAGAGTTTTAATCTTTTATCACAAGGGTTAGTTGCATCACCTTCTGTGCCTTGTTATGAGCATTACAGTCTTTACTTGAGATTAATGAAACTATGATGGAAAGTGGAAGCAAAAAAAAGCCCTCTTTTTGACTAATAAAGCTCATGAAATGGACAAAACCAAAGTGCTTTGGTTTATCTCAAAGTTTGACACAGATCATTATTATATTATCTCATGTGATTCAAATAATTTTCCTCAGATTCAGTGCTTGCATACAGGACACATTTGTCAAATTTGCCAGTGCAGTAGCCCTGCCTATTTAAAGTCACTCTGTGGAGTTTTTGAGCACTAATAGCACTCTGAAGCGGTATTTTCATGAGCAAATCCTTGCATTGTTTTTGTCTACTACACTGACAAGAGGATGGATATGTGGGGATCAGTTTCTTGCAACAAAAATTGCAATGGTTGGAATGCATCAAGAAACTTTGCAATGTGCCAACAGGGAAGGAGAAAACTGCGATAGCAAGTAAACGTGGATGTAAAAAATTGAAATTATTCCAGAATTGGCATTACCATTTTTTTTTAGCTCTCAGGCAAAGGAGCATTAGAAGACAATTGGCCCCTGGGCACAGATACCCAGCACCTTGCCTACACAGGAGCAAATGATGTAGACTTCACCACTTTTTAAATGTGTGTCTCTTTGAGGTAATATTGGGTCTTGTGTGGTCATTTTTCGTCCTTTTTTCTTGTCGTTGTTTTGGCCATTTTTGTAGTTATTTTGTCTCTCTTTGCAGTTTCTTTGCATCTCTTTCATTTAAAAATTCCCCAAAAAATAATTTTCAAAAAATAATAATAATAATAATAACTGGGCCCCATACACCCAAAGTCTATGTGGGAGTCACTAAAACCTATAAGCAAAACTTAACAAGAAAAATGTTGTCATTTAGACACAAGACGTTAATATCTCTCAGAAAAAGACCCAACAGTTTATGTTGTTGAAATTACAGCCCACAAATTCAAGCCTTAATGACCCAGATTTCAGACTACTTACGGCCATTTCTACACTGAAAACAGAGGACATGAACTGTAGTAAACATAAGTTCACCCTGACAGTTAATCACTATCTCTGCACAGATACTTTCATCTTGCAAGGTTGCTCCAGTTGTCTTCTGGATGTTATATACTGTAACTTTCTCTGAATTAATAATAATGTTTTGAGATGTGTGTTATTTTAAATGTGTACACACAAACATGCTGGCTTCTGATTGACATTTTTTAAAATCCTCTCAGTCCACTTTTTCTGTCTCTAACTCAAACAAAAAAGAACCATACAGATCACATACATCACAAACAGAGCTGCATCTATAGACGTATTTGGGCATACGAACAGTCAGTTGCATCTTTCTCCCAACCAGCGTACACACACAAACTCACACACACACACACACACACACACACACACACACACACACACACACATGCAAACCCCTGAGCAGATCAAGGCTTATCCACCCACAGTGGTGATAGCGCCACAGGATGATGAAGGCTTGGATCCAAAGTACCAGCTTATATCTGCAGATCAATGGCTGACCTCCCAACCAGCCACAGCCAGACTGACCAACACTACACAGCTTAAAGCTCAGCCAAAGGCACTGCTCCAAGCTGCATGCTGAATATTATATCAGTCTAATGATTCTCCCCAGAAGCCCAGAGACTCTGTCAGCTTGTCAGTTCGTTTTTTCTTTGTTGCTCTCTCTAGGTCTTTGTCACTGCCTCTTTTTTTATTTTCTTGTTGTTGTCACTGTCTCAAAGTCTGTATTTCTGCATGTGTCTATGAAGGGAAGGCAACCTGATCTGGGAATGAAAGAAGAACACATAAAAGAGCAATATTTTTGGAGAGGCAGAAGGTGAATTTTAACATTTTGTAACATAACTTTAATTTCCAAAACCAGGAAAGTGTAAAAACCAGGAATGATACTGCCACTGTTAGAAACTGAGAAGGATTTTCCTTCAGGCATCAATATGCCTTAAACCTCTTTAGCCACAGGCGTTGCTCTTGGTCAGCCGAGCATAAGCTGCATAAACAGTCTCGCAATCTGAATGGCTTCAGAAAACAGAGCTAAAATAATACACAGTTGATAACATAGGGAAAATGACAATTTAAAAAAACTACATTAATGCATAAAAGATTCTTCTTATTATTATTATTACTATTAATAATTATATCTCTGTCAGCTGAGATTCATGAGAATCAGTGATAAAAAAAAAATCATATCACGATATAGTGACCAGAATTATCACATATTTTCAGGATTAGCACTATATTGTTAAAACGTGCTGAAAATGTTAGAAGTACTAAGTAAGTACTGAAATGCACTGAAATACTTTAAATTATATGATCAGCATCAAACATTTTTGTTTGCATAAACATTAAAATGATATCATAGTTAATAGTCTATATGTCAACATTTGAAAACCATATTAAATATGTATTACAATAACATTAAAGATGGCATGATATGGCCGTCAGGGAGACTGTTGCTAATTCTGGCTAAAGTTGGACAGTATTTGCCTTAAGTATTTCAAAGCAAGGCAATCACACATTGATGCTAATTTGCATAATAATAATTACAATTAATAATTAAATAAAAAACAGTAATACGAATCATCAGCGATTTTACCATGGTTAGAAATAAAGTGATGGTGTCTGATCAGGTGCTCGCAGGATGATCTCTCCCTAAGCTGCTCGGCCTGCCAGAAATTTTGGGTATATTGAATTGTTTAGCAGCCGATATACAATTGAATGTTTTCATATAGAAAGCATTTCTTTATTAAAGGCTTTTTCAGTAACTGCAGAATTGCAATTCTCACCCGTATCTTTTTGTACTCAAATACTGTGGCCCAAAGCCGACTGTGGATGCCTCTGCGAAAATTAAGCTCCCTTCATGTTCTATGATAGTGCAACAGCTATTGAATCTTTTGGCAACTGCAGATCAGATTTGACTGTGCATGTGTTGTACTCCAGTGATATTGCATGATATGGCATTGTAATGTCTCCTCATTTTAACCTCCACGGTGGGGATAATGTTACATGACTATAAACAGCTGGTCCGAAACAGCAGAAAGTAAGAGACTGCATGAGAAAACAGCATACTTTCGTAAATCTAAATTTTTTGGGATTTTTTTCTGACTATACAGGTGAGCCAGGGGTCACCATTTGAATGTTGTATCTATAAACAGTAAGCAACAATGCATAGTATACCTTGAAGCTATTACACTGGCCAACTTTTTGTAAGAGAGCAAGAGGGAGAAAGAAGAAAAAGAAACAAGCACAGAGGTAACAGGCTCGCACAGATAACACCGGGCCAGCTGCACAACTGCACAAACAAATCCTTGCTAATTTAGAGACACAGCTCCTTTGATTTTTTTTTTCGTTCAGCCAAAGCGAGGCATCAATTGTAGTTTAAACGGGTAGTGTTTTTGATGCCATCTAGGATGGCGCCTGACTTTTAATGAATAGTCACTGAACAGCTCTCTTCCCCTGGTTTCCAAGGAGATAACAGCACATGGTTCAAATTTGAAATTCTCTTGAATGAAGCCAAAAGCGGTGGCACGGTGCAAACAGGGCAAGTCATCATTATGCAAGCAAATGTTTAGTTAAATTAGAGTTAACTAATACCAAAATCATGCTGGTTGCATCCTTTGGTCGTCACTCACTCTTCATTTATTGTTTGTTTGACTGCGTTTCAATCTTCAGGCGTCTCTATAACCCATCTGCGGGTGAAACAATTTTGTATATGGCTGTGATGAGTTGGAGCATTTTGTCTGTCTTGGCGGCTGACTGTCAGTTGCTAAAACGGGCCCCCGATTTGTGACAACCACGGCATTTCATCATCTCTCTCCCTCTTTATTTCTTTCCCTCAAGTCCACATTAAAATATGCATGACTTTGAGTTTGTGTTATAGCTGTCAAGTCTGCCGGATCAAACTAATCAAAGTAAATCCTTATGAGAAACATCCAGGATAAACAAGTGATTAGAAGGCCAAGCTTGTGATTGTCTGGGAGAGAAATAGAGAGAGAGCAAGAGAGAGAGAAAGAGACACCAACCCACAGTAAGCCAGCAGAGTTTACTTTGCCAGGACTGCTACACTACCTAATCCCACCCTGTTTGTCAACCCCTCCAGCCCTACATATATCATCTTCAACTCAGATTGCAGGAGCTGGAGTTAACAGCATTGCAGTAGTTGGAGTCAAAGTGTTGCCTGGAGATGTTAACAACAGCATGATAAGTAAAGGATTTGCAGCAGCTGTTCCAAAAATAATATATATATATATTTTTTTTTTTAAAAACCATCCCTCATGATAATCTCTTTCGTCGGTGCCCTAGTAGATTTCTGTTTTAATGTCAAGTGGGGTCCATAATGCAGAGAGCGGCGTTCCTTTAACACACCTCTGAGAAAGTTCTCATTGCAAGCCACAATGTTTGGGGTTTTAGACATCAACATTGATGTGCAATCAAAAGTTGTGTTCAGAACGGAATGGTTGTAATGGTTGTCAAGTCAAGTGAAGTTTGTTTTTATAGGCCAAAATCGCACATTTGTGTCAGAGGGCTTTCTAATCTGTGCAGCATACACCACAATCTGTGTGTTATGGTAGTCTGAGAACACGTTTAAAAGCAGCCATTCTTTTTTTGTTGTTGTTATTTGAGTGTAAAGCACATTAGCAGGGTCTTCATTTATCAATCATCACTGATATTCACAGTGGTTTTCTGTTCGGCTTTAGTTGAATGTGTAATGGTTTGAAGAACACTTTATTATGGCTGGAAACACAAACTAGCATCATGGCTAAAGAGTTACTATTTCAACATCTCTTGTGCTAAGTTTTGTTCATGCATTGGTGTGGTGTATTACTGTTTGATGGAAGTTTTTTCTGTCTTTTTTCACTGTGCAGGAAGCAGTAAGGTGCCCACTTCTGGTTCCCAAACTCACTATTACAGCTAAACAGGGCATTAAAATATAATTCTGAGGATATTTTAGGTGAGAAATAGGCAGTGCAATGACATAGTCTGAACTGAAATTCAGTTGTTCGTTGTTTGTGTAATAATTTCACCAGAATTTGGTCCAATTTGAGAAAGAAAGAGCGGGGTCTGTCTCTAGATCTGCTTCTATACTCTTTGTGTCGGCAGCAGCATGGGTGGTGGGCAATACAAAAATGCAAAGCGGGTTAAAAATCAGCGAACGATCCCTTTAAAGACATTTCCACCATAAAACAATGCATAAATGTTCACCAGGATGCAGAAAATGAAGTGTTGTGATCAAAATTTTCTGCTTGAGTACCCCAGACCTCCTTTTGCATATGTGTTCCCCTCCCCCAAATATTGACATGAAACCTATGCTCTTTTGTTCGTGTAGTGACAATCAAAATGTCACCACGCTTCCAATTTAACTTCTGTCTCTACTTCTTTTCAGTGTATTGTCACAGGACATTTGTTCAGTTGTTCTTCCAGTAGAGCTCAAACATGATTCTTTTCTTCCCTTTGCCTAACCTAAGTTAAATGTGTGTCTGTTGTAATAGAAAGTAAAATGTGAGCATCTCATTATTTTCAAGATCATGATTTGTGTGCAATCAGAAACAGCTTCCTTGAGTTATAGCGATATGTGCAGCTGTAGTTTAGGCAACAAAATAGACCTTTTTCTATCTTGGTTAAATGTAATCTCATTTTTCACAAGTATCTAATGTAGTCATAAACTGCATTATGGCATCTGAAAGTATTGTAGAAACTTTGTGAAAATACTGAGCACCAATATGAATGAAGTTTAAGATCTTTGGAATTTTTTGATATTTTATTCTGGGTTTATGTGTAGCCTGAAGTGCCTCAAGTGAAAAGACTTATTTAGTCTTGCTTCTTGCATCTGAGACACATTTCTGAGTGATTTTTGGGCATTTTCTTGCCTTTTCTAATACTTCTTTTGTCTCAGCCAGGAAGGTTTTTTTTTATCTATCTGCAGCTGACTCAGATTGCAGCAGATTTATGAAATCTAAAAGACAGCGAACAAAAGTTCTAGATTCAGCAACCTTCAATAGGTTTCCATTTGAATCAGATTTATTCTTACATTAAAAGTTTGAAAGATTTAGTACATCAATTTTGAAGTATACAGTAATTTTAATCAAAACAAGATGTTTCCTGGAAATCGATATACTACTAGTTTGCAACAGCAAATAGAAATATGTAAGAAATAAGAAATATGTTCATTAGTATTAATGCAAAATGTTGATTCTTACTAAACATATCAGCAAAATGTTTATTGATGATGTTTTTTACTTGTTTTCTGGATGACTAAAATGTCATCTTTGTAAGCTGATTTTCTGTCAGTCATATGGTGGAAATTGGTTTGATGATACACATCATGTCTATGCAGTAACTAGTTTATTGTTGGACAAACCCTTGTGGTTGGCAAACATTCAGACATTTCCTAAAACAAATGAGAATATTCTATATGGAGGAAAATGCTTGTCTTAATTCCAAAGCAGAACTTTACACGTCTTAATATTTTAAATCTGACTCTGTAGCCTGTAGTGTGTGTCTGACCTTTCTGTGTTTCACCAGCTATGAGTACTAATGAATCTCCTCAGTATCACAGTCATGTTTTCAATTATTCCCAGTCTGAGAGTACTATAAAACCCAAAGTAAAGAAATGTTACTAGTATTATCTATTGGTAGGGTTGTGAAGAGTCAGCAATACATACCCAAAAGCCAACAAAAGAGCCATAAATATGGCACGACAGATCCAGCCCAGTCACCAGAAGAAATCATTGGCAACGTATACCTTTCTGCACATCACATTACAATCACACATTCGACACATCTATGTTTCTAAATAATGTAGTTCTGATTACATGTGTATGAGCTGACTTTGTGATCAGGAGTTGGAGTGGGTGGGGGACTGTGTGACACTTACCAACAAACAACAAAACCGTCTCTTTCTTAGAGAGACATCAGCTGCATTTCCAGAGGCGATTTGCACCATCAGAACAGGCTACTTTTTTTTAGCACGATTTCAGTGACAGTGGTGACGTTTCCAGTTATGACTGTGGCACTAAAACTGGGTATTTTGCCTAAAAATGACCCGAATTAGCCACAGTTTTGTCAAGCAATGTAAGACGTCAACACACTACTTTTAATTAAGTAATAATACTAGTATTACATACTGCTAGGGGTGTCAAGATTAAGCACTACTTATCCCGATGCTAAAACAAGAGCCAGAACATATATACAAAACAACAGAATCAACAGTAGAAAATGTTTTCAAACCACAGATGTGTTACATCTGTATGTTTTGTAAATATCATATCTAAGGTTCTAAATAGTTCTGAATACACGTGAGCTGACTTTGTCATCGGTAGGTGGAGGGGATGGTGGATCACATTAATCGCCATGAATGTACCACCAAAGCCAGGTAATTAAAGCCAAAACATGATTTTTTTTCCTGATTACCAAGTGTTTTTTGTGCCTTAACATAACTACATGTAAACCACAGCATTACTGAATTGTAAAGAAACTTAAAATTTCGAAATTTCTGCTACATAATAATTGACAACAGTTATTTATCCATGGTTTGCAGAAATGTACAATGCCAGCATTTATTCTTGTGATTTGGATGAGAGATTGGCCAAAAATTTGCGTTGAATTCGGCTTTGATTCACTGTGGATCAAATCATCACAAAATTATCTGTATTATCTGTATTGTGTCAGATGGCATATGATGTATCTTGAAACAAGTTGAAATATCTGAGAGGAGTAGATACACTGCCCTGCAGTACCTACCACGCAATTTACTTATTAGTCAGAAATCCTATCATCACTAGAGCAGATATGGAGCACCACTCTCTTGGGAGGACCCCACTCCAGATCCCTTCATTCCCTCTGCTGCCCTTATAAAAAGCCTGCGAGACTTTCACAAGTTCAAAGCAACCAGAGAGAAAAAACGAACCAAACTCTGACCCTGTCGATACTCAAGTCTTGTAGGCATGTGTCACTCTGAATGGTACGGCGCCGTTCTTACGACCCTCTGCCAGGCAGTGGGTTGACAAAATTCCCTCGGGGATATGTAGCCTTTTCCAAAGGCAGATGGACAGAGCAAGAATAAAGAATAAATGAAGACAGGCAGCAGGAAAGTGGTAGAGCAATACATTCTGGGTTTCCAATGTCCAATAAATTCATCAGTTTAGACACAAATTCAAGGGGAGAAACGTGATGGAAAATCATTATGGTAGAAAATACAAGGATTCAAATTACTTGCTGCGGGCAACTGGTGATTGCTTTGTGGCAGTGAGGCCCAATAGAGAGTAGTATCTAAATAGTGAACGGTCTCCCCAGGCCGCAAATGACTAATTACTTATTAATGAGTGAATGAGGAAAGTCTGTGCTTTCAAAGTAAACACTGGTGAGCAGGCTAACTGAGCAAACAGAAAGAGGGAGATGGGTAAAGAAGGGCACGGTAGACCGAGACAGAATTTACTTTTAATTTAAGGCAAGTCTTCTGGATATTTAAATATAAAAAGTTTTTTTGCCAATGTTTCAGCATAAGGAGGAGAAACATGTCAAGCTCGAGAAAAGCACGAGTATGACAGAAAAGGAGAGAGTGTGTACAGAGAGAGAGGAAAGGTTAAACAACACAGGGAAGGGGAGAGAAACCAAGACAGAGTGGCAGATAAAATACCAGGAAAAGTACAGATAAGTACAGAAATGGAAATGGAAAAGAGACATACCTATCTTGGGTGACCTTTACCAAGAACTGATTCACAGAGGAGTCAAGTCAAGATAAGGCTAATACACTGAGGGGAACATCTTTACTCCAACCTTTTCTCCTGCTGATATTTCAGCAAACAATGGCCAATAACAAACAGCCAAAGCACACGACCTGTAAATGTGAACTATGTTTCTGGATCTGAATCAGCTGACCCGAAACACTGTACTCTGTCTAAATAACTCAGAACCAGCCTGAGAAAAAGTCCACTTTTTTATTTAAGGCCCCCGCACTGGACCTGACCTCCTTCACATGCTAAATCTCTGACTGTTTGGGCTGGCACAGCGTGAACAATCCCATACTTTTACCTTCGCACTCTCAGATATTAGAAATTCATTTGCATTCATCAGCAACACTGCCCCTGGGGGGATCTGTGAGAATATGTTGGATTGTTTAGTCAAAATTACAATACAGCTGGGGCAATTTATCTTTTGAAAAGCCTGTTAATTTGTTCAGGAGGAAATGGTGTTTTCATTTGCATGTTGAATAAGGAGTAGCTGGAGAACCCTTTTTTCCAACCTGTTACACCACTCTCCATGGCTAATGAGGCGGGCAGCGGGGAATTACTGATTCCACTGGGAGACTTTAGCATGACAAACACACCATGACTTTACAGTCGACTCAGGGCTTGCATGCCATGCATGTATGTGTGAGGGTGTGTATATCTCTGTGCCCACATTGTGAGTATATGTGCCTATTCATGGCTCTATGTGTGCACAAATGTGTGTGTTTTTCCTGTGGCTAGGGTTAAAAGCCCGCAATCACTTTCAAAATAATTAGATTAGTTTGTATTAGATAAAATACAGCCAATTAAACAATAAGGTAGGAGAGAAAATTGCCAGTTAAAAAGCTTTTTGCAGGGTTCCCACGGTCCAAGAAAACATGGAAAATACATGCAGTTCCACAATCTTGTTTTGAGTGCCTGGAAAAAGTCATGGAATTAGTAAAATTCTTGAAAGTTTTGGTGAAGTCAGAGCTCTGTCTTGGGCCTTTTACCTCTTGGCCATATTTTTAGGAAATTCGGCATTCAGTTCCATTGCTATGCAGATGACACCCTTCTCTATCCACCAAGCCTACCTCCACTCCTCTGCCCACTTCCCTTTTAGACTGTTTATTAAATATTAAATCTTGGTACTTGGTACAACTTACTCAAACTTAACAATGATTAAACTGAGGTACTCCTTTTAGGTCCTTTCTCTCAGACCGATGACAACCCCAAAGAGCTTCTCCTCAAGT
Organism: Plectropomus leopardus; assembly: GCF_008729295.1. Lineage (NCBI taxonomy): Eukaryota > Metazoa > Chordata > Actinopteri > Perciformes > Serranidae > Plectropomus > Plectropomus leopardus. Next base: position 17,740,703 of record NC_056482.1, read on the forward strand.
TGAGAGTCTGGGTGGGATCCTGGATAGTGCATGTCTTTTGAAGCACACGTCATTAATGTTTCTTGGGCGTGGATGCTGTATTTCCATCTTTAATTGTCTTCACCCATCGCTTGCAATAAACACCACCACCATTCTCATTCACACTTTGGTGACATCCCGTAATGACTATTGCAGTTCTGTCCTTGTTGGTCTTTCTCTCAAGTGTCTTCATAAACTGTAATTGGACCAGAATTCAGCTGCACGTATCATTACTAGAAATCCTTTCAAAGATCATATCACTCCTGTTCTTCTGAGGCTTTATTGGATTCCTGTTAAATAGCATATTGATTTCAAGATTCTGCTTCTCACCTTTAGGGTCCTTCATAACTTAGCCCTTTTGTAGCTTTTTGAACTCCTTCATTTCTTCACACTCTCCTGTACTCTCAGATCCCCTTCTGCAATCCAACTTACATCACCATCTGCTCGCTTGACTACCGTGGGGTGTAGAGCCTTTGGCCATTCTGCCCCTGCCTTTGGAACTCTCTCCCACAAGACATTTGCAATGTTGATTTGCTTTTCACCTTTAAATCCCATTTGATCTAATGGTGACAAACACATCGAGATTTGCACTGATGATGACTTCGTAATGATAATTTCATACCTAGTTTTTATAATTACTTTTGTCTTGTTATTTTTTTTTAAACTTACTATTGTATACTACTGCTTTGTTTTATTCTATAATCTATGGATACATAGATGCTTGTTTTTAATTGTATCTTGGAAGGTGTCTGAGTGATTTTAAAGGTGCCTGCAATTAAAATGTATTAATATTATTATCCCTCTTATTTAAGTTTGAGAACCACTTTCCTAAGGAAACATGCGGCAGCTAACAGGATACTTACTTTTGGTGCTACAACATAAGAACATCAACAGCAAAATATCTTGTTTTGGTATCAAGTTGCTCTACTGTGACCAACGAATTTGTTATTCACCACCATTAGGCTTGCTTGGGTTTGTGTATGAAAATTACTGCTTTGCATTCAGACAGCTTGTGACCTTTCTGCACAGGATTTAGACACTGCGATATCAGACTGAGGTCTATATTAACCGCTCTGACCCAGAGGATGGATGGGTAATCCAGCTGACTGTAAAGATATGTGTCTGTGGAAGACTGCTGATTGTATGTGGTGCTTTCAAACAGAGCTGCAACAATTAATTGCTTGTCTGACAATTACATTTGATTATGGGATAATTGGTTTGAGTATTTTTTAAATGATTCCAACTTCAAATATTTTCTGGTTTCTTTAATCCTCTATGACAGTAAATTTAGTATCTGAACAACATATTTGAGGATGTCATTTTGGGAAACACTTCTTTTTCAACATTTTCTGGAATTTTTATAGACCAAACATCTGACCAATTAATCGAGAAATAATTTACACAGTAATTGACAATAAAAATAATAATTAGTTGCTGCCCTACTCTCAAACAGGCAAACAAAGAGGACAAATAAATCATTACATAAAAAGATGCATCTTGATGGTTTATTGAGAAAATGATTAGCCTTTGGAAATCTGCTTTATATTCAGTAGACATTGTTTTTTGTGTGTTGACAAACAGCAGTGATAGGTTGGCTATGCCATTGGGGAGAAGCTAAGCAGTCAAATTTTGAGACTTAATGTTCTGCTGAGAGTACTGGAGAAAGTCTATAGCGTGAAAAATTCAAGGTGCTCTGTGCAGGCAAATGCAAGTAATCCTATGTCAATTAATCTTATTGTAAACACTAAATTACGAGGATTATACATCACAATATTTTCCCAAAGTCCAAAAGAGTTTTACACTCCTATCAAAAAAGTGCAGAAAGTAGTAAAGGGAGTAAAAGTTGGAGGAAAGAAAATCTCCTGATTTCATCTGACAGCAGCGCATGTAGGAATAAAGGCTGTCCAGAGAGATTCTCAATATTCTTTTGTCACTAGTTAGACCGTGGTGGAGGAGAGGGGGGAGATGGGTAAGTGGGGGAGAAAAGAGAATGGGAGGAGAGGAGAGTAACTCCAGAGAACATAAATAGTTAATGATGCCTTGGCCGCTGGGAGAAACTCACCAGAGCTACTTGTAAAGTAAACTGTCCATAAACACACCCACATCTGCGCATAGGCAAACACTGGCCAACAGCATGCAAACACATTCCAAGACAAAATGCAGATGCACACACACATTCACGAGACCCCAACTCCACTGATCAGAGCGTGAGTTCACACAATAATCATGGGGATATCAAGTTCCTAAAGGGTATTTTCGAGTAAAGTTTCTCGTTATCAGGAAGTCCAACAACTAAGAGAAGAAAGTATTGAATAGCAGCACAGGTCTAACCCTGTAACATAAAAGCAATGCACAACAAAGCTGACGCAAGATTATTCATCAGTGTTCGGATGTTCAATTACAGACTTTGTAAGCTGGCAGTCAAGTACTGTAAAGTAGCCTGTGATTTTCAAATACTTTGAGGTTTAATCTTTTGGTTGCTAATGAGGTATTTTGGTGGAATTTTAAGTCCGCACCATCCCAAAGGAAAACATAAAAAAGATTAACTTCTGAACGATCGGGGTGCAACACTGGTGCAAAAACGCACTAAAGGAACCGCCTTTAAAGTTCCCATTTACACACACTGACAAATATGATAAACACACACTGCGAGTGCTAATACTTCATGGGAGTTCATCATCACTGGAGTGAGAGGAAAAGCAATGAGGCTTTTTGGCAGATTTCCTGCTCACCCAGGGTTGACAAATTGCCAGGGCTTTCTGTCACAGCTCCACTTTGAGGCTGCTAACTGTTTCATCTGCCATGATTTAGATCGCAGGCATAAAAGTAGCCCAGTGGAATGCATATTCCTTACACCTTAATTTGCATCACACAACATGGAGCAATTACAGTCACTTTGAATGGTAATTTGCATGAGACAAAGCTCAATGAATCAATAACTACTTTGTTGTTGTTGTTGTCGTGTGGAATCACCTCAGATACAAATTTTCCTCAGACAGGCAATTTTGAAGGAGAGTACATGAAAACAATTTTCATAAGTAGCACAAGGGCGTAGTTAAGGTGTTATCCCGTCAAAACAATCCCCTGCTGACTGTCAAAGATGCAGTTTGGAAGGTGTTAAGCACCAAGATAAATCTCTAATTTCTCCCCAAAAATGACTTGGAAGGCTGACAATAAACAAACAAAACTGCTCTGTAAAACACTTTATCCATTGCAATTTAACCAAAAAAAAAATCATCTCTAGAAGCCAGTAAATCTCTTATAAAGAGAAGCCTAGTTACATGTGGTTTCTAGGGATTGTACTCCTATAGAAGGTTATCATTTCGTATAAGAACGATAGTGGTATAAATAAAGAAAGACACATTCTCTAAAGGTGATACCCAACAGTAAACATGAGCCTTTAACTGTAAGCAGCAAAAAAAGAATTCCATGAATGAACTTTCTTCTAACTCTGCGCTCAGTTTCAGCCTTTTACTTACATTACTGGAATAGCTTTTGCTTCCACTTTCCAGAAAACTTTGAAATAGAGCTTTTGAGTTGGTTCAGAGCAAAGATTTGGTGTGTTTGGCATGCTTTTTATTCGTCACTGAAATGACTTTATTTCAAAAAGATGACTGGAGACTGAAATTAATATTTAAGGCCTTTACACACCGGGTGCATGACCAATAGACAACATAAAAAAATGTGAAATACTCACCTGCAAGTATTTCATGTGATTTGAATACATACTGGCAGCAATATCAGTTTCAGACAGTTGCAGCACCAGTTTGTTGAGAGATTTTGATTGGAATATATTTGCAGGCAGCAAGGCAAATTTGTGACTCCTGAGACTCCATTGACCCGGATCAGCATCTAGCAGTCTTACTGATGCTGTTGTTAAGTCTAAGTCAGTGGTTCTCAACCTCTGTAGAGTCAAGACCCCTAAATTATAGACATTAGGTCACAAACCCCCTTTGAATAGGCTTCTGGGCTATCCATCTGAAAAGATTTAGGTTGTTAGATATGGAAGAGCAGAATTCTATAGTTCTCAACTGAAGCTGCAACAAGAAGTTGATTAACTGATCAGTCGATCAACAGAAAATGATTTATCAATTGTTTTGATAACTGAGTAATTGCTTTAGTGATTTTTTTAAGCAAAAACACCCAAACATTTGGTGGCTTCTTGCTTCTTAAATGTGAGAGTTTCATGCTTTTCTTTGCCATACATGAAAATAATAGTAGTATGTTGAATAAGGAGTAGCATTTGTAGTATGTGCTGCATTTGCCATTAAGATTGAAAGGAGTAATTAAGTTTGCCATCTTGGTTTGGACTACAGAGATTCTGTGTTGCTTTATGATTCTCATAGATGCATTGTGATTAGTTGATGCCTTCATTCATTCTTTGAAGACTCAGAAAAATTGACCTTATTCTGGAAAAAAAATTCTGTCGCTTTTTATGTTTGTTTGTATGTTCGTGTTTTGTATCAAGAATCCAAAAAACTAGTTTGAAAAATATATTGACTTGCACATCAATCGCATGAAAAGAGAAAAAAAAGGCCTGTGGTGTGTTGTGTGAAGGCCTTCACTCTGTAAAAGCAAGGCAGGCAAAGGATCTGAGAGTGTTGACTGCATTGTTATTTCACACAATAAGGCCAGGTAATTGATTACCCTAGGGCACTATCTCGTTAATGTTTCTTTTCATTCGCAATATTTTTTTCTGATTAGTAGACAAATGACCTAAATAAACAAGCTTAATGACCTACCGGATGCTGAACAGTTGACTAGCAGTGTCATGACAACACCGTCTGTGGATTTAAGTCTGGTGTGGCATTTGAAAAGCCTGTCATACACACATTTTCTAACATCTAATGCCAGAGATTAATCCCCAGTTTTGCCAACTGCAGATTATTTTGATGAAACAAGCTGTTATAAGTAATGTTTCCAAGCCACAACAGTATAGTATAATAAATACACCATTGGACTATAACTGTGTTGCCTACAAACTGTGATCTATGTATTTTGGAAACCAAGAGGCTGTACTAGATTAGTTATACCCTGCATGATTCATTTCAGTGTGACTCAGACAAACAATGACTAAGAATTTCCTCCTGTTGTATGCCTCAGCACAATTTTAAACAAAAGTGACAGATGGGAATACTGTAAATGTTGTCGTGCATTGTCGGATTTTTGGTTGCGGAGTGTTTTTTTCTATCACTGCTACTTCCTCTGAGTTTTTTCAACTGCTTGTATGCCCAATGATGTCTGTTGAAATGAATTTGGAGGATGAGAGAACATTAGGAGAGCAGCAGAGGAAACACCCAGGAGGAGGCTGACTCACCTGAGGGTGAAAATTGGCACTGAAGAAAGCGTGGAAAGAGCCAGAAATGTAGAGACTGTTTCTCTCTGTCGGATGGGCTTGGAGGGCGCCATCACCACAAAATTATTGTCCAGTTTCAGCTCCGACAGCGGCTGAAACAGCCTGACGCTCCCAATGCGCTGCATTGGTGTATGCCCTGCAAAATAGCCCATTGGCCTCTGCTGGTCAGGGCGAATGGAGCTGCCCTTTCTTGAATCCTCTGAGCTGCAGTCTCCACTGTCCGTGGTTTGAACCATGTAGTAGAGCTCCACAGGAGTGCCCTGGGCCTGCTCAGAGACTCTCTGCCTACCCGGCCTGACGGTGGGCAGGCTGAACCAGCTGGCGAGGGGCTCCAGCTCGGCAACACATATGCCCAGCTCCCCTTTTAGCCTGCATGTCCCACGCACCTCTTGAGTCTCGTGGAAGGCGAACATCCGCACGCAGGGCAGCTTGTGAATGGCGGTGTAATCATCCCAGTCTCTCCCTGCAATGTAGAACAACACTTGAACCTTTGGCCAACTGGGGTGAATCCTCTCACTGATAATATAGGTGTGGACCTTCCAGTTGAATGTAAAGAGAGGTGACGATGATGCTGATGTTGGCACTGATGATGTAGTGAAGGAGGGTGTGTTAAACGGCCCTGGCAGGGTCTGGAGCAGCTCCAGGGGGACAGGCTGCTGAACAGACAAGGGCCCATAGCTTGCATTGACAAAGGGCATCTGCCGGGCCTGGTGGATGAAGAAGGACTCGGTGCGAGCCTGCAGGCTGGAGTTCCTCATTAAGTCCTGGTTTACCTCCTGCAGGAAGAACGCTGACTCGGCATTGAGGATCCGGTAGCTGACAGGCAGATAGATTGGTGAGGGGCCGTACCTCTGCAGGCCCTCCTGGATCACGTTGCAATCCACCACTGAAACACAGAAAGAGAAAAGGACAAAGAGGGAGATGTTATCTATTCATTAACCTTTGTTTCAACAACTGATTTAAAAACACCTGCAGTAATCCACTTTTAGTCATGCATCACGGTACTTATAGCTGTATGATGAAGATCCATTGTCTAAACCCTGTCAACAAAAACCTGAGCCAGGCATGAAATCAAAGAGCACAATGAGAAAAATTGGAGGAAATAACTCACGACCAGGACGGCAGCACTTCACATTTAACATAACATTTGCATGCATTGCGTGCAACCTGAGGCAATCATATCTACAGTCGGTTTCTAGCAGTGAATATTAAATGGGTTGTTGGAGAAATTTCCATATGATATCACCTTCATGAGCTGCTGCTCTTGTTTAAAAGAATTTGCTGTACTCAATTCAAAACACTTGCGTCTTTAGGAGTCACCTGCTTATCAGTCTTGTCCGCGTTCTCTCTACCGTAACTCTCGATTCTTTTCATTATGGCGATCTGCTTTCTCTCTCCCTCAGTTTCTCCTTTCTTTTTTTGTGTTATGACTTGATCTCCTGCCTCCTCTTTGAATTTCCTCTTCTGTCATTCCAATCTTCTATTTGCCTAGTCAGATTATTAACCCTTTAAAACCAGGGCAAACTGGCTTGATTTCTTTTAAAAACACACAAAGAAATAAATGAGCAACAAAAGAAGAAATGATCCACAAATTAGTAAGAAATGAGTAAAAAGTATAAGAAAATTACCTGAAAATTAGTTTTTAAAAAATAGAAAGAAAAAGAAAGAAACAAAAATGAGCTGCAAAAAGTGCTTCAATTGAATTTTGTAACATAATTTTAAATATGTAATTATGATAATTAACAATGAAAATATTTTTCTCTAGCTTTTCTCCCTTTTTTTCCTAGACACTTCCCCCTATATTTTTAATTGTTTTTGAAAGCGATCGCACCACTTTGCTCAGGGTTTAAAGTTTTAAATACTTGTGAAAGGTGTCTGAAAGCAGCACAGCAAAAGTGATTTTGCTCCATGTTTCAAAGGGTCAAAAACTGTGCCCAATTTCCATGCTCCAGACAGAGATTCCAGGTTTTGAGTATATCACGTTGGAAAAGCGACAGAATCACAAACATTTTCAGCTTTTGATATGCATTTTTTGTCCTCCTATGCACAAAGAAAAAGTAGGAGCTACTGCCAGTTGTAAAACATTAAAACAATTTGTGGATGGTGGTGAGACCGCTAGAGGAAGATCTGGAATACAATCTCACCCTCTCTTTGTGGAGTTTAATTGGCGGTGGCATTTCAGTGCTGTAGTTTGATTGATGTTTGGTGTGTGCACATAATGCATAATTTCCTGTTAGTACAAAACGTTACTGCTGCATAAACTGTATACTAAGACAATTAGTGCATAGCATATGCTGTGGAAGTGGGAAATGGTATTTTTCTTTACTTATCTTTTGATCAAATGATTCCTGGTCTAATTTAAGTGTTCAGCTTCCCAAACATTTTGTATTAAAACAATATTATGGATAAATTTGGCATATTTTGCAGTTTAGCAGTTCTTGTAATGTAACCATGGAAGCACTGTTATAGTCAAGACCACCAAAACCAAGACCAAATCATGACCAAGAACATTGTGTATTTACAGTACATAAAGATGAGACCAAAACCCGTTTTGCAAATGCACTGCAAACCTGACAGTATGCACGTGAGAATGCAAATGTCAGAATCAGTTGGACTGGAGATTAAAAGCACATATCCTGCATGTGCCTTTCTGCCAAGTCCATGTAATCTCAGCTAGCAATTTTCGGTTCTAAAAATGTTCTGAGAATTTTTAAGTGTAATGTTCTAGTAATGTTTTCAATGGCAAGTGCTCTTGAGACCAAGACTAGTTTTGAGTGCTATAATGCTATATGCATGTACAGGCAACTCTTCCTGGATTGCTTTGAAGAAAGAAGGCTAAGAAAACTGAGGGCTAGCTCCTGAGTTAAAAAGAATTTTTTTTCAGTGATTTCTAAGCAAACTGATGGTCATTTATTTGCGATAGACATATCATGACAGAGTTATCCTCAGTTATCCTAAAAATGTGACATGTCCACGTGTAAAGATTTGACTGAGTTATGACTGAGTTATGATGCAAATTTTGGGCAAAAAGGGTTTGAAAATACCTTAATTGCTCCAACTGCAGACCATGCTGTTGAGCAAGCCATATTAGAGGTACAACCACAATAACTAACTTCCTGTAGTTTTCAGAAAACCAGAAAACACCTGCCTCTTTCACCTTACACACTATCTTTTCTCACGTCTCTGCCTGTGTGCCTCCCCTTCAACTCTCCCACTCCCCCTGGGGAGACTTGCCTCACAGTCTGAACTGGTCTGAACCTCCGTACAGAGGTAATGAAAATTTTTTATCTGTTTGGTATTGGTAACAAAATTCAGGTATTATTTTGGCACTCATATTTTACCGAACATTTGTTTTCTCAGAGCATCTCTTTTTCTCTCTTACCACTTTTGCTCACAGCCACAACACACTCCAACCTCACCTAATATGGCCCTACAACCTGCTTCCATCCCTCCCTCTCTTCGTCCTGCAAATCCTCCCCTCTTCGCCATCAAGCTCCAGATATTTGGACTGATGGAGTATCCCATGGGAGCCCATTGATTTTCTGTCCTGAAGTCTCTGTGCTGTTGGAGACGTAGCGTGGCAGTGATTTGTGATGATCCATGGCAGTGGAGCAATGACCGGCTGGCCAGATGGACAGACCTAGCATCGGGCAGGAGAGGACGATTCCGCCTCTGATACAGAGGAGGGAGATATGAGGACCTAGTGGAAGTTAACCCTACCTCCTCAAACCCCTGTTTTACCTTGGTGGTTACGAGAAAATCTTGAAATCTGGTCCTAAAATATAATCAGAAGATAATTCGCTCTTTAAAGATTTATCTTACTGCTGGAAAGATGATCCTTTAGTAAAACTAGGATGTCTATGTAGTCGAAAGATGCAAATACTTGTGAAATTGGTGCTACGTGATCAGAGAATAAAACAAAGAAAGGACTGAGGCATACGCTTTTGGTTATGAGGTAGAAAACTTACAACTACCAGAATGCGCTGCAGCAGACCAATAAACACTCGGTTGGTGGGCGATGTAATGTGACCTCATCTGTTTGACACAATGGCGGCTGGCTGTTCACAAACGATTGCATATTACAGTTAAACAGTGAGCTAAAACATGTTTCTAAAAACATTTGAGGTGAAGCTCAGCAGTCAGTCTCTATATTATCAGTGCTGATTAGTTTCGTTTAGCGTCTGTTTTCACTGTGTATGGTGCCCATTTCCTGTTCACCAACTCTCCCTATTACAGCTTAACAGGGCACTAAAATATGTTTCTGAATACATTTTAGGTGAGACAGAAGCATTGTAGTAACTGAATCTTGGTTTATATTCGATCAGCACGTTATAGTTTTACCGTTTACAGTTTTACAGGTTTACAGTTTGGTCTGAGTTTAAGAGAGAGGCGTGTCTGTCCCTTGTTCTGCCTTTCTTTGTGTCCGCAGTGACGGCATGGGTGGCGGGCAATATAAAAATGCAGACGTCCAGCCTGTAGTTCATGTAACAGCCCTGAAAGCCAGCAAAACCCTGCCGGATGACACGTTTTACATCATCTAATGGTGTTTGTTGAGGGGGAGTCTAGGCACTAATTAGACAGAGGGAAACTGCCACAGTTCATTGACACATACTACCCATGTTGTTATGATACAAAGCTGGATAAAAATAGGCAAAATATCCATTTGAAGCTTTTACTTAACATTCGGCAATATATAACCATAAGGCTTATGCACAGTGATGAAAATGACCTTATATATGCATCTAATAATCAATACATCTCATAAGGAAAGAGTCATGAAAAGGGATATGGTGTCTGCTCCTTTGCCATGCAGAAGACTATTTACAATAATAAGGCATACTATGGCTCCTGGTGTTGAAATGACATTTTCATTATCTACCTTTCATTTGTATATCTTTTATCATAAGGCACTGTAACATGGCCTAATGGAGGGCCTCATGAATTGATCGTAGAGTTAATATTCAATCTTTCTTCATTTGTTAAGACTATATGTCTCACTATAGTGGAGCAGTTAGGTCTATTTCGGTTTATTACACAGGTCAGGATGTGGACGGAAGCATCAGCGGCATAAAAAAATCATCTACATGGCATTTGTTTTTTAATAAGTTGAATTTATTCTCAAATAAACAAAAAAAAAAATTCAAAATATGGCCTGTGTCTCCCCGCAGCTGTGGAAATTGTGTTGGCTGCCGAAATGAAAAACAGCCTGAACCTAATTACAGACCTCTATTCTATGTAATCATATGCATTATAGTCGAAAGTCTGACACTGATACGGGTAACAAAGCCATGAAAATAATAAAAATGAATCATAAATTTAAATTAGTTGCACTTTTCTGTGAGCAGTTGCTTTTTTGTTTGTATTCTTCATTGTCTTCAAACTAGTCAGACTCCAGAGTTTTATACATTGCTGCATCAATGATTTGAAGAAATACAAAAAGATGCAAAGATAGCCGCTGAAGTCGTTCACTTTGAGTGTCTGCTGGTACACAGTTGTGACTGAGAGAATGATGTTTACCGTTAAAATGACAAAATACAGAACAATGTCAAGAGCAGGTGGTTAGTTGGTGCTGGATCATGCTAACAGCGCAGTGAGAGGATTTTCCTGTCTCTTTTTCACTGGGGGAAGTGACACACTGTCCTACTTTCCACTTACTATGACACAGATGAAACTAAAAACCTCATTACAGCTGAAAAATGTTGTAATTTGTAACTTCAGATTTAGAATATGTCCCTTTCCATGACACCAATAGGACATCGTAAAGAGAGAAGTAAAGCCGGCATGATTTGCAGCTCTGGGTTGCCCTTGGAGTTCATGTCTGCGGCTACTGTACTTGTAAATCATGTCTGCAGGGCTGTTTCTGCAAATGAAAAAGGGGATGATTTGTGCAGATAACTTAACCCCCACGGTAAATCCTGGCCGTAAACTCTCGTACAGGATATCTCGGGCACTGCCAACCCCTCAGGACGCAGGCCGAGGAGTGTGATCACATATCACACATGCGGCTGAACCGGACTGGCCTCATCATTAGACAGATGTTATATTCAAGATTTAATGTCTTGATGTTATATTCATGTAGCAGGAGCCAGGGGGGCCACAACATCATGGGACTCCAAATTAAAATTCATTTAAAGCCTTTTCCACAGAATTCCTAAAACATGCGGCAACCAACTTCTAAAATAAACCCTCAAAATGGTATTAAAGCATTCATGTCCCCGAGTCAGCCATGTGTGGCTTTGAATCAAACCGTTTCTTATAATCACCTGTTCTCATCCCTGGCGACCTGAGTAGAACTTCACCCAAGAAATATAATCCCTTCATCTTGCCTCCCTCCTCCTCTTCTCATCCTATCTTTATCCTCCACCATGTGTGAATCCTGCAACCAGTCCCTGATCAAACATATTAAGTTGGCCTGACTTCAGTAATACATTAATCAAACAGATTTTCTCATACGAAATCTACAAGGAGAGAAGTGATCGAGGGAAGTGGGAAGACGAACAGCAACAGAAGATGGAGTTAGGAAGTGGGAGGTGGTGATGATGTTGTATTGTCTTCTTGTAGGTGTTCAAAAAAAAGTCAAAAGATTACAGCACAGCAAGAGATGATGTGCGTGGCCCACATGCCTCCTTCATTGTAGGATTCAGTTTAAAATTAGACTTGTGTCTCTTAGAGAGCCGTCTTAAACGCGGCAGAAAATTGCTCTCCCCTTCTTTAGAAACACCTGTACAAGGGTTCATTGCAACTCTTACTGTCTCTTTTCTCACGACCACGAGTGGTCACTGACAAGGCTGGCATGTGAAATCTAAATCTGGTGCATCTGACTGTCCGTGCCTTTTTTTTTTTTTTTCACATTTCTGTTCCAGTCTATGACAGGCTCAAAGAAAAAGTCAGAGAAAAGACAAATGTTCTACATGTTTAGTATTGCCAAGAAATCCTGTGAAAAGACCAGGCCAGCAATGAATTCATCCTGCTAACAAGCAACGACTCGTATAGCTTATTTCTCTGTGCCACAGAGCTCAGAAATAGCCAATGTTAGTATGTCACACATAAACAGTGGCTTCAATGTTCCTTCAGTACCATGAACATGGGCACTGTAGTTTATTCAGTCCCACATTAGTGTCAAAATTAAAAGTATGTTCAGCTAAAAGTAGTCTGCAAAAGGAGCATATTTATGTTTTTGGGGTTCTATATTCCCAGGGTCCTATGTTCCAAAACTCCTATTTACCAAGGGTCTTATGTCCCAAGGTCCCATGTTCCCAAGGTCTTGTTGTCCCTGGATCCTTTGTTCCCAGGATCCAATGTTTTCAAGGCCATATGTTTCCAAGATCCTATGTTCCCAGGGTCCTGTTTTTCCAGGGTACTATGTTCCCAGGGTCCTAAGTTCCTTCCTTCCTAAGTCCTAAGTCCAAGGTCCTTTGCTGTTTGGGTCCTATGTTCCCCTGTTCAATATTCTGTTAACGTACATCAACCCTGCCATTGTGTTCTTGCCACAAAGAGCCATAAATAGATTAAAATGTATGATCAAAATTGATGAGTAAGATTGCGTGGGAAGGTTTTGGACTCCCTCTCCAGTTTTCTTTTTTTTTTTTTTTTTTTTTTTTACACCTCCTCGACAGCAATAGCCGAGGCTGTTTTCAGATGACCTCATCTATCTCATTCTTGTGAATGTGGTATCTCAAGAATGCCTTGAAGGAATGGTTTCAAATTTGGTACAAATGTTTGAGTGGTCTCAATAATGAACTGATTGAATTTTGATGGTCAGAGGTCAAGATCAGTATGACCTTGCAACCATCTCATTTCTGTAAATGCAACATCTGAAGATGGCCCTCAAGGTAGTTTCCTCAAATTTGCCACAACAACCACTTGAACTAAGGATGAACTGATTAGATTCTGGTGGTTGAAGGTCATGGTGATCTCATTTTGGCCATAACTCAAGCACCTTGGGTGCTTCCCTTGTAACTGTGCATATGTATAAACTTTATGTGCTTGCAGAGGGAGATGTGAGAGAAGCATCCATGTTCTCACAGACAAAAATGTAAACTGTAAGTGCAATTTGACTGGTGCAAGGGGGCATTGAACCACGTGGTGGTAAATCCAGTTTTTCCCCAACCTCACTTATTACTTTTTCAATTAAGTCTTTCTCATCATAGTTGTTTTTTTTAATTCCTACAATTAACTTGGAAACTGTTCTCCAAACAGAAAGAGGAACTTTATTTTGACTAAGAACTGTGGCCGTACTATGTCATCACTCTGAGAGTCATGATTGTAGTCCCCTTACAAGGCCCATGTCATACTGAGTGAATATGGACTTGGGGAATGTCTTTCTTAGGTTTCCTTAATGCACTATTGAGATAGGGAAAACAGAACCCTGAAAACACAGCAGTGAAATGTAGGATATCCTCTACATCCACATAGCTCTCAAATGGACATAATCTAACACAACATAATGTTGGCTGTGAAAAGTTCTGTCTTCCATGCTTAAATGATTCCCTCAGAATTTCATAAAAATGAGTCTTTTTAGCTTTCATACAAAACTCATCTTTGTAACATCTTTTCAATAGCCTCTAGGACTTACAAAGAGAACACAGATGGACCTAAGCAGCTATTTGCAGTTAATGTAAGAAGTAAAATAGAGGGGCAGGAAATCACCCCAGGACACATGTTAAAAATAACCATAACATACCATTTTCATGCTGTCTGATGCTGTTTTTTTTGTTTTTCTTTGCTCCCACTTTTGTATGAGGAAGTGCCAAAGCTTTGTACTTTACTGACTGCGTGTTTTAAAGAGAAAGGCACATCTTGTTTTGTGTCTTCTACTACTGACATTTAAAAAGCTTTTGAGATTCCAAAATTTTCATAAGTCCACAAGGTAAAACATTAAGACGTGATCTTTACGTGGCATTTTCTTTTGTTAAACATTTGCTCTATGTGGGGGCTTGCTCTGTAGAGGAACTGCTTAGGGGACCTTGAAGTCACCATCAATGGACCTACTGTCGGTCAGTATAAGAGGTAACTTTTTCATTTTCAGCCACAGAACAATAGAATGAAAAGGGTATTTGGGGCTCTTGGAGGGCTGGATATAAATGTCAGCTGCTGCTCAGATTGAGAAAATGCCATTGGCAAAGTCAAGAAGTTTAAAAAACCTTATTAAAGACAGTTTCTGATAAAGTTTTATGTGCATACAAAGGAGAGAGGAGGCTGAATGTCTCCAAAACCTCTGAGCAGCCAGACAATTAGCTAAGCCATTGAAAATCCCCCCAAACTATTTTAATTGTGGTATTGACTGAAGACTGGTTTTGACAAATTTAATCAAGCATTGTAGTATCATAATACTCAACTTCTAAAAAAGGCCATTACAATTTTTTTTCATTAGCTTGAATACATTAATCTATTTAGAAGTCACATTTCCAAAACAGTTTACACATACATAGCACATTGTGTTTGCAAAATGTTCCAACATTCACAAAACATTAAAAACATGCACCAAAAGCAAATATTTCCATTAAACAACACAAGTTGTGGTCAGATTACAGTTTTTCTCGACTGCTAAAACACTCTTAATGAAACTGTGAACCACTTGATCTTCATCATCACCTTCTTAGCACAGCAGAAGTCTTCTCTTGTTAATGTTTTAACACTTCGTCATTGGTTTCACACATTTTTCACACTCTTTTTTCAAAACGATTAACACAGACAAATTCATCTTTGGAAGAAGGAATATATGTCATGCTGATATGTTTGCTCTCCCATGCTGTAACTATGTAAAGTATCCACAAACACAGACATGACACACAAATTACCAAAGGCTGAGCTGGTTCATATTGATATTTTAATTTTTTTATTTTGTTTTCCACTGTATAAGGAATGATTGAAATAATATATTAATTTGATCACATGTTCTGTTGTTTCGTGGACATGTTTGCTATTGTTACACGTTTTTAAAGTTTTGTGAGTGTTCCAGCAATTTGCAAACAAAAGGTGCCATATTGGCCACTAACTTTCAGTTCAGGCCTGTGTGTGAACCACAGACTGTAAAAATAATGGACGTAATGACCATAACATCACCCATTGGTTTGTGGACTCCTGTTATGAGCAAGCCTCTGCAGGAACAGCATTGGGCTTTAAAGCCAATTTGACATTGTGGCCAAACGTGGAATAACAACTTTTCTTAATTAGCTATAGAGACTAAAACCATTTTTTGTACCAAGCTGTAAACAAGTTTATCTAAAGTTGGGCATTATAACATGGGGGTTTATATTTATTTATTGACTTGTTTTTTGGGGCCAGCTTCAAGTGGCCTTTAGAGGGACTGCAATTTTCGGCAATTCAACATTGGCTTCATTTTTCACTCTCATTTGGTATGAGCTGTTTTGACAGTGTAGCGTCTGAATAAAGGAATATGTTCAAGCAAATGAGAAAAACTTTTATATATGCAGATTCATTATTACATTTGGATTTTTTGACCCATACTTGCAAATAACAACACAGAGATGGCCTCTGAATATGCACTGATTGAGGTTTTTTTTGTTTTGTTTTTTTTTAAATTTTTTTATTACGCAAGTAATTTCAGACAGCTGTGATTAGATGTTTTCCTTTTGTTTAACACAGTTATTCCAATAGAGGTTTGGCTCCTTTGATTAGATCTGAGTTGTTTTGAAAAAGGGTGTGAAAATGTGCGAAACACATGAAGAAGTGTTAAAACATTTACAAGAGAAGACTTCTGCTGTGCTAAGAAGGTGATAATGAACATCAAGTGGATCCCAGTTTCATTAAGCGCACCATAGCAATTGAAAAAAAAACAAACTGTAAGCATCTTTTCTACACAAAATAAGAGTGTAATTTATAAGACACCAAAAGAAGAATGTCCAGTATGCATGTATTTATTATCCTTACCAATTTACAATCTGAAAAGCACACTCTGGACCCTCTTAAATTCAGTATAGGCTACTAGATATAAAACTGCCTTCAGTGGCTGGCAATATAATGCCCTGGTTAGTGAAATGTCCTGGGTGATAGCTCAACACAAACAAAACACACACCACACAACAACACTAATCCCTCTAAGTGCCCATCACATGCACCCTGACACTGCAGGAGAACCAGGGCAGAGCACAGAGCCCACTCCCAGCTGGAGGTTAATCGGATCACATAAAAGCAGAGCACACCTCATCTTTCATCACTAGGCAACACATTTATGCAGCAATCGATAGGTGGAATCATATTTTCCCCTTTCAGAGAAATGAGGGAAAATGAAGTATTGTGACCCAACCAAGATGGATGGGGCAGGGCTTAATTCCTTTCAGATATCAGCAATAAGCGCAAGCCTCGTGTTTCTTCAAAACTTGAGTTGTTTTCTTCTCTGAAAAATCTTATAGCCTCTTTACTTCTATAATGGCCTTTGGGTCATCTCTGTCGATAAATTCCCTCAACATAGGTAATTTAAAACATGCTCGTCATCTTTCTTCCTCCAAAGCACCTGCCTCTCATCTCACCGTCTGACTACACACATGTAATCACATCAATACGGATATATTAGCAGGGCCACAAGTCACATTCCTCTGGGGCTGTCCGTCAGCACGAGGAGAGTGAAAGACATTCCTCACTTTCACAATCGCTGCCATAAGCTTATAAATGAAGTCCCTGGCAGCAAATGTACATCGTTTACCAAAGGACATGGACTCATAACAAAGGTTTTAATTATTCATTTGCATATTAGATATAGATGTTTTAACGTGTTCTCAGATTGTGGGTTCAGTGGGGATAATGTTAAATACTGCCAAGACAAAAAGACAAATTAAGGCTTTGTGATGAATCCCTCTTTATGTGAAATATTTTAATATATTTGGAATAATGAACGTTTGCAGCCAGAGCCATTCTTCAACAACTAATTAAGTTAAATAAATGAGGTGGCCTGAAGAGAATTAAAACCATTTTAGATGACACAGTTCATTGTTCTTTGATCAGGTTTTATTCCATTGGTCGGTTTGCAACTGGTAAACACTGGTTTGTTTTTTAATGCCTATGTGCCTGCAATAGCCATGGCTAGACCAGCCCTTTTCTGGTTGTCCGTCCCTCTTTTGCAAACTCAATATTTCAAGAATGCCGAGAAGGGATTTCTTCAAATTTGACACAAACGTCCACTTGGACTCAGCGATGAACCAATTAGATTTTGGTGAACATAGGTCAAAGGTCAAGATCACTTTGACCTGGTCTTGTGAACACAACATCTCAAGAACACTTTGAGAGAATGTTTTCAATCTTGGCGAAAACATTAACTTGGACTCAATAACGAACTGATTAGTATTTGAAGGTCAAAGGTCAAGGTCATTGTGATGTTGCATCCAACTCATTCCTGTGAAGGTGATATCTCAATAACACCTTGAGGGAGTTTTCTCAAATTTCACACAAACGGCCACTTTGACTCAACAATGAACTGTTTAGATTTTGATGGTCAAAGGTCAAGGTTTCTGTGAATTTACAAAACATGTTTTTGCTGTCACTCAAGAATTCATACGCTAATTATGACAAAATTTCACACAAATGTCGAACAGGATGAAATGATAAAGTGATGACATTTTATGTCCAAAAGGTCAAAACTGAAGCCCACTGTGACATCCAAATGTTCAGCAAAAACAGTTCTCAGGGTGCTCAATGTCATCAGGAACAGTGAGAGGGGCGTGAGTGTGTGAAGCATCTATTATTTCACCGACATGGATACAAACTGTAACTGCAACTTGACTGGTTTGCAGAGGCATACAACCACAAGGTGGTAACCTTAGTTTAGTCTTGAACCCTAGATTTGCAAACTGCACATTTTGTAGACTCAAAATCAGGGAATTTACCATTATCTTCAAAGACTCCGCAAAAAAAGAGTAAAACTGTCCTCCTTTACCTTGCTGAAATGGAGGTGCTGAGAGTAATTACTTATTACATGGTCTAAACAATGCTGGAAATAAGCTGTTTGTAAGCTGTCATCTCTTGAACAGCCCATGTGTTGCACCACAAGCCTCCTCAATTAGATCCAAAAGGTAGCTGCTGCTTAGACTGACATTTAAAATCCACCCTCCATCTCTGTTCGCTTGGAAATAATGTATTTCAGTGTTACAAGAATCTTAAAGAAACACAAATGGAAATTAAAAAAGAAAAACGTCCCATTTGGGCATTAGACTGACGGGGGGGGGGACTTCCGGCAGTTTCTGAACATTTCTTTGTCTGCGTAAGAACATCTTCCCCAGTCATTCTGTGAGGCATCACGTCTCCCTGGTGGGGGTTCTGAGCAACAGCAATGAACAGCTCAGCGCCAGTTGTGCAGAGAGGAAAACAACCTCAAAGCTTTCTGCCTTGAAGACACATTTGGGACATGAATGTGCTTTTTATGACACTTCAATTCTGTCCATTGCCTGTGGGCCCCAGTGTTGCGCATTGTACAGTGTTGGGAAGGGAGGAGGTGAATGGCGGAGCAGGGGGTCACTAAGGAGCTGCTGGTTGTTTAGATGAGATGAACTAGGAGACGGGAGCTCTTGAAGGAACAGGGCCAAATGCGCTGAGCGGAGCAGAGCAGCAGTTAGCCTTCCTTTGAGGGCACCCACAGGGGTAATCGAAGGCTTCAGCTTAAACATGTGGGTTCTGCTGTTGTCATTTAAGAGCACAGATTGCCTCTTCGTGCCTATGAATGCGACGGTCTCTCTCTCTCTCTCTCTTTCGGTGAGGATACCGTACTTTGAGAATGAGTCAAATAAACGCAGTGACAGTGACAGATGATGCGGCGGTGTGCTTAGACGGAGGGAGACCTGCGTCATAAATAACGACGACTCTCGGCACATGGTAATCACATCCAAGTGAATCCATTTCAGGTATACTGTATACAATACACTGGGGATGTTTTTTTTGTCTGTGCAAATATATGAAATCAGATGCAGTTAAGAGGTTAAGAATAATGCAGTGAGTTGGCAAAAAGGAGCAGGGTGAGTAATGTTCTGGCATTTCCAGCAAGGTTACATTGTGAGAAAGTCAATGGGCCTTGGACATCAGGCACTGCAGCTGCTCCAGAAATTCAAATAATGCAAACCACAATATTAATTATGATCAGAAGTAGGGATGGGCAGGAATTCAGTGTAATCGCTTACTGTCTTTAACTACAAATATGCGTATGAAGAAATAATGATGTGGTTTTGTTTCACAATTGCTCACAAAATTGCATTTTTTATTTGCAAAAAAGTTTTATATTACCAAGTATATCAATTAAAATAATAACGTGGTTATTGCGTGTGCTTTAGGCGCTGTGTTTTATGGTACTTTTTAAAGCATGAATAATTATGTTAAAGATAATGAGAGGAAGACTCAGGATATTGCAAATGAACAGATGTTTACCAATAATACTGCAGTGCAATGGGCAGAAATTTATATAACAAGTTTGTTTTCTTCACTGTATAATCACCTGAAAATAATAATTATAGTGTTTTTGTGACCTTAGAATGAGCTGTTTGTGTCTACGTAGAGAGCGGGTCCTTGTCCATGGAGGTTGCAATGTTGCACTGCCAAGTTTCTATAGTAACCAAGTCCAAAACCAAACACCAGTCCTAGATAGGCTCTAGATAGCCACAATTATTGCAGCCCCTCCTTGTCAAGCCCAACAGCATTAGAGAAACACTGATTTGTAATGTGAGACTGCTTCAGTCAGCATATTTATGTGTTTAAGTTGCCGCGGAAGTTTGTTCTGGACAGGAAGAGACCACTGGGAATGATTTTGCCCTCAGTAAAAGGCTCTCTAAAGAGAATCATTCACATTCACAAGGCAGCCACACTAGTTAGCGATCTTTCCATGATGAGAGCATCAGGATAACCCTCATTTTTAATGTGAAACTGCTTAATTCAGTTTTTTTTACAGGTTTAAATCAACACGTCTGTTTTGAAGAGGTAGATCTCTGCGGATAGTATGGGCACGCATTAGCAGGTGCTGGGCGAGTGGTCCATCTGTGACAAGTGGAACAATATAGGAGAAACACTGATTTTCAGCTTGAAACTGCTTTATCCAGTGTTTTGACCAGTTTTAATCACCTGGTCTGCTTGTGTTGGGACCAGGTGCGGATAATTCAGCCCCTGGTAAAAACCTCCTGAACACTTAAGGAATCCTAACCGGGAGTTCACGTTTGGCACATCGATTTTCAGCTGAATCCCACACACTGCTCCTTTAATGTCTTCAGCTGTTGACTATTATAATCATACTTTAACAAGCATCTCAAAATCAACCATAGAAAAATCCTTGTGCATTACTCATTACTCTATCGCAGAGATATGATTTCCCAACCAATAACATAATATACTGCTCAAACATCATACAGGGGATAAAGAAGGATCA
Source organism: Plectropomus leopardus (assembly GCF_008729295.1). Taxonomy (NCBI): domain Eukaryota; kingdom Metazoa; phylum Chordata; class Actinopteri; order Perciformes; family Serranidae; genus Plectropomus; species Plectropomus leopardus. Next base: position 17,761,435 of record NC_056482.1, read on the forward strand.
GAAAAAGGTGAGCTGCGCCAGATCGATGTAAAGACAGCATTTCCTCACCTGTTGATGCTATGTTAAGAGTGAAAAATAAAACACCGGTGCTCAAACAAATATAGCAGCAGGACACTCGATAGCTGTCTTTTCAAGAAAGTACTAAAGTTTATTTATCCTATAGACTGGCAGAATAGTAGAGGGTGACAGTCTGTTATTTTATCTTCATGCTATTTTTTTCTTATCCTCATATCAAACAGACACAAGTACAACTGTTCGGCCCTCCATAATGGGGTAACAGGTTGTAGAAAGTGTGAGTAACAAGTGCCGTTGAGGTATGTGGCTGTGTCTTCAGTTAGAGAGAGACACTCCTGAGTTTAAATTTCCGTGACTAAGGGTGAGAAGAATGATGGGTTGTGCGGCGAGACTGAAAAAATGATTCTTGGGCTCTAGACGACAATATTGGAGAACAGTGATGTAAAACAATGACATTTCACGACACAGTTATGGTAAAAGTGGTGGAAGATGTTAGTGATGCGGTCTGTGGATGGCAATAATTGCACGTAGCTCCTGCAGAAGTGAATTTTTACAGCTCAAGGATCTGTATCTGCTGCCTGGTAGAGGGGGGATTTAAATAGGAGTAAGGGGGGTTAGTGGTTGTGTGCTACAGTATAATGAGCGTGCTACGTGTGACAGCATGTGTGTTGAGGTTTACGTGGTTGGGAGTCCTAAATCCAATGATCAGTCCCTGGAATACAAACATGTAACACAAAGAAGACTCCAGTAGAGAGGAGGTATGAATGCGTGTGATTTTACTGCACCTGTTTGTAGATTGTGTTTGATTATTTGTCTTTGCATGTGTCATCATGTGTTTTACATGTACGTGAACATACTTGAAACTCCTCAGAGACGACTGTCTTGCAGCCTTAGGCAAACATCATCAATAGAAATTCAGATTTTTTTGAGCCAGCATGTACCCTGCTGGTCAAACTACACATGATCAAAAGTTAAGCCTCTGAAGCTCTAGCTGTAATATCTGTAAGATGGCACACATGCGTGTTTTGAGAGCTGAGGAATGTATGTAGTGAGATGCCTCTGGCATCGTTACAGTGGACTGTGTTCATCGGTGGCACTGGAGGAGAGTTGCGCGCCTCTGACAGCAGTGAGGTGGTAAACAGCATGGAAGAGAGGAGCCTGGTCTCCATGGCCCTGAGGAAGTCCACTGCACGCTCCAGCAGGAGCAGAGGGAGAGAACAGGCAGTCATTTCGCTGCTGCTCAGAAACTCTGAAATGAGATGAACTCAGAGGTCTCTCCCTGCAGCAAGCAACGCTCACGGCGTGCATTTCTTTATCCATATCCTCCCCCATAAGTGCCACAGAGAATTTTGAGTCTTTGAGTGAGCTTAGTGGTTAGGGGAATAAGCGGGAAATGGAAATAAAGATGCCAAGAGAAAGGCTGTCTATCATTTTCACTCAATGCTCAGACCTAGTTTTATTTGTCAGTCTCATCTTTTTCTTGCCAGATTTTGTGACTAACAGAAGCTGTGAAAGGTTTAGTCAGATAATTACCTCGTGATCGCATTGGGTTTTTGCTGAGAAAAAGCTTTTTCACTGAGTTTCTTCATTTTTTACAGCTGGTCATAAAATAAGAAGCCACACATCATAAAATGTCTCTACATCACCGTGGAAAGCTGTCTCTCCTTGGTACATCACTCATGGTTGAAATACGTTTCAAACTGAGGCCCAAGGTTACTCATCATATAGGCGGGAAGAGTAAATCTAAAATAAATCAAAGTAAGAGATTGACAATTTGTTATTTTACCTTTTTTTAGATGGTACAATGATGTAAGAGTTATGATTTTCGCTCCTTTTCTCCATTTCACACAAGCACAAGGACAACAGTGTGGCCCCTCCATAATAACATAGAAGTGAAGAGGCTGTTGAGGTAGGAGAATCTTCAAGTAGAGAGACACTCTTGAGTTTAAATTTCCTGGAACAAGGATGACAAGTCTAACAGCACAGTGAGACTGACAAAACTAAATTACCTTGTAGAAAAAAAAAGAATCAGGATGTACAAATGTGGAGCACCCTGTAGTTCTGCAGCAGCGTACAGAGAGTGTGAGTTATGCTCTCAACCTGTGCCACTAAAAAAGGTTGCCTTTGTAGCAGGTTGGAAACTATCCTTAAATGACACCTGAACTCAAGAAATGACACCAATAGTCGAAATCCTTCCCTAATACTTGAAACATTTAGAATAAAACTTCATGAAAGACTATTTGCTGAGTTTAAAAAGCCTTCAAAAAACTCTTCTAAGACACCTGAGAGGTGCAATTCTTAAGTAAGTCTTATCACGATGCATTACATCAGCAGGGTAACCTTTAACACCATTCACTCAGGTTTTTTTCACTGACGGGTGTCTAATAAAAGTGAGTGGGCAATAGCACACTACAGTTTGTCTAGCCCAAGGACAAAGAGAGACGAACTCTGCAAAACAACGTGAGAAAAACACATCGTTTAATGATTTCACAGCCAAAATGATCCAATAGTCTCATTGCTTTTTCAACATGTTGTAAATTGGCTTTGGTTACATGGATGAAAAACATAGAAAGGGTACTATGGAGGGAGGTTACAGGATCATACATCGCAACTGCAAGATATTAAAGCACTAAACTACAGCAGGTCTTATGCAACCACATTACTGTAGCTTTTAGTGTCAAATAGAACACACTCATACAATATAAGACATATACCATTCAAAAGGTGCTAACAACATAGCAAGCTTTACAGGTTTGTTTTTCACTGACAAGTATTTGGCGTTTTAGTATCGTCTGAGAGTTGCTTTTTTCCCTTATAGAGGTGACAATGTTTTATAGAGGTTGTTTGAATCTAAAACTGGTGATTGTGTGTTGAATGAGAACTGCAATAAAACTGAAATTTTTTTCTGTATAGGTATCATGTTCTGAAGCTAAAAAAGAAACTGGAACCTTCATAACTCTGAATACATTTTTGACTCATACATTAAGGAAAGAAAATGTCTTTCAGAATGTTTTTTTTTTTTTGCTTATTTCTCACTATATCACAGTGGCTCTTTGAAAATCAAAGGGGAATCCAGTTAGTTCTTTCAATATCATGGTAACTATCTTTGAAATCGCTTTGACAAAAAGCAGAACTGCAGGCTAAATAAATTACCTACATAAAGAAACCAGAACAAAGCGATGCAAGATGTGGGTAAGCGGAACTGCAAATGTCCCTGCAGATTTCAACAATGACCAAAATTGAGCTATCCCCATCCATGTAATTACCAAGCTATTATTTTGGCCAACTTTTCAATGACATTTTACTTACGCAAAGGATCTTTTCAAGGATCTTTCAATTTCACCTTTAAATGAAAGTGTTCATCAACTCATACAAATAGATGCATGTGAAGCATTGACAGTGTTTATACAAGAGAAACTTTGCTTAAGGTTAGGTTTTTTTTGGTCTATAAGATGAAATGACACACTATGACATCAACAAGTAAACCAGCCTGTAAAGGTCAGTGCAGCCATCGTGGCTAAAAGCTGAATCCAGTTTGAAAGTGCTTCAAGCAGAAGTACAACAAATAGTTGGTAGTTGATCAGCCAGACAGAAATACCTTCACAACTACTGGATGGACTGTCTTGAAATTTTGTGCAGATATTGATTGTAATCCGAGGATTAATGCTTATGACTTTGTTGATCACTTGGCTTTTCAAAGTTTTCATTTATCCAGCGTAGTGATCTATGCATCATCTGAATGAATTTGGACCAAAATTTTAAACCTTGATGGTCACCAGATGATGTATGTTAATTTTGCCGATTAGTTCTGTTAAATTAGTTATTTAATGCTAAGGTGGGGGTGATTGACTTGCAATTCAGTCGAGCGATTAATGAGCAGATTTTTGATACTGCAGTTTTACTGCCCGATAGATACTGCACAGGCTGTGGCTCCAAATGACATCACCAGCACAAAATGGCAGCTTCTTATGGACGATATTTCAGCTTCATTTTTTGTAGAGCGGGCGGAAGTGGAGATGTATCGTCCATCTTTATATAGCCTACAGGTAATGGTCACGATGGTTACTGGATGAATTGAGATGAAATTTGGTACAGACGTCCATGCCCCCCTTACATGAAGTGTAATAACTTTTCGTTCAGCAATAACGTCAGGTCAGAGTTTTAATTTTCCATTATCAATTTGGTATAAAATGCTGTCTTTAGTTAGAGATATGCGCATATGGGGTAAACTTGGCGCAATGTCAGACTGAAATGGAGTCGACAGTTGTGTCTGATATCAGGCGACAGTTAGCTCAAAGCACTGCTGTGCCTCATAGAACTGCCATCATGGTCGTACACTCTTGGTCTCTTAGTTTCTCTCTTTATTTCACAAAGTTTCAACAGCAAAGTTCTTTGTTTACCTGATTTATTGGTCTTCACATCTTGTTGTTTGTTAATATTGAATTGGCTGTAGTTTTGACCTGCAGACTAGTGACCTCCTACGGACAGTAAAGATGACATAACTTATGGAAGTTTCTGTTTTTCTCCCACCTATATTTTGAACTCTGCTGCCATACATTCACTTCATTTTTCCTTAGCTTACAGCTCTCCACAACCCCTGTCTCCCTCATTATGTGTATGTGCTTTTATGACATATTGCAGCATGTAGCCACACTGACATTTATGTCAAAGTCTGGCGCTTCCACATCGATTGGTGTCTTTGGAAATCAGTCAAAAACATATACAGACTACTTTTGTGTCCTCCTTTGGCTTGTTCTCCTGCTGTAGATCATCCAGATTCCATCAACCTCACAATCTGGGGATCACTTGCCCTCTACTCAGTTCTCAATGTTAAAAGTAACCTGTTTTTTAAAAGGGTAAAAGAGGTTAGCTCGTTTGGTAAGAACAGTGCTAGTATGAAAATAAGCTGAAATTGGTGCAGTAGAAAGAGCATGACAATGGCCTGTGAATTATAAAGAACTCTAATGGGTGCACTTACACTTCATCTCTTGAATTTCTCTATTAGCATGTGCATGAGCACATTTGTGCTTACATGCATTGGTATTCATATCACATGTCTGGGTGTCCAGAGAGCAGAGCAGGCTCTTAGAGAAAAGCACTCTGTTGATGAGGGCAGATCAATATCCAAGTTGGCTATTATCATCTCTGACCAAACTCAGAACCCCAAATGATTCTCCATTCAAAGTTAATGACCGCTCCTAAATACCAGCAGAAGAGAACTCGCTTGTTTATGTTAGTTTGCATCGATCTGACACTGGGTGTGTGGCCCTGGACAAATTCATTGTATTCACACAGGCCCTGTTAAAACAAAGACTCGCCCCGACTTTGATCACGGCTCCCAGGACAAAATATAAACCAGAGTGGATGGCCAGCCAAGCAAGACAGGAGGTCCACTGAGGAAATAAACAAAGCAAGTATTATTTTTTCATGAGTAACCGCAGCTGATTTAACAGCAATGTCTTTACTTAAGGCCCACATTCAATGGCTAGTTGTGTTTTAACAACCCAGCTGAGCGGTTCATGAGCGTCATATTGGGCATCATGCCTCGCAACTCTTGGCAGCTTGGCACAGCTCCCCTGGCCACCAGCAAGCTCTTGTTGTTTTTATATTCTCACTTCAGCAGCAAGAGCCATCAAAGATAAAAGCACAGTTGCTCTTTGTCACACAGAGACAACAGTCATGAAATTTTAACAGCTAGAAGTACAGATCTGGCAGTGGAGACAAAACTAGTCCCCAAGCAGAACTCAAATTCAGTGACACAGATTCAAGCTAATAAAACACAGACGTCAGGCTAGTTATAGCATCTCTTAATGAGACATGGTGAAATACAATGCATTAACAGTTTGAGTGACCGAATATAAAACATGCATACTATATGTACACTTATGAAGCCATCATTGTCTTTCACTACAAAAAGGATCACTGTTAGTCTCCAAGAAATTAGTCAAAAATGTAAAACTCACTGCAGAAATTGATTTTAAAACACAAAAACAATATAAACTTATTGAGCTGTCAGTATATGCCAATTCTTCTGAGGGGTTAGCCAACAATGTGGATCCATTTATTGAATACAGCTGCAACCATGGGCGAATTTTGAGACATTGGGCACCTCGGAACATGCAAATGGCCCCACCACCTCTCCAAAATAGGAACAAGAAAAACAGACTTCTATTGTTTTTTGTTATTTTGTGTCTGCCTTATGTTGTCATTATGTATCATTTTTGGTGGTTTTGTGTCTCATTGAGGTCAATTTGTGTCTCCTTGTGAGTCTCTTCCTGGTCTGCATGTGTTAATTTCAGGGACATGTTGCAAGTGAAGGCCAGAAAGCCCCCTGGCCCTTTAGGCCCCTGGTTTGTGCCTGGTAGGCCTGCTCAGTGATGCATCCACGATTGGAACTAATCATTATTAATAAATTACGTGTAGTCAATTATCTAATCATTTATGTTTTAAATAAGTGCTTTTTCGTTAAAGTCTCAGAAAATACTGAAAAATAAGTGAGCTTGTTTTTTCCAACTAAAGACAAAAAACAGTGCAAAACAGCAAGTCTCAAACTGAAACACTACAACAAATGACAGTTTGGCATTTTTGCTTCATAATTGACTGGAATGAATAATGTATTATAAAAACTGTGGTTGTTTAATTGTCTTTCAATCGACTAATTGAACAGATAATTCAGCAAATTATTTTGTCATCAAGAAAATGAGAAGCAGAGACTGAAATAAGATACAAACAAACAAATGAATAATTCAAGACTTTTTTAAACAAGTATTTTTACAAAACTGGCAGCGGCTTCAGACAGTGTGTATGTTCCACAACACTCATCTATCACAACATATTACAGTCTGTCAATGGCTGCAGAACTCTGGCCCAAAATCACCACAAGGACTCTGTTCATTGCTGGGCAATCTCTCCAGTCCTCTCATTCTCAGCTCGACATCACTGTGAACTCATCTCTCGGCCACACAGGATGTTTCACGCTCCTCATTCAGTCAGAAATGAGATGGCTTCAAAGGTCGCACTGTTTTCTGTATGAGGGGTCCACTGTGCTGAGGAATGTGTGTGTGCACATATGAGGGCCTTTATATGTTTGTGTGTGAGTATACACAGGTCAGTGCATGTACCAGATGTGTAGCGTTTGTGTAAATGCGAACATAGATGAATACCTCAGAATGTAACATGGCCCTGGCTTTATAGGATTTGTGTGTGAGCGTGTGTGTGTGTTGTTCCAGATCTGTGCTCAGCCCCCTGTAGAGATCACTGGGGCATGCAGAGGAGTGCCTGTTCCTACCAGTACACACTGCTGCCGAGCTGACAGCACACACTGTTCAGTGACTTGGATATGAAAAAGAATATTGGGCAGCTCAAGGGGGGTCTTGGAATTCAACACACACACACGCACACACACACGGTCCCAGTGGTTATAGTGTCTCTCTTGATCTTGCTGGTGGGATGAAATTAACAGTGTGCATCTCTGGGGTTCCACACTCACTCACACACACAAAGTCTCCAAGTAGCAATATGAGGATATCACATGAAAACTACCCAAACCTGTCTCCTCTCCTCTATTATTCACTTTATCTCAAGTTCATCTTCAAATTCTCTTGCTGTTCCTTTCATGCAAAATTTACTGTCCCCTGTTCAGAAACTTCTCAACTGGTTCATGTGTCACTAACTATTGTAGAAAATGCTGGAAAGGTTTGCATTTAGAAGGATAGTTCTATCTTTTGAAGATAGGTTGTATGAGATACTTATCCAAAGTCAGTGTATTACATACAGTAGATGTCAGTCAGCATGCCCCCAGTTTGGAGAGGCAGGCAGGAGCACCTACACAGAAGTTAAGAAATGTATTGCTGTGGAAGAGTCTGCATCAAAACATATTTAGCTACCTAAGAGAAATCTCACCAAAGCAATCAAAATCACTGTCGGTGCATGCTACATTAACAATATTTTCACTTTTTTAGCTTGCCACCAGACAGCAAATTCCAACAAAGAACTCAAGCTGTTGTAGCCCTCTCTTAAAATCCATACTCCATTTAAAAAAGTAGTAATTTAACATTGCTGAACACAGGAGCTGCTGGTCTACCGCTGCCTTAGTCAGTTTGTTTGTGTTATTGTTTGAGTGTGACTTTTTGAAATGTTCATTCAAAATGACCAAGGTCCCACAATAACACAGACAAACTGATTGAGGTTGAGACTTGTTGCTCCTGTTACCAGCGAGCTAAAACTACTGTTTTTCTCAGTGGAGTCTGGTGGCTTTGATGTGTGCATAGATAGCGAACTGAAGCTGTTAACAGCTTCTTCTGTTACAAAAGGCAGTCTGATGGCAAGGTTAAACAGTGAAAATATTATCAATGTAGAGTACACTGAAATGGATATTGGGTTTTTCTTTTAGATGGCTTAAACATGTTTTGCTGCTGACCCCATCCACAGCAGCACAGTGCTAAGCTTCTGTTTCAATACTGCCGACAGCACCAAACTGGGGGCGTACTGACTGACATCTACTGTATGTAATGCACTGACTATGGATAGGTACCTCATACAACCCCACTTCAAAAGATCCCTTTCACTGATTAAGAGAAACCCTGATGGTGCAACATTGACTTGATTAAAACACATGTGCGATAGACCTGCAAATTATGATTATTTTCATTTTCATTCAGACTCTCAAGTATTTTTCTGATTGACTGAGTAATCACAAAGTTTCATAAAAATAACAGAAAAATATGAAAATCACAGTTACCAAAAGGATAATAATCAAGCCCTCCAAACAAAATGACAAAATATGGTGATTGTTTCAGCATTTTCTGATCTGTAAAGCAGTCTTAAAGGACTGTTGTCTTACCATCTCTCTGCCCGAGAGTACTCCATCAATTTAACATTGCACTCCTATAACATTGTTGGATTCACAATGGACTTTTTCTTTTTTTAAGTACCAAAATCAATAAAATAAAAGCCACAAATATCCTCTTATTTATTCCATGTTTTTCTTCCTTATCAAAGCCTTGCACCTGCATTACCCACAATGCTATTTTCCCAACAGCTATTCAATCTTTCTAACTCCACACTCTAACTTTGATGTTTACAATCAAAAGTCCCCCTTAAAGGTACGTGCTTCATGGGATAACGTAACATAGACATTATTAACATTATATAGAATATTTTCTCTGAAATAATTTCTGTGACTTGTTACTGGTGTTTCTCCTCCAAAACTCTCCAATACAGCACTAAATAAAATCTCACATCGGATTGAAAAACCACTGAAAAAAATACTGAAATCATTAAAATTGCTGATTAAATTTACTAATTCATTAAAATGTCCTTTCAGCATTAGTGTAACTCTCTCTTCCAAGTTGAGTCATCATTGTTAAAAGAAAAAAAAAAGTAATATTTGAGATGACAGTCTCTACGGCAGTGGCAGGTCTTGATATCTAAACATCATAGCTTTAATTCTCTAATAAGACAAACATTTCAAGCCATTGTGTTTGCTAACATCAAGGACAGATTGAAGAGGGCCCTCACTATTCAGCATCAAGAGTGAGAGCTTAATGAAGATATAACAGGAGATCATATTAAGCCCATTCAAGACTTTACTGTGATTGATTATGGCAGCACACCAGCAGCTAAAAGCGAATGACAGCTTGTGAGTCACGCACACGTTTTATCTGCCTTTCAGGTGCCCTGTTTAATTGACAGAGCTATTATCCGAATGGAGTTGTGACACATAAATAAAACATGCACAACCTGAATGTGAGTGTTTTGTCTAAAAATATATTCAGTTTTGCAGACAGACTCAGATAGGCATCCAATATGGCATTTACTGCTGGGCAGCATTGCTCTTTTAAACAAATGTATAAATCTTTACACACTGCAGGTTTTACAGCTGACACATAATTAAATCCACTTCGTAGAGCGCATTATTTTTTTTATTCATCTTGAAATAAAGTTCATTTGGGGAGTTCATGCAGAGTAAATATGAGCACTTTTGATCAAAACAACTTTTTCTTATTTTATCTGCCTCTTCTGTCTTCCCTCCCTCCCTCACTATTAATTCGCTTTATCTATCTTTTTGCCTCCTCCATCTGTCTCGCCTTCTCCTCCTCCTCGTCTTCTTCTCTTTGTCTTCTCTCTCTAACTCAGCCTGCAGTGAAACCCTGGAGAAACAGGAACTTGAGTCCCTCAGGTCCCTGTCTCCACTGCGACAGATATTTTGCCTGTCAGTCACACACACACACACACACAAAAATGCACTTGTGCATGTGCGTACATGTATAGTGGGACCACATGTAAAGTGTGCGCGCACAGTTACACAAAAACGAAACACCACAGGCGTTATCATAACACCACTTTGTGTACATACAACCACAAGGAGAGACAGTCAAAGGCAAACACACAAACGCTGAGGAACAGTGGATCTGTCCCCAAACACAGACTTAGTACGGCAAGCTGAGAGGGAGTGTACAGCGGCTGTCACAGCTACTGTCACGGTCAGCTGCCATTCCTGCTGCGCTCTCTGCTCACTACACCCGATCTACAACAGTCAATATTTACAGCCCGCCAGAGGAGATGCTCCCCGCCGCCAAAACCAACCATTTTAGTGCACCTGCTGCCTGGCTAATTAGACACATTTGTCTTTCATTTAGCCAAGCTTGAAGTGTGGGAACGGCATCAAAGGCAAGCAGCCGGCATCCTTCATTTTCGGTTTCACTCAAGGCCTGTGCCAAAAAAGAATAACACTGTTTTGTTTTGTTCTTTTTTTGTTGTTTCTTCATATCTAAAGATGTGAAGGAAAGTTAGTACATGAGTTGTCAGTCTGTTGTTTGCCTGTTTGAATGCAACAATTAAGCTTTCAACTGATCCTTTCCACAGTGTCCCGTTTGTTTATTGTTTGAGTTCTGGCAAATCGACAGCGTCTTAAAAAAGTTCTTCAGCAGTCTACTTTCAAGTCTTGAATATCAGATTCCACTCATTCACTTATATTATCAATAATATTCATGGTTACATGACTTTGATGTAAACAGAAATGTGACAAAATGTTCACTGTAATACATATCTTTGATAGGCAACATTTTTAAAGCTTTATTAATGGATTTTTTGGCTACTAAAGTATAAAAACTCACCTACAAGCCACAAACATGAGGCCAACATGTTTGTATGCTATGGCCTGTTGCAATGGCACAGATTTTTGAAACTAAGTCCAATGTGCCTTAACTTTTAGCTCTATTTTGGTCTCCACCAGTCCCTGAATAACACTCCCAAATGCCCATGTGCTTTGGTGTTCAAAGGAAGAAATGTGGTTTGGGGGTTTACTGTTGTGTCCCTGGCACATTCAAGTGCCAAAAAAATTAGCTCATCGAGTCTGTCACGTAAAGCAAGAGGGCTCCAAAAGATGTTTGAATTTGTGGAATTAGGCACCCACCACACATGTTGCACTTTTTAGTTTAGCATGTACACCTTGGAGGGAAGAATTACTGAAAAGGTTTGCCTGTAAAGACGTGGCTCTTTGTAGAAACCACAGAGACAGTCTTATTATAAAGAAATAGCAATCACACTCGTAAAAGAAGAGGCTTTTCACTGCTCAGTGTGACAGAACATGAGAGATATTATTAAAAGCCAAAGCATAACCAGGCATTACTTAAAGAGTGGTGACCTGGTATAAAATCATTTCAAAGTGTAATTACAGTAAAAAAAAATGCTATATTTTGCAATACATCTGTGTTTGCAGTACGTCTGTTGACAGGCAGCCTACCTTTATGGTAATGTTCTTCCAGTAACATTCATTGACTTCTTGCTTATCCACAGACTATTTAGTTTGTATGCCCATACTTGCCAACCTTCACACCTGAAAAATAGGACTTTTTTTAACTTAAAGTGTGATGTCTGGGGGCCCTTTACCAGAAAAAATAGACTTTCAAAGACATTATTTCCTGCATTGTGGTGTCTTTTAAGGCTGAAAATAGCAAATTAATAAGTACACTGTATCAGCATTTGTAGGTTATATATAACGTATAAATACATTTAAATTGGTTAAGTTTTTTGGTACATGGCCCTGATACCCTGGTGGAGTAACAGGATTTAGGAGGGAGGCCAGACTGTAGGCTTGGCCTGCACCAGCTCCCACAGCCAGCTGTCCTTTCTTACCCACACACCCCTGGGTCCTGGGTCCTTGCCTAAGCAAGGTGGAACAGGAGGTTTGCTGTCTGTAGAGGACATCTGGGTGGAGGAGGGAAAGCATGGTCCCCCCAGTCCCTGAGGCACCCCTCAAACCCACGCTAGAGCGTGCTGTTGGACTCACGACATGGAGACGAGGTGTCCACTGCTCCGCACCTGGCTCATGCATGCCTGATGGGTGCCCAGCTCTAACCTCAGAGGGTTGCAGAATGAGAGGGAGACGAGGAAGCATCAGCGAGTAGGAAACAGTACTCTTTCAGGATCGTAGGGCTACGACATGCTGTACAGTGCCAGAAATAGGTTGTGATAATGAAAAGGAAACTAGGATGTGAAAATTTGTCATTAACCTGGAAAATTATCGGAGAATTGTGACTCCAGGGGGTGACCAGGAGAGGGCAATGAAAAACGAGTCTCCCAGAAAAAACAGGAGCGTTGGCAAGAATGTGTACACCCCTGTGCGTTTCTAAGCATATAACAGCAACAGCGCATTAAGCATAAGCACCTCTGTGCACACTTGTAGCTCGCGTGCTATCCACGGAGGCCCACACCACGGCGTCTTAGAGTATAAACAAAGCTTTACCATGTGTTGAAAAAGCAGAGTTGGGAGTCATGGTGATACAAATTGCCTGCTTGAGTGAGCATTGTTGTTGTTGTTCATTCTCTGTTTCATCTCTTGTCCCTGTGTCTAAACTCTGATTATCCGTTGTCGATGCTGCTCTCAGATTTCAGCCTCGGTGAGTCTCGTATCACTTCACACTACGTGAGCCAGATAAAATCAGACATGTTTGAAAACATCTTGTCAGCCTGCAGCGCCACAGTCCGTGATCCTGCACCTCTTCACACTACAGGATAATCTGACCAGGTTGTCGGGATGGTCAAGTCAGGTGTAGAATTACTGTTAAAATCGTCTGCTGTGACCTTGGCTCCGAGCACAAACTGGAGGGTTTCTGCTGTGTAATAATCATGCAGAGGTTGCAGGGGCTGCTGTCTCTTTCTCTCTCTTTTCTTTCTGTTATTTCTCATCATTCAACACTAAACCCCAAAGCCCAAATGTTTTTAAATTTACATTTCAAATTCAGATTTTTCTAATTGAGGTGAGAGCTTTGGGCACTAGCAGTGCAAAGTCTAGAAGCTTGAGGGGGAAGCTTTCCTTCAGGACCAATTTGCTTTAACAAAATGACTAAATTCATCTTATGGGCAAGGCAAAAACAGAATTTAAATGAAATTCTCCATTATTCATGTTCAATATGTCCATAATGGAGCAATTAGCACAGGCTACTTAATTGCTGCGAGCCATTAAAGCTGTAAAATTACATGTTCAGATAGTGTTGGGCAATGGGATCAGACTGGGAACATGATTTAATCTAAATGCTTGTTACTGAGGGAATTACCTGCAGCGTCTAAGAGTTATCAATCAATAAAGATACATATGTATGAAAGAATCATATTTAATACTGACTTTAGAGAACAAAATTTAAAATGTTTTATTAATTTTCGTTATTTCTCCTCTTATATTATTTAATTTTAATTGCATGCCCAGCTGTAAATGTGCCGAAGTTCACAGCAGGAGATGCTTGCAAAGGGATGTGAACATACTAATGAAAACACAAATCTCACACACTCCAGCAGCTCTAAAACCACACTGATGGGGGTGATACTAATGGAGAGCTGTTGCCAGTAAAAGAAAATAAAGAGAAGACAAGTGTAGTCGTAAAACGGACAGCCAGAGACGAATGATGCTTACATGTTGTAAAGAATTTCCCACCGATGTCATTTGGGGAACGTTTACTTTTTTGTTTCCTCGGCTTCAAAGTGGATTGAGAATTTTCATCACCCCTGCATAAAATATTGGGTATCCTCCATGGAGAACATAAAATACACTCACAGGAGTGAAGGTAGGAGAGATGAAGGGAGAGGAGGTGTGGCGCAACACGCTACAGAGTGAAATTACTGCGGCTCCGCTGACAGCAGCGAGCTCAGCTACAGTAAACTGACAGATCCCCATCCTTCGATCACTGCTTCTAGTCGATATCACAGTCGGCCCCAGAAATATTTATTGAAGTGGGGGAAGAGCTGATTTTTTTTTTTATTTTTGCTTCTGCACATTGGAAAAAAGAGAGGGGTAGAGAGGGCTGGTGAAAGAAATTGGCACTCTCACAAACCTGGATGGATTCTGCACAGTTAATTAAGATAAAACGATTCAATTCTAGAGAGATCGAGGCAGCGATTCAGTGTGCGCTGCACGTGGGGGCCATTCTGATTAGCAGCCAGCCAGCGCATTCCTCGACATTTTGATGCGAGACAATCTTTTGCATTTTCAATTACACACTCCAACAGCCCTCTAACTACCAAAACCAAGCTCATTTGCATGATTGAAATATAATTATGCTGTGCCAAAAAAACACTGTTCTGTTGTGGTTCCTGTTACAATCCTTTCTAGCCCCCCTCCTCCTGTTTTCTTGCTGAAATCAATCTCCGGTGCCCATAAGCAAATGCATCAAGATAAAAGTTTGACTGTAAGGAAAATAATGAAGCTATTGAGAGCATTTTTTGGCATTAAATTGAGTACAAAGAATACACAAGATCTGTAACTAACTGACTCTCCTGAGGTGACTGCAGGCATATTCCCCCCCTTTCCCCCCTCCTCAGCCTCAACTTTTAACAAATCAATAGATATATTTACTCAGATTTTGAAATGGAGACTGCATTTGTGAGAAGATTTATGAATCTATCTTGACAGTTTAGTTTTGTCAAACTTTGTCAAAGTTTTTTTTTTTTTTATTACTTTTTTGCAGCTAAACAAGCCCTCAAAATCAAAGCGGTGCAAGACAAAAGTATGAAATATTCAGAAAAATACATTTGAGAAACACAGACGGCATTTTATTCCAGATATTTTTGGGGAGCCACCCTCAGCCTGCCGCCCTGAGTCATCTGAGCCTCTGCAGGCAATAGCATCACCTAAGAATGCACACATGACAGCTGGTGGAGGAGAAAAAGTGTGTGTGCATGTGTGTGAGAATGAGGAAGACAGAGTGAGAAAAAGTAAGAGGGAGAAGCTTTTGACATGTAACTATTCTGCATACCCTTCTCGTCTCCTCCTCTGCTTAGTCAGGAGATTTATTAATAGAACCAATAGAGGCAGGCCAGATGGCTGTTATGACACTGTTATATCTTTTAACGGGTCACTGAGCAGCTCCTGGGCATTAGTCTGTTGTCTGTTAGCAGCATGCTGGTCATTTCCCTGCAACACACACTCTTGTATAGGTGAAGTTTCCTCACCTGACACACAGATGGTATTTACGCATCCGCTCATTTATCGGCAGCTGGGACCACCGTAGCCACAATCAGTCAGCGAGTGGAGGCTAATTTTTGCGTTTTAGTGTGTGTGTGTGCATGCATGCAGGGTCAGCTCTTGTTGTTGTTGTCTTACGCTATAGGTGAAGGTGTTAATTTTTATACCAGATGAGCAAAATGAGCAAATGCTGCTTATTTACTTCCCTGCTGGTGACAGTGGCGACCTGTGATTAGTGATTAGCAGGCAGCAGAATTAGCTGCTAGCATGTAATTTAATACATGAATACCAGCAAGTGAAACAAATAGGCTCAGATGCGTCCTCCAACACACACTGGAGTGATGTTTGTGAGCAGAATCAATTGTTGGGAGTACACATTGGACATTGTGGATGGCTAAAATGTTTTGGGGTTTTTTTTCATGTTACATTGTGGATTGACATGATTCTGTTAGCACAGCCTTGTTTGCGGCTGTTTGTTTTTGTCTTGCAAGCCAAAAACAGGGGTGATCTCTGGCTACTCAACATCAGATTTTGAACATGCATTGATACTAAAATATCACTTTACCCTTTTTAAACCTGAGCATACTGGCTTAATTTATTTCAACAACATGGAAGGAAGGAAATGAGTAATGAAAGAAGAAATGACAAAAAAAAAACGCAAGAAATTTGTAAAATAAACAACAACAAAAAAACAACAAAAAAACAGACAAGACAGTTGTTTGAAAATTAGTTTAAAAAATGAATAACAAAGTAAAAAATCAGACATTTCCCTTTTTACCCAGATTTTTAAAAACATTGTCTAAATGTACTAATTTTGTGCAGTTCTTAAAACATTTGTTATCAAGTTGCTCATTGCCTTTTTTTCAATCTGCACAGGGTTATGAAAGCCATCAAGTGATGTCACTCCAGGTTTCAAAGGGTTAAAGTAGTGTACATCAAGTTTCTAAAAATAATTAAGTTAATCAGAATTAATCAAAGGTTCAAAATAGTTTGATATGATACCAGTATCATCGCTCTCGCTTTAAAACTCAGCCCGGTACAGCCTCTCAAAGACAGAAATGTCAGCTGGTGATTAACGTGATTTAAAGAAAATGCTTACAGACTGGCTTTTTATATAAGCCCTCCATTTATATTTTATTAAGCCCTTACATTCTGCATAATTAAGGGAGGTCTCTAGTACATGACAACATTGGTCAGGTAATCTAACCATGGCATAAAACCAGATGCAGCTGTAGCCGTATCTGTCATTATTTACGTGTCTTTTCATTTCATAGAAGTTAAATTGCAACATTTTGGTCTTGTTCGGTGTTTGGTTGGACTCAAAGACCCTCTAAGGAGCCAAACCAATAGGTGAAGTCACAGTGGCTATGATAATTATTTTTATGGAGCAGATGATGCCAGTGACCACTCTAGTGGACATGAATCCTTGCCGTTCTGCCCTCATCATCAGATTCAGACTCATCAGTATGAGGGCCATCTTCTTTTTTGGTGGCTCTTGTTCCATCTCCTCTTTGGAAGGCTGTGATGCTGGCTCTTTTTCTTTCAGCATCTCACTCAGCTTTCGCTACACCTCTTCTGTCTCTGCTCTGAGCACCCGAGGTCCTTGAATCTGGGGTCTAGAGCCGTTGCTATCTTTAGCCATGACAGGCTTGTGTTCTCCTTTTTGTCTGTGGAGATCCTCTGTGAATGCAGCCTTGAAGCAAACTTTGCAGGCAGGGTCCAAATCTGAGACCTCCATCGTATACATATTTGCCATCACCCAAGAGCTCAGTGTCACACAAACACACAGGACCAATATTATTAATTACTAACTTTCTGTTTAAATAACACCAACTTAGGGGACTGGCCTTTTTTTTGTTTTTCTAAAATACAATAACAAGTGAATTTTATATTAATTATATTTGTCAGAAAGTAAAATTGCATTGGATAGAGAAATCACATACCTGCATGGCTTCAGCAGTGTTTCCAACTTAGCCAGCATGTCTAATTCAGCTGAGGTTAGCATGGTGAAGTTGGGCCTCTGCTGTGCTAGCGTTGCCTTCACTGGGTCTTTGTTGTGTTGGACCCGCTTTATCATTTCGAGAGTTGAATTCCAGCACATAAGGGACTCCTCTTCTTGCCCTTGAGAGGCTTGCTGAACTTTCAGCTCTGCTGTGTTTGCAGGGCTGTGTTTAAAAATGTCCGCCTATTTTACAGCACATGGCCAAAGCACTGTCAAACCCGCTGTCGCGGAGAACCTCTGTACACCTTCCGTATAATGTATGCAGAGCAAAGATGAGCTTCCTTCAGATTTGTTGTATGTCTGTGAACTTCCATCCTGAAACTTTAAACAAAATTCACCATCCAGTCCACAGGGGATGTATCCTCAGTCATTGTGTTATTTGCATTGGCCATGCTTTTCAGTAATTCAGCTTAGTGAACATCTGCATTGGAATTACAGCAGGAAGTTGGGGTCAACTTAGAAACACAATTCATTTGTTTTAAAAAGCAATAAATAAACGCATTAAGGTTTCATTAGGTGGTGTTCCCCTTTAAACTGTCCATGATGTTGTCAATCCCTTATAGTGTTTAATGGGATCAACAGAGAAGTATATGCAAAAAAAATTT
Organism: Plectropomus leopardus; assembly: GCF_008729295.1. Taxonomy (NCBI): domain Eukaryota; kingdom Metazoa; phylum Chordata; class Actinopteri; order Perciformes; family Serranidae; genus Plectropomus; species Plectropomus leopardus. Next base: position 17,779,517 of record NC_056482.1, read on the forward strand.
GCATTTTTGACTGCAGATGTGACCAAAAACATACTTAAAGCTCATCCAACCGCACATAAATGATAAAAAAAGAATACAGTAACATGCATTTCGCTCACCCAAATAGGCTACTTCTGCACACCTCAGCAGTAGATGAGTTTTTTTGGCTTGCAACCATGGTAGTATGTTAAATTTTGACTCCAGTAGCCCTCAGGAAGCCCAATTCTCTACATGCACTTTATAAGAAGCAGAGTTATGAGAAAATTCTTGAAAACATAGCTAAAAATGTCCCCTTTTCACCCTTAAATGCTGTATAAAGAAACTGTTAAGGCAGTTCAGGTTAAAGTAGTTGTAATGTGCTGACTTGTAGTTCGATTGTGTCACCATCTGTGCAAACTCAACAAAGCGAGAAGAAGTGCTCTGACAAGAAGTGGTGGACAATCCCTTCATTAACACAAGAACATCCCCCATATTCTGACTGGATGCCCTCTGGCGATCCACGCTGACCTGACTCAGCAACACTGCGATGCCCCATCACTCTCAGCTTTTCTATTCTAAAAGACTCTTTTACCCCGAGTTAAATCCTCAAAATAGCGATGTAGCAAAGTTATTGTTCCTTCAGATAATAAGTAAGTTTCTCTTCATATTGTAGACTCATAGCACTTTTAGATGGGTTTTTTGTGGCTTTTTGCTCTTGGTAATATACTGTCGTTGGGCAGTGAAGACAGGGCAGAGATCCAGAGGATGCCAGCAAGCTCCTCTGACCAGATTTGAAATCAGTGACGACTTTACTTTTGCTCTGGCTGGGACCATGGCCTTTTTCTCAGGAGTTCACAAACAGTTTTCATGCCCAGGACACCCGACATGCCTCCAGGGGAAAACAATTCTATGGAAAGCACAGTGCAATTTGATTCAGCAGTGGTGATACATAACAACAATGTGGCTTAATTTCCTGTTGTCACATCAAAATGATTCAATTTATTACTCCCCTAAGTATTTAGTTTTCATCTGAATGCAGTGTTCTTAACATAATGGAATCAGACCTGATGCAGTATTTGTATTTCTTTTTAGACTGTGTCAGAGTTTCTTTTTTCAGATTTTTCTTTTTTAGAAGACAGCTTCAACAAACATTTCAGCAGCAACAACAATATTCTGAATTTCCATGCAGTCTGTGTGAGAGACAAAGAAAGGCAGAGAGAGCGCTGTGTGCGTTTGTGTCTGTGCAGATTCTCTGTAGAAGGATTGCGGGGCTAAATAAAGACGAGATGCAATGCAGAATGTGGACTGGCTCTTCCCTGCTCTACAAGTTGAAACGACATATCCCGGGCCGTGTCACATGTGTACGCAGCGGCTGTGTGAGGGTTCCTGTAACCCAGAGGCCTCATCACACAGTATTTCTGCAGCAATATGTGTTTGGCGGCACAGACAGCGCGGTTACTTTGTGGAGACTAAAACAACTTCTGGGCTCACAAGGCTGAGGATGGTTTCTAGCTTTTTTCTTTTTTTGTGTTTTGCTGCAGAGACGCAACACATGATACGGGCAGCTTCATATTTAGTTTCTTGCAGGATCCTGTTTTCATCAGGTGGTTTTCCATCTAATATCTATGATCCTGTTATAGTTGATCATTTCACTTTGCCCTACTTTTCTCGTTCGCTTCCAGCTAGTTTGCATCCCTGCATAATTATGAAGGATATGTTTCAAGGGGAGAAAAAAAGATTCTTAAAATGATAATAAAAAATATGATGTAATGACAGAACACAAAAGTAAGTACATTTCATTTGTCCCACAATCTGCAATTGCACAAAACTCAAGCGGCCTCTTTAGCGTATTTCACTCACATCTTAAAATGCAAAACAGAAGCAAAATGCGGCTGAGATCTAATCGTCTCATTTGTTTGCATTAATTACACTAATGTCTCAAAATGATTGGGCCAATGTTTCACTGCTGTGAAATTGCTAAATGCGGCACTTTCAAAGTTTTCGCCACTATTTAAAGTTTCAATTAATGCTCAGTGACATCGATGGACACACATGAGCGGTCTCTTTATACGTTACAGGCCTTCTTGTTGTCTCGGAGGTAGGCAGAAATGAACTTCCAAGTTCAATTTAAAAAGTTAAGCTTTGTGATTGCAAGAAAATGCTGAAACAAGTGAAGTATTTAACATATAAATTTGAGACATGAGAACAATTTGTGCATAAATCCAGTTTTTCATGCAATTTACGCCCTCTTGGCAACTATTACTGTGACTGGTCTTTATGTATATGTGTGTGCATCAACGTAGGCGAGGTGCTTGAATGCTTGAATAATTATAAGACTGAGAAGATTTGTTCTTATGAGTGTATTTGTATGCGTATGTCCTTATGCTTGTGTGTTTGTACGCAAATTTTGCACATACTCAATCAGCAAATGTGTGCAAACGCATCCAGAGTCACATTAATCATTACTCGCTTTGAGCGAGTTTTCCCCAATGATGGACTTATTTCCCGACAGCAGAACCTGCCGAGGGGCATTTTAATGTTCCACCTCCTCAACATTCCTCAACATTCTTCTTCATTACAATGCGGCAACGCCACAAACATGACCTGCACCAATAAAACGTTCCATTAATTTCATCACGGCGCCCAGAATAGATTTCCCTGCAATCCTTGTGCTGAGGCAGGGATTCGGCACAATGTGGTGCACTGTAGCTGGCCTAAATTATCATACAAAAGAAATAAAGACTAAGATTTCTTTATTTCACCCGGGCCCCGCATCAGACACTTGTGCGCACACAACACAGCTGCATCAAAGCAAGAAATCAATTTATTTTCTGCTCTGCCTTATTCAGTCACCGCATGCAGTCCCCAAGTTTATGAAGACACACATTATAATTAGTCTACAAAGACTCACTGAATATTCAGTGGTCCAGATCCACTGTCTCATTTTGCCACAATGTGGAATGAAAATAGATGAGTACATAACACAAGTTTGGGACTGATTTTTGATTAGCTGAGCCGAACACTGTGCAGCACAAAAATAGATCGTAATGAAAATAGATTCATTTCTCTTCCCTGCACTGCTTTGAAGGATGGTCCATCTAAATGTATTACATCAGTAATAATATATAATGAGCTTGTTTGAAGATATATTTACTGGGATAATAGTTTTGGCCACACTGAGCCCATTTCTCAGTACAGTAAAATGAGTCTTCCCAAGCCTGTTTCTCCTTGAACATTATCAGTGCATCCATTCTCTTTTTTGTGTGCCATTTCACACTGAAAGGAAGAAAGAAGCCGCCTTTACATTGGCTCGCAGACGATCTCTCCCTGGCAGCGGCAACATCACAGCCACACAAAGCACGACAAGCACTCATGCCCCTCTCACAGCGTCCGCTTGTCAGTGTCATGCCGCCAACAGACTGTGTGCCCTTCACTTTGTCCCACCTCCCAGTTATGGGAAGGTGCACTGGGATTATGTACAGAATGCACTGCACAGTGCAGGAGCTTATACTTCACACCACAAGTCTGATTCCCATTGAGAAGCCTGTAATACCACACCTGCAGAGTCAGATAAGCCCTCAATCCTCTCTTTTATTCTACCGCTATTATTCTCCTGTGTAATATCACATCAGCAAAAAAAAAATCATTATGAGAGAAAGAAAGGTGCGAGCAAATGGAAATACAGTGGCAATTTATGGCGTTTAATATTCATACACATACTTTATCCCTGTATGTTTTGCATGCTGTATGCACCGCATGGTGTGCAGCGGCTTATTCATCCCTAAATGTTGAACAGTGGAAGTTAATCGGCACGGCGCACTGCCGTAACGTCACAATCAACAGGCTGATCATTCTTCTGACAGCTGGAAAGATAAAGTGTTCTTGTGCTATAAAATTACAGTCGGGGGTGGTGTGATGGTGCCGAGGTAATTTGACAGCAGGAAAAACGGGGGTTTATGATTGATGGCTACCTCTCTAATTCTTTTTCTTCTCACGATTAGATACACTGCTTTCTTTAAACAAGCTAACCTAAAACAGTCACTCATCCTGCAAAATAATCCTTGGACAGCCCTACTCAACCCCTGAAGCAAAGCAACTTAAACACATATAAATTGTGGTGTAAGACTCTATGGGAAAGTTAAAATTTTTATTTAACCTTTTAAAAACTGAGTAAATTGATTTTTTTTCCTTCAAAAACAATGGTAGAAAGCAACGAGCAACTTAACAACACATGGCCCAAAAATCAGCAAGAAATTAATTTTTAAAAAAGAACAAGAAACTTACCATAAAATAAGCAGAAAATAAATAAAGTAACAAAAACAAACAAGAAAATGACCCCCCCTAAAATATATATGTATAAATTATTTATGTAACATAATTTTAAATGTATGGTTATAATAAACATATAGTTTTCTGGACATTTTTCCCCCGAATTTTTGAATTTTCCTATTTTTTAAAATTAATTTTCAGGTAATTTCCTTATCACCTTATACATTTTTTTGCAATTTGCAAGACATTTCTTGGCAAGTTGCTCATTGCCTTTTCCCCGATGTTTGTAAATGAAACCAATTTGCCTAGATTTGAAGGGTGAAATAGCTTTTGAAAAGCATCTCAACACAGCACAAGCAACAGGGTGCCGATCCAGGTCTTAAGCAGTTAATGTTTAAATTTCAGAATGACTGATTTATAAATTGGTTATTCACTGTTAAAAAATCCAAGTCTGACAGCAGACAGGATGAGTGACAGTCCCATTCCTGACTGACTGACACAAATCTGGTGTCCTCCTTTCAGTTGATCCGGTCCAAAATACTGACAGTATCAACCAAAGGCCTTTGATCCACTTTCCCACTTAATTAACCAGCTCGACCCATTACAAAACCATGAGAGTGTTTAATATAGCAAAGTGAACCATGAATTTAAAAGCAGCATGGTGCCATTTCCTAGCTTTGATGAGCAGACACGACTTTGTGAGCGTGCAGTGCTGCAGTGGTGGAAAAGCTGGCCAGGAAATGTCAGGTCATCAGAATCCTGTGATTGCAGTACTCCCGATGAGAGGGTTCAGGGGGGACGGAGCACAAAAACATCTCTAAATGTAAATCCAATCTAATGAGCTCACCATGGCATAATTTAATCAAATCTACATATGAAAGAACCTCTGGCCCATTCTACATCGGGATGGAAGTGGTAGTAATTAGCTTTACAGATTGGAGGTATATCCCAGCTCTGTGAGGAAATCCAACTCAAGAATGGCAAGTTTAATATTTGCGGTGCGTACTCATATGCATTATCGAACAGAGCAAACATGTTTTGAAGATGAGTAGACAAATTAATAAACTACATAGGAGCAAAATGTTTGATGCAAGAGCTTCAAGGTACCATGCTGCAGTTTTTGAATAGCAAATAGCAGGTTTCCTCAGTATGATGAAAGCTAGTCTGCGCATTTCCACCAGTCATTTTCTCGGTATAGATTTTGGCTTTTGAGGATTTGCAGATGTTTGCTTTCTTACCTTACTCCAGGATAGTTAAACACTCTTCAGGGCCTGAAATTCAGTGTGCATAATTTCACATTATTTCATCGAATCCTGCAAATCTAGCACTTATAATGTGGGAAATTCCTGCACACATGGACTGGACTGCAGAGGGACTGGCTGGAAGTTAGTATCAGATGGACTGACGTCTGCCCTAGACGACACACCTGATACTACAACATTATGAACCCACTCTGCTTTTCAGCATTAACTGATTTATGAAATATGTTGTTGTTGAGACAGAGGCAAGGCTGAGTAAAAATGTGGTCAATTGTCAGACAAGACCTTCAAAAAATGGTCTTGAGACCAAGACTAATCTTGAATACTATGACATTGACATACACAAGTACATTTACATGTACAAGGAATTTGACTTGGTGTTTTGGTGCAAAACAATTAACATAAAGAAAGAATAAAAAACATTGCATTTAAATAGTATAAGATATATATATATATATATATATAAGCTATTTAGAAATATAAAATGAAAAACAGAGTATAAAGAACACAAAATGTATGTACAAAAGGTCCAATGGAGGTACAGTGGAAGTACAGATGTGCAGATGGGCAGTCAATTAATTAAAAGCTGAATGTAGTAAGTCAGTAAATTGATAAATGTGGACTAAAAGTCTGCCACAAGTAGTTCTGTGAGGCTGTACTCAGGGACAGTGTTGCTTTGAGCTAATTGCTTACGGCATCACCAAAGTCATCTGGGAAACCTGAATCTCTGTACAAAGGTTTGCGTCAGTCCATTTGGTAGACAGTGATATGTTTTTCTGGTAAAGGGAAACTTTTAACTATCTGATGGTGCTAGAGGAAAAGTCACTGGATGCCAATGCAATGGACTGCCATGACAAAATTTCATGGCAATCCATTCAACACACACTGCCATCCCCAAAGCCATGCTGCTAGTCTGAAAACAATTCCCAAATCCTTTACCAAGAAAAAAACCCAAACATTTGATGATCATATTCTTATTTTTTAGGTTTTGCTGCTTTTCTGTTTCATATCATTGCAAATTAAATGCTTTTAAGGCTTTTGAAGAATCACCTTGTGCATCTTCTGAAAAACGTAAAGGCTAAATTAATCAATTAATGAAAAAAGGTACTGAATTAATCATGAAAATAATCACCGCAGCCCTGCTTTATATGCTGTTAACAATCCTGCCACTTTATACAACCTCTACTATGAGCTCTGTGTGTTTATCTGACATTGAGTCAGCGATGTCTGTCTTTTCGAACAGACTGTTGTGGTTTAAACAAAAGCACATCTGCTGTTGGAGATAACTGTGTAGGACAGACAGTCACTGCATAAAGAAGAGCTATCTGATCCTGCACCCTGCATGCCAGATAGAACAAAGATTGCAATGCAGTACAAGGGCAAACATGTAGCATACTGTACTGTCGGTTCTTGTTTACTGCGCGTCAATATATTGCTGGATTTCTCCGACATTTTCCGGCTCCTGAGACTACATTTGTTGCAGTCTGAAGAAATCTCATGACCCGAGCAATTAGAGAAATGGCAAGTTGTCAAGTGAACTGGAGCTCGGTATATTTTTGTATTCTCCCCTATAAAACATGCAGGGGAGCTCCACTAAGATATATTGACACGGTGATATATCCCTGGCCTATTTTTATATGAAATTATTTAAAGTCAACAACAGCCTTTGAAACTCCAGGGAATCTCACTCGGGACCAAACCAGAGGAATGAGAAGCCAAAGAAAATGAAAGTCCTGATAGAAATCACACTTCCGGCTGGGAGTGTTAAGACATGAGTGGACCACTTCAGTCCAGCTCTTCAGTTCCCTTAAATAAAAGTGGCATGTTCCCTCAACACCCACTTGGAAAGTAAGGAGGCCGGTATCCTCACTGTATTCATAGAGATTACACACACGCACACACTGGCTCAGAGAGGCCCAATTACCTGCTGGAAAATGCTGGCACCCAAGAGGCCCCAGACTGGTACCAAGAGCCCACAGAAGGCTCACTCACTCAGCTCCATGCCCACAGCGAAACAAAGGGGATTTCATGTCTCTGTTTAAATCCTTTGGCTTTGGATACATTTCGGCTCCCCTCTATATGGACCTTTTAAGAACTGATTTATCCTCTATTACTGAGGCACTGGGCCCAGATCTGGCCCTGGGCATGCTCAGAGCAGCCCACTATGTTGCTCATGAGGGAAACGAGGACAGGATGACTAAATGAGAGGCATCGTAAAAACTCTCCTGTTGCCCTGGATAGGATGCAGGCACATGCTAAATACAGATTAAAACAGTGAAAATACACATTTTGGCCTATAAGTGATCAGATATTTAGGGTAATCTGATCAACCAGTTTTCCAAAGCTTTCAAATCTCCTGTGTGTGTTGGAATAGCATCCAGATGAGTGAAAAGCCTCAAAAACCAAGGCAGAGATTTTACTCTTTCTGCATATAACTCGGTAGCCCCTCACTGGAGGCACACGGGGAAAGAAGATTGGAAAATACAAGCTCAGCTCGACAAGCTCTGCTCTGTTCACTTTGTGTGGTGGTCGAGTCAGAGCAACCAGGCCAAGCAGGCAGGGGATTGGCCATTCGTCTTCTATTTAGATTGATTGTGGTGAGAATGTATGTCGGTTGGTCTGGTTACCTGTGGTAATTAAATTCTAAGGAGCAAAAAAGGCCACGGGTAGCGGGAGAGTAAAAGTAATGAATGCATGGGGACAGAGAGGTGGACACAATGGACAAAGTGGAAATGTAGATTACAGAAATAAAGCATGATGTAGGGGTCAGCAGGTTTGGCCTGAAGACGCCAAGTGAACTATAGGGTGATAAAATGTGGGACACTATTTACAGCAAAGCCAAGACAGATAATATCAGCAATAAGCACAATTATGAAACACTAGAGGCAAGATCTTACACCTGGCGAAAAAAAAGCACTCGAGTTTCAGCCGCACAGAGTTGTCATTTTCACGGCCAGTGCACACAATGCATAAGCAGCAAATGTACTTGCGCCCACTGATGTGCCCATGGGCGTGTAGGTCTTAGATTTGGGTGTGATCAGGTGCATTGTTTGCGGATTGCTACTTTGAGGCAGCAGGAAGTGATTGCACAAAAAGACCAGTTTAAAGTCAGAAAGGTGCAGTATTTTCCTGCTATGTGAATGGTGCATTATTCTGAATAACACCTTAAACAGAGTGTCATTACATTTTTTTTTAACATGAAGTAAACATAACTCATTTTTTATCTTTTTATGGGAATTAAAGGAATAATTTGACTTTTTCGGAAAATACAAAAATAAATTTGCTCTTTTGCCAAGAGTTAGATGAGAGGATTCCTACCACTTTCATGACATGAGAGAGGTATTGATCTTCACATCTAACCACACAACAAAGTGAATAATATTATTAAACCCTGAACTTTTTACTATCTGTCATACACTTATTGGAAAGATATGATTTTCCAAACTTTTTTTTTCATGCATTCCTAGATATTATGCCGTTTTGAAGTGAAACTGCCAGCAAAAAATCTTGCTGTTAATCTTTCTTTTAACTTTGCCAATTTTTCTATTTGTACATTTAGCGTTGCTCTTTGATGAAAGAAACTGGAACAGGTGAGAAAAGGAGATAAAAACTGTAAATAAAGAGACAAGGAGTGAGGGTGGAGATGAAAGAGAGGAGAAGAAAGATGAAGAGGATGTGAAGATGAGTGGGAGGATGTTAGGTGAGGAAAGAAAGAAGATGAGACCGATGGGTGGAATGAGAGGATTAAAAGAAGAGAGACCACATGTGAACATCCACATTTCTGATTATTGTACATCTGATTACGGATTCATTTTTTTGGCAGGCTGCGCCAAAATCGGGAAGCTGACACTTTGTACGTCAATACACACACATCCACAAATCCCTGCACAAACGAACACACGCAACACTCAATGGTTGATGCTCAGAAACAGATTTTTCTCATTGCGTGATGACATCTGTTCCGCTGCTGCACAGATTACAGTTTTCTGACCTAATAGGACCCACCAACTGGCCATCGGCAAATTTAACGCTAACTAGAAATTGACCAATAACAGCTTTCATTAAGGCCGCTCACAATTTTGAGCTCTGGTCTGGCCTGGAGCCCACAGATCGATCAATATCTGGGTCTCAGTCTCTCGGCCAATGCATCACCTGAGCATACACTGAAAAATGGTCCACATATGAAACTGTGCTTAACCCTATAGCTTGTTCCTGCACATAGTTACCGCTGAAATGTCTTGAAGCAACTGTGCATAGTTAGTCCATTAACATATAGAGCACAAACTGTCATTGCTTTGGTTACTTATCACAGTTTACATGCACACCTGCACATTTCTCTTGATCTGATGCACGACACAATTATCACGTTTGAAAGGTGCTCAGGCTATTCTAATCTCTTTATGGCCATGGTTGAAGAGCCTCACTTGGCTTACTGCGTCAAAGTATTAACACCTATACAGATATAGGTTTTGGAAGATGGAAGTCCTATTGCTAATACATTTTTTTATTGGCTGGAGCTCTCAGCAATGTTTACCTCTCTTGAGGCAGTGTTGCTGAAAATTGGTAAGGGAATTGAGTCTTGGTTTGGGAGCCACATTCCTAAAGGTGTGGAATAGTTTCCCCTCAGGTTTCAATTCCAAAACGTCTATCAAGTTTGAAATTAAAATTCACCTGTGTGTGTGTGTGTGTGTGTGTGTGTGTGTGTGTGTGTGTATGTGTGTACTGCGCTGAACTTCTCGAGTGGTTATTTTCTCATTTCTCAACATCTGATGAAGCGGGAGGTAAATCAATCAATGAGGGGTGGCTCTTAAGCAGAATCAGACACTCAGACGAAGCAGGTGGTAACAAGACAGTTATACCTCTTTTCCACCAAAATTAGCACATGCACACATTTTTTTTAACTCGGGTGAACCAGCTAAGTATAGGCAATAGATAATAGATAGCATTCTGATTGCCAGTAGCAGACCTGTGAACACAGCCTGCAGCTGTTATTAAATTATTGTTATTGGAATTTTATGCCATTGTTATTGTTAAACAAGTGCTGCCAATGCATATGTTATGTCAAGCTGGAGGCTGACGCTGTTGTCCTAAACATCACGCACATCATGCCTGTCACGCCTGTCATGTCGGTCACATCTGTCACGCCTCTTTTGGATCTGTGATGTTGTAACCATTTTAAAAACACACACGAAAGCGCAATGATGCCGCCATCGTTTGGTTCTGTGTAAATATGCAAAGAAGGCAAAAAGAGGCGACTTAGTAGCTATCCTATAGGCAATCTTTGTGTAAAAAGGGCTACTGCCTTTGCTGTGGCTTAACAGCGAGACAAATCTGTACCCCCATTACTTGACTGTCCCTTTGATACAAAACGGCAAGGAGGCATTAAGGCACCATATTCCCACCTTGAACAGGCAGTAGACAGCCTGAGAAAAGTTGCATACTGCAGCTGTGGAGACCTACAGGAACATATTTAATGGCAATTCCACCCATCCTGACCATTTCTGATGTTCTCAATCATGTTTGAAAACAAAAAAAAAACAAAAAAAAAACACTAAGGCTTCCTGCTCTGACCTGGACAGATAACAACAATAGCAGAAAACACTCCTATCATCACTGTCATCATCCCCACCTCGGGGTACCTGCAGCAGTCACACACAAAAATGATAGGAGTCCCTACAGAAATACGACAAAAGAAAAATGTAATTGGCTTTCTCTCACAACTTATTGTAAAACTTCTGCACCACTCTTCTGTAAAGTGATGCAGTGCGAGGCCATCTCAGCAGGGGGGTAGTTGAAGCCCAAGCGACAGACTTGCAAGAAAAGGGAGCACGTACTGTACCTCCACAGTCTTGTGGGACCAAAGCTGGTGAAGCGAGATAAATATGTGATCTCTCTCTGTCAATCTTACATACAGGAAGTGACAAAAAAAAATGCTGTTAACATTCCTTCTCTGCTCTGATTGCGCAGGTCGTTTTTTCATTTCCCTCTGATTTGCTGGGAGTGCGCTGAGTGTTCTGTTAGTTATGCTAATTGTCTCCAGACCTCCCGCCGAGTGCGATCCTTTCCCAGTTGGATGGCTGTGAAGTTGTTTGCCCAAGGAGATGAGTCTGTGTGTGCCTTTGTGTGTGTGTGTGTTTACAGTGCGCGGCTACAATGTGTCACAAAAGCTTTAGCGATGCTGCACACGTGTGCTTGTGTGTGATTATGTGTGTCGGGGTGCATCAGCACGGATCTTCATGCGCCAGCCATGGTTAGGCGCGATGTATTCCCAATTCTCCAAACACTCCGAGAGAAGAAGGAAAACAGGGCAATGTTTCATCTTAGTGCTGTCTTATATTGATTATTCTTCTTTTATTCCTTTCTGTGTTTGATCCTATTAGTAAAGCAAAACCTGTGGGAAAGGAAAGACACTTCACATTTCTTTTTTTCCCCAGTGGATTACATCCTATGGATTTCTGGGAAAGCAAATGACCATGTCCTATGACTGAAGGAATAGTTAAGGAGTAAAATCCCCTCATTTGTCATGCTGTCTAAAGCCCACGCTTTTCTGAATTCTCAGGTTTAACTCAATGTTCGCCTGAGTATTTTCATTTGAGTTGAGCAGTCCCAGACCTGCCTGGCTTTTTTCAGTTATCATTTATGTGTTTATTAAAATGCACAAAATAGTATCCCTACTAAGCTGTTTACATGTCCAATGAATATGTCAGTCATGCATAGTCTGCTTAACGTGTCCTAATATGCTGCTTATCACGTCAAAATATTAAGAAATAGAACAGCTGGAGCTGCTTGTCATTTTGGCTCTTTACATCAAAATAGAATATTTTCACAGTTTCATAAAGGTGGTGGACTTGGACTCCCTCTTTCCTTCCTTCACCTTTTTTGAAAAGGTTGGTGCTGCAATATTTCTGCATAAAACCTGTTGGTATCCAAGTATTTCATAAAGTTTAAAAGCAGTTGTGTTTCTCCTTACAGTGAGAAATGTGGGATTTTTCTTTTTCATGCATCTCTGCCCCACAGCTTTGCAAACAGTCAGCGAGTTGGTACAACATATCCTTGACAATGCACAGAGACACCCATACAGATGAGAGGCCGTGTGTCGCAAACTGCAGCAAAAACCCCAGTTTTCTTATTCTGAATTGGCTGTATACATGCCCAAATAATGCTCCTAAAACCTGAATAATACCATAATATCCCACGTCTTAATCAAAAAATGTGTCCAAACTGTGTCCAAATATTGTCACATTGAGAATAATAGGGGAATAGTGCATGTAACTGTATCCAGTGATTGCTTTAATATTAATTATTAGAAAACAGAGGGAAGCAAGCAGTCACTCTGGACACGTTTGGAAAAAATAAAGTGCACCGTCATGCCTGTATTTGAATTCTCTTCACAGAGCAAAGTGGACCCTCCTTGTACACTTCAGTCATTGTGCAACATCAAAGTCATTTACTGTCAATAGCATTAACTAATGTCATTAGCTAACTGAAGGGGAAAAAAACCCACCATCCATTTTAGTTGTTCTCCGAGCCTGGCACTGCTGCTGATTTAACAGCCATCTTTTTCACAACAGTTCGGTCTTTACCACAGACAAAACACAACAAAAGCCCACCTCTGTTTGTATCAAATTAGATGGGATGGGAAAAGCCTTAGAGGCACGAGGTGTGTTGCTGCTTGTATTTGAACTTTGGATGCTCAGAGCGTTTCTCCGAAAAACAGAAGGCCTGCCAGGTGGATGAAAAGGGTGTATCAGCAGGGGGCAAGAATTGCCTGAAATCCACTGAATCAATTAAAAACTGTTCATTGCCAAAAAGGCATTTGGTGTCAGCACCCCAAAGAAGATGCGCTTATCTGGGTCGTCCAGGCATGACTCATACACTGTATGCCTGTGTTAGACTTTAACTTATTTTCTGGTAAACATTTCACTTAAGATTTAAGAATGATGCAAAAAACAACTCAAAAGATATTCCTTATATCACATCAAGTTTTTTCTCCCTTTCTGGCTTCAGAACTGTAGTCCCACGGTTGCCACGGAAAGGCTTTTTACATGAGCTTCCTGTTGTCAAGGGAGAAAGCATTTCAACCCAACCCTGTCACCTCGAAATTACATTAATACACCACTAATATGCAGCAAATGCATTTTGACAGAAACATAATATAATGCTGTCTGAATTATGTTTTTATCAATGTAAGGTGCAAATGTTGTTAATGAACGTGTCTGCCAAGTTGTTTTTTGTTTTTTTTTAATGTTATGTTTAAGCACACATAGCAGAAGGATCGTAGTCCTGCTTTAATAGTGAAGAAAGATTTCTCCGTCATTTTGACTAAAGGGCTTTTGTTGCCTAAACCAAATCACCCATTTTAAATGTCATCAGCCAATTAAACTGCAATTTTCAGTTGTTATCACTACCATTAAAATGCTTTAAATGGGGCAAACTGCACCTACCAGAGGGCCAGAAGTTGCAAATCCAAGTCCTAATATGCTTTAGACACTGAGTTAATGTTGTGAAATGGTTATAGTTTGGTTAGGTTTAGGAACTAACACTACTCTCAGTTATCACTTATAACCCACTAAAAGTGTGTGGTGGTGCATCTGCAGAGACTCTGCCTTCAGTTTATATTATTATATTTTCTTCTAATGTTCGCCAAATATGATTTAATCTGGGGCTGGCTTTTATGTTCACTTTTGCTGGCAAGTGTATTTATTGACAGTAACAGACAATTCTGCATAAACCTACTTAAATTAATAAAAATAAGTCAATGCTGACTTTTGGTTTCACACAAGACACAAACAGTTGTCTCTTGGGTGAAAGTTCTGTGTTTGTTTGAGTTATCCATCCACCCCCAATCTGCTCTTTATGCAGACTTTGTTGCTCTTTCTACTGCGTCACCTGACTTCCTTCTATGCGTCAGTCATAATTACTATGGCCACTAGAGGTTGCAGCCTATCAATATACTGAAATATAAAAGGTAGTAGGACCATAGTACCTAAAATCTGTGAACTCAGTTCAGTTTCTGGTGGAGTCACAGTCCTAAACTTTGTATGTCCCCCCGACCCAAAGTCTGGCATGCAGCACAACAATGCAGCACCTCTTTGTACTTGCAAAACAGATAGCAGTGAACAAAATCCATAAAACAAAACATTAAACCAAACAGAAGTGTGGAAAATTAGCTACTGATGTCACCAAATGCAAGAAAACTAAAGTTTAACTAACCTACAGGGAGAAATGATTGCTGCTGAGCTCTCATGACTGTAACCAATCATTTCCCACCATGAGGTCCATCTGCTGCATCCCTTACAGCAACACCGTCACTAACTTGTGTTGGCTCTGTATGACTCCTAAGGGTCTGCAGGAAAACAAGCCATGGAGCGAGCAGTCTAGACTTTTGGACCTTGGGGGTGAAAAAACACTCCATCTGTAAAAACAGCAGTTGAGTGAATGAATTGCTGCATCACACCTGGTTTTTATAATCATAGTAGCTGCATTTTTTTTTCATATTGGTAGATTTTCATTGTCTGCCATTTCCCAAAATTATAGTTCAGTGGCAGGTTAGACATACCTAAAACTTTTCCCTCTCTTTTCACTGCCAATTTAAAAGCTGCATTATCAATATTTTTATATCAACAGCGATCAAATTGCTGTGTGTCAGGTGAAAGCCATTCCTTTACAATAACAGACAAAAAGTTTTTACACAAATTTGCAGAACTGATTTTCATGCTCATCATTCTCATATTCTGCAGCAGTTGTAGGTGCCATTTTCATAGACAAACTAAATCTATGCCACCAGCTCCACACCATGACAGCCCGAAAAGGCTGGTCGAAATAGCCAAACATCTAGAGAGCTAAAAACCCGTATATACCGTTCAGGAGTTGGTGGAGACCAAAACTGAGCTAAAAAGATAGTTAATATTGGATTTTCGATTACATTCTTTCTTTCATGTCATTCGACTTAAAATGAACACTTATGTTTCTCCATATCTGCTGTTATAAGGCAGTTGTTTGCTACCACGTCTGCTGTGACAACTTTAGAAGTTTATGATATCAATGATTAAATTTAGTTTTTATAGCTTGTCGGCTTTTACAGCTGTGTTTTTACAATTCGAGTTGTAAAGACTTTGGCTTCAAACAGTTGAGCTAAAATAATTTATGTGCAATTACTTTTTGATTTTTCTTAAGAAATCTTAATCCTTAAGGATAACTTTAAATCAAAAAGAGCATGTAGGCCACATAATACCTTGGTTAACGAGCACTGAGATCATGCTTTATTAGCTTTTCCAAAATGGTATTTTGAAGCAGCGTCAATACTGCTATTTGTAAAATAGTCAAAAAGATTGTGATGCAGACTTTTATACATCAGAGAAGCAAACTACAGCAGTATACAACAACATTATCATGAAACGAGACAGAACAAGCAGCTCTCATACTAACAAAGCTGTCATGTATATCTTTTCAAACTACTGGTAGCTCAGTTCATTTTCTAATTTAATCTAATTCAATTTTCTTTATGACCAACCATGACACTAGTTTTTGTGAAGCATGCAAAAAATTGAGGGTTGTGCTACAAATTTTACTCAACACTGTTCTTTACATGACCTTTAATTTTATTACTTGTGTCTGTGTGTTATGACCCATATAATATGACATATGGCTTCCTGGTGTGGCGTTTCCCTCTCCTGCTCTCTGGAGTCTTATGTAAAATACGGAGCAAGCTGGTCTTCATCTATCATTTTATAATACCACATTTCATTCAGTGACAGTACATTTCTGCACTGGATTTAGTAAATGACTATTAAATGTGTGTTTATCTGGAGGGGTTTTGCTTTACAGACAAAATGTGTTCTTTTTAGTATGATAAACTTTGACTTTGCCTCTGGAAACTCACTTTGTTCTGCTGTGGGAAAGACCCACCATGTTTAAGAGACCGACTCAATTTTAGTTTCCCGGTTGAGGCCTCCAGTGACAAGTATCCTCGTGCTTGTTTTATGGTAATGAACATTACAGCTCATAGAAATGCCTTTTGAAGCGTTTAAGGAGAAACACTGGTGAAAAAAGGAAGAGAGGAGGAGACATGTTTCATATGAGCGTTTTTTACAAAGTCAGCTTATACGGCCTTCCTTTTTTTCTTTAAGCACTATTGCTCCCCGGCAGCTCCCAGTGCTGCCAGCCTCCAGCCTCCAGAAGATGCTCAAAGCCAGCAAGTAGTATCCCATGAGACTTTGCTCTCCAGGTGGCAGAAACCAGTTTGGATTTCTCTGCCTTAATGTTTTTGCAGTGGTCACTAAAGGCCCATTCCTTCTCTGAACATTGGCATGAGATTATCTATTTTAAGTCTCAAGTTTTTTTCACCTGTTTCCTCAGAAGGCTGTTGAACACTTGCTGTGGAAACTGAGGTTCAACAAAAAGTGTACAGATGGAACAACAGCATCACTGATTATAGGGCTGGATAGCTTTCACATTTGAACTAATATGAGTAACAGAACCTGGAAGTTGGTACTGCTAACAAACAGTATTTTTTTCAGTACTTTACTTTCTCTCTCTCTCTCTGTCTTTATATATATGTATATAAAGAAAAATGTGATTTTAGTTGTAATATAAAAAGGGCAGACATCTCAATTTTCTAGCCGAGGTTTATAAATTGCCCCTTATGCAGGTAATAAAATAAAGACACAGAGGCTCTGCAGCAGAGGACTCCATTGCCACTAGAATCCCGTAGGTCCAGCGGGATCCAACACAAATCTCATGGGGATGGCAGTTTTATGTTAGCCGCAGGTGAGGGCGGGCGGTCAGAAAATAAGAGTGGGTCCAGAGATTAATTAACATAAATGATGGAGACGTCTACAACTGAAGTGTGAGAGAACATAAAAGCAAGAATTTTAAATATAAAGGAAAAGCAAGGCAAGTTGGACATTTGGAGAACTTTCTTAAGAATATTACAAGTAATTCTAAGAATAATTCTTCCCAAAGACACCAGAGTAACTGTATTTATGAATGTATGTAGTCACTAGGATACAACATAATTTTGCTTCATATTACCGACATATGCGTATCTTTCTTAAAACAACAGTACGATAATATGTTCTCTCTGTGTGGAATGGGAAAATACTCAGTTTATTCATAATTAATCTATTGTGCAGGCATAAATGATCAGAAACAGTCTTGCGCAGGGCTCTGCTCTGCCGTGTGAACTAGCGTGAAGCAAGACAGTGAGGCTCTTTTTATATTTTCTACATTGTCAGCGGCTAGGCATATCAGCTTCACTCCTTCCATTTTCACCTTTTACAATGAAAGTCTAACTTAACCTCATTCATAACAGGTGCTAAGAGGTAGCTCAACAAAATAGCTCACATTTATTTAAAACATTTTACACACAACAATAAAACTACATACAGCCAGATGGCTGTATGCCTCCGCACACCAGTCAAGTTGCACTTAAACTTTACATCCATGAAATGCTGGATGCTTCATACACATCTTCAACCAGGCAGCACACAAGATTGATACAATCAACACAGTTTCAAGGTGGGCACCCAAAATCAGTGCCACCACTTCAGTATCCAACCAAATGGCTCTGCTTCTGTTACTGAGATATGAGGTTGATTAATTGCCAGAAATATTTTGGCAGAACATTTTGATGTGATCTTTGACCTTTTGAATACAAATTGTCATTACTTGATCATTATATCCTATTACACATTTGTGTAAAATTTGGTCATAATTAGTGTATGAATTCTTAAGTTATGGCCAAAAACATGTTTTGTGAGGTCATGTGACCTTGATCTTTGACCTTTAAACACCAAATTCTAATCAGTTCATTCTTGAGTCCAAGTTGACATTTGTGCCAAATTTGAGGAAACATTGTAATATTGTATTCACGAGAAAGACATAACTGCACATAGACCTTGACCTTTGACCACCAAAACCTAATTAGTTCATCAGTGAGTCCAAATGGATGTTTGTGCCAAATTTAAGAAAATTCCCCCAAGGCATCTTAAGATATCGTGGGTGAGTAAGACACAGCGACATTGACCTGACTTGTTTAAGCTTTTTTTAAATTTAATTTCAGTATTAGTTTATTGTTGGTGATTTTAAAATGATAAAACATTATAAGGAAAGAATTCAAACTAAAGCAGAGGAACTTGGTGCGAGCTTTGGAAAAGCATGGTGAGAGAAAATGAATCAGAATAACAAACAGTGCAACTGAAAAGGTTAACAGTGGCAATTAATTTAGGTTGTTTTCTGGTACCTGGGACAGACCAGACCTGAAAAACATCCCTGAACCTTGACCAGTCAGTCACTCTCAAGAACCTTGAACAGCACTGTAGCCAATATTAAAGCTGCTTATAAAGCAGGTGTATTGCTCTGAGACTTTGCCTGAGGACTTTTTGTGGACAGGTGGTCTTACAAGGACACAAACTTGTAGCCAAACGATCACCTGAGAGAAAAAATATGGCTCTTTCCTTTGCACATTTGCAAAACACTGCAGTCTTTGTAATCTCTGCTTTGCTCCATATTTTATTTATTATAACTGAAGTCTGACTATTCAAGAGTATAACCTTGCTTCCCACATTAAATAGCCCACTGTAGTATCCAAGGAATTATGTTCATATTAGACCTCATGCTTCACCGACATTCCCTTCTGATGTAGACATGCTCACAAACCATTACAATTTTCCCAGGAGACATTTTTCATTGGTCTCTCTTTTTCAGTTCCCCCATATTTCTTCTGATTAGTAACAAATTTTCAATTATTTTTCTATTTGTTTTTGTTATAACAACCTCATTCTGGCACTGCACGACTCTGAAAGTCTACTGTTTCTACTGGCGTGCATGACACGGAAGAGAGCTGCTTGCGCCTTGTTCTCCTTAGTGACTTAGAGATGGAGAAAGGAATGGAGGGTACTAAATACAAAAAAATACTAAAGCAAATTTAGACATCCTGGAAGAAAGAGTCCATGTCCCTGTCACATTATACATTGAGCACAGTGTGAGCAATGTGTGATGAAATAAATGAATGAAAACTTATCGTGACGTATTACAGATGAATTGTGCTGCAATATATCAATTATCAAAGAATAACAATATTGTTATAGTATCATTATCGTGGGCCAAGTATTGTGGTAGCATCTTCAGTTTCAATGCAATTCCCACCCCTACTCTTGAATGCCTCTGGCTACTGTGTTTTTGGAAGAGGTTCTCTCTGTGTGTGTGTGTGTGTGTGTGTGTGTGTGTGTGTGTGTGTGTGTGCGTGCGTGCGTGCGTGCGTGCGTGCGTGCGTGCGTGCGTGCGTGCAAGCGTGCGTGCGTGCGTGCGTGCGAGAGAGAGAGAGGGAGGGTTGGGGGGGACCTGGAGAGCTATTATTGAATTAAGGCTAAATGTGTTCTGGTTTTGTAACTTTAACTTTCCATCCCAATCCACTCTGGCTGGGCCCACACACATACAAAAGAGCAGGCGAGCTCGGAGTGGGAATCCTCCCACTCTTCTGAAGCACAGTGCCCTTTATCCCTGGCATACGAATACTTTTGTGAACAGGTGATGAAAACGATACAGTGTGCCGACAATTACAGGTATACAGAGAGATACTGTATACAGCATGTCTTTTTTGTATTGCACCTACCTATTACTAAATAATTAATTTTGGGTTGCCACTTTCTGAGCCAAAATTGACATGAATGATGCCTTATATGTTGCAGTATTAATGACATACAGTTGTCAATAACAAAATCTGCAGCTTGTGTAAGTCTGCCTCTCTATGAAGTGGTAATTTTGCAATTTTTCACCCCTAAAACCTTTTCTGTCTGAATAAGAAATGACGATCGACCAATCTGTCATGTTTAAAAAACTGCATCACATCCCATAGCATGCCAGGCTATATGGAATTTTTCCAAATGTCCTGATGGCCAGTTTGACAGTCTGAGAGTGTGTGTAGGTATCCTCTACAGTATGTGCCTGTCAGTGCGTGTCTCAAAGAGACAACCTGGAACCTCTCGGTGAAAGCAATCAGATGGCTGGAGAGTTATATTATCCTCTGAGACTCTGCACACCAGGGGGTTGACTGACAGGATGGTATCTGTTTTTTTCCCTCCATTCCACTTTCACCTCCAAAGATTAAGTAGCTGACAAGAACCAGTGAGATGTGGATCAGTCTTTGGCCTTCCTGTACATTTGTGGAGTTGCCTTTACTTGATGAAACAAGCTACTTGTGTTTTTTTTAATTATTTTTTTATTCTAATGCATTTTTTAGGTGAAATTCTCCTAATCTCATTTTCTCCACCACTTTTCCAACTGGTTATAACAGCATTTATTTATTACACAACTTGATTGCTAAAATTCACTAGAAATAATCCAAGATTTTTTTTAAAAATGAATAAAGGTATAGTTCAAAAGTTAAAAAAAAAACATAATTTTCCTCTTAACTGTAGTCCTGTTTATCAGTCTAGATTGTTGATCTGAATATTGATCTGAATATTGGAGATTTTGCCAGTAGGGATATCAGCCCTCTCTCTAATATAATGGAAATAGACAGAACTTGGCTTGTGGTGTTCAAAGCACCAAAAACTAAATCTGAAAAATTTCAACAGTAATGTCTTTTTCCAGAATTCATAACCAGGTTATTCAAAATCATCCATAGACCTTTTGTGAGTTGTTTGATGTAGTTTCTTTCGACCAAACTACACCCACAAACTGTATCACTGCACAGACGGAAGCATGAGTCTATTGCTAGCTCACATAGCACCACAGAGTTAGCTAAGGTTACAGTTTAGCACGGTTGGCGGACCAATATCTCCAACATTCAGCAATGGACAAGAAGACTAATAATCCCACGTCTGTACATCAAATATGGGGGTCAGAGAGAAGAGGTTTGCGTAGCTTAGCTTAAATGCTGAAAATGGGGGAAACAATTAGTTGCGTCTCTGTTCAAAGTTGAAAGTAAATCGGACCACATGCTTATTTAAGTTCTAGTCTACACAAACACGATTATTGTTATAAATAAGGTTTTTCTCTTCTTCATTTTTGAGAAAAACTCCCATCCACACAGAATATTATAAAAAGGAAAATCTCTGTCTAAATGAAAAAGCAAACCATAACTGAAACACTGTCAAGGCCAAACATTGCCAAACCCACTGATGGCAATATAACCATACTCCTTCAGGCATGCAAAGAAAAAGATGATTTTGGCCAATCAGCAGAGTTACCCTACATTTATGTTTAAACATGTAAAAGGTCCTGTCAGCCAGAGCCAGCACTGTTCTGGTCATGTCCCCCATTGCACGAAATGCCGCCTCATTAATGATGGCTAAGAACGGCAATTACAGCGCACACTCTGCCCTCAAAAGCTAAGGACAGTTTCCCCTGTCTATAGTCTCCAAGAGTCTTTAAAATCCTTCACCCTGGACAGAGTTTTACAAAAGGTTTGTTTTTAGTGACATAAAATGCACTTTGTGAGTGGACAAAAGGCCAAAAGGTTTTTTGTGTTTTCAAAAGTACCGGTCTCCATGTGGACTAGGCCTAAAGCTCACCAAGGAAGACGTTGTATCTTGTATGTTTAACCTCTTACAGAATTGAAAAAACTACTGTTTCATGGGAGGATATGTGTGGAACTATTTCTTGGCCAGGTGCAGTGTGTTGTGTGTTGTCAGGCTAAGAGGAATCTTGTTGGTTTTTCTGGTTATTATGAAGTGACTGTTGTTTTACTTGAGCACAATTTTTGGCTTCTCTAGACGCCTCTGCAAATAAGTGCTTTAGATAATACTGCTGAACTCGCTGTTTGTTTTCAATATGTCAAATAAGCTGACTGCTCTTGTTGCTAATGGACCCAAGTTTATTCAGACTGCCCAGATCTCCCCGAATTCAGCAATGACATTTTTAAATGCAATGTGATCAAATAGAAGTCTGGACAAAAGTACAAAAGTGAGATTTCTTGTACATACACACAGCAGAACAAGTATTTTTACATTATCTAACAACGACAAAGATATCTTTTTTCTGCTAGTCTTACCTGAGTGAAAGAAGGTGATTTTCATACGCCTCTGATTGGCAGGTAAACAGTGAGGATGAAACCACATGATTTTCCCCACATATGCATCTTTTTGTAATCACAGGTTTGCACGAGCCCACACATCTTGCTAAATGCACATAACACCCAAACATCCACACTTCCACAGCCATATAAGCTTGAGCACCCCAAAACAAAACCACACACTCAAAGCCACACACAGATAGATGGATGTCACCTGCATCCAAGTTTTTCCAAGTGCAGAACTGCTCGAACTCAGCGAAAAGATGCACTTTTTCCATTTTCTGACTTGTGTCTGCAGCCTTTTGTTATTCGTGGTGCTCTGCAGTGCCACACACACACACACACACACACACACACACACACAAACATACACACACACCGCATCACATTTAAGTGCTGCTACAACATCCCAAAAAACCCACACACTCCCTAGGCAACTGTCACAGTTCATTCATGTTAATATAACAAGTAATTTTGTATTCTGCCACAGCAGCTTACAGCTAATTATATGTCTCATAAATCATATATGTGCTCTTGGCTGAAAGGAAATAATTTGCATTTCATTAAACGCTCCACGCTGAATATAATCACTCCATAAAGGTTGACGCATTTACAGTGGCTCTTATGTGACCGTTACCTTTCATTTCCATAATTTTCGTTTGACAGTATGCACACAAGCGCTCACTGACATTAGCTGTGGGCTTACCTGTGCACAGGAGGAGCGCGGTGAGTCCCACGCAGCGGAGCAGCCCTGCGTCTCGCCGTGGACTCATGTTAATTCGAGGATGGAGGCGGCTGGATAACTCCCTCAGCAGACACAACTTTGCACGCAATTTATCCTCTTTGAGCAGTTCTCCATTTAAAACAAAACAGCTGTATTCCGTGCGACACCACCTGCCAGCACAGAAACGAGCACACGGTCAATAATACTCCCTAAATACACACTTGGAGGCTACAGAATTCCAAATTTGTTGATTTTTACTCCCAAAATGTATAAAAGACATGCAATAAATGAACTCATCACATGCGTTTTGCTGGTTGATGTAATTCTTCACAGCACATGTTGATTTTACTAATTTCAAGGAATAAAACAGGTGCCTCGGGGTGCGTAAAAGCAAACCGTCTGTCACCAATCTCACCCTACAGCACCCAAATGTGAACTGAACGTGCAAAATTTTCACTTTAAACACTCGTAAAACAACATCTAGTGTACGAAAAGCAACATCCTTTCATTGAATTAGTCAAATTGATGTAGTTCCTTGCTTCTTACCATTTCTCTTAATGCACAGTATACGGCGCAGCAGTCTCATCCACATTAAAATACACCTCTTCCACTCAAGCTGTAATATTTTCACCAGCGACACGAGCAAAAGAAGTCCTCATCAATCTCAGTTTCCCAAAGAGATCTCATGACACGCGCAGCTATTTGCTTTTCTTCTTCTTCTTTTTCATAGAGCGGTGGGGGTTTGCAGCGATCCCAAATCACCTGGCAAGTGACATGTAAAAGCACATGCGATGTCTTTGACAAAATAGTCCCCCTCCCCAACTTTCCGCGTAGAGATGAAGACGCGTGTACGGATCGGTGGCGGCAGGTGAAGCTGATCCCGGAGCTGTTTGCCGCTCTGCACCCTGTGGCTGTGGACACGAAGAGTGCTGGTGCAGAAAGAAAGTGAGGTGGGGGGGGGACCGGGACGCGCACTCCCGGGCTGGATTGGCAAATTAGAGGGTTTGCGGGCGTCACGTCAGCAAGTATTGTGCCATCCAATTCCAGGCTCATATCACATGGGGATTGCGTTTTTTTTATTTATTCCCACATGCATTGGTAAAAAAGAAAGTTGACAGCAAATTAGAAACAACTCATATTTTTTGCATTTTAGATTGAGTGGTGGAAATGAGCACGACGATCTACAGGTAGAAAATAATTATAACTTAAACAGTGAAAAAAGCACCAGCAGGCGTATTCATGCAGCACGGAGCAGCGTTATTTTAACACAGTTTGCAATAACCAAAAAAATAATGAAGAGAAGCTTGGCATATTGAGCCCGGTCTTCCAGTATCTACAATACGAAAATTGAGCACTGTGATTTGCAGTGAAGTCATTTTCGTGATTAAATGCCTCCAAACTCAGGTTCAAGTGTTTATCAATAACACAAAACACCACACATTACATTTTTATTTTACCACTCTCATAACCTGGATGGATCATTAGTGTTCACAGAGGAGAGGACAACCTGTTGTGCCACGGGTCGTTCATGAGAACCAACAGTGCCACCTATGGGGCACCTCTGACTGTAAGCTGCTGCCCTCACTGAGCTTCATGACTCAGACATGAGGAAGTGCTGCATAAATACGAGTTTCTTCAGCACAAGTGTGGGCTGAACAGGGTGATGTACAGTACAGAGAGGAGCAGCCATTCCTCAAGTGGCATCACGACTCAATAACATAATATGGATCTCCTGTATATGCTGGGGTGGGCCGAATAAAGTGGGCATCTCATATATGAGGTCATCACAAAGGAGGTTATTTTGCCTCTCTGTTACTTTTATTTATTTATAGTTCAAAACCTTTCAAGAGGAAAAAATGCAAGAACCTCAAGAGCAACATATGGCAGTGGTATATTTACAGTATCAAAGGGGTTACATAAAATCGGGGGACTCATACAACAAATTCTCATCAAAACTCATTAAATATTGCTGTCACTGAATTTTTACGTCTGCATGTGATGCACTAGGTATCCTTCTGTATCTGTTGTTGATGTTCTGGGACATCATGTTAATTTATGTCTGTTTCATGCATTATGTCTTTTCAAAATACATCAGTGTTTTCACTGGAAATGTACAGTTTCTGCTCACAAGATGCATTGAGTCTTTCTCAAATAAAAAGAAAAAGAAGAGAACTTACAACATCAGTAAAACACCTCGTATTTAAGTTTAGGTTTAGGCAACAAAGGCACATGGTTAGGTCTGGAAAAAAACCTCATGGTTTGGCATAGCATTCATACAGGAAGCAAACAGCAGACACCTGGATGAAGTCCAGAGTTTGTTGGACCCATGTACCTCCTCTCCCACCCATGCAATACGGACTTTTCAGCTCCTTTTATTAAATTTTTTACTGATTGCATTTTAAACCAACGTTATCTGGCGGTCTATCATACCACCCGAAAAGTTGCCATCCAATGGCATCTCAAGCTGGTGTTATAAACTGACGCCATCTGGCAGCGTATACCGCTGCGAAAGGTGCCTTTTTGCGTCTGTGTCTGATGCCAAAATCACTGACCAAGCAGTGTTGAACAGACCCAGCCCCACCTATTAAGCAATATAAGCAGTTGCTTGGGTCCCCTTGGGGAGCCAAAAATGAGCTCAGAGACAGGCGTAATAGACAATTTAGGACGGCAAAGTAATTAATTAACTGTTCCCTACAAAACAAGCACAGATTCTGTGATTTTTTTTTTAAAAAATCACTTACGCAGTTGTTTAAGATATAAGTTAAATATAATTAATGAAGAAGAATGAAGGTCAATATTAACTGGGATAAATATCTTCACAAGCTATTCTTAAACCGTTTTCCAGCACTGCAGTCCATGATTTAAGTTAAACACATGACATTTGGAAGTAAGTTTAAGAAAACAATTCAGGGGGTTTGGGGGTGATAGACATATGTTGTATTTACTGTTGTCTTTTTTAAGTGAGTGTGACTGCCAATAGGTCCCACTTTCGTCTTGAAATGGTTATGTGTACATTATTTGTGCTACTAATATTACCAAACACAAGTTGGTTCAGTGCCATGTGATGTGGCAACACGTTACATTGAGGGGCCCCCAAACCAAATCCTGCTTAGGGCTCCCAAAATTCTTGGTCCGGCCCTACTAACAAAAGCCTCATGATGCATTCCAAAACCAGTACTATCAGTATAGTAGATTTATGTCAAATGCAGTATACAAAATATACCAGGATGTCCTACTGTATCCAGTTGCATTATGTAGTATGCAAGCCAGTATGCTTTTCTGCTTATTCTGCCCTACAATTTACGTCACGTTGACAGCTGACCCAAGCTGCAATGGTGGATGAAAACGCCTTCAAATGACCGGTTAACAGTCCAATAGAGAATTGGAATATGACTTGTTTAAGTGAATACAACAATCATAAAGATAACCACTAACAAAATAGTAAATAACCATGAAAATAATGACAGAGAAATGTAAATGTAATTTTACTATCGCGAAAATAAAACTGTATGTTAGAATCTTCAAAATATGCAGTTGTCACTTAAAAGTTAAATACATTGAATGCATTAAATACATACACAGCCTCTTCAGGGTGACCTTCCTCTCTGGCAAGCTCTGCAAATAGCATTTGTGTTATAATTCCAGGGACACACTGAGGGATAAATATAAGATCTTTTTCTTTTTTATTCAAATTTTGTACTGAAGGCTGCAACAGATATTTGAGCAAGAGGGTCAAAGTTTGAGTTGCAATGTTATGATGAAGTAGTGTTTCCCAATTGCATGCACACTCAGTGCAGTAGTACCTATTTTGTATGGACAGCTGCAGTACATCCTGAAAGTAAAAAGAAAAACTATAGAATTTGGAATCCAGCCATATTGTGTAAGTACTGGTTAAATGTGATGCAACAGAGACAGAGATATCCTGACTTTTATCTCTTCAAAAACAGCGGACCCTATTAAGTCAATAGCATCCTTCATTAACCTCACTCTGCCTTTATACATGCCTACTACTTTCAAACCCAGATTAGAAAGTAGCGTAAAATGGAAATACTCAAGTAAAGTACCTCAAAAATGTGCTTGAGTAAATACAGTTACATTCCACCGCTGCTGAGTAGTACTAACCACTAAGAAAAAAATTTGAGTATAGTGAATGATAAGAGTACTGTTAAGAAAATATTAAGTGTATTATGCTCAATAATCCATCCATCCCTCCAACAAAGAGGGATGGAGCGCAGCTGTTGGGGGTTTTGCTTCCTCCGCACCCCGCAGGGTGAAAAGCCCAAGCTGCCAGCGTACACGCTCACTATTCCTCAAGAGAAGTGTGAACAAGCCACAATGGGACACAAACCAGTGACACGTTGAAAGGCAGCCAGAGGAGCCATCCTGCAGCAGAGGCCTCCACAACAGCGCTAAACACCAATTACAGGCCATCAGCGGCAGAGTGGAGGGACCCTGTGGGTTTGGAAAAGAGAGGGAGCTCCCTCCTTCATCCTCTCCTCTTCTTCATGCTTTCTGCTCCAACAGCACCATTCAAGTGGAATGAGATATCAAAGGAAGAGCAAATTCTGAATTTCCATCTCAAATGACGGCACTCCAAAAAGACTTCCCACAGCACACAGTCGATTTGTGGAGTTGATGTAAAACCAGGGATTGAGGAACAAAGAAAATATAGCAAAAACCACACACAAAAGGACCCCGTTTTATACAAAAAAAAAAAGGCAGATATTTATTTTCAATTATGTACATTCCTTTTCAAGTCAAGTAATTGTGACAAACAAATACATTTTTAAAAATGTTTTTGTTTTTCTTATTTCTGACAGGGAACACTAAATTCCTCATACTAAGAATAACCCATACACGTTTAATTTCCATGATGACATCTGACTTCAGCTGCTTTCTTGGATCTTGTCACTCAAGCTGAAAATCCAAACAAATTAATTATTATGTTTCCTGCACATTATTTATGGATCCCAGCATGTGTCTCGCAGCATGTTATTACTTTAAAAGTTGATGTCTAAATAATACTAAATGAATGCTTTGCAGAGCTATAAGTGACAGAAGGTGGTTAATGATCATAATGTTAAAAAAGCAGCTTTCAAAACAGTGCCACCAGTTGAAAATTCTTTAAATGATTTCTTACATCATCTGGATATCATTTTTGCCCACTTTAACTTGCTTAAAACCTCTTTTCCCCATTTTCACAGAGCTTCTCTCTCGCTGTCTTCATTTTACAGTCAAAGAAATATTCTGAGGACGCCACGGCTCTGACCTTTACAGTCCTCCCTGGCTTCTTGTAATGTTAGTGATCTAAGAACTTAACTTTATTGCAGTCAGTATAAGTTTCACTGATGAGAACATTAGCTGCGTGCCCGAAATACAAAATGTTAAACGTCTGTCTTGAGCAAAAGAGAAGGGACTTTTTCTCCTTTGTGGTTAAGATGTATGTCCACTTTATATTTTGCAAATAGCTAAGACCCTTTTTACCCATTGAATTCATTTATTTAGATCATTTTTGATCCCCTGTCTGGAAACATTTGTCCAATTCAGACATAAGTCTTGCAGTAAAAGACGTGAACATACTGTACAAGCTGCAGTGGATTTCACAGAGCTGAAGTCATTCTGTAGCCTTTTTCACCTAATCGTTCCCACAGTGAGTGTTTAAAAAGCTCCTGATGAAAGAGGCAAAAATAGACTTAAAACAGATTATCTGATGGCAGTCTTAGAGGAGGGGAAAGACTTGGCGTGACCCCGCACAGACACACATCCGGGCTGTGAAATTTTAACTGGCGTCTGCCTCCTGGTGAGCAGAGTCCCATGGGATGTCACTTTGTTGGCTCTTAGCATCTCTCGCTTTCGCTGTGGGACGGGTTGTTAGAGCTGTGAGCCTCTTGGCAGCAGCTCAGCTTACAAAGTGGTAAGAATTTTATTTAGAATGAGCTGACTTTGTACAATTCTCTCAAAGAAATGTTTCAATCTTCTTCTCTCCTAATTAAATAAGGGGTCATGTACAATGCATGACCAGCGAGCTGAACTGTAAACACAATGTCACGAAAGCAAAATTGCCCACTTAACATAATGAGAGAGTTTCCTGCAGAGGTCACGTGCAGAAATTAGGGTCAAGTCAAGAGTTATGTATGCATTACTAGTGACTACTATATTAATTATTTCTGCAGTTCATGCCAATTCCCCCACACATACAGAGTCTGAGATTCACATGTTTTTTTCCTTCAGAAGCAGCAATCGAGGCTAGCTGAGGTCTTCTCTCACAGATATCAGTTTTGTATTTGTAATGGGTATGCTGGCACATAACATTCTACTTTTTCTGAGCCACTATCTTGCAATTTTAGTCTTATACACTTCTACAACTATGTTTGACATCTAAGTTGCATATTTCTAGCCTGAATTGTTTCAGAAACATGCTTTAGCTTACCATTTGACTGTAATGTGAGATTGTTTGTTTACCAGGCGCTCAATATTATGTCACCTACCAGCGGGACCATTTAGTCTAGTATGGCATGGTGCATTCTGGTAGTTGTCAGTTTTCTGCCTATTAAGCAAAAGCATCCTTTTTCTCTTTTTCTCTGGTCATGTAGCACCAATTTGAAAAGTATTTGCATCTGTCTACTGCACGGAAAGCATGTTTTATGTAAAGACCCTTTCATATCAGTAAAATACTTCTGTAACCTCTCCATATTGACAAACTAGCCACTTCAACAGCATATAGAATTCCTGAAATTCAGTTCTGGACTTTTGGCTTTGGTGTACCATTTCAAGATTTTCCAGTGGGCCCATCTTGTCACCCCCATGAAAAACATTTGTTGTGTGTGTCTGAGTTCTAAAAAGCCTTCAAATGAGTCTCAGATTTAACTCAGTTGTAATCAGTATTTTTCTTATAACAGCAGTGGATCAGTGACTGTGTGTAATGTCTTAGTCACAGTGAGAATATGAGCTTGCAGCTCTGTATTTGACAGCCTTGGACAGCACACCATGTTCGATCTGTTTGCCCTATACCGCTGGCATCACAACTAAAGAGCCTGCGCATAGACATATATTGGTAAACAGTCGATGTGGTATTTCCTCGGGTGAAGTTGTGTTGTCAGTAAAGATTGTCTGGTCACATCTCCTCCACCAATGACCCATACATCAAAACACAGCAGCAGCAGTGGTAACATGGGAGGAATCTTAAAGGGCCTAGTGAAGTATTAATCATGTTGGTCTGTCCCTATAAATTTTAAATTGCACAGGTTAGCTGGAGGCCCGGCTGCACTGTTAAGTTTTTACAACAAAAGATTTAGCTGTTAAACTGTTTTCTTCATAATGCAGTAGATATTGAACTCTCCTACTTGAAAGAGAGAGCAGAAGAATGAGTCAGTAGGTGTATCACTGATATTATTGAATCTTTCTCCCTTTCCAAGTCTCCCTCTTGCACACACACCCACAAACACTGTGCATGCACACACATGTTTATTAAGAGGTCATTACCAGAGGCTGACCTGATTAGAGATTTATAAAGAAAATTGTTTTATGCCCTTCTCACAGCAGGGGCAACACAAACAAAACAATATCATAATGTGCTGATGAATCAGAGTGGAGAGGCAGACGCACAACGATATGTTATGAATAAAAGATCAGATGCTGCTGTGAAGCACGTCTTCCTTCTCAATGTGAGGCCCCTTTTTAGATATTCCTTAACGCACATGAAGGACCAAAGAGGTTAGAGACAAAGTGTCACTGAAATTCACTGAAAAACAGAAACAATCGGAGAGGAACATTAGTAAAGTAAACATGTTGTCAAGCATGCTGATTTATATCATTGCAAAGTTTTCCATTTGTACAGTACATGCAGTAGGTAATGTGAGGGAACAAGTCATCTCTCTTGTTTGTAAAATGACAAAAAACATCCTCCTTGTTAACCTACTATCCCTCTCCATCCAGATCCAGACACTGTTGGAAAAGGAAAATTCTTCTAGCTTTCTAGTGATATTATTGTTGTTTTTATACTTCAAATATTGACTAAAATGCGTCACCAAGCCTTGATTTTGTTTTTTTAAAAAGGCCTTCAAAGTTCAGTGGTTGCCATAGAATCAGAGTCTATGTGTAGCAGTAGGTGATGACAGCGGGGAGGATGGTGTCAGCAAACTTCCCATTTTTGTTTTTTTGTTTTTATCTAGTGTGTCTGTGTCCCTTTTTTTATCACTGTGCGCCATCTCTTAAGTCGAACATTTTTGAGGGTCTGTGAACACAGCACAGGCAAAACTCATCATGAGTTCTTTTTTATCCCTCAGCAGCAGTTTGAGTCTGTTGATACGGTCACAGCTGATCAAATCAGTGAGTGAGTAAATGCAAACTTTTAGACCCAGTGCAATGAAATGCACCTCGTGTCCTGCTGCTCCATTAATGACAACAGTACACTTGGCACTCCAAGAGTGTGATTGTGACTCCAAGTGTGTGCAATTTGTCGCAAAATGTTGCTGCAGCTATACATGTTTCATTTGACAGGATAAATTAACATACCCAGTTAGCAATGGACTTCACACTACAATTCACAACTTGGATTCATTTTTTATGGACCCTTTAGATTCGTTTGATTGGTGGAGTAATTTGTATTCCTTGTTTATTTCTTGTTTACCACATCGGTAAATTTGAATGAATTATACTTTGGTGCTCTTGGTTTCTGTAGATTGAAATAAACAATTGAATTGTGAGGAATCTAATAAAGCTAATTATGTGTAGCATGTCCATATCATCAGAAGTTTGCATGTAATGATATATTTTGATGGGCAATGCTGAGCTGCTTAGAACTAGCTCAAGTTTTAATATTCTGAAAGGAAATTATGTTTAGTTGAAATCAGGCAGGAAACCACTGTCTCAGACCCTGCCCTGTTACTATAATATTTTGTCTTTCATTCATAATTTTAGGGAGACATATAGGGAGATAGAGTGGTGCTGAGTAGGATCAGAGTTCAGTTGACAAGTAATTAAGCAAGTAAAACTTTACTTATATAGCACTTTTTAAAACATGCAGTTAAAAAGTGCTATGTGAATGAATGAATGAATTAAGTTTCAGTGAATTACAATATTGAACAAAGTACAATGAGGCACAGTCAAGACCAAAACAAACAAAAAAAAACCTAACACACTGAGTTGCTATAGGTAGGCTTGCCTATTAAGGTGGGTTTTTAGTGGACATTTAAAACAGTCCAGGAAATCTCAGCAAATCTCATGGCCATGGATGATTGTTCCAGAGTAAAGCGGCTAAAGCAGCAAATGCACAATCACCTTTTGTTTTGTAGGTGGAGCAGGGGCTGGACAAGAGACCAAGATTTGAGGATCAGAGTAGTTGAGAAGTAGTATAAGAAACAACAAGATCAGAAATGTAACTGGGGGCGAGGTCACGCAATGCCTTGCTGTACCATTTTATTCTGAATTTTACCAGAAGCCAATGTAGGGATGCAAGAATAGGTGTTATGCTCTTGTATGTTTCTTGTCTTGTTTGCTGCTAACTTTTTATCATGTCTTTACAACCCTCAAATTGTTGTTGTCATCTAAATTTCACTGCTGCAGTTTCATATTTTAAACAGCCAAGACTTAATTTGAAATCAGACAAACCCCTTAATGATCCAAACTCCAAATGTTGCTCATTTATCTAGAAATGGGCAAATCCTTTTTGCCAAAAAGTTACCAATTGCCTACTGAGTACATGCACCTTATTTATAAGACATGGCAGCAAAGCTGCTGTAGAAAAGTTGCACTATATGAGTTGTTGTAAGCTTCTTACCAGCATAGATGTTGGCTGAGTCCTTGGAAGCTGCAGTTCTTGCTTACTTACACCTTAACCTTGGAAAGTTCTCATTTCTGACTGACTGGCAGATTTCAATAATAACGTGGCATAACAGAACATCTCAAGCATACTTTTGTTCAACATTTTACAATGTTTCAACATCAGTGCACAAGGTATGGAGTTACAAAGTAGGATACATTGTCAATTTCAGAAATATTTTCTAAACTTCTAATCCTCAAGATGTCAGTCCTGGTTGATATGGTGACTCCCATGGTTGCAGAAGAGCAAGTATCTATCTACTATTTGCAGCAGAGCCAAAAAAAACCTTATGTGGCTTAAAAAATAATTGGCCTTTTTCCATCATGCCATGGGCAACTGGAACCTGATTTCATGTTGAGGATGCTGTGAGTAGTTTCCCACACAACAGCAGGAACAGTGAAGGAAGTTGGTTATATTCTTCTGAGGAGTTGGAGTTGTGCAGCTCTTCATCTAAAAGCTCGCTGTTGCTGCTCCATTTTAGAGACGGCCATTCATGATTTTGTGTTTTTGTGTCAGCCACTATAGTCCCAACACGTTCTCATCTCAAGATGTCACATATTGCTTTTTTGCAGTTAACTTGCACGACTACATGTCATGCTCGTATCATACAGCCGCAAAAGGGGGCTTTTGGTGTCGGGATCTTATGCCGAAATCACTGCAAATATTTGACAACTCCTTAAAAATGGGCTGGTAGATCACACACTTGGCACACAGGAGAAAGTTTAGTTCTGCAACTTCAATACTAGATGCCCCTTAAGCTTACACACTGGGCCTTTGAGGTGCTGTACACATGCTGCGTCTTAATGTGTGAGGTTGTGAGGTTTTCCACTCTTATGGCACCCAGCGTCCCAACTTCAACCACCACTCTTCGTGCATGCAAAAGACACGGCATACTGTATGTCTGGCCCTTAAGTATGTTGTTTGGTTTCTTGAATTATAGATCTAATGTTACCAATCATCGACTTTTACTGACATTTACTGGACAATGTAATTATTCTACAGTGCTAGTCATCAGTTTTAGCTCAGGGTTCATTTACAAAAACAGACACATCTCTGTTTTCATCTATTTTCCCAAAATTATGTGTGTTAGCATGTGCATGCATGCGTGTGTGTGTGTGTGTGTGTGTGTGTGTGTGTGTGTGTGTGTGTGTGTGTGTGTGTGTGTGCACGCCAGGGAATATCAGTCAAATTGGTGTTGGTTGTTTTGATAAGTTGTCTCGAATTTTTAAAATTTTCATATATCATGTTTTTTCACATCACACTCAAAGGAATATCAATCAAACTGGTGATTTATTCATTTTAGTTACAGCTTTTTTGCTGTTTTTGCAAATAGACACTGTCTTTAAGAAACCATGCTTTTTCTGTTAGTTTGCACAATATTTAAAGCTCAGTGATGAAATGCTGTGAAGTATTTTTTATGTTCTTAACAAACAATACAAAGGCGTGTGCCTCTGACCTTTTCAACAAAGAACCAGAGGTTTCCAGATGATAATCTTTTGTTCTGATAATTCAGCTGAGAGTTTCCTCCCCCATTCACATAGTTGAACTGCAAGTCACCTTGCATCATCTATTCAAAAAAATCTGACCACCGATAGGGTTCCGGGTGGCCTCCAACCATTTTCTAATTAACTATAAAAATAATAATGTTTTTGTACTTTTGGTGCCCAAGCACATAAAACAGCACCAAAATAGAGCTTGTTCATCAAAAAAGTGCAAGTGGAGGTTCACCTGCCAACAGAGGTCCTAGCTAAGCCCCTAATGTCCTAAAATCCCAGAAACAACTTAAAATCCTGGAAATGTCATAAAATCCTTGAAATGTTCTAAAATCCTAGAGATGTTCTGAAATCCTAGAGATGTTCTGAAATCCCAGAAATGTCCTAAAATCCTAGAGACATGTATAAGGCTGCTGTGGCTAGCCCCTGGTCTCCTGTCATTTTGCAAAAGTGGCCCCTAGGCAAGCAAGTTGAATATCCCCTGCCTCAGTACGTACTGCATGATCCAACTCCCCAACCCCATGTCCAATGATAGGTAACCACAGCAACAGCTCTTCTGCTTCATGCAATGTTACAGTATGAGCTGGAACTGACCTAAGCATGGGTTAAACTAAATGTGTCTTTTTCCTGCAACTGTTTTTGGCTGTATAAGGTTGTACAAGATGATACAAGTGTCCTGATATAAATAATAACCAACTTTAGGGAAAAATCTCTTTGAATTTGTTCCGCATCATTGAGTTTTTCATCTCCGCCTCTTCTATTGTTTCCAACTATCAGGACAATTTGTTGTGCATTATAACTCACGTAGGAAATCACAAAGTGCTGATGACAACATGACTGGCACCATAAACACATTTAGATACAATTTAGCCCTGATGGTGATTTTTATAAACAACCATAAATGTCTTTAATAAGGGCTCATTTTTTTGTCTCTCTGCCTGTTTATTTTACTCTAATTATCTCGTCTTCACTCTCTCTCCTCTGGGAAGATCACTGTATAAGCAGAGAAGGCATTCACACTCAAGAAGTTAGTAATGACCAATGTGACCTCAGATCACCAAACTCAGACTTTCACTCTCTCTCTCTCTCACACACACACACACACACACACACACACACACACACATGCACACCCAAACACAGACACACTAGTTGCATCAGAGTGGGAGATAATTTAAAGAAAAGATTTCTCCTCCTGCTGATTCCAGCTTTTCTCTTATTAGTATTTCTCGAGGATACATCAGCTGGTTCACACACAGAGCATGTGTTCTCTTCTAGGCAAAATCACTGAAGTATTGATTAGCTGTATTACATCCTCGCTGCTGCCACTGGGCAGACTCGGAGCGAGGCTGTTAGCTGATCTGTATTGATTAATGAGGACAAATGTATGGAGGATATGGTGCTACACCTAATAGATACTTCTCTTTTGGTGTCTCGTTCCCATTTTCCTCATTCATTTTTAAAAAGTGTCTGAGGTTTGTGGGTTTGCAGTGAATATCCCCTGACAGAGACTCTCCTGCTGCATTTGTTTTATTATCAGTGCTTAAATGGGACACATTGAAGATGACAAATCTCAACTTGGAGATAAAACACTCGAGGAAACATTGGCAGAAGGAAAACAATAATTGTAATTTAAAAAAAAAAAAAAGCATCAGCTCTAAAACAGAAAGCATACAAGTCAACACTTCACCAGCACTATTTAATATGTCTTTAGTCCCAGATATTGATGCAAATAAGAAACGTGATCTTATACATTAACAATATAATATACACACTAATATATGGTCAAAAGTGCAGAAACATGCAGATACTCAACAGTAACTCAAAACAATGCCATCTTTTTGCCACGTTCTCTGTTTCATGTCAGGGTAGAGTAATTAACATTTATCAGTCTCCAAGAGAGACCTTTCCCCCACTACAGGAGAATGATGTGTTACCTGCCATGGTCTTTACTTGCCCATTGCACAGCTCCCTCACCCATTACCAACAACAGGCAGTCAGGGAGAGAACTCAGATGAAGGCCGAACTGTCTTCAGCTGCCATTATACGCTGCGGAGCAGGTAATACTGAGTGACCGGCCAATTTGATGTGGCGGTCTCAACTTGCAAAGTTCATGACCAGCAATACAGCCATTAGATCTATTGTGCACCCACATAAGAAATGATATCTTGTAAAAAGAAAAGAAAAAAAAAGACTTATTACAATTCTTGAATAAAAAGTAAATGCCTTTCTTTATGCTGCTATCAGTGTAGTTAATGGGTCTGCGTTTCAGTATTATGATGAACTATGCCGGACCTGGCCCTTTCGGCACCCTAGGCAGTTTTCCAGGTTTCACATATTCATGACTACATAGGCAACAAAGTTAAAGTTCAGAAAAAAACATACTTATTTATTGTTTATAAAAGCTGAACAGAATAAAAAGATCCACAATTCTGTTTCATCAGGACTCCTTTGGTTTGATCAAAATTGATTGTCTGTGGCCTGGAAAAATATTGAATCTTTATTCAAATATTGTTAAATCCTTGATGATGATGAGTAAGAGAGATTACTTTTGTATGAGTCTATATATTGTTGGGAAACAATTTTTTGGTAAAGTCCTGCATAGTTTACTTTTTAAAATATTTGGTCTTTCAATGGATACTTTGCTTATTTACAGCCAGCTTTGTATCATGACAATGTGGGCAGTATGTGAACTTTCCTCTATCTTGCCAGTGCACAGATTTCCCTGCTCATCTTTTAGCTGAAATCTGCGTCTTTGCTGACTCTAGGGTGGTTGCTTGAAGTACAAATTGTATTTTTGGATATTCATATGCCCACCACCACGGACACAAAGAGTATTCAAGCGGATCAAGAGAAAGACCCACCCCTCTCTCTTTCTCCCAAATTTAAGACCAAACATAGATCAAAGGTCAAAACTAGGCAGTGCTGATAAAATAGAAGTCATGAGTCTGTTACTTTATTGCCTATTCTTTGCCCAAATGTCTTCAGAAACATATTTTAGTAAGAGCAGAGGCTGAAAAAACTGAGACCAAATAGTAAAACTAAGCTGTGCTGATCAAACATGAACCAAGAATCTGTCACTTTGTAGACTATTTCTTGCCTCAAATATTTTCAGAAACATAATTTAGTTTGTTGTTTGTTGTTTTATTTCTCTTAATTCAAGATTGTTTGTTACCAGATGGCCACCATGTTGTTTCCAGTGGAAAATGGCCTTGCTTGCTTTACATCACCAACCACATGTATTGGCAATTATGTCATAGCTTTGTATGTATAATCCCAATGTCTCTTGCATGGATCATGGTATCTTCATGGTGTGAAACTAAAAGACTGTACATATGACACTGCCAGGAAAAACACTGGATTTCAGTAGTTATATAAAGTGAGTGTTTATTTACAGAGAAGGAAGTATTTTTATTTCTGTTGTTGGTTAATGAGCGTTGAAAGGTCAGTTCAGTTCTCTGTCACATTGATCAGCACAACAAAAACAAGAAGTAGGTGAGCTGCCGGTTGAACCACAACGGATCATTAAAACAAAACATAATACAGAGGTGTGATAATTATTACCACTTGTTTTATTGTTTTCTCGCAGACTTCCAATGAATGCATAACTCTGAAACACAGCAATGTGATAACAGAGAACATCACAAACCTTTGGTGACTTCCAAAATGAAATCTCCTCATTTGAGTTTAATTAATGTATATTCACCAGAGGGGCACCTGGCTTTGTGTAAAGAAATGAAAGAAACTCCATTAATTAAACAGACTAGCAAGGGTATCGTTTTTAGGCACAAAGTACACATCACCTTTTGAATTAATGTATAATCTTCGAGCCAGTAAATTACATCTCCAGACTGATTCCATACACCTTGAGACGGAGACCAACAGTCGGCCTCAATTAAAAAGCACTTCATGAATCATTGTCTTGAAGGTATTCACAGCGTCATAAAAGGAAACTTAATATTTCATCACATCAGACAGGAGGAGATAATCATCTGTGTTTGATTTGTATGCATGGCAAGTGAGTCACACTGACTTTGTTAGTGCAACTACAAGGGTTAGACAGCTACCTGGAATGGATGTTAATAGTGTTTCTACACCCTGACAGTATCATGGAGGTGGTTGTCCCTGCACAGGAAGGAATACTGATTGTTTTCTGATACCACAGAATGTGAAAATGGGATATAATCAGCTGACATACG
Organism: Plectropomus leopardus; assembly: GCF_008729295.1. Classification (NCBI taxonomy): domain Eukaryota; kingdom Metazoa; phylum Chordata; class Actinopteri; order Perciformes; family Serranidae; genus Plectropomus; species Plectropomus leopardus. The sequence goes on from NC_056482.1 coordinate 17,818,256, forward strand.
TATCTAGTTATAGATCAACATGTTGGAGGCTTCTTCCAAAGCCAAGAGATTTCCCTTTTCATCCCTGTGACACAGAGAACAGCGCTGTTATTCGCCTAGGTGGCTAAAGCCCCTTTAGTGTCTCCATAATCCCACCCTTTGCAGCACCGCCAAACAGCAGCTCCCCATTGCAGTCCCTCACTAAGTGGGAGAGACAGCAACAGATTGCCCTGCAGCCCGTTTACCTGCAGTACTAAAGGCCTCCGTGATCCACTCAGAGCTATTTAGAAGGCTAACTGCAACACGCTTTGCCTGTAACCTCCAGTGCAAATCAGGGATGCACTTTAAAAAATTGAATCAATTACCTTTTCAATTACTTCCCAGCTGCCGTGGTAACTGGTAAACATTATCTCAGATATTACAAGGAGCACCTTGATTCCTGAGCCAGACATGTTTAAAATACATGTATGCAGGGAGGGCTAAATAGATTTGTGAAGACAACTGGAAATATTCCATTATATTTCACTTTTTAAGCCTCCTCGCTGTTGAGAGCCATGGCCTGAGGCATTATGTTTTGGCGGTGTTTGTGTATCTCTATGTACATATGTACGTGTGTTTGTGCCATATGTGTAAATGTGATATCTCAGGAATGCATTGAGGGAATTCCTTCAAATTTGGCACAAACATTCACTTTGACCTAAGGATGAAGTGATTAGAGCTTGGTGGTCAAACGTCATGATCACTGTGACCTTGCATTTGTCTCATTCGTGTAAATGTAGTATAACAGCAGTTCCCTTAGGGAAATCCTTTGTATTTGGCACAAACTTCCACTTTGACTCAACAATGAACTGATTCCATTTTGGTGGTAAAATGTCAAGGTCACTGTGACTTCACTAAAGACATTTTTGGATATTTGGAAGGAATTCATAAACTAATTAGGACAAAATTTCACACAAATGTCTGATTAAGATAAAATGATGAGGTGATGACATGTATATCCGAAAGGTTAACTTCAATGTGAAATCATAATCTTCTGCAAAAACTCTTTTCTAGCCATTTTTCAACACCAAAACTCAGAAGGGGAGGCATTTGGTTGGATATTGAATTGGTGACATTAGTCTTGAAACTTTGCTGACTGTATAGATCTTCTGATCTTCTGCCAAGTTGAAGATTTGTGTGAAGTATCTGCATTTTAAAATTTAAGGGTTCTTTGCAGCAACATCCATATTAAGGCATTGTCTACTGTCATGGATACAACTTTGTGCTCCGTCAGAATCAGCTTTACCGACTTAGCATGTAACCACAAACAAGGAGTTTGACTCTGGGTACTGTATGAGTCCTCCCTCTTCATTTCTTCTCCCTGCATGACAACCAGGACTCTTGTTCCTCCAATTCAGCACAAGCTCACTGGTTTCGCTGATACTGAGATTCAGTTGATTGTCATTGCAAAATGTAACAAAGCTCTCTATCTGTCCTCTGTATTCTTTTGTAAAAAATAGCCTTTGAGTAAAGATAGTATGTTTCTCATTTAAAAATATTCACTGGAATCATACATTTAAATGTCATGACGACCACCATTCATTGAAAGAAGAGGTCTTGTATGTCAATGCGACCTTTGTGGTTAAATAAAGCATATTATATATATCAATAAAACTGCTAAAAAAAAAAAAAGGAGAAAAAAGAAAATACAATTAATACCTAAAATTAAAGTTACACCTGCTCGCTTTACATCAATCATGATCCAATCTCAAATGACAACCACATACAGCACTAGCGTCTTCAGACTCTCTTCTTAGCTGTGCACATGGCACCACTGGAGGATAATGGACACAATTCAATCCATGAAGCAGTGTTACATGCGTACTTTCCTCAAGCACGGTAGCTCTTCAAAACATGTCCACTCATAGAGACATAACCTATTTAGAGACAGCACTATTATTGGTGGACATGTCCTTTGCAATTCACTTTTTTCCTATATCTTGAAGCAGAGCAAGAGGCCAATGCGGAGAACTTAAAGGCTGAAGACTACAAGAGAGAAGGTCAGCTAAGTGTTTGTGTTGCTGCTGTTTTTGATCTGACCACACATTTGCACGTACGCTTGTGATCAGTGTTGCTACAGAATGTTTCTGACCATCTGCTTGTTTCTGCGGTGAGATTACAATCTGTGTCTTGGGTAGACTTTTTATGTGGTCACATGCAGATTCCCAAGCAGTCACCTGATATGCATGTTAATGCTCTTTCAAAATCATACATACTCCCCTAGCAGATGGTTGAGAACATAGGAAGCTCTTAAAATGTTTCACAGTTCAGTATGCAGCTGCATCCACAAGGAAGGGATACAAAATGTATCTTGGACCACTCTCAAAAATAGTGTTGCCATGTTTGTGTCAGTTTGTCTCGACAGGTTGATACAAGGCCCGCTGTCCAGCACACTTATCATGACATCAAATGGCGTCAGGTGAAATGTCTAACTGTGGAAGAAATAGCCTGCCAAAGTGTTTACCCTCCAGTCCCTGGATATGTCATAGTGACATATGAATGTGCTTAAACTCAAGGAGGCGGTGTGGCTGTTGAAGATGAGGTTGGAGAGGTGTTCAAATGCAGGAGCAGCATGTTTGTAATGAGAAGAGAACAGGGAGCACTGCAGCAGCATAAAGAAAGAAGAGCTCTATTGCACATTAAAGTGTGGGATGCTTTACAGAGGATAATAAAGCCCTCGGCTAATCACATTCGCCAGGAGCGTACTATTCTTCAACCAAAGACCATGTACAATCATCCAGGTTGAGCTTAATAAACAGTATAAATCTTTCTTCTCTTTCTGGCATAAAGAAAAAGAAGATGAACAGGGATTTCTTTTTATGCTTAACCATAGCCATATATATTTATATGGCAATAATAGATTTTAAGTGCGTCTCTTCTTGTCAGATACAAATGTAAATTACTTTGATACAGTCATGCTTCATCTGCAAAAAAATATGCATTGGCTGTAGCTTTTGGAGGCTAGCTTTGTGACAGTTTAGAAAAAGAGGAAACTCATCAAGAAGTACTGCAGAACTTTTGATTGAGGGTCAAATATTATATGTAAGCTAATTTAATATCAGGTTAATAGCTTCTTTGCATGTGATTTTATACATCTTTGCACTGTCCACATGAGGGAAAGGCAACTAACACTTAGATTATATAAGATCATCAATCCAAGATTTTGAAACCGAAATATTAATTATACGCAGCCTAAACATCTTTTCTCTCTTCAGCCAGGATAAAGGAACTGTTTATGCACTATAGTGGTACCGTCAGCTCATTAGCGAGCAAGTTACCATGCAAACACTCACCATGTCACCATGACATAAAATGCTGCCAGCTCAACCCATTGTTTAGTCAGCACGGCAGTGACACAATCGCACATGAATGTAGTTTATGATTCATTTGGCTCTGGAGGACTCAGGGCAATTAAGAGTCTCATTCATTACAGAGAGCATCCTGCTGAATAGTAAACAGAGGCTCTTGGGGGAGGAAGATGAATCAGGTTTCCTGCTTTAGACTGACACAAACACAAAAGCAAGATTTAATCAGACAGTTTATTCAGCATCCCATACAATTATCTTCACTGGCAACACTTTACCTTTCACTGCCTCTTTTTAATTATTTTAGCTTGCGTGCTAACTTATGGATTTATCGGCCTTTGTGCTTAATTTAATATTATAAAATTAAATTAGACATTCTTAATAAAACATTCAATTATAAGCATACAGAGCATATCAAATTTAGTTCATTTTTAACTTCTTGCTTTTTCCATTTAGTGTCCAACATTAATAACATACCACTATTATACACTATTTGTACACTGAAATAGCATTATATTGTGCACCAGTATAACGTTGATTAAAGCTTTTTGGTTTTTACTGAAAACTTTCACTATATTTTCTTTCAGTTCAATTTCAAAGCAAAAAAATGTCATATGCAACCTTGGAAATTTTGCACTTTTAAACAATGCAATTAAATATGTAGCCAACCTGCATTTTTAGCAATTTTAGTATGGCAGCAGGCATAGTAATGCCGATCGATCTGTTGGTATGATATATGGCAGCTGATCTTGGCAGCTGATCTTGTCCTCTGCCTGGAGGATGGAAAGCTCCCCAAACTCATGGCTTTCTCAATTTGCAAATATTTTCAGTGGCTGTTCTACTTTTTTAGTTAGCCACTAACTGAAAGCACTATACCATGGTCCCATCCCACCACTGGACCCTTTTACTCAGAGCTTGATTCTGCACTATAACTTTATCCATTGCCAACTTGAAGGCGAGATGACTTGTATACAGAATGTCAAGGTGGCATAATGGAGCAATATTCCCACTTTGAATAGGAGGTGTAAAAAGGGCTTTAGTCTAGTTAAAGACATGTTGTCCCCTGACTTATTAAACCTCACAAGGTCTCTTTTGTTGACTTGTGTACTAATGAGGCATTGTCCTGGCTTCTTCACTTCACGTGAATACTCCTAGAGTTGAGTACCAGATGCATTATAAGGCTTCTTCAAAGTCTTCTTGCCATTGCTTTTATGATGTCTGTTGTCTGCTCTTCATCCCCCTTCCCACTTGCTATGTAGCCCTCTGTTGGGGACAAGGCTTTCAGTGTCCTGAGCATTTCATCGCCTCTGGATCTTGCGTCAGTACACATCTGTTTCTTTTTTTAAGACATAACTGAAAACTTTTCTTTTTAAATGAGCACCCCCCTCGGCTTTTTAATCTGAATACATTAAATACATCTGGCTATCCTTGACAGATCCACTTGTCTTGTGTTCTGTGTTTTCATTTTGCATGGTTTTCTGCTGCTCATATAAATTTGTTGACCTTTAATTATGATTTGTACATTGTCCTTGGGTGACAGATTTCAAATTGGCTTTTGAATAAAAAAAATCTCATTATTGTTCTAAACTGCAGAAATGTTTATGTTTGCATACTTCAGTTCTAGGACACCATGAGACCATAACACAATGTTTTTTCATGAGGAGTTTGAATTGCAGTGATCTGTGACCTGTTGTAAGGTAAAGCAGTTCCATGCATTTTAAGGTTGTCTCTAGGATACCAAGACATACAGTTGATAGAGAAATGCTAAAAATTTAAATCTGCTCATGCATAAAACAAAGATAAAAGTGAATACAGTTAATGACCAATAAATACTGTTTTTATCTCCATTTATGTTGATTCTTTTGTTTGGATGACTTAGAAAAATTTGAGTCATATTTTAGAAGTGGAAACTTTTTTTTGCAGGTTTTGTTTGTCAGGCCTCAGATAGAGGCCAGAGTATTGTGTCTGGTGAATGAGCAGTAAGATAACATTACAACAAAATACAACCACTGAAACTGAAAGTAAATCATGACTCAACGTGCAGAAGGATGCCCCTCCTCCAAATACCCCACCAGTGGAACCAAAATATGTCGTCACCAAATACATGATACCCACACAAGTGGTGAAAAGGTGAAAAATGTTTTAAGGTGTATCATTAGCTCTTGGAGTCCTGTGCCAGTTATGCAAAGCAGAAAAAAATAAATTGAGAATTTTATGGAAGTCTATGAGGTTATCATAAAAAGGTGGTTTATTCAATTTAGTTAATGGTGAGTTGCATGAAAAACTTTGCCCACTTGATAATATGAGATAGCGTGTTGTGGTGTAGAGGCAGTGCTTCATTGTATTTGGTTAATTGAGCACTGTGGATGTGAAATAGAATTATTTTCCAGGATTTTATATTGACACATAAAGCACATAGTTTGGCATCAAAGTCCATCAGCCAAAGTGGAGGACAGAGAACCTCCTCGCCATGCACTTATGAAACTTGCCAATGCCTTTCGGCTGACTATAACTTCTTGTGGGAGGCTTTAGACTTTTCAGTAAAATGAGTAAAGGCAGAGCATATTTTAAAAAAATATTTAAATGAGCATTACAATAGCAGAGTTCAGCACAGAAGGGCAGCATCTCCACAATAGGCATCATGACAGAGTGAACAATTTCCCCTCCGGCAATCAGTAGTGCATCATAGTGCATTCGAGGCAGGGAGAAGGCTACAGCGAGGGTTTCACCTTCCACCCAGCTGGGCGGATGTGATTAAATCATATCAAATGCACAGCCTTGTACAAAAGGTTACCCAACAAACTGGGTGAACACTAGATGTACAATGGACCTAGAAATTTGATCACAGCCTAAGCCTTACCCAAACACTAAGTCAAGTATAATGAAGAGAGTCTTTATTTTACTGCCTCTTGTTAACAGAAAACTGTCACAAAAAAGCTCTACATCGAGGAGAAAACAATTTCAACTGTCTTAGAAGAGACGGTGTAAAACATAAATGACAAGGAGCGGCTTTGGGAGATCAGACAGGAGGACAGTTAGAGGTACAAAGGGATAATTGAGGGCACAGAGGCGTCAAAGCCACCTGGCAAGTAGAAGGAAAATTCATCCTCTTTTTTTCTTATTCCGTATACATTATCGGCTTGAGTTATGTGACGTTTTGCTAACTGACTATGGGAAATGCGGCTACATCGTTTGATCAAAGTCCCACAGGGCAGGAAACACAAGTGGCCAGACAGGTTATTTAAAACTGTGGCGTTACCATGAAAAATAGCAAAGAGGGACAGATTAGAGGCTGCAAAAGTGGTCAGTTTTATAGTAAAGGACGACAGATAGTGGATTTTTAAAGGCCGTTATGATAATGATAGCTTAGACCATGAAAAAAAATACTCTTATCTCTTAAATACTCTTATCTGCAGAACTTATGGAGGCAAGTTCTGCAGATAACAATTGTTTGTAAAACATTGGCACACATCAGTCAGCCGAACCGATAAATTGGTTGACCTCTAGTTTATAGACCGAATTGCAATGTTTGTTTACATTAACTTCCCTGTTAAAAATCTCCACATCATGTACATAAAATGAAGTAGTACTGAGCAAACGCTGCCTCAAACTGATTCAAAAATGATTTGGAATCCCATATGTGCAGTGTCTTCGGGAAAACTACACAACAAAACGGAAAGAGAACAACAGCACTGATCATAAAGCAGAGAACATTTAAAGATATAACTGACGTGACTGTTGTCCAGCGTGTAGACAAGGCCAGATTCAGCTGCTGTGACTGATGGGTGGAGTCAGAGTTGTTGGAGGGGTCAACAGAGAAAGAGAAAACAACAATCTAACCGACTCATGGCCCTGATTTCTCTTAACTTCTTTATTTTTCTTCCTTGCACTGCAACAAAATACATTTCACAGTGATCACATCAAAATGGCCCATATGTGTTTGGTCTTGAGTCAGCAGAATGGATGGGGGCAACTCTGATGTGTGAAGGCCTAGTCTCGGCCTCGGAGCAACTCTGCCCTCTAGCTGGTGAAGCTCTGAGCCAGACAGGCAGGAGCTTTTTTTTTCTCAAAGCTTCTTATATTGTGTGGAAAATTACTATCGGGAAATAAAAATCAAATCCAATTAAACTCTTTTTTCTATGAAAATAAGACCGGTGGAATTTCATTTCATAGTAATGGATTGAGTTTTAAGAGTGATTAAATTGTTTCACTATTCATTGATTCATTATTTATTTCATATTCATTTTTGTTTCATAATTTCATTTTGGAGATTCATACATGTAGGGCTATGAAGTTGAGCTATAAAAAGTAGGCTAAAGTTATTAAAGAAGGTGGGTCCTGATTTTACCCCTTAACATCCAGTTTCCTTAAATCTCCCCTAAAAGTAGCTTTAAAGTTGGCTCTGTTTGACAATATTATATAATCTATATCAGTGTGTCCCAGCTCTTCGTGAGAGCTATATGATGTGTGCACTGAGTGAAATATTTAAATCCAAAACTCCATGTTGTTATGGCTTTGTCAAATTAAAAAAAATCTTATTTTCTTGTGCATCTTTTCCAACCTGCTGTAATTCCGAAGTTGTCAAATATAGATGCTTTGTCAGTGCTTTCAGTGTAAGATCCCGATGCCAACAGATACCTTTCACATCCACATGAAGAACCAGTTGCATGATTCACCAATGGGCAGAGATATGGGTATGATAACCTCCTTGCCTATTTCAGAAACATATTTTAGCTATTTTAATGTAATTTAAGATCTTTTTTTTTACCAACACACAACTATATTGTTTCCAGTGGAAAAACGGCCAAGCTCGCATTATGTCACCCACCAGCGGTAGCATTTACTGGTCTGATGCGGCGCAGTCCCTTTTCTCTGTTTGCTCTGGTCATGTAGCACCAAATTCAAAATTATTGCGTCTTTGTACAGCATAGAAAGCCTAGTTTGATTAAAAGACAATCCTTTCAGCAGTGAAATACTTGCTATTCATGGTAATAGTGGTGACTCTGTTAAAGTAATTCTCTATCTCTCCACCCAAAAAGGAGAAAAAGCATCAAGTGTTTATTTTCCGGATCTGAATCTTCTTAGATACGCCTGTTTATTTCAATTAGAATTGGGATATTAAAAGTTGTTTTCGTACTTTGATATTGACGTCATGGATATAGGTTTTCTCAGAACTTCAGGGTTTGACTGAAAATCAATCCCAAATGTGTGTGTCTGAGCAAGAGAGACCAAACAGACTAATGAACCGGCAGATCTAAGGCAGACTGAGACAGAATGTCAAAGACAAAACTCTATCATGAGCAAGTAAGAGCAGTGCAAGAAGTTAATTTTGGTCATTTTACCAACTCTGTTTTACACATTAATGATATTCTGTCAGTTGTAACCATTATGTTGTGATCTTCCTGTCAAGAAATATTGCAACTGACTCATTGAGTGCTGAAATTAGAGTTCTTCCAGGTAGAAAGTAGTGTTATTCTGTCGAAATATCAATCCTAGAAAAAGTTTTCAAATTTTTTGGAGCATATTCAAATCAACTTGAGATAAAAATCTCAAAAATAAACAAACAAACAAAAGAAAACTATGAAGCTTAGTTTTATACATTTGATTTGATGACATGCCAATACCATCTGAATCTGTGGCAAAGAAATCCTGTGTTCAGTTCACTGAGCGGATATGATGGACTTTTGGAACTACATTATTTATAAGCGGCAAAGCTTTCAGCAGTAAATTGTGGTATTCACACTGGGTTCAAAACATAAAAAGATATTGCACTGCTGTGGGACAATGTGTAAAGTCCTTCAGTATAATACAAAGGTCAAAGAAAATGAATAGAAATTAAATTGTGTGTATTCAAAAGAACAACCCTTTCAGATCGATCCCACAACACACTGTGATCAAAATCAAGTTCCTTCAAACAAATTATTCACTACTGAAGTTGACCCTGAAAGACAGTCATTTAAGGATAAATACTTCAGTCTTTCAATACATTTTGTCATCTCTGTTTTACTTCTAGTCCCAGTGTCGTTAGACTCGGCAGGGGACACTTATGTTTGAGACTTTCAAAGAGAAATACCTGCTGACATACCTGAGGGCATTCCAGGAATAAAACACTAATAAAACATCCTAAATTATGATGTAAAGAAAACAGAGAAAAAAACATGTCAGTGTTACTGGTGCATTAACACAATGATGAAGACCCAAGGTATAATCCATCAATAATAAAGGCATTCTGTAGTTTGAAATATGCACAACAAATGGTTTTAAGTTTTTGCTTTTGGATGGCAATGTCAGATCTACCACTTTGATCTGAAATGTTTCAACAAGATCTGATAGGATTGCTATACAATTTAATACAGACTTTCATGGTCCTCAGAGGATGAATCCTAATGGCTCTGTTGTTCTCTTGACTCTTCATGACTCTACATTTTTAAATATTTTTTTATCCAGTTAAACATCGACAAGATGGATTGGCACAATGTTCTTACACACAATTATGGTTCTCATACAATGAATTCAAATGACTTTGTGAGTCTGAATTTTCCTCTAGTGCCACCATAAGCTTTGTGGTTTTAAGTGAAATGTTTCACATATTAATTGGACTTCCACAAAATTTGCCACAGATATTCATGTAACTACCTGGATGGATTCTGTGACTTTTGTGATCCCTTACTTTTTTTATTTAACATCATCAGGTCAGAATTTGTATTTGTGCGGTACTTTGCTTTGTACTTTGTCTAAATGCCTACTGCAAAACTGATGACATTACCATCAGCTACGGCTGTACTTTGTGTTTAGTGCTAATTATCTCCTCCAGGCATTTAAGCCTGGAGGGTATCATGCGTTGTTTTTTTGTGTGTGTGTGTGTGTGTGTGTGTGTGTGTGTGTACGCGAACGTTTGTATGCGTGTGTGTGTCCATCTGTCTGCAAACACAAAGTACTAGACCAGTCAGCCTCAGCCTCAGCCTCAGCCTCAGTCTTTGTGTGCACATGTATTACTGTTTGCTCTTATGGTTGTTGGTACTCACAGTAGTTGAAATATCTGTTTTACTGACTGAATATGCCATCTTTGACTGCTGACTTATCACTTCCTCTAACTGGCCAGTAGTAGCTAGTTTTTGTTCATTTCTCCGCCATCTTAACTGTAAGGAAGTTAGGAGGGACAATACCACTGGGCGCAGCTCTTGGCAGTCCACCTGCGACTCAGTTTTGGTCCATCCACCACACTGCATTACACCACACCAGAAGCGAATCATTTTACCTACCCTATTTCAGAAATTGAGATTTCCTAGTATTTCAATATATATTATATTTATGCCTCTACAATAAGTAAGTTGGTAGGCAGTTAAATGGTTTCCTTTCTTTGTCTTTTCCAGTTGTGTTTATTATTGTTCCCTACTTTGTTGTGCTGTAGCTTACAGAAAATCTAAATAGCATTCAAAATCCAGTTATAAATACATGGATCAAAGATTTCCTGCTGTGTTTAAGCTTATAAAATACATTCAATTCAATGGTTATAATATATCTATATTTCGCATACTGTACAGTACAGTACCTTTTAGTTGGAAAGCTTTGTGTACTCTGTGCGCCATGTTGTGGCTCCATGAAAAATAGGCAAGACTTTTTAAAAAAGCAGCGCGTCTGCTGAATTATTCTGGAAATTATTGTACAGGGTAGCCGCAATTAGCACTAGTGGTTGCCTGGCAGAGACCTGCATACTACTGACTCTGCTTTTCTAGTTAGCAAATGATAGCACAATCAACTAAGATGGGAAACTATGTAAATGTTATACCTAAACATCAGCATGGTACTGTTGTCATTGTGAGCATGTTAGCTTGCTGATTATAAAAAAAACAATCTCAGCACTTATGAATCCCTTTATAATCAGAAGTGGGTAAGGATTATTGACATGGATTTTTGAAACACCTAAAGATGGAAAACTATTCCAACTTGGGCCCAGTTAAACTGTTTATTTTGTATTGCAGGAAGCTGTAAGGCACCAAGGAAAGCAGAAATAGACTGAGCAAGTTCATTCAATTCAGTTTATGCCCAACAATAACAGAGGGAAAGATAGGTCAGGGGAAAATGTATCAAAGCAGGCAAACCTTCAGAGAGAGAAATGGAAAGATACTTATCATTCTTGCTTTTTCGCTGAATTTCTCATACAATATAAGTTGTCTGAAATCTAACTTAAAACACAAACTCTTTCATCTGGAACATGTCACTGCCTGAGATGGATGACTTCTGTCAAATACAGCCAACCCATCTCTGAACTATGGCCAAGACCCCACCTGATTTACATGAAAGTACAGAACAACATCTCTTACTCCTCATCCTTTATTTTTTTTTTTGGTTTTTTTTTTCCACATGGACGCATCAAGCCCCTCCCTGACTCCCTCCTGACAGCTGTCATGTCTTAGCTGGGTTGGAGCCACCGAATCCATCATCCTTCTCCAACTCTGCTGCTGCGGCTGTCTGATCAATGATACCACTAATAATAACTGCCACGCTGTCACCTCTGTCTCATCATCCCAACTGGCACAGCCAGGGGCAGCTCTCTGCAGATTGCCTCCACAGATTAGGACTCCATTAGAGCAGCTATTTACCCACCTTTCCTCCCCTCGGGCTCCCCTTCACTTTGTTTGCCCACCAAAAAGACCCCATGGAGGACGTTATAACCTTTTTTCAAAGTGAGAAATATCCGCTTCATGTATATTACTCCAGAGGTTTCTGATAAATCTGGACCTAGGACTTCTGTTTAAAGATACCGCAGCAGTGAGAATTGTCTCAAAGTTTCAGCTTTGGGGCTCATGGTAAGAAACTGCATCTAGCTTTTCTCTCTGGGAGCGCCATTCATCATTTTGCCAGCACACACCTCCATGGCATCACCCACACTCTCAGTTAAAGGTTAGCTTGGAACAAGCCCCCCCTCTCTCTCACAGTGATGAATACGCAGAAGCACACTTGGCTTTTTTAGTAATTAAAGAGGTATATACATACTAGGGCTGTCGAACAATTATTTTTCAAAACTGCAATTAATCACAGAATTTCAATAGCAAATCGCAATCACATTTTTTTTTTTTGTTATTTACTTTTTACTTGGTTTACTTTTAAAGGACACAGAAAACAAAATTACACATATAACACGTTTAAAATAAATTGAAAAATAATCAAAAAGCTAGGGGAAGATCCTTACTAAATAAAAGCAAAATCTGCGCAAACAGATTAATCGTTTTCACAGGTAAAGCAATTCTTACAAGATTAGTCAAATGACAACAAAAACTTCATGGGATGAGCATGAAGTGGGCATATTTGTAAAGGGGAGAACCCGTTTTCACTCAGATATCTTGCCCCCTCCCTGATGGGGTTGGCACTACTGGACTCCTCGGGTCTTGTAGTTTTATATGGTACCAATATCATCACTCTATCTTTAATACTCAGCCTGGTACAGCCTCTTGGAGACGGATATGTCAGCCAGCAATTCACACGATTTAAAAAAAAGAAGCACGTTATGTACGGACCTTAAGCACATTGCGATTAACGTGTTAACGCTGACAGCCATAATACATACCTGTTACCTAATTTTTTCTAATAACTCTCTGGTTCCCCACTTCAGGCTGCCTCCATGGCATGACGACAGGAGGGAGTCCCGTAAATCACCGGCCCCGGCACCATAGCCCATTACTGCACTCACTTAAACCAATCATTAGAGAAAGAAGACCCATTGCATCCCTGCCCTCCACTGCCATTACCATTTCCATATTAATCATCCACTACTCTGCAGAAGGAGCAAAGAAGAACAAAGATCCCCATTTACCCCCCAAACAACAGTACAGGGTCCTTTTGGCCTTTTATCTGCATAAGTTTGCTGCTTGTTGGAAGGTACTGTTGCTCAGAATAAAAATTGATATACTACGTTCCTGTGAAACCCCAATATAAGAGAACATATATAACTTTTGGGAATGATGAAGGCTCCCACTGGCTGCTTTAATTAAGCGCAATGAGCCTTGTAAATCCAATATTCATCCAATAGGGAATGATTTGCGGAAGAATGGCTTCCATTACACAATAGAAAAAATAGGTATTTAAGCAGATACAAATGATCTATTATGATAATGTAACTCCCCTGTCTCTCAAATTCCCCATAAGGGAGTTAAAGTGTTTTGAATTTTCAATGCCAATCTGCCCTTACGAGCGGGGAGAAATTACTAGAGTGAATCTCGTCTCTGGCAGTCCATTATCGGACCAGCTTCTCTCCAGGTAATTTCGCTGGCAAGCGAGTAGTCCCGATAGACAGAATGGAAAAGAAAAATGTCATATTTCCTCCACCACTCTTTAATTCATGAGTCCTCTGCCTTATCAGACCACTGGAGTCCTGACCTGTTTTACTTTCTGCTGGCGTCCATTGTGTGTGTGGGTGTCCTTCCCCCTGAAGACTTCCGTTTTTCACTTCCCTAACACCGTGCAGGCCAAGGTTTCCCCTGCTTCCCCCAAGGGACTGATAACACCTCACACATACTGAGTCAAGGGGATGGGGTGGGATAAGGCTTTCAGAATTCAGAATTGGTTTTCCCTAAATTTGATTAGCATTTCACGGTGCTCCATTTTCTCACTCTGCACCAAGGGCAAGCAGTGGGATTATCCAGTCTGCTTCACACGTGCCAGATGTGCGTAAAAATAGCATTAGCAAAAATACTTAGCATTTATCTTAAACTGCTTGGGGCAGCGGTGCAAGGTGGTGTTATCCACACCTGACCATATAAGTAGTACCAGAGTCCTTCACTTAAAGAAAGAAATTCCAGTTCATAAGAGCTTGGGTCTCAATTTTGCAGACATCTGTATTTATAGTAAAAACAATGTACTGTATCCAGCAGAGGAGTATACCATTAAGCAGGTTTAACAGAGCGATTCTTTCTTTTCCTGAGCTGGCTTGACAAACGCTAAAACCCCAGTCAGAGATAATGTGTACCACAATGGTGGTTATCAGCTTTTTTTGTTAACTCAGGCTTTCTTCCCTTAGGCTCTGTGCGTGCGCCTATAAAAGGAAACAAAACACTCCTGCAGAAAACGGGCCGATAGCGTGTCACCTACTTCTGCCTCCAACAAAATATGAAAAAAAATCACAGCAAAAAAACTTGGTGGTATTACTAATAAAACAAGTTTGCATATCGTACACCCTCAGCTGTGAATCTGTATCGCTCATCAACTGATTGTGACCCTATTTCCACAGAGGTTGAAAGGCCATTTTAAGCCAATTTAAAGCTGAAACTGGGAACAAAAACTGGTCCTGATCCAGTTAACCTTGTAGCATAAGTTACTATGGCGATCAAAAGAGGCAGTTAAAGTGAGCCACATTAGTGACACAAAAAAATTCTGGCTTTAGGCTCTGACTCCTCACTAACTCACTAATTATGCTTCGTGGGAGCCCTTAGTTTGAGATATTGGGCACAGCAGCACTGCTAAAAAGAAGTCCAGTGGGGAAACACAAACAGTCAGACCATTGTGATGGGTTTGAAACCATAATTGGACTCAGACTTTGGAAAAGAAGCAAGAGAGACTAGTAAAATTACAGCCCAAACATACCTTTATAAGCATGCATCCATGCCATTGTTGTGCTGTTAGCTTGTTTACAACCTGTCTGATGGTCTGATGTCTCATGTTTTTTTGACCCATCAGACTGTAGTGATGTAGCTATCTGCCCAGATTTCTTTAACGAATTAAGTTATCACCACCATTATCAAATTATGACCACACCTTAAAAAATAAGACCCAGGTTGTAATAAGCCAAAATTATCCTTTAAATCTCATACGTGCACATTTCTTGTGTCCAATTAAGTATCCAATGCTTCCTAGTCAGCCCAGCAACACAAATGAGGTTTGTGTTAATGAATCTGCATGTAAAGATAATATCCCTGTCTCTGATTGGGTTAATTGCACTGTGATTGAATCTAATCAAATAAGAGCAGAGCAGTTGAAACATAATTAAGAAGAGGATTAGATTGTGGATGGGCTTTTAGTTAAACCCATAAGTCACGAAATTGATCACAGAGGGCGAGCGAAGACGCCGGCTGCCAAGGAAGGGAATGATAGATCACGGGTCGGACTGATCACTCTGTGTTCCTGTCATGTGCACTTGTGCAATCCAAACTTGTTGACTTGTCATAAGTTTTGACCTGCTGGATAATAGATTTTGGTGTCAGTATGAATCAGCAGAGGTTGGAGAAGCATCAGTTTACATCAGTTTTAATATAGCGGGAGCAATATTTACAATGCAATTTATGTTATTCGTACAGACAGAAACATGCAGTGGGATTATGCCAGCCAGGCAGTGTAGATATCTCACCATTACGGATAGCTGCTTGTGCAAAATATAGCAAGAGTGGGGTATTACCTGAATACAGCTTTCCATCAATCATAGCAGGCAGAATAATGTTTAAAACTAGGGAGGCACAGCTGACAATACAGCAGCCATCTGTCTTACCCTTCATTATGGTCTTTCTCTATTTGCATTGATTGGCTACAGAAAATGAATGTGAGTGGTGAGAGGAAAGATTTAGAAAAAGAAAATGGTGGAAAAGGAGAAGAGATTGTGTGTGTATGTGTGTGAGGGGGTAAAGAAGGCAGACAGAGGTTAGAAAAATGAAAGCTGGCTGTAATAGAGGTGGAAAAACAGACAGTAAAGGCATGTCAGGATTGGGAAAAAGAGTAAGAGAAAGTTTCAGAAAGAGAATCAAACGCGCGCATGCAGCCAGATAATGATCCGGGTTAAGCACAGGTCTGGCCCTCATCCAGGAGCTCCTGGTCACAGGGAGGTCAAGCAGGCCACATCCATCAGTGAAGAAACGCAGGATAGACTCTTAAATGGCCCGGTTCCTCCCCTTCCAGCCACTACAGAGTGATGACGGCCTTGTCTGAGATAAAGGCCGATCCATTGGTCTGATTTGTGGCCGGTGGGGCAATTTCAATACCCGTCTTCGGCTTGATAGATGAGACCCCTCTTTGATAAAGGGCCAATTTGCCACGGGGCCCATAGGGATGAAATTGCAGCAGTCGCCTTTATTTTGTCCTCTCCTCAATCCACTGCAAAACAGGGCTGGAGGGACAGAGGCAATGCAAAGTAGGCACAGTGAAAACAGAGCTGGGTGGAATATTGCTCTTTTGATCATGAGCACACAGTCAGATTTTAACATATGAATGTCAGACAATAAAACAACTTTGGCTTTGGCTGCTCAAGAGTACACAAGGAATATAAACTATCCAGATCAATAGGTCCAATTCAGTCGCAGTAAAACAAGACTCACTTCAGCTGCCTGTCAATCGTCCCTCAGACTAAAGCTAACACAGGCTAACTGTTAATGACATGGGGAGAAATGTCAAACTCAGGCTGCCAATCAAAAATCTACAGATTTGATGCCTAGTCCATTTAAATTGTGCGGTGCAGGGTGGTGAATATGCCTGCCATTACTGCTGAAGTACCTGGATCAAGCCTCCAAATTGCACAAAAACTCCAGCACACTGATATCTCTGGAGAAATGTAGTCTAGAGGCCGCAGATGTATCTTTTCAATTTCAAGAAGTCAAGCACCCAAAATTGCCAAAAGCCTTCGGGAGCACTATCCTCTTCTTTGTTCAGTCCCAGAACGTCTTCGAGTAATTAGGACCACATGCGCTTTAACTGGCAGAATTGAGGACAAGGAAAAACCGGTAGGACACCTTAATGTCAGACTTCATGCAAGTTTGCCTGAAGTTACTTTTTCTCACCTTTTGAGGTTTTCTTTTGGTGAGGTCACCACTACACCCACGCCACATCAAAATATGTAAATCATATCTTGGGTGCATGCAATCATCTTGCTGTGGAGGATACAAAGATGCAGGCTGACAGACTTTTGAAATGTGAGGTAGAGAACACACTTGATGTGGGTGACAGGGTTCATGTGGAAACTCTGCCTGCACAAAAAAAGTTGTCGATCGTCAGAAGTGCCAAATGTATTCTCGACTCAAGAAAACAGGAGACTTTACAGTTCACATATGATGATTGGTTTTAGTGGGAAAAAATGGAAGCAAACGGGTTAGTTAAGCGATTGTTACTGTGCATCAGGGATTTGCAACCTTTTTTTTTTTGCTCAACAGCCCTCTCAGATGAACTGAAAGAACTAATGTACCCTTTCATGGACACTGTGATTTTTATTTTAAAATGTGTTAATTTAAACAGAAATATTAGCTAGCTGTTATTTAACTATTAATGATATAAAAGTGGACATAACATGGATGTAACAATATGAGAAGAAATCAATAATCATACTGTAAACTGATTATCTAATCATTTTTTGCAATTTATTTCAGCCATGTATCCCTGTGTCCCTCTAGGATGTTGGGATTTTATGATTGTAGCATTTCAAATTCAGCTAATTCCTGTAAATTCAGCGAGACCTATCAATTTTGTCCAGTCACTGCTTTTGTCCAGTGTGAGCTCCGCACTTTGGATGGACTCACAAACACAGTGACAGGGCTAACTGTAAGCACCACATGGCTAAAGTTACCCAATGGGTTTAAAAACAGAGCTGATGCATTTCTGTGTGATTTTTTTTTAGGAATACTGCTGTAACCAGCCTGCAAAATCCTGCAGGTACTGATTGGCTTAAACAAACTCGACTGTTTATCCATTATTTATTTCAACCACCAATCAATTACATTTGGCTAAATATGTCAGCTGTTCATCCATTAAATATAGGAATGTTTAGCTACTCTACTTCTAACCATTTCATTAAATTAGTCAATCTGATGCAGCGCCCACAGAGATGTCGCCCACAGCAAGAGGGTTTGGGGTTCGAACCCACCAGCCAGCTGGGGCCCTTCTATGTGGAGTTTGCATGTTTTCCCATTGTAAGCAAGGCGTTCTCTGCAGGTTAGGTTAATTGGTGACGCAAAATTGCCCATAGGTGCAAATTTGATTATGATAGGTTGTCTGTTTCAATGTGTTAGTCTGTGATAATCTGTCAACCTGTCCAGAGTGTACCCTTCTTGCCCAGTGTCAGCTGGGATAGGCTCCAGCACCCCCTGTGACCCTGAATAGGATACTAAATGATAATGAATAGGTAATGAATGAATAAATACTCTAAAAATCTTTCCTATAAATCATGTGGCAACTTGAGAAGTACCCTCTGCTGAACATGATTTGGGAGTAACGAAATGAAAAGATGGGAGTACACTGATTGGATATATCGCATAAAAAGGGCAAATGTAATGACTATGTGTGAGCAACAACACATCATTATATAAAAATGAATGATATGAAAATGTGTGATTTTTGTCAGATTTGGACAAACCTTGAGAATACAGTGAATACAGACACATTTTTTGAAGAGACGAAACGCAGTTACACCAACCATTGTTCTGATTGCACCACTTGTGTTCACTGTAGTCATGTTGTGGTGCAATAAATCAAAAATCACCTTCTCAGACAGAGATTATCAGTAACCTTGTTTCTGCCTTCTGCGTCTCATTGTTACAATTTCTCCTGTGTGCACTCCAAAACATCAATGGTAAATGCATTTTAAAACTGGTCATTGAGCCTATTTCGGGGCAAATAACTCTTTAGGACACACAGAGAATGGCTTTTCACAGAGGAAAATTAAATATATTGAAGTGCTGTGGAACAATTATTACCCACTGAAGCAAATGTCTCCAAAATCTGTAGCAAGCGTGAGAATATTTTATATAGTCTTCTCCGTTAACAGAAATTTGATGAAGCTGAAAGAAATTCTAAAAGAGAAATCTTCCTTTTAAAATCAATGGCACTTGCGCACCCCAGATCAAGAGCTTTTCTCCCCAAAACCAAATGTGATACCAAATAATCATACTTTTCCCAAAAGTAGATTAAAGTGTAATGGGGGGGTAATAACTAATTTTACACACTTAGCGTCTGAGTGATCTCTGCTGGATGTTGTGTTATCCAGGCCAATCTTGTTTTCATCCTGTAATCTTGTTAATCAATTATATTTCCCTCTGTGTTGTAGCTTGTTGTGTTATCCGAATATATGTGAATAAACAGGAACATTGATGAACATTGAACACATGAAGCCTCTCAGTCACGGCCACCAACTGAGAGGACAATCGGGAGAGCTATTCCTGGTCATTAGCCCGAGGGGGCCCTTTGCCTATATTACTTTACTAGACAATGTTCAGTGATAGGGCAATTGGTTTTTATAAGCTGAAAGCAGCAAGTAGTGGCCCGGTTTTCCACAGTGTGTACTTACAGTGGCAGTTTTAAAGGTCTTGCACTGAAATGTCAACAGGTAATAAAAACTACACCAAAGGGCTGTTTTGCATAGTGTATCAGTTTGCTTTCTAGGAGTAATGTGTGTCATATATACCGATAATCTATATTTTATTCTTATTTTTAACCAGTGGTGCCCCCAGAATTTTTTCATAGGGGTGGCCAGATGGGGTCAGTGAAAATCTTGGGGTGGCACACCAAAACCAAAAGCCATAACTCATATTAAGAGATGCTGTTGAAGTATATAGGCTAGTTGAAATAAGGGATTACATGCTGATGTTCTTTGGTGTCTTATTTTGCAGTTAATATTACTAATTATCTGATGTGCATAGACTAATACTGGTACAGTTAACATTTTTGTTTGTTTGTTTTAATGTGTTATGTATATATACTTGTTAGTGGATTGTTTTCCAAATAGATTGGTTGTCCTTCATAAATAGACAAATATACAGCTCTAATTTGAAGGAGTAAATTGATTGTAAAGGAATTTGCACAAGGTTTCTATATTTTTCGTATGCTTTTTAAAAAAAAATTATCCATTATCCAATACAAATTGTTTCACACAGAAAACTTTCACACAGAGTCTAATGTGTTTTAATTTTTCTATTCGTAGGGGAAAATTGGCAATACGAGGCAAAATGGAAAGACACATTTGCTCCCTTGCTTCTCTTCACTGGAGTTACCCCCCTCACTGTCACAACTCTCTGGCTGCCACTTGCATTCAGTACCAGTAACCTGAAGGGGCTGAGCTGCTCCCTGTCTCCACACTTTTTGCTCTATCACTGTCTGTCTGTGTGTGGTCCTCATCCTCCTTGTCATTATCATCCACCAGTATATTACTATCTGACCTGTCTATATGAGTTGTAAAATGAAACTGTGCGCCCTGTTGCTATCTCTTGTCGTGCCATAGGTGCTGCAAGTTCTGCCACATTTTCTCTGATATTTCTTGATAAAACAACTCTCTAAAGGCTTAGAGGAATGCAAAAAACAAACTGTAGTGATAGTGTGTAAGTCATTGTGTAAACGAAATTGACCCAATAAGAGGTTGTAGTTCTTTTTAAACTTAAACTGGAAAAATATGGACTTGAAGTGCAAAGGCCTTAAGGAACAAAACATTTACTAGGAACAATCCTTGTTAATGTTTATAGAGGAGACCCCTGTGATCCCATTTTCATTCAAATATCTTGATGTGAGAGTTTAAGGGATCACTTAAAAATGTGTTATGCCAGTTGTTCCTTTACCAAAATTTTTCCCAACTTTGGAGAGTGATTTAGCCAGCCTCCAGACAAGCTATATGCCAATATGGTTGGTAATAAATGCAAGGACATGACCCCCATTACTTGTGACCCTTCCATCCCAGATTATGGCTTTGCTGTGTATTGTGATCAGTTTAACAAAACAGTGACATAAAAAAAGCAAGTTCAGAAGAAATTAACAATTACATGTTACAGAAGTCTTTTTGTTTGTTTGTTTGTTATCCCTATGTAATTCATAGCTAATCAATAGAAAGCAGGTTGAATTAAAATTTAAAAAAAAAAGAATCAATGGTCTTGTCTCTGAAAAATGCTTATCTGTGACCATTGGGGAATACATTGTACCCCTCTTTTATAATTATGCCCTAATACGAACAGACAGGGTTATATTGGAAATCAGCATGTGATGTGTTGTCTGTACAGTGACAAAATCAGATTTATTTACCAGCCGTTTATTAATCATTTTGACTGGCCTCCTAATTTCCGGGCTGAACTGCGGGACTCCACTGATGTTTGTGAGGGATGAGTGCATTTAAATCAAAGCAGGATGTAATCAGCCATGCAGGGTGTTGAGCTGTCCTTGGGGGATTTAATGCTCCATTATTTAAAATAGGGCGTATCAACGTGAAAATAAAACACACACTGGCAAGAGTTACACAGAGATGTCAAAAAAACGTGATTTCAGGAACTGACTGATTAGTTTATGTTTTCCCATTGCATTCTTGTTCTTTTTTTTATTTTGGAAATTGTCCTGTAATTGGAACTCAATAATCTTATCATGACACTTTTTATCATTTTTGTCTTTCAAAATGCACTATATTAATTCTTGTCATAGATGAATTTTTCAGAATTTACCCAGAAAACTGCACATTTTCAGAGTTTGAACCAAAAGAAAGGCATCATAAAGCCAGTCTAAAACTCTGCTGACTGTGTCCAATAAAATTGTTTTGTTCCCATTAGAGCTGCCATACGTATAATGAATAATTATTGTTTATTATTGTATCAGAACATAATGAGCCTGTAAGCCCTGCCCTATGGTGAATCATAGTAATGTCAACTCAAAATCTTTACAAAATAACAGGAGGGTCTATGGCAAAATCCATTGTTCAACTGTGAGGTAGCAGCTGCAGGTCCTCAGATGATCTACAAGGATGTTTGACAGGGAAAGTGATGTTTACTTTACAGGAATCACTCGTGGGTGCAGTATAGCTTGCTCTCTTGTGTATTTGTCTTGCAAGATTGTACAGAAAATTGCATGCTCCGCAACCTTCTCCGAATAGCAAAAAAAAAAAAAAAAAGATAAATAGGTAAACTGTCAAACAATTCAAATCAGCAAAGTTGCAGGTTGTAATCTTAAACTCATCCATATTTGAAGACAGAGAAGCTTTCTATTTAAAATGTGGGTCACACTGCCATCTATTGAAAGGTAAAGCAAACCTGCAGCACATAATGCTGAACTGGACCTTTTAGAAACAGGACACCTTTTGTAATGATAGTGAATGTATTTGTCTTTCTACTCCCCATCATCTTATGCATATTACAAAAACTCTGCATCGATGGCTACTTTCATTTCAAACCACAACAGATTTCTCGCCATGATTTATATTAATTTCCCTTTTTCTTTTGTAGCCAGAGTGGCAACTACAGATATTATTATAAAAGCATGGCAGTTAATCATATAAGACTGAATTTTGATAATTTCCCAATTTGTGTATTTGTCTATTTATTCTTGATGTCTGCCTGTTCCCAGACATGTTTATTTTCTTTGTTGGCAGATTCGTGGTGATGTGGCCTTAATGCAATTACCTATAATAAACACAAAAATGATTTTCACATTTACAGTGTCCAATTTCCCCATACAGAGGAAATGAAATTTCTTTAAAAAAGCCTGAAAACAGCTGTTTAACCAATTTGATGTTGTTGGAGACGTGTATTATCAGTATTTTATTTATTTATTTTATTTGTAGCTGTGTTAAAGTATATGTATATTAGCCTATATAGGACTTATAATATAATAACTCTTAGGTAAAAGAAGTAATGCTGGGAAATATGATATTATATAAAGATCACCTTTTGTGTCCGCATGATACGTGCAGGCGGTGTCACTTGAAAATGCAGCCGAACGGTACCTGTCGCATACACATTAAATACGGACAGGACGCATCAGGTTGAAATGCTGCTGGTAACGATGTAATATATGGAGTGCAAGGGTGCCTATAGGGTGGGGTGGTGGATGGATCCAGCAAACCCTGGACTTTCATCCTGGAGTCCAGCGTTAACTTCCTGTCTGAATGTTGTTGTTGCTGAATGTTTTTTTTCTGCATCTTACCATGTGCCTCCTTCCCCCAGTCGTAACCATCTGTGCCAGCATGTGCTTTTGTTGACAACCCAGCGTTGGTTGCCATGTGCTTGTGTTGCCAAAACATAAACAAGTGCAGTGTTGTCCCATCATGTGCTTGTGTTGACATCACGGTAGCAGCATCCTAGAATGTCAATAGCTGACACAGAACGATACCGAGAGCATAATATGTAGATGCGGAAGTCCACTGAAAAGCAGCAATATGTGAAGAATTGGGATGAGAACATGTTTTAAATACCGACCAAGCAGCAACCTCCGAGGTTATCAAATGTATGTGAAATGTTTAAAGTTCTAAATATGAATCATGTAAAGAGTGTGTAAAAATAACCAAAAAACTATGTGCCTTATGTTGCGATACAGTATGTAAAACTAGTATGGTAACTTTGAAATTTAAAAATATATAAATATGTGTATGTTCCTAAGTATGTGAGCAGGAATAACAATAATAATATACACGATTTATACAATATGTGTAACAAGTCTTAAATATGCATTCAAGAGACGAAAGAATATTGCATATTTGAGTATTGCTGTAGTTGAATTACTGCACCAATTATTGCACAGTTAAGACAGTGTATACAGAATTATTGTACCGTAAAAACCCTTTTGCACAGCTGAAGTATAATGAAGAAAATGTGGAATTTTAATTGCAGATGGGTGAATTAAGTTCAAGTGCCAGTCTATTGACTCAGAGTGCCAGAAACTGAGCCAATGGACTATCAAAAATCTCATTGTGTTACTATTTAATGAAAGCACCAATAGTCAACCCTGTAATATCAAGGTATTCTCAAACATTTTGTGGTATTTGATTTTCTCTATATCCCTCAGTCTTTGAAAGTAGGTCTCGTGTGGCCGTATTAGGAATGCAAGGATGACCATGAAAATAGGGTAGAAATACAGGCTTTTTGTCGAGAGCATATACACTATTTTTTCTGAAAATCACACTATAAAGCTCTGCCTTGACTGTTTTGCAACACTACATCTGTCAGTATAGAGAATAATGATGATTGATAGGCATATTGTATTGATTGTATTTTCTGTGGATAAAAGTTGAAGAAACAGTCTACCTCTGTGTCTCTCTCTGGTGCTGAAACATTCAACAGGATGCACTCGTTTCTACATTATGGAGAATTTTTCTGATATCCACCTTTCGGTGAGCCCAGTATGATGAAATCTGTTACATACAAGACATGAGCTTTTCATGTCCTCAGCAGAGTAAACAAAAGCAAAGGATAAACTTAGGTTAAAATAGAATTTTCTTACAACCGAGTGCTAAAATTACTAAATTACGTGTGAGAATGTGTTTCATAACCTCCCAACTTATAAAGTGGTTCAAATTCAGATAACCATAGTCAGAACATTTACATTCTAAACAGCGGTCATTCATTCAATAAATTCTGATCTATCTAACTAAATTTTGTGAATGATGATAAAGGAATTAGTCTACATAACACCCTTTTCAGCCTAAAAAGGCAGTTTTGTGTACTGAAACATACTTTTTCAATTTTGTTCTTACTAGCGGAGCAGAAGCAGTCAAGGCAGTAATTGGGACTCCTGAGCCTCGAAACAGCAGTACTTGTAGATGTACTTAATAACAAACACTGCTAGAGGAAAGGTGAAAGGGTCATGAAATCAATAGTTTTCTTCCTACTGGTGCTTGAATGTGCGCTGCAAATTTCACGGCAGTAGTTTTGACATATGTATGTCACTGACTAAGAAAACAGATGAGGATGAGCACACAATCTCCATACCTTGGAGATTTTAATCTATTAATTACATTATTTGGTTTTCCTAAATAACAGTGTGTACAAAGTTCAAAATCCCCATGTGACTGGGGGAAAAAACTCTCTTTTGCTTCCAGGCTGCAAATCGTTATGACCCTTTTTACAATTATCATAGTCTCAATCAAGAGAATCAGTAATTCCACCAGCTCCCAACATTTTGCTAATTGCTTTAGTGCCATGAGAATGACTTTATCCCACTTTGCTGTTTTACATTTTCACAAGAATAAGCTCATGTCCACGAATGTGAATCATCATTGAATTGAGAAAATTTACACTTACCCTCAATTGCATATTTACAAAGATGCAGTCTGTTTAACCAAAGGAATTACAAATTTGCTTAAAAAACCTATTATCAGTTGTGAAGCAATAACACCAAGATTTCACTGTACTTCAAAACAACAGTATCAGCAACATCTCCTTTATATAAAGCAATTCACAAGACCATAGGTGGATTATAAGACAATATGATAGACACATGCAAAGGGCCCCACCACTTCTCCTGCACAGTTCGACTTTGTGGTGGTTTTGTGTCTCTTTGTGGTTGTTTTGTGTCTGTTTGAGGTACATTGCTGTCTTTTTTGGTAGTTTTGTATCTCTTTGTTGTAATTTTATCTCGCCTTGGGGTTGTTTTTGTCTTTTTTTGTAGTCATTTGGGCCTCTTAAATGTAATTTTGTTTCTTATTACAGTAATTTTTTGTCACTTATTAGTCATGTTGCATCTCGTGTTTGTTTTCTTTATTTTTGTAGTTGTTTATGTCTGATGTAATTTTCTGTCTAATCTGTCTCATTTTTTTAGTCATTTGGTTCTGTATCTTTTTGTATTTGTTTTGGCTTTTTGCAGTAAGTTGGGGTATTTATTTGACCTTTTGTGTCACTTTATAGTTATTATCTGTCTCCTTGAGGTTGTTTTGGGTCACATTGTAGTTGTTTGGGCCTCTTTGAGGTAATTTTGTTTCTTACTGCGATCCTTTTGTATGGTTGGTCATTTTGTATGTTTTCCCCTTTCTTAGGTATTCTGTGTCCCTGCAGGTCCTTTGCTTCTCTTTGTGGTATTTTATTTATTTTTTGTGGTCAGTTTCAGTCTCTTCCTTGTCAATGCATTTATTTGAATGGCATTTTGCAAGTGAATGCCAGGGCTCCCCCTGACACTTTTGCCCCATGGCCTACTCACAGTAGATCTGTTCAGTAATCTAACCAAGCACAAGACAAGTATTATTGACAACAGTGACACTGTCAACTCATATAGGCAGAACATTTTCCAAAAAATACTAGTTTTGTTTAGGCATGAACAAACTTCAAGAGACGAGACTTCGGGCTAGTTTCTTAAAGTCCATGTGGACAGGCTTTGTTCATTAACATTTCTGCAGTTCACTCGAAAAGAAGTTAAAAACAAAGGCACACAGGGTCACATTCACAGGTGAGACCATAGCTTGTGCACAACCTTGGGAATCCAGTTTAGCTCTGATCATATTTTCATGTTGAAGAGCACTTGAATCAGCAAGTGCTGCTCCTCCTGGACTATTTTTATAAAAAGCATTGCCTAAGGCACACGCTTGTGTTTGCCTTAAATCTCTTTCAACATCCAAAGATACAGTGTCTGTTATCCACTGAGTTCAGAGACCCAAGGTCTCCATGAACATCAGACAAACTCTTATGTTTATACAAGGAGGGTGAAAAGAAAACACAGACAGTAAAGGTCTGGGACCATAAAGAGGGTAAGTTGCTTATGTGATATGTTTTCCGATGTTTGAAAATCATTTGTATTTTAAGATAGTGATAGATGGTCTTTGGTGTTCAGTTGTCTGGTTGCGCCTAGCTCTGACAAGAAATGTCTTCAACAAAGCTGAAACACATAAATATTTCAGTTTATTTCTCAGACCCAATCATAGACTTCCACTTGATCTTTTTTCTCATCATATATATATATGATATCCAGGCTTACAGGTACAATTCAATTACAAGTAGAGTGCACTTTTTAATCCAGGAGTCTAATCTTCAGTTTCATAGTAAGTGTAGTAGGCAAGACATGTAGGTCAGCAACTTAGTCACTTTTTCACTTTAAAGAGTATCAATAGCATACTCCAATGTGGTTTCGACCTCAGAACGACAATGAGACAGCTCTAATCAATGCAACAAATTACCTGCTATTAGCCACTGACCAGGGCTCTGTGTCTTTCCCCCTGTGGTTTCACTGCAGTCTTTGATAATATGCACAAAGGAAAATGCATGCAGTATATTTTTTAACAACAATGTGCTACATCACCACCTAATGATACAGTATTTAATTGCATCATTACCCTATCCAAATGAGACTGGTATATATACAGTATAGCTTCTGTCATATGCAAGGGTTTTTGTCAGTTCCATCCATCCATCCATCCATTTTGCATCTCTTTGTAGTTGTTTTGCATTGTTTTGTGGTTTTTGTCTCTTGGTAGTCATTTTGTATCTTCTTTGAGGTAATTTTTTGGTCATTTTGTGTTGCTTTGTAGTTAGTTTCTGTCTCCTTGTGGATTTTTGTTGGTCTACATGTGGTTGTTTTGTGTCTTGATGCTTCTCCTTGTGGGTGATATGTGTCTTGAGGTAATTTTGTGTTGCTATATGGTTGTTTTATGTCACCTTGTGTTTGTTCTGCAGTTGTTTGGGTCTCTGTAAGGGCAATTTTGTGTCTTCTTGCAAAAACATTGTGTCTTTGAGGTAATTTTGCGTCTGTTTTGGTTGTTTCGTATCACTTTGTAGTCATTTTGTAGCCTTTTAGTGTGTCCCTGTGGTTGTTTATGCTGTGCTGTATCACAGCATAATGATACAGTAATAAACAGCATCAATACCTAATCCAAATGAGACTGGTATAAGTATAGCTTTTGTCATGTGCGAGGGGTGGTCATTTTGTATCTCCTTGGAGGAAGTTTTGTGTCTTATTGCAGTAATTTTGTGCCTAGGTAATGTAATCTTGTGTCATTTTTGGTCATTTTGGGTTGTGTTGTAGGATTTGGGGATGTTTCTGTCTACTTGTGGTTGTTTTGGGTCTTTTTTGGTTATTTTGTGTTGCTTTGTAGTGATTTTGTATCTGCTTGTGGTTGTTCTGTAGTTGTTTTTGTTGGTCTCTGTAAAGGTAATTTTGTGTCTTCTTGCAGTAATTTTGTGTCTTTTTTGGATGTTTTTTGTTACTTTGTAGTCATTTTTTAGCCCTTTTGTTGTCCCCCTATGGTCCACTGGTCAATAACCACATTTCCCAAAAGCCCAATTACATTCTGTTATAAAATCGATGTTGCCACACTGAGGAGACATTTCTGGTGCGTTTGTCTATCTTTGTTGCTTCTTTGTCAAAGATAAATTTGTTGAAAGGGACTTTTTAATCTGTACTTTGCTTATCGCACCATCTGACAATTTGTAAAAGCTTTGGTTCTGTTTACATTCTACAGATAGAGGCAAATAAATTCTGGAAGCCCAAACACGCCCAAACCATGAGGAGAAAATTCCTAGCCAACAAGTATCAGTTTCTGTGTATGCTTCTTTATTTATCAAATAGAAGAATTTATACACCTACCCTTGTCCTCTTTCAAATATTTGGAGTTTCTGCAGTCTTCGGGGATGCAGGATGATGTGGGAGATGTGGCAAGGATCATATGCAAAAAGCTTTTTGAAAAATGTTGGGGTAACAGCGGGAGCTGCGAGTGTGCATGAAAATACCACCCTCAGCACCAAGTACAAACTCCTCCTGATACATATTTGATCAACAAACTGTCTTTTCTTTGCATTTATCATGGGTGCCAGTGGGCAAAAAACAAACAAGTCAGTAAAAGACCCGAGGTGACTGGAGTGATGGTTGAAGCAACAGAGAAGTTCCTGGTGGGGTCAGAGGTTGTCGTAGAGGAGTTAAACAAATAGCCTATATCATAGGGATGCCAATGAGTTTGAGACAGTGAAATACTAATATATAATACCCATAATGGGCAAGAAAGGGAAAGATTTGTTAATATTCTTGAGAATTCTTTCACTGCTGTTGCACCATGTTATGGAGGAAGGACACAACTATCCAGCAGAATAAGAGGTTAAGATCAGTAGCCTGAAAACGATAATTAAATCTGCTAAATTAGAGTGTTAGAGGGTGTAAAACATGACTAATGAAAGCATGATTGGTCAAAAATGGGCATTAGAGTACAAATGTGAGAAGATGGAGACACTATTACCACATGTAAATCAGAGTTGGGTCAATACTGTGGAAGTGAGGAGGATTAAAATTCTAAAGAAACCCAATGTTAACTGATAAACTAGGGAAAATGTATTTTTTTCTGAATGAACTGAACAGGTCAATACAACGCTGAATCATTTGAAAGAACAGTGTGTATGATTAAGGGGGATTTAGTGGCATCTAGCAGTGAGGACTGCAAATTGCAACCATGTGCTGAGCATGATGTCCCAGTTAGAATTTCTTCAGCGCTCCATGTTCAAGACCGTAGACTATATAAATGAAGATGGACGATGCATCTCCACTAACTTCCACTGTACAAAAAACGAAAATATTTCAGTTACGGCTGCTGACATCTTGCACTGGTGACAGCATTTGGAGCCTGTGCAGTAACCATCTCTGCAGTATCGAGTTCCCACTGTCCGACCAATCATGAGCAGTGCCATTGATCGCAGGCACACTGTTTGGCGCACACAGCTGTCAATCATGATGTCAAATTTCCATTTTATAGCATCAAATTAGTTATTAAAAGCAAACTTGTCAGAAAACTGAACACACAAGAGCTAACTTAAATGACAGAAACCATCTTTGGGAAGAGTTTACTGGGTGTTCTATGAGTTTTACTTTGGCCCATGTCTGTCTTGTCGTCTATTTTTATATATAGTTTATGTTCAAGACATTTTTACTGTGAGCCAAATTATCTTCTTTCTCTCCAGAACAAACAGACCTTATGTTAAAACAAGTAAAATTACTGAATATTTGGTGTGCTCATCGTTGCTTTCTTTTTTTGTTCGAGACTCCAGGTTTTTCTGAGTTAACAAAAATGTGACAATTTAGATTTTCAGGTAATTAAACACTAAAGAAAAAATACTTATATTATATTATTACTATATCATGTTCTGTTTATGCCAGTATATCCCTTAAATCCTACACACAGGACCTTTAAGTAAAGAGTGACCTATACAACGGGATGTTTGAGGGACTAGATAAAGTAAATGTCAAGGCAAAGGGCCTGCAGCTTTTCCTTTTTAAACCCAGGAAAGGATTCAACATATTCAGGTTCACGCAGGCTAATACAGTTGGCAAATGTAATGCTGAAGATCATAGAGAGGGAAGTAAATGTTTACAAGCTGGAGCAGCTAAGTTGGTTCAGACAGACTGCATTTCGTTTAATCTCTACCAGTATGTGTTCAAACATGCAGGAGACTGTAAAAGCTAAAAGGAGAGAGATGTGAGCACTTAAAACACCTTTTAAACATTTCATATTTGAAATATTATGAAGCTGTAGAGTATGTGAGGCATCAAAATGTTGAATACTAGCCTTATGTTTAAGGCTGAGCACAGCAAGAGGGCAAGAGAAGGAGTTTGGGTTGACTGAGGTGATCAAAGGTCACACAGCCTGCAGGTCCTGCACTACAAATCCTGAAATAAATCTAGCTTTGCTGGAAAGGATAAGGAAGGAAGATTGCGAAAGTCAAGCAAAAAGCCTACAGGAGAAGTGAGTGTCAAACCTGCAGATTTATTTATTTATTTATTAGGTACAAATGATTATTAGGAAAGGCTGCTGCCAAAGGATTTGTCACTTTTCATCACAGTAAAACAAGTAACACCACAACAGGTATTTTCTTCAGCCAATGCTCTGACAGCCGTGCCAGGGGGATGATCTTTGGTTGAGCCTAGGAAAATGTCTAGGGGCAAGTTCTTTTTGTTTTAAGTTTTTTGTTTGTTTGGTTTTATACTAATTTCCAGTTAATTTTCTTGTACTTTTTTTTCTCACCAGTCTCTTGCTAATTTTTGGTTAATTTCTTCTTTCATAGCTCATTGCCTTCCTTCCGTGTTGTTGAATATAATCAAGCCAATTTGCTCAGTTTTCAAAATGAAAATGGCATTACATTTGGTGAAGAGTACATCACGACTTCTTCAGGACTAAAAACTCAAAGTTGAGGACTTTGGACTTGCCATAGGATTTGTTAGTGTTGACTTGGGACTTGAATTGAAAATTGAGTGCACAGACTTGAGACTAACTTGTGACTTGTAAAACAATAACTTGGTCTCACTTCTGTCGGGAACAAAAACCGCAGTGGGGAAATACTGAATTATTTGATCGTAGTTTTGTGTTTTATCCTTATTTTCTACTGAGGTCTACACCTCGGAGTACAAACAGATAACGTGTAGTATTGATTGAAAACTGCAAGGGGCAGTATTGTAATAATGGAGGCATAGCCAGCCTGCTGCAAAGATACACAAAGAAGAAAAGTTTAAATTTTTTGTTTTATGCCCTGGATTTAGCCTTACAGGCAAAATTTCCTAGCTGTGTGAACATTACATACCAGCTCTTTTGCCAAAATTAACAGCACTGCATCTCAAACATGCTCTAAACTTTTATATTAACTTTATATTAACAGAGACACAACTTTATATTAACTTGGGTAAAGTACAAAGTCTGGAAAAAAGCTTTGCCTGACAGTTTTCACGGAGGGAAACAACATCCGCACTCTATTCTGTCACCATTTTTTCCCTGTTTTTTGACTCATGTTTTTGCGCTTGTCAGAGAGAGAGACCGAGGAGAAAACGTGGACGGTGTACTTTATCTTCTGTTAAATCAATGTTTGATTTAACAGTGTCGGTAATTTGACAGATATTGATACTAATACCAGAGTTTAAAAAGACAACGTTAGCTATAAAATGACGGAACGGTCCTCATTGTTACTACGTAAACAATTAGCAGGTAAGTTGGCTAACTGTTGCTACCATGGTTTATTTTACTCTAATGTTGCACTAAGTTATCACATTGAGCGCCTCAGTTGGTTTTTCTATTGTCTGTTGTTTAATTTGGATAGCTTTGCTACGTTTTACGTACATATACAGCTAGTAACATGCACGTGTACAGACAGTACCGCACAGCTGGTGTAGAGGATATGACTAATTGTGGTTGTTGCTCAATATCCACTGAAACAATCAACACACGGGCCAAAACATGCTTTACTGTGACATCAATACATAAGTTAATTCATTAATTAAATGTCATGTAATTAATATCAGTGGTGGATAAAGTACCTTAAAGCCATAAATAAGTAAAAGTACAGATTTCTCACCAGAAAATGTCCTTGGTAGAGGGTTAAGTCGCCTGTTAGAATAATAACTTTATTCATATAGCACCTTTAAAAAAGAGTTTACCAAGTGATTTGACAAACAAAGTAAAACTGAGGCCCCAGACCCCAGAGACAATAAAATAATTGAAGTTAGTCAATAATGCTAGACCAGAGGCAGAATTAAACAGGACAATGGAAACTTGTCAGAAAAATACAGTAACAAAGTAAAGGCAGTAGACCCTGATCATTAATAGCAATTGTGATATTTAAGCAGGATCAAGACGAAATTAAAAGATAAATTAGAGTATAAAATTATTAGACATACTGAACAACAAATTAAAAAACACATTTTTAGTCAGCATCACATAAAAATGCTATTAATAAAAAGAAATCAAGCATTCTCAGAATTATAAAGTTTATGTCTCCTCCATACTCCATACACCACCTTAAAAATGGAGCCTACATTAAGAAAGCTTGAAGAAAAACTTTTTTTATTTTTACAATTTAAAGGATTTAAATAATAAAATCCAGTTTTCATTCCTTCCCTCCCATTCCTTTATTCATCCATTCATCCCCACCCTCCATTTCGCCTTTCCTTTTCTATTTTGTAATCAGTAACTAAAATGCATGGGCAAATGTAGTGAATTAGAAGTATTTATTTAATTTAGGAAATGTAGTGGAGTTAAAATTAAAGTTGAGAGAAATATAAAAACTAAAGTAAAGTACAGATAGTGCAAATGTAAAATTGTAAATATTTGATTTGGGTTGTGTGGGTGTATGCATTTAGTGTTATTATTTTGCTACATAACACCACAGGTTATTATACTTTGTTTGACAAAAACCTGATGTAAGACAGCTTGTTAAGGTACCTAAGACTAATTGCATCTTAAATTTCAGAGCTCAACAAGAACCCAGTGGAAGGCTTTTCTGCAGGTCTTGTAGACGATGATGACATCTATCAGTGGGAAGTGGTCGTCATTGGGCCTCAGGACACATTATTGTGAGTGAAATAATTTGCCATTCAGTTACTTAGCTGCATATTCACCCATAGTCCTTTGTGTACATCTTAACCCCATCTTCTTTGTCATTTGTAGTGAAGGAGGTTGCTTCAAAGCCATTTTAACCTTCCCCCGTGACTATCCTCTGAAGCCTCCCAAGATGAAGTTTATCACAGAAATCTGGCATCCAAATGGTAAGAACTGACTTGTGCAGGTCACTGTATCTATGAGTGATATGTATCAAAGTAAGTATTCAAATCAGTGCAGACACTGTCAAACCTAATGTTAGATTAGCCTATGTAAGTACTGCTGTGAAGTGCTGAAAATGGCAAAACAATCACTTAGATGTTGATTTTCCATTGCAAAAAAAGGTTAACGTTATTTCAAAATATATGAAATCAGCTTCTGTTAATTGCGGTTTGGGGGAAAAAGTCGATACAGCATAGTATCTTCATATTTTTTGTGTGGCAATATTGTACTGATACACTGATGCGAAGTATTGATTTGATGTTATAAATATGAAATACCACAAATATAACACTTGATAGCCTACAAGAATAATATAATCAGTTCAGTCCACTAGATACTTTTCTGCTGTAATAAAAATGATAAAAGTGAGATGAAGAGACTGAAAAATGTCGTCTTATTCGATAATCCCCATGTTAACAAAGTTCTTCTTTGGGGACTTACTGTGCGGTTGAAAAAAAAGGTAATAAATCACGATATGTTGTGATATATTTTGTGGCAATACTCTGCATACAGCAGCACATTTAAAATCGCAGTACTTTTTTATGGTGACTTAGGTATCATGGTAATACTGTATTAGTAGGTCTCTGGTGATTCCCACTACTACTTGTACTTGCTAATCAATACCTTTAATCATGAATAGGTGAATAGATTTTTTTGCCTTTTTTGGGGACTAGATTGGAGAGTAGTCCCATATTTCTCTATTGGCATATTAATATACTTAAACAGCAGTGACTAGTTGCTGTGAGTTGCTGTTCACAGCTTCAGTTCTATGGCAGGGTCAAGTCCCTTGTAAAGATTTTTAGAGGTTTTTTTTAACTGGCTTCATGATTCAATTCCTTTTTTAAAGGGCAGAGCTACAGTGTAGTATCTGATCTCCTGCTTTAGTACAAACATGTCACTAATCTCTGTGTATTCTTGTTTTCTGCCAGTGGCAAAAAATGGGGACGTCTGCATCTCTATCCTACATGAACCTGGCGAGGACAAGTATGGCTATGAGAAGCCTGAGGAGCGCTGGCTGCCAATCCATACAGTGGAGACCATCATGCTCAGCGTTATCTCCATGTTGGCAGACCCCAATGGAGACTCTCCTGCCAACGTTGATGCAGCTGTAAGTGCCCACTGTCTCTCATAAGCACGCTCTCAAGCTATGGTTAGTCTGCAGACTCTTGAAACAGTGATATGTACCATAGCCAGAGTTAATTTGAACCTGAGAATTTGGATAAATACACACACAGACTCAATATTTAGTTTGTCATTCAATTGTGTACTCATGAAAAAAAAGAAATGCTGTTTCTCTCAGCCCACAGTGATGCAAGAAGCAAGCATAAGAATGTATATTTTAAAAGATCCCTAAAAATGTATAAATACAGATGAAAAAAGAAGCTGCACAGTGCATTAAAGTGCATTCATTCAAACCAGGCAAGCCATGTAAAACTGCATGTGTGTGTGTGTGTTTAGAAAATTATCTAAAACCTGATTAATGGTAGGGTGCTACACTTTACTTTTGATGAGTGTCCTTAGACAGAAATGACAAATTTTCATGACGTGCACCCGGAGAATTTTGTTATTTCGTGAACAAAGTAATAATTTGTTACATGGTGTGTTTGGCAGTAGTTTTCAGTCAAGAAGCAGCCATTGGTTAGCAGTAGCTCCTGCAGAGTTGAGAGGAAAGCAGCTGGTCAAACTGCCTTCACCAGGCTGACAAAGAACAGACATTTACCGAACAAAAATAGTTTTCATCTAACTGGAAGAAATCAAGTGTGTGTATTTACTAATTAATTGATTTCATTTCCCAGTCCACCATAGTGAGTGAGAGGAATTGTGGCTCACAGTCTCACAGTCACACTCTCTCTGGTTACCATGGAGACAACTTAAAACCTTTTGCTGAAGCACAAATTGAAAATGACACACGGCTGTTTAATTTCCGTTGAGCAACACTAATTAAAAGTGTCCGGCGCCCTACCATTACTCAGGCTTAAGGGTTCGAAAAACCTGAAATGACTGTTAAAAGTCGCAACAATTTGGTCACTCTTTTCTGACAAAAATCCAAACAAGTGGGCAGAGTGACGTGGGTCTCTGTGGGGGGCAAATCACAGCCTGTCAAGGCTGAATTGAGTCTTGGTTGAGTTAAAATGCTTTTGCTGTTTATTAAAGAGGGGCTGCCAGGAGAGGGAGAAAGGCAAATACAGTTATCCTGGGAGTTTTTTGTGAACAATTATGTGGCCAAGATGTAGCTAGAAACAAAGACCAAGAAAGTAAACGTTGCCATAATTATAATAATAATGCTATTGTTATAACTTAATTTATATGGCACCTTACAAAACAAAGTTAAGCTGTAGGAACCCACTTGTCCTGCGACCAGAGGGGTTAATCAGAACTATTTCTAATTTAGCATCATTCAGCTGCAGAAAATATCTGAACAATGTCCACAGAAGCAGCGGTCTGTACGCAACAAGATTGCTGATGTTTTTTTTAATATGTTTTATCCTGCAGAAAGAGTGGCGGGAGGATCCTAAAGGAGTTTTTAAGAAGAAAGTGGCACGTTGTGTGCGGAGGAGTCAAGAGATGGCTTATGACTAAGGCCTTACTCCAGTCACCAACAGAGTAAGTACTATCAGGATAAGTACTGCTACTCATCTAGGTGATCTCTTTCCTTGTCAAATAAAACCAATATGGAGCTGAAGGTTTTCACAGCATTGATTTATGAAGAAAACCAAACCGAAATGTTCATTTTGTTTCAGATTGGAACTGCACAGGGGATTTGACAACTGGTTACACTTAAGTCGGCAACATGACCACGGGGCACAACTTTGTCAGCATCAACTAGTTACCGAAACGGGAAAAAAAAACTCACAGGAAAATAAGTTTTAAACTCATAGTTCTCTACTAATCTGTGACTTGCAGTTTTAGGGTCGATATTTATAAATTTTGCTGAATGATTGTAGCATTTATTCCGCCACAAGTTTGTTTTCCATTTTCCACCATCAGTTGCACAAGACACAATTTGTGGTGAAGCATCAGCATTTCGCTTACAGGAAGATAAATAATTAAACCAAATACTTTCTCTGTTATGTACATCTGATTTTCAAAGAAATCATCCCCTTTGATAAATGCACCATGTTGTTAAAGTTAGTTTACTTTATATTTACCTATTTATTCAGAGTGAGATTGCTTTAAAATGCGAATCGTCTGTTATGGAGGTTTTTGTTTATTATCAACCTGCCACACTGAGCCATCCAGTTTACAGTTAATTCATTAATTATGCAGTTTTTCAGTCATTAAAGAGATGAAAGTACAGACACTGGCTCTTCCTTTCGCTGCACACCCTAAGTGTGCTGCAGAGAAAGGGGTCCTTCTCTCCTTGAGGGGCGAACTTCTTATCACCCAGCTCTGCCTTAACTTTGACTGCCAGCGAAGAAAACTTATCTCTAAAAAAGGACTGCATCTGGATGCTTCTTTTGAATCCAGAAAAAAAACTATTGTGGGCAAACCAAAGAGAATACACCAATAAATATATATTTTAATTAACATGCTACATTTTTTTACTTGTAAATATAAACTGTCGGAAAATGTTGCATATGTACAGGGAAAATGCATTGGCCTTGCCTGTGGGTGAGGCGGTGTGTTGATATTGTACAGTAGCGCTTCAATTAGGCCTTTTTCACAGACAACAGTTGAACATGTCACTGAAGGGAAAGCAGAGGTGTAAATGATCAAATGAATGATGATGACTGAATTCCACTGAGCTGCTCCTGTTTCAGGGTCCTGGTATTATGCATGCAGTGTCGCTGTCATGCTTTACAGGGAAACTTGAAAACAACAGAGCCATTGCTAATGTTATTAGTAACACCTTTGCTTTTTCTATTATGACAAGTCAAAATATCTGCTGTGCTAAAGCTACCACAAAATGATCTGCCGATCACGTGACTCTCTTTAGCTAAACGGTAATTGTAGCAATTTTAATGCTTAGTTGTGGGAGTAATTTTAGTATGTATGCAGTGGCACCCACTTTGTAAGTCAATGAATTTTACATTGTGAAAACAAGTAATAAACCTCATCATGGACATGTTTGAGAGATTGATGAAATGTTTCTACACTTTGACTGTAGACTTTGTCTTAATCTTAAATTAACAGATTTGTCTGCAAGTAATCTCAACTCACTGAATATGTGCTGTGTTTTTAGTGTGATGTGCAATAAGAACAAGAGTACAAAGTTATTTTCCAATCTCCATAATTGTTTATTGAATTAAGCACCAGCTCAATTTGGTCAACATCCAGACAAGTGAAGACATATCCTTGAACTCAAAGAGTATAAAAATCATCTTAGCAACACTGAAGCAAGCCCCCCCCCACCCCCTACCCAAAAGAAAAAGTCATCCGCCCATCCATCTTGCAGGTATAGAATAGAAACTGAATCCTGAGTCGTTTACTGTCCAGGAGCTGACAGACTTTTGTTCATGAACTGCCTTTTGACGAAGCAAACCCACCACTGAAAAAAAACCAAAAAAACAACTTACATCAGGACAAGTGTATGAAGTTTCGGCAATCAAACTACCTGACACACGAGTTAAAAAAAATAACTGGGCTAACCCCAATTCACTGGTCACAAAACAACAGGATATATTTCCTCTATTTATCAGTCTTTATTGTTTTGGTAAGAGCTGCCAAGTGTTGAAGATATTGGTTGTAGAGATGTCTTCCTTCTCTCCAGTATAACGGGACTAGACAGCACTCGGCTTGTGGTGCTCAGAGCGCAAAAAAAAAAAAACATTTTAAAAACTCAACAGCAATGTCTGTTTCCAGAAATCATGACCCGGTTACTCAAGATAATACACAGACTTTGTTGTGAGCAATTTCATGTTCTTTCCACCGAATTACACCCGCAGACCATGTGCATCTACTCATGAACGAGAAGATTTTGAGAGCACGAGTAGTAAACATTAATGGCGTCCTGCTCGGCTAAGCTGTAATGTTAGCTAGCTCAGGTGAGCTAGCAGTAGATGCCCACTTCCTTCTGCACAGTGATGTGGTTGCCATGTGTAGTTTGGTAGAAAGAAAATAGTTCCCACATAAAACTGCTCACCACAAGATCTGAATGCAGACATCTCGACAGCTGATATCCTGATACCCTGCAGCTCACACCAAAACAGTCTAGACTGACAGTGCCCATGTACTGATGTTAACCTTTCAGAAACAACTATAGTTCAGTTTTCCATAATGCCCTCTCAGGTAACTGTGCATGTAAAGCTGTAGTGTAATATTGAAGATGTTGCACTCACCTTGCTGGGTTTGTCTGTTTGGGGGTCAAACACGCGATCAC
Source organism: Plectropomus leopardus (assembly GCF_008729295.1). Classification (NCBI taxonomy): domain Eukaryota; kingdom Metazoa; phylum Chordata; class Actinopteri; order Perciformes; family Serranidae; genus Plectropomus; species Plectropomus leopardus. Next base: position 17,857,095 of record NC_056482.1, read on the forward strand.
ATAGCCTCAAGCCGGTCTCCTGGCGGATCTGCTGCAGGTATGCCCTCATAGTTTCTGGAAAAGGTTGCAGAGCAGGTTTTATCATCCCCATTACACCATCTAACCATTACTATGGAGAAAAGTCACACCATAGCATAATATTTATTTTATGACTGTTACATCCAGACTGGATCTAACAGATTAACCTTAGGCACTAATTAGACTGATGACTTCTCACCTTTAATGTTTTTTTATTTTTACTGAAAAAATAAGCCAATTTTAGCATTCAGGTGCAACAGGGGGAAACATTTCCAATTGCAAAACAAACTCAGATGTTGTGTTAATTCATTAAAATTAACAACTCGACAAACTACATACTTCTTGGGATGTTTTAACATCCAGGCCTACTGTTTAAAAACAAGGTTTAGGGACACCACAGGAGTGTGACACAGCACTTTTAACCTCAGATCCTTTAAGCTAGTGGGGCTCTGGTCAGCATAGCTATTTTGAGATTGATATTACTTTAGGCTGGGAATTAAATGGAATATGAGAAGGGTACAAGGAAACTGGCTCTAATTTCAAGACAAAGTAAATGAGAGACAGAGTTGACGGTGCTGGTTCTTACCTTCCTCTTGCTTGTTGGAAGGTTTAATATACATAGCATTGAGAGGGAAGCCAGGGTCTCCAGGAATGGGGAAGTTAGTGATGCCCAGAGTGTACATCTCCTTCTCTCCCTGGCCCCTGGAGCTGCACTGTAAAGAATAACCACACACACACCAGTGCAAAGGCTTAGGTCACCTGTTTTAGTAACACCCATTCAACTTGGCATTAGCTAGCTTCACATTCTTTAACCCATTTAACTACTCCCTAAAAACCATCTGGTGAGCTGCTGTGGGTCCTTAGCCTTTGATTGAGAACCCTGACTTCAGCTCAAGTTACTTTTTGCTACTCATATTATGATTTGCATTAAGGCAGTGTGAAGTGCAGACCATCCACAAAAGTAAACACTCAAAGTTTACCTTCTGTAGCCTCTTCAGGCATTCAGAAATGTACAGTGTGACATAGATCAGCGTCCTGTCCGCCTCGTTCTGAAAGAAACGCAACACACAAAAATAGATGTTAGAAGCTGAAATACCTGAAATTAGACTGAAAAAAAAGCATTTGTCTAAAGTATACATGTTCCAGCCAGGTCTGGGCAGTTAATAGCTAAATCCTGAGCAAATATGCATCGCTGAGGGGAATGGGAGGAAGCAAGCTGGGGCATGTGGAAGAACGCAGCTGCTTTTTGACAGGGTGAGAGAGATGGGGAAGAGAAAACATACAAGGACACTGGTGAGGTACATATTTGTCCCTCAGCCACATATCTTTATCAATAAATTCTACAGGGTGGAGGAACAAATGCAGGGTGTTAATACAAATGACAGTTAATTTCTTACCTTGATTTCATAGTTCTTGAAGAAAACATTGGCCTTGAAGTAGTAGATAGCCTCATCGATGATGTCTGACTCAATACCTGGAAAGGATAACAGGGTTTTTATAAATAAAACACTCTAAATTCAATGCAGGGGCTGCAACTAAGTCTTATTTTCATTGTTGATTAATCTTTTGATTATTTTCTTGATTAACAGATTAGTTGTTAGGGCTATAAAATGTCAGAAAATACTGTCGATCTGTGTTTCCTAAATACCAAGATGACATACTCAGATATCTTGTTTTGTCCACAACCCAAGTATTTTCAGTTTACTGTAATAAAGGAGTAAATACCAGAAATATTCACATTTAAGAAGCTGTAATGACTGTTACTTTTTTTCTACTAACACTATTTACTTTACTTATTTACTATTTATTTTAACAATTAAAATTAAAATTACACCATTTATCATAGCCAGAAACTGTAAAAACATGGAATTATTTATTTAAGGTGGAGGGAGGGTCATGCATGCAGAGAAACATATTTGAGGCTTTGGGGACGGTTAAAATAAAACAATGCAAAACAAAAACTAAGTCACATTAAAGTCAATTCCCTCCTCTGATAAATAAAGAACAGTCCCTACCTGTTGTCAAATACAGAGACCAATTTCCTGTTTTGGTCACTGCATATGTTTTGTTATGTGGTAAAGCCCTACTTTTGATTCATGATACATTTGTGTAAACACAAGCTGCTCAGAAACTATGGCAAAATAATAAAGTTATAACAACCTTTTTTTAATAACCTGAAAGCATATTTTGGCACTCGTCGTTATGGTGAAAATTTATCAAATGACCCCACTGTGACTACTGGATCAAATCTTCTATTTTGTGAATTATGAGTAGCTCTTTACAATACTTAAAAACTTAAAAATATTACAAAATATGAAAGGGTCACAATAACAAACAGGACAGATAGCCTTTTTCAGGGGCGTCAAAAGACATTTAAGAAGAAGTTGAAGTTAAGGATGCACTCTTCAGGCCATATATGGAAGTAAAGCTAATGCATGTATCAGGAACTGAGCTACGTGTCATCACCACACGGTCACAAAACTAACTCAAGCACAGAGAAAACACACCGAAAGCCTAACATAACGTTTGTTTTTAGTGATAAAGGAAGGCTGGCTCCACTTTTTTAATGATTCAAACGTCCATACAGCCTTACCGTCTCCTCTGGCTGGTCCCTTGAACTGGGTTTTGAGGGGAAGCAAAGCCATATTCCCCACCAGCCTAGTGTCAGGGCTCATCAGGTTTGAGTGATACGCCTTAAAAAAGGGAGAGAGAGAAATAAAGTTGCTGTCACATACATTTACCAGGTAAGTTAGCTGTCAGATTAGTGACATCTCTGCTACCGTCACCTTTGTCGTAGCAGATGCAATCATTATACCACGTAAATTATTTTAACAGATACTAAACTAATAAGAATTTGCAGAAAAGTTACAATGGCGAAATCTTGATTTCTGACATTGAAAACGTCACTAAATTGTGAGCAAATGCTAACATAGCTAACCAACTATGCTAACGCTAACTCGGAGGCCGTTGTGTCGCCCAGCTCAGTTTCTATGCAGGTTTTTAGCTCTAAACCGCATTATAAAAGCTTCAGCTGGTAAATAATGTTATAGGATTTACTCACCGGCATGTTGAGTGATAAATATCAGAGCAACTGCTCGGCAAGAGAAAAATACCAGCACCGCAATCCCAGCTTCCGCTTGTCCCACCCTATAGCTTTACAGGAAGTGGCCGCGTGTCATGTAGCGTACCGTCCACGGGGAGGCGCGAGCACACCGCTTTTATTTATTTATTATTTATTTATTCATGTTTAATGATTTCTATTTGGAACTTTTGACACACAGTGTGACAAGAATCACATCGTGAAAAAACGTCATTCACATACAAAGACAGTACTGGAAAAAAAAAATAAACTGAGAAACAATACCAAACAGAAAAAGACAACCAAAACGAAGAAATCATACATAAAGATATGTATGATTTGAAGACAGTGCACACAGTAATAAGTTTGATAGCTTTTTTTGTTATTGTTGGGGGGGTTATTAGTAAATTTTCATATGTGAATCTGAAATTTAGCAAGAAGTAAAAGTATTTTTAAGAAAAAATGCAATATATCATCATGTATATCAATATGTTTTTCACAAAGGAAGTCAAGTTATATGTTTTGTTATATTTCTGTTGTAATGCTAGTAAAATGTTAGTTTACATATACCAGTTAATATTACTGCAAGTGCTAGTATTACTTCCACAGATTTATTCTAGATATTACCATTAAAATAACATAACTTAATAACATATAATAACAGTGAATATTCAACTTTTTTATTTCATAAAAAATGTATCTTAGCATTACTACCTTTACCATAAAAGGACAATTTAATCATTTGTTTGAGCGTGGCTTTAAACAGTAAAAAAAAAAAAAAAAAAAAAAAAAATCTGCATATTTATTTTGAATAAGATTAAATGTATCACTGAACAACAATGGATGATCAGGTTTTTTTCCTTGCAAATAGTGCATTTTTTTTTACATTATCTAAGCTTCATTACCATTGTCATAAAAGGCCAAATCAAGCATTTGGTGGAGCATGTTTTTTTTTTTTAAATTAAATATTTGACTCTAATTACATTTTTATTTATTTTTGTATAATGGTTCACTAATCTGTTCAGTAAGACCCCAGAAGCTATCATGTCTGATAAATATCTCTACCTCTGAAAATCCCACCACACAAAGCCCTCATGTCCAGAAAAGGCATGCTACTTAAAGAAACAGCAACATCTAGTGGATTTTTTTTTTATAGTATAACATATTTAAACTAACTACTACTGGAATGAGCTTTATCTTGCTCAACACATTTTTAATTTAGATGTAGTGAATCAAAATGTGCTCTACCAAACAGTTAAATGCTGAGCTAGCAGAATGTTAAAGGGTTAAAAAATGTAGCAGTCAAGCTGTTTGTGTATTTTTTTTATTTAAAAATATAGCATTAATAAATGTATTTCATAACAACTCTTTAAAAGTAAACATCGTCTTAAAATAATAATGAAACATGACTGGGTTTATATCGTAAATTTCTTGAGTCATCGCAATTGCATACAACAAAAACCTATGAACATACATGACACAAGATATTCATGATCTTCAATCTGCATGTTCCCAACACATGTCCCTTTTCTTACTGTCCTTGCAGTCACATGCTATTCTTAATCTGCTCTTCATGTAGTATATATCCTGGTTCGTCATCAGCCGGAAATGTTTCTTATTGACTCTGACAGGTCTCTTTTTGTGAAATTCCTTAAGTCACACTACTCCTCAGCTGTCCCCTTCGTCTTGAAAAGCCTCGTCATAATTCAGGTTAGCAGGCTCTTCATCAACCTCCTGTAGAAAAGGAAAGGGTGGGAAAAGTTATAATTATTACTATTCCAATATGTTACACTATGTTGTTAAATAATATCTTGCAGTTTCATTTTTGTTAGTGTCTTCACCTTTGGCTCCTTGAACTCCAGGTCCTCTCCATACTGTATAGAGAAGTCAATGTTTTGCAGAACTATGTTAATACCTTCCTCATCTGTGCGGTCAAACGGTAGGAATCTCACCATACTATAGTCATCAATCTGGAAACAGACAGAGAGACTCAATAACAATCTTCTATACTGGATTAAAATTAAACACAGTATTAATTAGGGGATTCACTTACGAGACCACAGATGGCTGTAGTCAGCTTTTTGAACTTTGTGCTTTTGATTGAATCCGAGTTATCTTCCATCATCGAGTACATGTCTGGGTCCAGATACCTTGTGAAAAAGAAAACAGACTAAATGAATACTGCTTCCAGATTATTTTTTTTTAAATGTTTAATTTGCAAACAAGCAGACTTTTCTCTTTTACTTGGATTTAAAAAACATCTTAACTGAGGTCCAGACTATCAAAAATTCTCTTTAATATTAGGCCTTTAAACACTATGACATTGCAATTTAAAAGAAACAACCCTTCCTTTATTTGGGTCTCAGTAAAATTAAAAATTAAGATTCTCAGCCTGGCCAATTATTGTGGCCAATATTTGGCATTTTGCCAATTATCTGTATCGGCATTTTATCTTAATGATCGCAGATAAAATTAATTCATTTAAAAGTACAAAGTGTCAGTATAGGAGGACCTTTTACTTTGTAAAACCTCAGAGAGCTATTTTTATTTATTCATTTTTTATTTAAATGTATTTGCTTGTCTTCATAAAAAAAAAAAAAAAGGTGCTGGGAACTTGCAGTATATGATGTTGAAAGTTTCAGTTTTGATAAAAGATTTGCTAAAGGCATTTAAACAAAGTTTTGTGTTCAGTCTACCCCTAACTCATATACAACTTACTTCTCAATCTCCTTCTTGGCTTTGGGACTAAGTAGGTCCATTTTTGTCATGATGTTTACTTGAGGGATCTCTAACGACACCATGGCACTGAGGGCAGCCATGACTCCTGAGATAAACTGCAGTTAGAGAAATGGAAAGATGTGAGACTTCATGTTTGCTTTCATAACTACAATAAGTGCAGACATGAGGATACTAAATAAACAGATCGCCTGTCACCTTAAAAGACTCCACCATGAACTGGGAGTCCACCAGAAAGATCCCACACACCCGAAACTCCCACTGCTGGAGCTGCTCCACCAGCTGCCTCATTACAGGGAGGTGTGTGTAAAGTTCAATCTGACCTGCAAAAAGAGAACCATTGATCAAAACTGTGCCAGAGTCATAAAAACAAAGCTTCAAACATTGACAATGTTGTATTTACAGTGCTGGTGTAAATACAGCTTATGCAGTAATTCATACTCACAATGCTGTAATGAAAACAATGACAAATCTTGTCTTAGTATTTCCTGTTCACTTGTTTTTCTTTTAAATTAATTCACATTCTTCCTCAGTGGTAATGGTTGTTACTCAAACTGTAAGGCCTTTTATTATTTTATTGTTATTACAAGTGTGCTAAATGAACACTTCTCCCCCATAATGACCATTTGTATTGAATCAATCAAGTGAAAAATGTAGTACATGCTCTCTTCAAAGCCAGACTCCGTTGACAAAATCAGTAATTTTACCTCGCTGAACATGGGAGCTGCTGATCCTCTACCGCCTCGATCAGTTAATTAGTTTGTGTTATTGGTTAGTACGGGTTTCTTTACAAATTCAACGTGACACCTGGCAAGTAATCGATATGGTCATCTGTTATTTCAGTTATTCCTTCAGCAGAACTAACCACCCATTAAAACACTTTCAGGGCCATTCCCAAGATAAAATAAGTATGTAGATCTCTCTTGCACTGGCTTCAATATGCCTCTGCCAAGATGTTTACCTGGACAGTCAAATAGTATGTAGTCATCCTCTACGTGACCCAGACTCTCCTCGAGCCAGTCAAAGTTGTTAGCGAAGTACTCCATGCAGAAGACCAGGCCTCCGTTGGGGCCAAATCTGAGAGAAGCGTCCTCCATCACATCATCCACCTGTATGAGTTCGCGAATATCTGCCCAAACAAACAATGAGGCATAGAACAAAAAAGACCAAAAACATAGTATATATTTACATTTAATATCCAAAATATAAAAACAAATAAATATTAGAAAGTAATTCTAATATTTTTCTTACTTGCGTTGCGCACTGCAGATAAAATCACTTTCCTGATTAACACGTTACAGTAAATGTAATTAAATCAGCACACTAACCAGTTTATGATATTGGTCTTTTTTTTTTTTGCATAGTTAAGATTACTGTGTCCATGTGTGTGGTTATGGCACACCTCATGAATCAATTTTATCAATCTATAAGTCCATCTGCCAACAGTTTTTATTATTAGTGAACCACAATTCAGTGTTTTTAAATAAGATCAAACACACTATCTTAACCCCATTTACCCATGTGTAAGCATAACTTCTCTTTATTTTGTAATCCCTCTGCTCTTGCTGATATACAGCTAATATTTACTCGTTGTAAGAGACTGTTTGTTATTTATGAGAGAGGAGGTGGTGATGCAAAACAGGGAAGGGAGGCATTTCACCCAAAAGTTAGGTTTAGCAGCATGTCTTTAAAAAATCTCCAAAATCACACCATTTATACAGCCAAAAACTGTACATTATAGTTATTCATGGTAAAAGGGAGGGTCGTGTATTTTGCCCAAGACCCTCCGGAAGGCTCAAGGTAAAATATGTGTAGCTCTGGGGAGGGTCATGACATATACAGCTACTCTGGTAAATAAAAGACAGTCCCTAAGTAAGTGTAATCATTTTTTAAACTACAAGCATGCTGCGCTCACCTGCCATGACAGCGTAGTCAAAGTGCTCAGCTGCTGGGTCCAGGTTGACCACCTGAGCTGAGCGGTTCAGGCTTTCTAGATGCTGGATCATGGTGGAGCAGTAGGTGCTCTGAAAAGGAAAATGAAAACTCCAATAATAAACAAATAAAAGGCAGGTTTAACTTGTGTGGATAAGACAACCTCATGCCTTAGCATAACGCTTTACCCAAATAGCATAACAAGTCATTTTAGCACGTGCTACTGGATGACTGATAACTTACCTTACCGCTACCTGCCGGGCCCATCACGAGCTGCGCATAACGAGGCATTTTGCCTCAATGAAAACGTGTTGTGGTAAATTTGAGTGCCTTGTTTTTCCGCTAGCGATGGCTAACTACAGTTTATGTACTAGCGCCGCTGTACTTCTTCTTCTTTTTGTTTTCAGAACATTCACGCGCGTTGTACGGCTCTTTACTGCCACCCACTGATCAGCGCGCGTAATACAATTCAAAAGTATAATTCAAATGTTATTCCCGTTGTCTAAGAGAGTCCAAAATATAAGTAAACATGAAAATTTTATACAAAAAAAAAACAAACCAGAGTGCTCAAATTTGTGATGCCATAGGGCAGGGATACCACTTTTGCAAAATGACAGATGGCCAGGGGCCAGTTACAGCAGCCCCATACGGGTCTCTAGGATTTTAGGATGTTTATTGGATTTTAAGACTTTTCTAGGATTTAAGGCAATTTCTAGGATTTTAGTACATTAGGCTGAGCTAGGACCTCTGTCATGGGGTGCAGGGGATCCACTATTACATCCATATTTGATTACCATATCAAAACCTAAAAAGGAAATATTTACTCAATCACTGTACTCATAACTATGTGTAAAATACTTGTAATTGAATGTCTTAATTTTGACACCCATTTGCAAATTAAAATTTGTTTTTTAATAAACTTACCAAGATTATTAACCACAATGCATAACAATACACAGTTAAGAGGAATGCTGCAGATAAAGGTATACCTGACAGGATGAAAACATAAGTGACCCAAAACAACTAGAGGGTTTATTGATTTAAATTATCACCATACAATTTGTTTTTGTTATGAGAGGAAAACATCCACAACAGCATTTTGTTGTACACAATCCTTTAGGCACTTCATTACTATTCCACAGGCTGATCTGTTGACAGCACCGTGTGGTACATCATCTCATCTACAGTTTTATTTGTGGTCACCACTAAAATATAAAACAACAAAAAAAAATACATCATGCTAATGCCATTGCACAATGCAAATAAATAAATAAATGTTTTAGACAAACCCACTCTAGTTAACAAGAAGTGTCATTTTCAAATGTGTTTCAAAGTGTTGCAATTCTGTAACTTCTCACTTCTGAGAGTTTCTTGTGTGTTTTGAATTCTCAGCAGCAGAAGTCAGTCAGTTGTTGACAAACTTTCTCAAATACTGAAGACATTGTTGCTTAATTACAATTCAGTGTGACTCGAAGACAGAGAATAGACAAAGCTGCAGACAAAAAAAAACAACAACACAATTAACCGGCAGGATGAAAACATAAGTGATGAAAAACCACTGTAGGGTTTATTATTTTTAAATCATCACTATACAAAGCTTTTTGTTAGAACACATACATGAGGTCAACATACAACAGCACTGTGTTACACATGTCCTTTTGGGCACAGACCACCACTATTCACTTATTTTTCATAACTACTGCTGAGGCTGATCTGTCGACATCACTGTGTAGTAAATTATCTACATTTTTTGTGGTCACCTCCAAAACCTGAAACAACAAATGTTATATTGTGATAATTTAATTACAAACTACAAAACAAATATCAAGTGAAATGCTGCAGTCAATAAATAGAGAAATAAATAGAAAAGACTTGCAAGAGGTGTAAGTTCTTTGTTTTTGTTAAGTTTGTCTTCTACGTGCTGCAATTCTGTGACTCCTAACCTATCTCGGTGCTTGCGTGTTTTGACCATGCACCTCAAAAATCGTCTACTTGCCAATATGCAAACTTAAATGCTTTGCCAATTTAGATGCATCAAAGTATCTTTTTTTGCAAATCTGATAAGGGCACGGCTACTCACAGGCATGGGCTCTTCTAATGTGGAGAACCAAGCTACTATTACGTCCAAAATCTTTACCACATGTTTTGCAAGAATATGGCTTCTCACCTGTGTGGATTCTTTTATGAATTATCATGTCTGATCTCTGAGAGAAACTTTTCCAACACGTGTTGCAAGAATATGGCCTCTCACCTGTGTGGATTCTCATGTGGACCAACAAGTGATTACTACGCGTGAAATCTTTTCCACATGTTTTGCAAGAATATGGCTTCTCACCTGTATGGATTCTTTCATGATTTTTTAGTGCAGACGCCTGGTTAAATCTGTTCCCACAGACTTTGCAGGAATATGGCTTCTCACCTGTATGGATTCTTATATGAGTTTTCAATTCTGATGATCGACGGAAGCTTTTCCCACAGGTTTTGCATGAATATGGCTTCTCACCCGTATGGATTCTTTTATGAATGTTTAATGTCGACATCTGATTGAATCTTTTCTCACAGAAATTACAGGAATACGGCTTCTCACCTGTATGGATTCTCATGTGTTTTTTCAAATAGGACATAAAGTTGAAAGCTTTCCCACAAGTGTCACATTCAAAGGTTGTTTTACCTGTGTGAGTATTGTAGTGAATCTCTGAGAAGTTAGGGTTGTTTGTATTGTCAGTTTGACTGTTGCTTTCATCACACTGATCCTGTTGCTCTGACTCTGCTTCTCTGGTCGATGTTGAGTCTCCATGCTTGCCTCCTTTTTGATCTTGACTCTCAGCTTCGTGAGAGTTGTGAGAGAGGAGCTGGTGGTCACTTTCCTCATGAGTAGCAGTCACTACAAAGGTTTCACTTTCCTGCTTTAGCACAAACTGCTCGCCCTCCTGACTGGTGCAGAGTTCCTCTTGTTCCTCTTTAATCTGTGGAGGTTCTGGGTCCTCCTGGTCCGGACTGGAGCTCCACGCCTGAAGACAGAGCTGCTGGTCAGCGAGAACCTCCTCCTCCTTACAGACATGCTGTTGTGGGAGCTCTGGAGGGACAGAAAACAGAGGGAATAGGATACTACTATGATGGTAGGGACGGAAATGCAGACATGCTAATACCAGAAACGTCATGTTAAAACAACTGCCATGTAAACGTATCCTTCTGTTTTGTGGGATTACAATGAACCAGTATCACACACCTATCCTGTGTAACGTTATTTCAGGTTTCCAAACGATATCCAACAATCGGCGCTGACGATCGATCTCTTTCTCATACTCGACGATAGTTTTTTCAAAAACTCCGAATATTTCTTCCGCAGCAGCAGTTAGTCGCTCGTTGACAAAGTCTCTCAAATACTCAACTGAAGACATTGTTACTTAATTACAATTTAAGGCGCCTCGAGATTTTACTGAGCTGCTAACCGCCTTGATTGACTCAGAAACAACGCAGGTAACGTGAATTACGCCTGTGTTGTTTACTTCCGCTAGTGTTACACTGTTATGTTCCGTCACTTGAACGTATCTGTCTTTTGTTCCGCTTACAGTTGTTTTGTGAGCGATTTTGACACATGTACCTAACACAGGCGACAGGGCTGTAACTAGTTGCCTCAGTGTCATTTGTGTGTTATAAATAGGCCACCGTAACTGTGCAGAGGCTTTCTTTCGTTGTTAAAGTAAGTGTATTGTTTGTTGGGTTGAAATTTGTCCCCTTACTTTCTGTCCTGGTCATTTTTAAGTCAGATTGGTCTTTTGAAATGTTATCTTTATTATTAAGTTTGGTTAATTATTTACACAATTGATTTTTAAAATATAGTTTTCAGGCAGTAGTTTTTTGTTTTTCGTTTTAAATTATAATTTGTTTTATTTTTTTCTTCATATTTATTTATTTATTTGTTTGTTTGTTTGTTTACTTTAACGAGTACAATGAAACGTAATGAACTTTATAGACACACCTTTTACACAAATAGTATTGCCTTCAACAATTTTCAGTGACTTACTTAAGAGTTTTTATTCTTCCAGTGGTTCAGACTGGTTTTAGTCTAAGAGTATCTGCACTTACAAAGGAACTCCCCCAATAAGACAGTATGGAGAACGAAGTCCACATTCTTATCTTCAAAAGAAACACCAAATCTGACTGTCTTTTCTGTCAAGGGTGACAAAAAAAATCTCCCTGGACTGTAGCCAGCCCTGCATATCACTCCAGAAGGACTGCAATGAATCACAATAGAAAAACACATAACCCAAATGCACAATTATTTGCATCAAAATTAAATCTCAATCTTGAAAATGTGTTGGTTGTACAGATCTCATTCAGATTGTTGAAGTTCACCTCTTTTAACTCGGAAGGAAGTGGAAATGAAATATCAATTAGTCAGTCAGACTTTATTTTTTGTTCTTTTTATACAATTGAACTGTAAAACAAAGTGCTTCTTACAATAAAACCAAAATATATAAATTAATAGTCAATAGATAATTAAAGTTAAATAAAAAGCCAAATTAAAGTTTAATTAAATATATAGTTTCCTTACTTTCTTAACATCTTCGACAACGAATTGCTCGGGAATACAATTTAGTTTCAGGCATACAGGTTACTGACTGATTTAAATTAATTTGAATTTGCCCGTTCATGCTTTTATTGCGCTTGAACCGCTTTTATTTTGAAGTCACGCTTTTACCGTAATGTCTAGTATATACCCTACGTGGACGCGAAGTTGACTACCGTTTATGAGGTTAATGCTGCCCTGAGTGCAGTTCATGACTGTTGGGAGAGGCGTGCTTTCAGTCATGTCCGCCAGAAAGGGATTTCTTGGTTAAATTGAGAGTTAAAATGAATAAATTCCCGACAGAAGGGGCTTCCTGGCAGAAGCGCAGTGGTCAGACCCAAGACGTTCTTGGATAACCAGATAACCACCTAAACGGTAGCTATGTTTATGGTTTAGCTCCCACCGATAATGGCCAGGCTGAGCTCGGATTTAGAAGACCAGCTTCTTGTCTTAAATCGGTGTGTAATACCTCTAGCTACTGTCCAACGACGGGTATGCTTCCTAAAACGACACGACGTTGGCCAGCAACGTTAGCAGTATTCATAAATGAATCAACAACGCATTTTTAGCGAGCCAAGGCTACTCTACGCTAACGCTAAACTTAGCTAGCAGTGTGTTATAGTAACTTAATTGTACGTTTATGACCGACAATATTAGCTGATCATGTCAGAAACATAAACAACGGCTTTCTAGGTATGTTGTGGTCTTGATATTGTTATGATGTGGGTAGACAAATGGAAATCTTACTATCGCCCAGCAATGCTAGCTAGTTTTATTGATTGTGCTGACGATAAGAAGGCTTCAAGACCCACTAATGCCGTAGCTAAGGTTGGTTAACTAATGTAAAGAAAGTGGATACCTTTGTGACTCCAAGTTTGTAGCGTGATGCTAAAAATGACACTTGTTTTCATATTTTAAATCTGTTGAAACAGTAATAAGTTCGAAATGACAGGAGATCATATGGCTCTCATGGAGGATGGTGATGGTGAAGTTAGAACTTCTGTCAAACTAGGTTGTTTTCTTTTATGCAGTTATAAAAGTCTCTAAGTTTTTAGTTTATAACTTTATATTCCGTCATCGTGTAGTGACTTGAAAACCACAGAAACAGAATGATCTCTTTATGAGGTGGTATGATTTTTTTTTTTTTTTTTTTTGGTAAATTGGTCACAGAACGCTTCTGTTTGTGTCTGTAAATTAACTTAGTTCGGTGAAAAATGAAAATGTGAAAATCTAACGTTTGATATTGTATTTACCTGTGGTAGCAAGTGTGTGATAATTAAAGTAACTTTTTAAACACATTACATTTATGTTATCACTTTGGGTTCTGGTACCTAAAAAGGCATGCACGAATATAGGACTTTACAGACAATAGGGACCTTATTTATAGTAGCTGGTGAATTTTTTTTCTCTTTCCTTACATATATTTTTTTTTGATTCAGGGTTCCCATGGTCATGGAAAACCTTAAAAAGTCACGGAATTGAACAGTATCATTTTCAAGGTCTTGAAAAGTCACAGAAAATTTTTTTAAAAATATTAAACAAAAAAAAAAAAATTATTGCATGCAATAGAAGACTACTGCAGCCGGTCTGGCAAGTGCCACAGACACAGTGCCGCACATGCTTTTCCAATATTGAAATTTCATTATGAGTTCTTCTCATGGATACATTTTGAAATTTTGTCCTTGAAAATGTGTGATAACCCTGTAGATTGATAGTGACCAAAAAACAAAATTCTGTTCAGTGAAATACTAAACTCTTTTTTACCTTTTTGTTCTCTAGTGTTGTAGGCTATGAGTGTGGGTGATGGAGGACGGTCACTGTGGGGACGTGGACTACCTGATCCAAGATGAGGACACCCTCATCGAAGGTGTCAGCAACCAGGTCTTATTTGTTGTGGTGCTCAGTGTCACCTTCCTTGCAGGCCTCCTCACTCTTCTCTGCAGGTAAATTCAAAGTCAGAATAATATTTATTTGATGTCGTCTCACTAGTGTCGAATTATTCAGATTTTTTTTCCAGCAAAATGTGATAAATACAACTCTGGTTTCCTAATAATATATGCTCCACTAAACACAATAAATGCCAGCTTTCACATTGGAGAACTTGTCTCTCCAACACTAGCGCTAATTTAACTGCTGTACACTGTTATAAATTGTTCTGTAAATACAATTAAAGCAGTTGGTGCATTGCCATTTCTTCTGTTCATGACTCTCTGGAACTAATAGAAATGGTATTTCTGATTCAGTAGTCCAATGAAACAGAGTTCTGCTTTTGAGCATAGCTTGTACCTGATGAAATAATACTGTTACCCAAACTTTGCTTGGTGTTTTGCATTAGCTTGACAAGTAAATGACACGAAAACTCAGTCAGTTTGCATAGCTTCATGAGCTCTTACACTCATTAGTTTCCACTTAGGCATACTATGATGTCTACCTTTCGACTCTCTTGCAGACAAGAACAGCAGAACATTCATCCAGAGAATCAGGAGCACGTTCGAGCTGTCCGACAACAACTCCAAACAGAACAGGTACGCATGCAATACAACTCCAGCCTTTCATCTTAATGGAGTTGACAAAGATTGCATAGAAATAACAAAACATATATCAGATCTGTTTGAATTGTTAGAATTCATTTGTTTTAATGAATTCAAAATTCATTAAAGTGGGATGTCAAACTGTGGAACCTTATTGTTTTTAAATGCCTGCAAAGGTATTATGCTTGTATCTCATCGGTATCCTTTAACAAGGAAGCAAGCTTTAAAATAACGCTCTGTGTTATTGTATAAAAATGTGTATACTTTCAGATCGCCTTTTAGGTATTTAGGCTTCAGAGTAGCCTAGCAAGTAAGCTGAAAAGTGTCCAGTGTGTTGCCAAACAATTACAGGAAGTTGCAAGTGGGCTTTTTTTTTTATCAACAATGAAATTACTCTACATGTTTCAAGGAAAAATGTGACTCTGTTAATATGTTTTTCATGTAAGAAATAAGGTCAGATTTTGCAGGATTGGTGACTGGTTTTATCTTTCATTCATTTGTATATTTTTTTTTCAATGAGGAGATCATTTCCAAATTTGTCTATTCCATGATTACTGGATTAAATTTTCATACGTGTTTTTCATTTCTTTCTGTCAGGATGAAAATCCTCAGGCGGAGGCCAGGCAGCAGTATTACACAGACATGTCTTGTCCTGTGTGCTTACAGCAGGCTGTTCTGCCTGTGGAGACCAATTGTGGACACCTGTTCTGTGGTAAGACTGTTGTGCAGATTGTAGTCATGTGCATTAAGCAAAACCACACTGTTAAATTATGAAACTGGGAGAAATTGGTAAGAGTTTGTTTTCTTAGTTGTATTCTGCGACTATATTAAGCATAACTGAGGAGTACCTGTTTTAAAATAGTTGTTAGTTCTTTTATTTGTGCTTGTGCTGGGTTCGTGTTGTAAAGTGCTGTCTTTTTCCTGCATAGGCTCCTGCATTATAGCTTACTGGAGGTATGGCACGTGGCTGGGTGCCATTAACTGTCCTATCTGCAGACAAATGGTGAGACTTGAAATAAATATTGTAGAATTTCACCTGAGCTCATATATAATCATTGTTTAGATACCAGACTTGCAGGTAGCTATAAGCAGTTTTTACTTCCAAACTGACCCATAGAGATGTGATATTGTTATCTATAAAGTCATATTTAGGCCCTTTTACATTGTTCAAGGCAGGAATATTGCACTGTTGTGCTGCCTCATATTAAAGGTATGATCGCAGAATTGGGGGACAGAGGTGCATCACCTTTGAGCCGGCAAGTGAGGTAGTAACAGTGCCAAAACAGTGTTAATGTCAAAGGGACAGCCAACAGGACGGCATTATGGCCAGGAACGGTGTGACGTTCTGACTGCATGTTATGCGTGCGTCCCAATTTGGTATATTTAAAAAGAAGCTGATAGCAGTTAGCGGCTAACTCAAGAAGAAGAGCAGCTCCTGTAAATGTCCTCAAATTGGAAAACAATGAAGTCCGGGCGCTCCTTAGCCGCCAATCGGAGAACATGACCAGCTGCCATATAACAGGGATGATAAAAGATTCATTGCCATGTTAAGTCTTTGCCATTGTTTATAAAACACTGCTGATGAGTATGTAATATGTCACACTAGAGGCTTATGCTGTTGTATTAAACATCAGGCCTGTCACGCCTCTTTTGCTTCTGCGATGGCGGCATGATGTCAGAAATCACACACAGAAGAGGCATGATGCTGCCATTGTTTGACTCTGCGTAAAAATGCAAAGGAGACATAAAGAAGGGACTTTGTTTTGGCTCTACAGCATGATCTCTGTGGAAGGGGGTTTTATCTCTACGTCTGGAATAACTTTTATTTTCAGTCTAATTGTTTTCTATAAGTTATTGCCAAAATCATGGATACACATCCAAATGTTGTATTCATGTAGCTGTGCACCGCACTGTCTCTATTTGTCATCAGTATTGTCAAGTTTCTTTTTTCCTCTTTCCCAGGTTACATTGCTTTTCCCACTATTTCATGAGCACGCCGATCCTCAGAGGGTCCAGGACGGCGAGGCAGAGCCTCAGCTGATATTAGCAGACATTAACGATTACAACCGCAGGTTCTCAGGCCAGCCAAGATCTGTGAGTATACTGCCCACAGATACATATTTAGACTGCAGTAGTTACAGGTTAGCTTGGCTTACTTTGTACAATATCCATATTTAAATAAAGTGTGCATATTTGCAATTAGCAGCAATTCTTGAAATGGAAATGAGTTAAATATGTTGCTAGAAATGTTTTTGTCGTGTTATTAAAACATGTTAAAGGCAGTATCAGGTGTTATGCTTTTGAGTATTAAAACATAAAGAATATCTTGTTAATTTCCCTTGAGACTGTGTCATCTGTGGCTCTGATGATAAAAGATACAAGTATGCCAATGAGATACTGACATGTGCAGTGCAGTATGATCAGGGGAGTATGATTAGGACACCTCATAACATTTTCTCTCCTCTGTCTTTTTAGTTTATGGACAGGCTGCGAGATGTGCCCACTCTGCTCCGTCATGCCTTCAGGGAGATGTTCTCCGTTGGCGGCCTCTTCTGGATGTTCAGAATTCGAATTCTTCTCTGCCTAGTGGGAGCAATCACCTACCTGGCTTCACCGCTCGACATCCTCCCAGAGGCGCTTTTTGGCCTCCTGGGATTCATGGATGATTTCTTTGTGATCCTGCTTCTCTTTGTGTACATCTCTATTATGTACAGAGAGGTGGTTACGCAGAGACTGAATGGTTAGGAGTTTACTCATAAAAGACTCCTCGATTTGCTCATACCAACATCGGAAGGAGTGATCGCAGCATCTGAACAATATTGATCAATACTGCTGGTTCTCTCTGCGAGGTTTACTTTGGAGCCTAAGGTGTTACTTTATCACTGGAGAGGGGTTTGCAAAAGAGTGAACTCTGAATGTTGGCTCTGTATATAGAATTTACGATTAAAGGTTCATAGATTGAATGACATAGAGGCGAACAACAGTACAGCACAAAGATGGCTGCGTCTGGCTCTGCCAGACTCTGAAATAAGCCAGGAAATTGTTTTGGTCCATTCAGGTACTTAAGCAGCACCCCTAATTGAATGACCAGCATCCCTACCGGCCAATTCTAAGAATGCATTGCCAAAAACAGTTAATTAGTTAATGTGCATATCATCATACTGGAGACAATTGTGTAACATAATGTGATCTTGAATGTATTGTATTAATGACATTGTCTTGATTATGTGCATTTAAAGATCCAGATTGTCAACGACAATTTTGTGTTACTGGAACTACCTTCCTGTTGCTATTACAGCTTATTTGGCCAATTAAACTGATGATGCACGTATTTTAGTAACTATGCATCTTCATAATGACTCAAACTGCTTTTCATGCTTGTGGGAAAATCCCTTAATCACTTTCCTTCCAACTCGTTACATTTATTGCTGGAATCTAAACCTTTCTGCATGGGTTCATGTGAGCTGACGATGCACAGGACAACCTGAGCATTGCATGAAAACTTCTCAATTGTCAGATAATTGATCCTAAAAGAAAGACAAACCAAAGGCATCAAAGAGTAATTATAGATAATGTTGAATGTAAATTTGCTCAACTTATAAATGTTTACTTACCTTGCCACTGGTGAGTTTGGATATTTGTCTTCTGTACAGTCCTTATCAGACTCTGAGTCAGTGAGTGAACAACTCTGAACACCACAAAGCTTTTTAGATTCTTCAATAATTTTTTGAAGCATCCTACTTAACCTGTTAGTTAATTTTAAAAAAAAAGGCAATATTTAAAAAATTAAATTAAAGTGATAGTTTGGATCTTGGTGGGGTTGTGTGAGGTACTCATCTTTGGACAGTGTGTAACATACAGTAGATAGCAGTCGGCATGCCTCTGGTTTGGAGAAACAGGCTGGAGTACCGACACCAAAGCAATGTCTATGTCTATGCTCTCATCAAAGCCACCAGACTCCATTCAGAAAAACAGTCATTTTGGCTCATTAGACACAGGAGCTGCTGGTCTACCACTGCCTCTGTCAGGTCGTTTGTTTGTGTTTTTGTGTGACTTTAGTGAATTCAAACGAACCCTTTTAATTACCAAAGTCACACTAATACAAACAAACTAACTGATCAAGGCAGCCGTAGAGCAGCAGCTCCTGTGTTCAGCAAGGTAAAATTACTGTTTTTGTCAGTGGAGTCCGGTGGCTTTGATGAGAGCATAGACATCGCTTTGCTTTTGTGTCCATACTCCTGTCTGCTTCTCCAAACTGGGGGCATCCGCCTCCAAAATTGCTGTCAAATGGCAAAAAAAAAAATTAATAAATGGTGAAAATATTCCAAATTTAGTGCACACTTAATCTGATCTTGATTTTTTTTTTTTTTTTTGGTGAGCTTTTTTTTTTTTATGGTGGCTCAAATGATTTTATTGCTGAACCCCCCACAGCAGTACATTGCTTAACTTTCGTGTCTGTACTCCTGTCTGCTTCTCCAAACTAAGAGGTGAGCAAGTACCTCATACAACCGCACTTCAAAAGTTGTACGATGTGTCACCTAAATCATTTTTGTGAATATATTTTGTATAATATATTATTAAGTGATATATTTCTTTGTAGAAGTACTATTTTCTTGGGGACTATGAGTGTCAAATCAATGATTGGGATGATGATTGGGATCGGCCTGGTAAAGTAATTAATTGCAGAGCTCTGTTAAGGATTATGCTGGTCCACACAGTAAAGATACGGGCCTCATTCTCAACTGTTTTGACTTGTGACCCCTTGAATCCTTGTTATATTGTATTATTTGTTTATTTGAGCAGAGGCCAAAAAATATTGTCATGTTACAGGGAAGATAGGAACATAGAGATAGTCAAGAGTAGATAATATCCTACTATAAAAAAAGTATGCTCCTGTTAAGCTTTTCTTAGCACCCTTAAATCACTGAGTCCAGTAGGGGTCCTGACCCTCAGGCTGAAAATTGCTGCTTCAGAGTAGTAACTGAAACTGTATCCCGACCATTTGCTTTCATGGAGCTATGGACCGACCGGCCTTCATGTTTATGAATAGTAGAAGAAGATGGGAGTTGAGGCTCCAGTTGCAAAAAGACATTCAACTATTAACTTTCATTGAGTTAATCTGACAGCTTCAAATCACAAACAGATCATCAGATCATTTTTGGAATGTCCTATTTTAAGGTGTGGCACATGCGGAGCTGTGTCATACCTTGTCTTTGTCCTTACTGATTAGCGTCTCCTCTGGGTGTTTGAGCAACCTCCACCCTTTTGTTTTTTGATGGACAAACTAAAGGCAGTGACAGCAGCATGTGCCGTAAATGCGTCTGCTGTTTTGCAGGTGAGAACAGGTTAGGTTAGAGTTTAACCCTTGTGGGAGAATACTGAGAATGCTTCAAGAGTCAGTGCTTTGGTGCAATATGAAGTGAAAACACAACACCACTGATTTATATACTGAACGTACACATCGAAAAACATTTCTTAAACATGTAATAAGATATCAGAATAAGACCTCGCTTTATACGCAGTCAGCCACAGTCCTCTCTTCGTCTTTCTCAAGATCGAGGGTTTTTTTCCACAGAAAATGTTCCAAAGGGACTCAGGCTATGAAACAAAACATGGTCTTCTTTGATGAATTCTGTAACAAAATGTCAGTCAGGGATGACATTCATCATTTATTGAGCTTTAAATTTATGTGATGTTGTGGTAAAATCTGTCAAAACATGATGACGTGTCAACTCTGCACTGGTTTATGGAGGTTCCCAAAAAACAGCCAAAAGATAATTGGGGATGTAGCGGTTGACAGTTTGCCCCGAAGCTCTGGAACACACTGCCTATCAGAGAATCCACCTCGCAATTTTTAAAAAAAAGAAAACTAAAGACTTCACTTTAGCCTTCAACTAGCTCTGACTTATCTGTCTTACATTTTGCTTCGCACTCATGCACTGCTACACCTCTTCACAATGTATTTTCCTTAATATTATGAATTTTATTCACTCTATTTTTAACTTTATTATTATTAATATTATCTCGTTGGGTTTAAGTTTCCATCTTATGTCGTGCATTTCATGCATTCTTACATTTACTAGTGTTATTATGTGGGTTTTTATCCGTGTGAAGATGCATTCTATCTATTCTGGTGTTACCTTTTTTTACATGCAGTTTTATTATGTCTCTATGTCTTTTTGTCTCTTCATGTGAAGCACTTGGTGCATGTAATTTCTTTGTTGTAAAGCATGTTGGGCTACATTTCTTGTATGAAAAGTGCTATACAAGTAAAGTTTATTTATTATTATTATTATTATTATTATTATTATTATTATTATTATCCAGCCCTGCAAGCTATATAATTTTGCCCTTGAAAATGTCTGTATATGCAGCTTCATATTTGCCTTACTCAGGTGTTAACTGTACTTCACAGTTCACACTTTTTTGTGTCATTTATGTCTCTCTGCAAAACGTCTTACGATGGAGTTTGTTTTTTCTCTCTTAAAATATTGGGAGTTTTCCTTTATGTTACTGCAGACTCCGCCCACACGGCCCTCCTCCGGTAGACGCCGGACAAGCAAAGCAGCGAACCCGACAATTGGCCAACGGATTGAGAGACACCCAGAGATCTCGGGAATACATGAAGCCGACTGGCAACTTCAGGCTCGGTTTACCACACAAGGTCGGTTTACATTAGGAAACGATGACTACATCGGGGTCCCTGGATCGAATGGAGCTGTGTGAAAGCCTCTTGACATGGGTAGGTGACCAAATGTGAAGTTTGGGGGGGTTCTTTCCACTGACAGACAGTACTCCGGCGCCCGGCTATGCTAGTTAGCATACAAAGCTAATGCTAGCTCGGTGAGCTAGCGGGCGATCGTTAGCAGGCTAGAGGAAAATGACACGGGCTCACGTTGGTTACGTATGCAGGCCAGCTGTTTGCTGCTTTAGCTGCTGATGTGTCGCCAGAAAACCACCTACACAGCCAAGATTACAATTTTGGTTCTAGCTCTATGCAATCTAGCTAGCTCAACTTTCCTAATGCTCTTTCGTGTGTTGTAACGTTATTGGACGGGGTCAGACATTGGCCTTGTTGTGGTTCAGCGCTTTTTGGTGAAGGTTTTTTTTCTCTGAATTGAGCATAAAATGTTACAGCTCGTTGTCTGCTTCGAGGCTGAATTCTTGTCATTGTTGGCCGGTATATCGTTATGTCCGCTTTCCCTTCCCCATTTCTCGCGATCTAAAAAAATCAAGTTCAGGGTAGCTTACTGTGCTTGGATTTATACCGTCAACATGTATATGTCTAGTCCAAAGCCTGTAAACAGACACCAAGTGGGAAAGGGCATCACACTGTAGGATCATATAATACCGATTGTTTACATCGTTGACTGCCTCGATACAACAAAGAGCAGACGTGGTTGAAGTCTGAGTGAAAAAATTGCTGATGTGGAGATGATATCATGCCACACATTTGAGTGATAGATATCCGTAAATATTCAGTCTTTTAATTGTAATGTAGACTGTTGGACAAGGAAAAGCATATTTATTATTCTTCAGCTTGCATCCCGTCATGTGATGGATACTGTGCATATGTACTTGCATGTTTTCACTAATGGCATACAGCATGCACGTCCATAGTATGGCCTGGGAACCAGTTGTGGTCGGCATACTAATTTGTAAAGATCCCAGGCTTATCGTTCAAAATATACAGTATGTGGCCTGCCATTAGGGTTATGGAGATATACTGGTTTAAAGGTATGCTGTGGTATGAAAGTTGACAGTTATCATACCATGTACATTGGCTTATCTATTATATTGAGAAAATATATATTATATTTTGTCAATAACCAACATGATGGGAGAAGCAGTTGGCCCACAAGTATTTTGACTGTATCTAATCTGGCCTTCATTCAAAAAAGTTTGGACACCCCTGACATACAGTACATTTCAGTAGTCTGTTGTGATAACATGCATGTGGTGCTCCTTATAGTAGAGCTCAGTCCAAGCAAGCTACACTGTCTACATAATCATGTGCTTCCTTACATGTTATGTAAACATGCTTGAAATATTTCAGAGTTTTTGTGTTTAATTTGACATTAATGTCACCTCCTCTTTGTTTTGTATAGCTTATCTAATGTATGGCAACTCAGAATGGCATTTCTTCTTGTTTAGTAATGATGTGACTTGCAAACATTCCTCACATACCTGATAATTGTAAAGTCACGGCACTCAGTGCAAATGATTGTGACTAAAGCTCATGAGACTGTAACTACAACGAAATAGCATGTTATAGCGAGGCGAATGTTCGAGCATTAGTGCAATAAGGGGTCCAAGTGGTTTTAATTGAAAGAAGTGGGTTATTATATTATATTATATTATATTATATTATATTATATTGAATTATAAATGAGATAATAGCACAAGAATCCACAGTACCACAGTACAGTAATGCCTGTGACAATCACATACATGATGTGATATTCCTCCAAATGGTATGCTGTTTAAATAATTAACTGGCAAGACGTTGTACTGTAGGATGATGTGTAAATTTCATGTCAATTGTCCTGGCCAAAATAACTGCAATTCATGATATCACACTTAAAACTCTTTAAATGGCACTAAAATATGCTGGAATCTCTTTATTACTTTATTACATTATGTCAAGAAAAATAACATTTTTTTTAGTGGGCGTATTTTAGTGAAAAACAGCGTTAAAGAAGCCAAGCTTCCCAACAGTTTGAAATGGCACATTTTTCGATATGATAAATGCTGATGCTTGATTAAGATCTTTTGTGTTTTTTAAGGTTGGTGCAGCCATTTATATAGTCTTTTTTATTGCTGATTGCACTGCAGTCTCTTTGGGTGCTGCTGGACATGGTATTCACATGTATCCAAATAATGGAAATTCACCATACTAAACTCATTGTGAGGGTTTTTAATGCGATTCACAAAATAAATGTTTCCAAATTTACTTGCAAGCATGATGCATTTAATTGTAACAGTGTGGAAAGTATAACCAGGTATCAGCTAAATGCCAGTAAGTCTTTGATGTCACTTTCAATTTTATCTGCTGTCAGCCCTTTTCGTCATCTGGTGACTCTTGCCTGTTATGTAAACCAGTTTGTCTAATAAGATAACAAGATGCAACTGATACAAAGACATCTTGTGACACTAGACAAAGTATATTTTCTCCTTGTTTGCCCACTTCTTTGTGCCTAGAATAGTATATTTGAGTCTTTAAGAAAAGTATTGATTTCAGTTAAACAGAGCTCTTGATATAGCCTTAGCTGCATGAGCTATTTTGTTATTACACTATGTGATTTAATAACTAATTACGAGTTTCCTACAAATGTGCTCCATAGCAAAAAAAAAAAAATACACTACATATCAGCACCACTTAAAAAGAAGCATGTCTGACATTTACGGCTCACTCTTGCTTTACGCTGTAATGATGCACCGCGTTGCACATCACCAAAGCAGCTAGGTGCATTGGTTGCATTGTGGTGCTTGGTTATTTTTGTAGCTGAAACCACTTAAGCAGGCTGTTCACTGTTACTGTTTAAGTTGTACAAGGATGGCGTGCGTCTCATTTGTATGTTATTCTCCCTTTAGGAGAACACATATAATCAAGAGCTGATTGATGTACTTTATGCTGCAACCTAATGTGGACATATAGCTTAGAAGGTATCCGCTTAAGACTAGTCACTAGTCCTTCTGTGACACATGCTTTTTCCACAGCTTGATTGCTTCCTTTCTGAACTGTTTCCACAAACACGTAGGTGTGGGTTTCCTTTTTTGACCTCTGTCCGCCCTGTCTGAGTTGTGTTTGTCAACAGTGTACTGATGCAAATCGAGGGTATGGGTTTTTTTGTTGCTTGAGGTCTCTGGTTTTTCATAAATGAACACATATTCATTTCTTATTGATAAGACGTTAAGTTGTCGCTGCATTTCTTGTGTTTATCCAGAATTTTGTGTCCCTCTCTGTGCTGACTTGAAATTGAAAGAGTCCATTGTAAAAACTCTTTAGGTCTCATACACTGTCAGACAATGAAGGTATTAGTTATAGTAGGCAATTCCCATTGTAAACCAGGCTTTCTTTCTTGAACTTCTTTCAGTAAAACTCCATAGAGCTCTGTTATCTGCCCTTTTAGCAGATTGCTATGGATGATGTGATCAAAGCAGGATGAATGTAATCTGGTAAGACCTTGGTACATGAGCAAATCTTGCTGAACTAGAACCTCAAAATCCCCTCGGATCACATGATGCTTTGTTTCCAGATTAATTGGTTTTCAATCATCACATTGCAGCTCACACAAATAGACTGGGCACTTTCAGGAGCTAAGATACTATGCAGATTAGGTAGCATATGCGGTAGACATTCAGTAAGCATGTATATGCTGCTTAACCAGTATTGTGTGGTTCAGCTATTGGTTTAGATGAATATTGTTTTCAACTTTAAGTGAAACTTTAAGTCCACTTGCTATGAGTAGTACAACAGTGTAGCTGTTAAAGCCATTGCAGTGTTGAACAGAACACAGTAATGATTAGTCCATATATG
Organism: Plectropomus leopardus; assembly: GCF_008729295.1. Taxonomy (NCBI): domain Eukaryota; kingdom Metazoa; phylum Chordata; class Actinopteri; order Perciformes; family Serranidae; genus Plectropomus; species Plectropomus leopardus. The sequence continues at coordinate 17,882,504 of NC_056482.1, forward strand.
CAGAAATGCTTGTTGTTTGTCTCCCTATACTCCGCAGTCAGTCCTTCAAGGGTTGGCGATAAATATATCATATAAGATGATTTGTGGGCGATTATGATGATATGCGGGACTTGGATTAGCCTTGAGTTCTGGTATTTAAACTGAAATTGGCAACATGTGCCAGTGACCTTTAGCCCAGGAGCAACAGCTCGGAGGTTCAGCACAAGACTGATGCCAAAAGTTTTTCCCAGAAGACATTGAGTTTCATTCATAGCGCTGTATTCACCAAATCATCATGATAGGCATCTCAGTTCATAGTGACAACTGTCACTATCCATGAAGTTTGAACATTTATTTATTGGTTCTTCAACACTGTAAATGGAAAAAAAAAGATTCTTGTTCTTACAATTCTGATTTCAGCAAAATCTTTCAGCCCTGGCTGGACACAAGGACAATCAGCTGTATGCTATAGATTTAATCCATGGCTAATTGACCATTATGACTGTGTCATCATATGTCTGATTTCTGATCGACACTCAAGACATCAAGTGGGACACAAATAATGAACCCCTAAAACACACACTTTATGTGCCAGCAGTATTTGAAACAGAGCTGGCAAAAAGGGGGCTTCTTTCACAGATAAGCGGCGCTTACACATTGTCCTACACAACATAAAGTGACTCACCAGCACTGCTCCACTGTGGCTTTTCAAGAGGCGTCACATGGGCATACGTTCTCTTTAAAGGCTTGGTAATCCAGTGGTATGTATACCGTAGGTTTGTTGACCTAACGTGCAGTCAAGCATGTAGAGCTCACGTGGTTATGAGCACCTATTGCTGCTTGGGAACAATAGTTGTACAGGGTGTCAAAATAAAAAAGTTATAGAGCCTTGCTAAAAGTGTTGGTCGGTCAGTCTACAATGTGGAACAGATTTGGATGTGGTGGATCTGAAGTAGCTGGTAGATTAAAGGTGACTGATCTAATGTCTGATCTCATTATCACCTGCCAAAATAGGTGTTGATCGATATTCCAACATGACGTTAAGCTCCAGTCAAGGGCTATTGATTGGTTTCCTTCTCAGATAGGCTTTATAACAGTCTGTGGATTGCTGGAGAGTGATTGTCATGTGGCCATGTTTGGTAAAACTTGTCCGTCAGGGCCTTTGTGGGTTGCCTGTGTTTTGTGAGGGGCTTTATTTTTGTTCCTCCCACCTCTTTCCTGCTGGAGGAAATGATGCAGACCAATTGTTGCCGTGGTGAAGAGCCATCACCAAGTTTATACCACCATGACGGTCATTTGAATTAAGTTTAGCACTGTGACACTCCAGGAAATATGTCATTTGCCTTATTGTCAGTGTCCCACAAAGTGTATAATTATGCTTTCCTCACATATTAATAACATTTTTGTAAAGCATTTTTTTTACTTGAAATGCCAATTTAATGCAACAATTTTGACTGCAGTAGTTTCATCACTACTGTATCCGTTTTAATGTGTATTTAAAATACAGTGCCATCTCTCTAACCGTTACTGAGTTCAAGTAGTATCTGACCACAGGACGTCAGCATGTAACCCATTTTTCAAGATAATATAGCATCACAGGGAAGGCTGTTCTCTTTATTGTGGTGTGTGGACCAGCCATTTAAAATTATGCACCCCATACATACAGAGCCATACATCCTCTAAAGGCCCTAAGTCTCTAGTTTGTGTTTGTAAAGTTTCATTAGGCTGTAATTAATTATCCTGAAGGTCACAGTAGGTAATTTCACACAATGGGGTCACATTTTAAAAATGTTCTCTCTACAGTGAAATGACCCCTGGCTTTTTAGCCCCAAACTCCTTACAAAACAGAGGAGCTATCTCACTGATGCTTGACCACCCAAAAAGAAAACAGTTGCTAGTTAGAAGGGAAAGGAATAATAATGTGGGTATTTTTAGATTAAATGTAGGAGGATGTCATCTGGTAGATAAGTCATTTAAAAGCTGTCATACATACAGTCATTCAGCAAAAATGCATGAAACGTGCTGAAGTTCCCAGTGAGAAGGTTAGAAGTCAACCAAAACTACATTTGGACATTTTTAGTTAGTTCTTTGTTACTGGATTTAGATTTGCGAAAGGCTAAAAGTTTAAAGGCTCGGATTTAAGAAATGGTAGTAAACTTCATGTCCAACTGTGAATCTAGGGTAAAACAGCAGTCTAAAAAGGTTAAAAACATAAAAAACAGACACATTTATGTTCTCTGAATTATATTAATTATAATATCTGAATTATAATATTTTCTGCTAATCAATGATAATATAAGACTTACAGAAAATAAATTAATCCAGCAGATTGACTTCATTTCTCCTTTTAAATCTGTTCAAAACAGATACATGCCGAGTCTTAAAAAGTCTAAAAAAAGGTCTAAAATCCCCAATTCCCCGTTTTAGGTCTTAAATTGTCTTAGCTTCAAAGTGAAATGGGTCTGAAATTACATTCATGATGGTCTTAAAATGCCTTAAAAACTCTTAAATTTAACTTGTGGAAACCTGCAGTTACCCTGTGCATGACGGTGACACAGTAGTCTGAAATGATGTTGTTCTTGCATCGTGTTTATTTTTAGATTTGTTCTACGCTCAGTGGTGTCAACAGCACCGAGTAACATGGCATATTATTGCCAACCCAACACTTGTACCTGTTTTTTGCAATAAAATCCTTCCAGTATTGAGAACTTTAAATGTGTTTTATGTTTTAAACAATGACAACCTGAAGCTATTTAAGTCCAGCTCGAGTCTGACTTAAAGCACTCTGCTTAGTTCGTTTCAATCCAGTTACTTCATGTAGATCGATGATAAACACTTCATCAGGGATTGAACCTATGTCCCTGGTTTATAGCGACCTTTCAAACTATTTAACCATTCAACAGATTCTCTTGTGCTCCTGGTTATTCTGTGACTAAGTGCTTGAGAGCTGCTTGTTGAGCAGCGTAATGAAAAGTGAGAACAACGGAACGGCGTGCAGGCAAAATTAAACCTTGTCATTTTCTTCTTGTCAAAATTCCAACGTTCCTGCTCTCAATTTCCCCTCCTTTGGCACGTGGACTGTTGGCATGGAGAGAAATTTTCACTTCTGTCTGGGCAACAGATTTTGAGCCTGGAGGAAAAGCATTATATGAAGGATGGAAAGGGAACGGTGACATGTCACAATGCTGAAAGGAACAAAAAGATTTGAAAAAAGTTACAACAGTGACATAAGAGAAACAAAGCAATGATGACAAGTAAAGATGAGACAAAGTTTGCAGGAGTACTAGTGAGCTGCTGACTTGTGACTGTATTTGCTCTGGCCTTCAGGGAGCTACTGTAGAAAAATACCATCAGATTGGCATTTTCTTAGCTTGTGGTGTTACATGTGAAACGGGTTGACTGCTGCAAAAAGTGCACTTTTTAAAATGCTCACTCATTGCCTACTTTGATCCTGCGCCCAGCACTTAATATGTGTGTGTCTGTGTGGTGTTTAGATCCAGACGTTTGGAGTGGAGGCTCCATGCAAGACAGTAGAAGACTTGACGAGTGGTGTCGTCATGGCCCAGGCTCTGCAGAAAATGTAAGTTTTCACGCTTATGTGTATTAGAAAATACATTTTTTTTTCTATCAGTTGCATTTTAAGTACATTTTCTCTTTGTTATTTTAAATTGTTGTGCATGTAGACTGAATCTATCTGAATGCGCTGTAAATATATTTCTCACTAATAAGGAAACATATCCATCTGAATTTTCTAGAGACGTAGTGTATTTCAATGATGCTTGGATTAGTAGAATTAAGCCGGAGGTTGGCGACAACTGGAGGTTAAAGGTAAGCATCATTTAGTCTTATTAGTAGGTGTGCATGGTTTAGGTTTTGTGTGGTCAGTTTCTTTTTTCCCATCAGCTACATGACAGAGTCCTGCATGGGTCCAGTTTTGCAAATCTCAGTACTAAAACACTGCTTACCTGTCAGTCTCTCAAAGTCAAATTTGGACCAACTTGACCTCTTAACATAAGTCCCAGGACATGACCCGTGTGTAAACAAATTGTTTAGCCATAATGCCATTTTTTTGCGTTGCCCTTTGCTATCAGTCAACTGCATCCTCAGTTCTGGAATGACGTGTTTTCGAACGTCCTCTGCATATTTTGTCACTCTGCTGTGTGATACAGTTGTCAGATCAGACAGAAGCTGCTGAGTGTCCACGCAGCAAGCACAGGCGCCTGAGTATTTTGTTCTTATCTGCTGCCTGCCCACATTTAGTTCATTTTTCCCTCGCCCATACCTGTGAATTTATATAATTTTTTTTTTTTTTTACCCATATCGCTATAGGACTCTGACATGACAGAGGAGACCTTTCCAGGAGTTAATGAATAATTTTTTCATCTAGAAATTGCATAATTAGTTGGCAATTTATGTTCCTAATGACTTAAGTGATTCCATTACTAATTTGTCACATTTTAAAATATAGATACATGTGATATGTCTTAAGCATATATTATTTATGTGTGTCCTCACTTGTAATACTTAAACTCTGGTTCAGTCTATCCTGTGATACTTTTATTGCTATTTTTAATAGTCTAGGGATATCTCTACGTAACCTCTTTCTTGTTTCAGATCAGCAATTTAAAGAAGATTCTGAAAGGCATCCTAGACTATAACCAGGAGGTAAGAAGAATCTGCTGTAATTGTTTTGATTTGATCAGCATCCAGATTACACAATCACGTATGTGTACACTACCCTTAATCCCTGTAGCACAACACAGGCCGCGGTAATCCAGTTCTCATATTATGATATATTGTGATGATTTAAAACACTTTCTGTGCCCGTCTAGATCCTGGGCCAGCACATTAATGACTTCACACTACCAGATGTTAACCTTATTGGAGAACACTCTGACGCAGCAGAACTTGGGAGGATGCTGCAACTTCTACTGGGCTGTGCTGTCAACTGTGAACAGAAACAAGGTGCATATCCTACATGCTGTTTGTGCTCGTCACTGTGTGCGTGCGATATGTAATTTGATATAGGAAAACAATATTCTATGATATCACATTGCATTAAAAACTGACTTCGAGGCTCAGATTTCCCCTCATCATTTTCCCCATTTCTCTGTGTTCTCTAGAATATATCCAGACCATAATGATGATGGAGGAGTCAGTGCAGCATGTTGTCATGACAGCCATCCAAGAGGTGAACTAATAGGCTACTTTGACCTCTTATCAAATCAAATGCAAATAAAAATGTGTTGGTGCTTTGGACACTTGACTTCTTCCAGCCGTTAACCTTTTTGTGTATGTTTTCTGCAGCTGATGAGTAAAGAGACTCCAGTGATGGGAGGAAATGACTCATATGTGGATCTAGACAGACAGGTATGGGTAATAAGTGACAAGAAAATGACCTGAAAATTTAAAAGTGAGGGCTATCAGAGAAAAAAATGATACAATATGAAAAAAATGAAATGAAAAAGATACAATATTGAACATTCACAGTCCAAACTCACTATAAAACTTGACCCAGATCTCATTTCACCTTCTTCCTCTTTGGCCTCGAACCTGTGAAACAGCTGGATGTGTGGAAAAGCTAGCTTCTTTTTTTGCTTATTTTCAGGTAATTTTCTTGTAATTTTTTTTAGGATTTCTTGCTTATCTTTGGGCCATTTTTGCTCATTCTCTGCGTTTTTGAAAGAAGTCAAACAAATTTGCTCAGGTTTCAAAGGGTTTCTGCACTTCCGTTTTCTAACAGTGCCATCAGTTGGGTCTAGAATGTCAAAGGACATGCAAGTATTTAAAAGTTATGAAAATGTAACTTCCTTGTATTAAATAAACTTTATTTTAAAGGTACAATATTGAACATTCACACTCCAAACCCACTATAAAACTTGACCCAGATCTCCCTGTCAACCTGTTTCCTTCCTCTTTTTGGCCTCAAACCTGTGAAACAGCTGGATGTGTGGAAAAGCTAGCTTCAGCAGAATCTTTTTCCCATCATTACTGTGTAAAATCAGTAGGATATTTATTTGCTGTTTCTCTCTGTTCTCAGCTGAAGAAGACGGTAGAGGAGCTGAATGATGCTTTGTCCACCAAGGAAGAGATTGCCCAGAGGTGTCGTGAGCTTGACATGCAGGTGGGTTTTATGCAGATGTGATCCCACATGTTTAAGGCCGTTGCACTGCTGGTTTTATGCATCATATATCACAGTGTGCCGGCACTCTCATCACGTATCTTAATGACCTTTCCAGTAGGCTTGTGGGTGTTGGAGAGGTCATTTAGGTATCACTGTGGCACACAGTAAAAAGTGAATCGAGGAATAACCAAGGTTGATAACATTATTTGTGGCCATTTGTTATGACAGGGTGCTTCATTTGTGTATTTATGGTGCTGAAATTAAAAAAATGTGGAGTTCTTTTATAGAATTTCCAAAGTGTTGAAGTCCCCATGAAATGAAGAATTCGTTTCCCCATTTTTCATCCTTGGTCCCTGTTTTTGATCATTTATCTATTGTTATATGCAAACTGTATGTCAAAAATCTATATTTTACATCAAAATCACTGTATTTCCTTTTTCTGTCAGATGTGGTCAAACTTAAAAATGTTTGATGATTCATCTTGCACTCAGATGAGTTTATGAAAATTCATCAAATCAAATGGACGTGAGTTGGCTTGCGAGCAACGTCAGTAATATAAAACTGCATTTTACGATTTGTAAGCTGCAATATGGAGTGAAATTTGAGAGATTTGTGTTTGGATATCAGTGGCAAAATCTTTGTTTCCATTCCCAAAACAATGTGGCGGAGATCTTATTCATTCATCTCTCCCTTGCTGTCCTCCTGATGTAACAGTGAGGGAGGTGTGTGAAGCCGGCAGTTCGCTTTAGCTCTGTATCGCGTAAACTCAAAGCCCACCCACTTTTTAGTGGTCCGATCAAATGCAAAGGATTTGATATAAACCCCTCTTGTAGCTGTACGCTGCTTAAATATTGTGTTTCGCTGGGAAATGCGTCGCAGAGCTCGAGCTAAAGATGCTCTGATTTTGGTTTCACGGGGACTTTGAACATATATGTGAATTTTTAGAATTGCTAGGAAAATACTGCTGTGGTCAGATGTATAATTTGAACTGTTGAGTCTTTAGTATTACTCTTTGGTATTGAGCAATTATTATTGTGTAATGACACTGCAGTTTGAAACTGAAAAGATTAATGAACGTTTATGCACACTAATTATGCACTTTGCAGTAATGTAGTTCATAGTTAATTAGGTTCAATAATAACATGTTATAATACGTCCACCAGTTTTATTCTTAAATTTCTTTTACTATATTTTGTAACACTTTTACTATCTAACTGATTGTGTATTTCTTCATACTTTTAATAGCTCTGTTTAGGTTCCACTTTAAAAGCAGCTCCCTTTTTGACATAATTACACTGTAATTACATGGTATCAAAACCCCTGATTGTGTTGCTATTGATGGGGTTTTCCCATACTTAACTGTTTCCTTGTCCAATTAATGATACTTTTTCTTTAACAGTAATAATCTGTTACAAACAGAATATTTGTTAATAGCAGCAGATTTACATTTATTTTCTGCTAATGATGCAGTTGATGGAAAAATGGAGCTGTTTATTAAAGGGTTACTTGCTCTCCTGTTGTCTTAAACCAGTTTCCTCTAATTTCCTGACTATTTCAACACTGTGTGCCTTGCTTTGAAGGCCCTCCATGTCCAAGAGGAGCGTGATAGACTGAGGTTAGAGTTTAATGAGCTAGAAGAGAGGGTAAATCCAAACTTTCTTTTCTTTCTGTCTCTCTCTTTCCATCCATGGCGTTTGGTGTGTCTAATAGTCCTGGATTTTTTTTTTCAGTCTGCTTGCACCAGCATCCCCTTCGGAATCCAGATCCCGCTTCTCCTAATTACGTGTGCATGTGTGTGTACACGTTTGTGCACAAGTGTTTGTGCACACGTATACACATGGTCCTCTTGAGGCACAACTGCAGTTTTGTGTTGTCACCCCCTTCACTAATTATCCTCTGCCTCTTTACCTTGGTGTGTTTCATTGCTTTCCCACAGCAATAGTAGACAGCAAGGGGAAACCCCAGGAAGGAGTCATGTCTTGGAAAAAATGTTGAATGCATGTCAAATATTTACACAAAGTGTATAGTATTTATATGTGAAATCACAATTTTTTCCACTTTGAATGAAAAAAAACAAGCGCACATCAAGAAATTTTTTAAGTAAAAAAAAAAAAAAAAAGGACATTGGTCATTGAGCAAGCAGTTGCACCTGTAGGAATTAAGCATGTTTTTACAAAACCCTTTTTTCTGGTATTGGGAATGCACAAAACTGACTCACACTCTGTTTTCTTCGTTTTGAGTTGTTCTGGTCACAGCTTTAACAGGCTTGTTGCAGTGAGAGAATTTTCACACTGGTGCTAGTTCTCCCAGAATGCCTCCAATAAACAGTTATGTGAGAGACATAGCTGACATGGCTTGTATGAAGAACTGTCAGAAAAGCATAATTGCGTACATTTGAAGGTCCCAATATTTTGATGAAGAGCTATTGACTTGTTCCTGGCAAATTCATAAAGAGTCAGGGTGTACGTGGTACAGGCTTTACATGCTGGGTAATTAGAAATTTTGAAACTAGGGATGTCCCCATCCGATCTCAAACATCAGGTTGGGGGCCGCTCAAGGCATTTTTTGACTGATCAGGATCAAGAATTTTTAGCATATAGAGCGTTCAATCCTTTGTTTTATTACAGCTTTCACACAGGTGCTTTTACTGTCATGCAGAGCAACGCGATGCACAGTCTTCGTCACCTCTGATCCACTAAGCTGTCTGTCTCTCCTCTCTGCTGAACATACGAGCTGTAGCTGAGCCCTGCCTCCTGCAAAACACCACACACCATAAAAGAAAAAGCAGTATCAGACTGTTTATTTATGTTATCCTCCTTAGAGAGAGAAGAGGACACTGGCTTACTACAGCCACACTCACCACTGCAAAATGAAACAAAAGCCCTGCAAGCAAAATTTAAAGTGGCTTATTTATTACTGAAGGGTAATCTGCCCCAAAATATGTGCAGAAGATAAAACTAAAAACTCAGCAGACTACAGTTCATTCAGGTTACTGAGACACAGGCTATACTGCAGCAACAAACCCTGGATGGTTAACAGGACAGAGGCCTTCCCTCGAGACAGCAAGGAGGCCAACAAGATTAAATGGAGGGTTTGTCACTTTATTTTGTCAAACAAATTAATAATAGGCTAATAAATAATAAGAAAAACCCATCGAGGAAAAAATTGATGCAGGTATTTTAAAAAATAACTTAAAAGAAGACTTTTTAAAGTGTGCACTGTGCAGCTGTAGTATCTAGGAAAACAAAAGTATTGAATCAGGACTCTGTATCGGCAATATGAAATGATTCGGATCAGGATCTTGTGCAAAAAAAAAAGGAAAAAAAAATACATTATTGGGACACCCCTATTTGAATAGTGCCCTACTTACAAGTTTTAAAATATTAAGGTCAGTTCTTCAATTTTTTTGAGGTGCAGCAGACTAAGTAAATAATTAGTATCATTGCACATTTAGGACAAAACAAAAAACAACAGCTTCTGCTTTGCTTTGTGTGGAGTTTGATACCCTGTCTATCACATTGAGAAGGCAACATCAAACCATACATGTAGCCTTCTTTGCAATGTTGGAGTTTGTTGGTTTGCCCCGTTGGAGTGTGTTTGGTGTGTGCTTGCTTTATTGCAAGAATTGATGCTGCAGTGATTCAACCTAATCTGATGGGTTAGACGCTGTAAAGAAAATGTTCCATGCACATTTAAGAAGCTTGAAAGATAAAATTTGAAAATTTTCAGTTTAAGTGTCCTAACTTGTTTCTCTTCCCCCTCACTTCTCTCCGTCTTAACATCCATTTCCTCTCTACACCTCTCATGCCCCCTTTTACCCCTTTGTCCTTTTTCGATTTTCTTTTTGCTTTTCCATTCTTTTCCCTCCTTTTCACTCCCACACAGGTGGCAGCGCTGCAAGAGGAGAAGAGCAGCTTGCTAGCAGAAAATCAGGTCCTGATGGAGAGACTTAACCAGTCTGACTCCATAGAAGACATAAACAGTCCTGCTGGACGCAGACACCTCCAGCTGCAGACACAACTGGAGCAACTGCAGGAAGAAACCTTCAGGTGTGTTGCTAGAAGGACAGATTTTTTTGTCATAAAAAGTGAGAGTTGAATTGACTGATGTCAAAATCTCATCTAAAAGATGATTCTTGCTAATTCTTTCCAGGTTGGAGGCATCTAAAGATGACTACCGAATCCGTTGTGAAGAGCTTGAAAAAGAACTCTTGGATGTGAAGTCACAGAATGAAGAGCTTGCGTCGCTGGCTGATGAAGCCCAGTCTCTCAAGGATGAGATGGATGTCCTCAGGTAAGACCGAGCTGCAAAATGTTGGCACCTAACACACACAGATTACCTGAGTCACACAAAATAAACTAAACATTAACCGAGAGATTCAACCAGAAAAGAGGTTCTTATTAGTGGCAGCTTGCTAAAAACATTAAAATAGCACCATAATTACAGGTATACATAATTTGATAAATAATAAGTCTTGCACCAAAGGCCTGATGGGTGTGAAAAAGAGTCAGGAAAACAGTATTGTTAAACCACTTTCCTGTTATTTCACACTTGTGTTGTTACAGGTGTGTTGCTACACAAACATTGCCTCGGTAAAGCTTCCCGCTCTTTTTTCCTCTCTAAATGTAACATCACAAAATGCCTGTTGTTTCCCTTCCAGGCATTCATCAGACAAAGTGTCAAAGCTGGAGGGAACAGTGGAACACTACAAGAAAAAACTGGAGGACATGGGACTTCTTAGAAGACAGGTACACACAATCACACACAGACAACAGATTTGTTGTGATGAGTTTCATTTGATTTCATTTATATATTCGCACCATTAAAAACAGTAACAGAAAGCAGTACCAAAAGAATACAGAAAAAAAACAGGGTGCCGTAAAGGGTAGACACCCAAATGGACTTATAGAAGTACCTCACTCAAGGTAATGCAATAAATTACAGTACTTTGATGCAAGCAATATACATTGGGGTCAACAAAAAAAAGATTCTAAGTGTTTGTGTGGGTGTATGTGTATGTGTTAGTGTGTACATGAACACGTGAGTGTGGATATGCGCATAATCAGACTGTGGGTTACTGTATACCAATGAAGGCTAATGGGGGGCTTACTTCTACAATTTTTTTCTTGCAATACATTACACAATGTTCATGGGTTTGTAAGAAACATTTAGTTTCAATCCACATTTTTTACTAATCACCCAGTCCAACAACTGGCAGTGTTTGTATGTCCAAGATAGATGGCACGAAAGCAATTTACATTTCTGTCGCTGTTTTCCAGAATAAGCTTATGGAGGAGAAGAACACAGTGTTAATGCAGACCAATGTCGGTTTGGAAGAAGAGCTACGAAAGGCAAATGCTGCCAAGGGCCAGCTGGAGACTTACAAGAGACAGGTACCAGCCGTCAGTCATGTTGACTTTCACACGCAGTAATCAGTATTTGTATGGACCCAACGTGTAACTTTGTAACAATACTCATGCATAAGCATGAGTATATGTATATGTATATGTATTATTGCATATACATATTTTGAGAGATAATATCTTCCCATTATCTGTCCTTTCTTTGCACAGGTGGTTGAACTACAGAACAGATTGTCGGAAGAGTCTAAAAAGGCTGACAAGATGGAATTTGAATACAAACGTGTCAAAGAGAAAGTGGACTCTCTTCAAAAAGAAAAAGATGTATGTACAATTTTATCAATGTGAGCGCTGTTACATTACAAAAGAATGACACAACAGTATTGTTTTTACTCTGCAAAAAGATGTTTGTAGAAATACACCTTCTGTATAACTCCTTAACACATTTTTCTCTCCCTCTGTAGCGTATGCGAACAGAGAGAGATTCCCTGAAGGAGACTATTGAGGAGCTGCATTGTGTCCAGGCCCAGGAGGGACAGCTTACATCAGGTAAAACTAATAACTGCTAAGAGTGCCTAAATATAAGAAGCATTTTTTCTTTAAACCCATCACATTCACTGGAATTCATCCAGCTAATGAAATATGTCAAATGTGTGCATTTTGGTTAAAATGTTTTATTTTAGCATATACTTCCATTTTATCTATTTACTTTAGTAAGAGAGTAACAGCATTAGTCACTTCACCTTTCTTTTTTATTTGGGTATAATGTCCTGATTTCATTAGGCTTAAGCCTTGGGGAAATTCTGACTAATGTTCTTCTCTTGGTCTGTTTGTTTCAGGCTTGTTCCCGTTGGTCGGCAACGACGGCTCTGATTCGCTGGCTGCTGAGATCACTACCCCAGAGATACGGTACGACTTTTGAACCCCATGATTAGTTTCCCTTTGGTGATTCTAAAAGAAGGTAGTGATATGGAGTTGCAGATGGAGTGCAAATATCAGAACATCTAATGCGTTTATATTTTGTAGGTTTGTTAGATAAATATGAATATTATGCTTTACAGAGGAAGAAATGTCATGTCAAAGTATTTGTCTTTTCTGTTTAAAGGTCCAGTGTGTAAGATTTTGGGGGATTTAGTGGGCATATAGCAGTGAGGATTGCTCCTCCTTTCCAAAACAAACGGACCAGGTGATTTAAACTGGTAAAAACACTGAATAAAGCAGTCTCACGTAAAAAAAAAAAAAATGTTTTTTTCAATGCTGCTTGTTATGGAGGGGCTGCTAACTATGATTGCTAATGCAAAAATCTTATTTAGAGTCAGTGCTGATTTTTTTCCATTTTGAGCTAATGTTGAAACATGACTGTGCAGCACTGCAGGTTTGAGGATGAGGACTTGCTCCCTATGTATATATAAATGGCTCACTCTAAGGTAACGAAAACATTATGATTCATATTTTCAGATGAACATTCACTAAAGAAAACATGCTTATTACATTATATTCCATCCCTGCCAATATGTGCCGCTAAATCCTACACGCTGGACCTTAAAGCAGTACTGTATATTGTAGATTTATCAGATAAGACCGGATTCTGGACACACTTTTTGGCTCCCAGTTTTGCAACTCGTTTAACACACATCAGTGCAGACAGAGTGTAACCTTTGAGAAATGCTTTTTGGGGCAGACAGTTTGATCCTTTGCTGATGTTGCTGCTCTTGTTTGTGTTTGTTTTGTGTGTGTGTTGTATATCTGTGGTGCTGCTGCTCACTTTGTAGCCAGATGGTTTCTCGTCTGTTTCCCTTTCTCTCTCTGCTGTTTTAAAGCTGATGGGTTTGGCCTAAAAAAAAAAAAGGCGTCTCTGTAGCAAGTTATGTAATAGTTGTGTGTGAGTTACATCAGCCTCACTGCTGCTCTCCAAGAGGGCTGGGTTTTCTGCTGGCTGCATACCACGCCTGGATTTTTTTTTTTTCCAACCTTCGAGAACCAAAGCAAATATGGATTTACATTAAAATCCTCTAAAAGCTACTAAAGGGAGGAAAACCGTACTTGAATTAACCCAGTCCAGCCTATTCACTGCCCTCTAGAGGTAAAGAAAGCTGTTGTGCGCTGAGATGATGTCATATCCTGCAAGCTTTAGAAGGTGGAAATAAGATTTTGCAATAGCACTGTTTCTCAGGAGAAACCTAAAAAGAAGAGCTGTGTGTGAAATACAGAGTTGGTGATGCTGTTTTATGTCTGTTGGTTGTCAGTTCAGCATCAAACAGTGAGCGTAAAAACTGGAATAGGCCGTGCCTTTTTTGACAGATTCAACCTGTTGCTTTAATAAGCCGCATCTGGGATTGATTTCTGCCCGTCCGTTTCCTCTGAACAGCCAGAACAACAGCTGGAAATGTAGTCATTCTCTCAATCTGCTGCAAAATAGGAATCAGTAATCTGGTCATGATGATACAATATTTTTCCAATAAGCTTTTCTCACGTCTTCCTTTCCCCTCCGTGGTCTAACCTTTGCTAGCCAGCTGCTGTGAGTTAGTCTGGAAAGATTTAGTCTGTTCTCCAGTTGGACAGAAGTCAGAAGCCACACCCTGAAAGAGCCATGAGACAGACTGTGTGCAACACTATCAAACAGCAGATCCAATCTAATCTATCTAGTAAATAGACTGAAAGTATTTCAAATAGCCAAGCTGTTCCTTAAAACTAGCAAAGGCATCTGAAACATCTTTTAGACAAACAATGAGTGAGTTCCAGACAGACTGAGTATCAGACACACCATGCTGTATCCCACTCTACAGCACAGCAAAGCTGTTATGTTGTGCACAGCGCTCTGTTTGGTCTTGTTTTCATTCTCATTTTATGATGCAGAGAAGATGAGTGAATGGATGAGTGAAAGTGGGTATTTAATGTGTTTCAGCAGTAATGAAACTAAATTTGTATTGTGGAAAACTACATAGTTCAATGAAAGCAGTAAGCTTTCAACCATTACGCTGTTTTTCATCTGCCACCACAACAAATACAAAACCTCTTACTGCCTTTTACCACTTTGTTGTAAAAACTTAAATTGCATTAGAAATGTGGAAATCTGAAATAACAAACCCTTCTCCACTGTTTATTGTTACCAGACACCCCCACACACAACCAAAACTGACCATTTCCTGTTGATAGCTCAGCAGTTCTTCACCACTTTTTGTTCAGCACTGTTGAACTGTATGAACATAATGCAGAAGTTTTCCACTCAGAAGTTATTGTAAACAATCACTAGCCTTCGGTATGATATAGAATTGAAACAGTCATCAGGAAACACTCATTGGGGGAAAATATACTTTTATATGTATAAAATTATAGCTTTGAAACAGTGACTTGTGAACAGTTGTGTCAGACATATTTTCAGCTCTGGAGATAGACGTCCAAGTCCAGCACTTGTAGTATAACAGCAGCATTACAGTAGTCTTGTTGCTGTAAGTGTTTCACTATTACCTAGACTGAGTCTGCAAATGTTTAGCATATGTTTGCATAAGAAGCGTATGTCACATTTTTTGATTTTCCCCAGTGCTAACAAAATTATAATTTCTCATGTTATATTTGCTGATGATGCACCGTTTTTGCCAAATAGTAACCTGGGACAGATATAAAAATACACAGAGAACAATACATGCATACATGAACTCTCACTGGAGCCCTCTGTTTGCTTTTAGTCATGATAATGTGACATCAGATTTAGTTTTTGAAAGCCATACTGAGTTCGATATTCTGAGTACAGGTGTATAACATACAGTGTTGGTTGTTTCAACTCTATGTGATCAGTTAGCAGCGATGCTTGAAATTAACGCTTGCTTCTGTTTGCTGTGTTTTTTTACAGAGAACATTTGATTCGTCTTCAGCATGAGAACAAGATGTTGAAGCTGGCCCAGGAGGGATCTGACAACGAGAAGATTGCACTGTTGCAGAGTTTACTGGAGGATGCCAACAGAAGAAAAAATGAGCTTGAGACGGAAAACAGGTCAGCTAAGAGCACATTGCATCTGCTTAGGAAAAACACTTTTAAAATCTTTCTCTCTCATGCTCAAAATCCCTAAGAGCAAAGAGAATATTTTACAACCTAGAATCTTTTGGACTGTAGTTTTGAAAGCCACACTTTTAATGTTGGCAGATTGTGTTTCCCTATTCAAAGAGTTTCTTTGTGGGGACTGGAATTTGAGTCAGTGACCTTTTCGCCAGAAGCCTGCCTCTCGATCTTTGCGTATTGCTGTGTTAAAGCTGTCATGACAAACTGGTACTTTTTTTTTTTTAATTTTTCTCCAGGTTAATTAATCAACGCCTGATGGAGGAACAGAGTCAGGTAGAGGAGCTACAGAAGAACCTTCAAGAACAGGGTTCGAAGGCAGACGATGTGAGTAGTGAATGTTTCTTCTGCATTACGGGTGCGTAACTCTGCTATCAGCTGAAATGTTGGCAACAACCACAGAAAGTCAAATTCCCATAGTACCACACTTACTGAACAGAGGTTATCCACAACACTGCAGTACGCAGCTCCTCCTAAAGGTGCAAAATTTTGTTGCATTATTTTAAAAAGAAAAGGCAAAATTAGTGAACAGTTTTACACACTGCACATTTGTTTACATGCTTGACCCAGTGCATCGAAAACAGTTAAAATCACGTACTTTATTTTGTTACTAACTCTTCCTTACAATAACCATTATAACACTCATTGTTTGCATGATAGTGTTTTTTTGTCTGTGTGCGCTTTTACATTGTTTCTATGTTGTAGCCATTGATAGCCTTAATAGCATCAGTGAAAGAAATTTGAGATCAGCAACATAAATTTGTTCTACTTCTTATTAACACATTTAACGTGTGTTTTGTCTGTGATACTGAAACAAAAAAAAATTAAAATTTTCAGCGCTTTCTTCTCTGTCCTTTGTCTCCTTCAAACCAGTTCCCAGTTGGAGACAACTGGTATTTAGGATGGTTTGGAGCCGCTCCCAAGGAGGTTTATGTGTGAGCAAGAGCTTGCATGCATGTGAAACGACATCTTTCTTTACCTCCATAATTAACGCTGATTTAAAACACTGAACTTTTCTTTCTTTTGTGGGTTTCTGGTTCCGTTCCTGCCAGCCTGTGCAGATTTTGCATCCCATCACAATTGATGTCAGTCTTGCTTTAACCATCTATCTTTTGCACTTATTTTCATTTTTTTACCACTTTAAGTGTTTTATGGAGACAGTTCAGTTTATAAAAACAAGCATACGGCAAGCAGAAAGTGGAAAATATGATCTTTAATTTGCGTGGAAATCAGTGCAATTTCAGTCAGGCAAGGAGCTGGCGTGTCAAACGTTAGGTGCAAAGATGGGAAAGATCACCTTCACGTATTATATCCATGGATGTAAAACCATCCACATTTGGCAGGTCTGTGATTTTTGCCAATCAGTAAAATACTTGTGCATTTTCTTTTCAAATGATGCTCCCACTGTCAGACCATAGTAAGTATCATCTTGTGATTCCTGACGAGTTCCCTCTTTTTTAGACTTTGCTCTTTCTAGATTATTTATTTTGACTTTCTGAAACAAATGTGAAACAACTCAGAACGTAATAATTCACACATTGTTAAAAACTGTGCAGAACGTAATGCTAATGTTGTTATGTTTGAATACACACATTTGCAGAGAGTAGAATAAGAACTCACTTTAAAGAACACACTTTAAAACACACTTTAAAGTCTTTGCTACTAGAATTACAACGTTGTGCATTTGTTATACTGAGTTGCTGCACACAAGCAGTAGTTAGTTTTTTCCTACTTAGGTGTAGAGATTCTGTTGTTGTATTTTTCCTGTTAGAAATAGAGAGGCATCTCTAAT
This sequence comes from Plectropomus leopardus, assembly GCF_008729295.1. Lineage (NCBI taxonomy): Eukaryota > Metazoa > Chordata > Actinopteri > Perciformes > Serranidae > Plectropomus > Plectropomus leopardus. Next base: position 17,899,813 of record NC_056482.1, read on the forward strand.
CTTTTTTTTGGCATCTTCTACATGTAGATAGTTCCTCTATGTAGAAACCCAACTTTCCTCTTCAGATTTCTGCTCTCACATGATTTTGGTGCACACCACATTGATAGTGCTTCTGCTCATGTATACAAGTTCAAAAAACTGCCAAGAAATCAATCGGAGCACTCCTCTAATTGGAAATATTCTATGTGATTATTCAACCAGGAAAAATCATGTAATCACCCACACAAAATTTGGGCTTCAGGTCTTCATTACTTCTTTATTGGTTGCGTCATTTACAGTAATTCCAGATCTCTTGCTTGGATAATGATAATATAATACCACTATGATATTATTCTCCAAACATAATCTGCAATACACTTCCCTCTGTTGGATGAGAAGCGAAAGCATGCAGGGTTTTGTTTTGTGCTGCCTTTGATTACAACTTTGAAAGATCCTTTTTAATCAGGTGAGAGAACTAGTATGGCTCACTAATGTGGCTGCAGGTATAAAGTTAAAGAAGACTCAAGTTTGCTGCAACTCCTGCATTTATCCAACAATGTCTGAGAGTTTGTTTTTTTTTTTTGTTGATTTGGGTCGTGTAGACAGGAATATAATGTTATAAAACATGTCGACATTTGTCTTTTTTCAGTCCTCCATTCTGAAGAAGAAATATGAGGAGCACATGTAAGTTATCGTCTTACAGACTCAGAAATATCTTTATATATTTATATATATCTAACATCAAATGAATGTCCTCTCTATTCAGGCCGAGAATGCCTCCCTTTTATATTGGCCAAAACTAGGCCTAAAATACATTTTTGACTTTAATGCATTGTACATCTAATCAGGGAGAAACTACAAGAGTTGAACAATGAGTTACTGAAGAAAAACGCCTTCATCGACGAAATGGAGCCTAAATACAACTCCAGCGGTGAGTCTGACTTCCAAATGTGTGAAGTGCAGCTAAAGCCTTCTGCCTTCTTCAACAAAAAAATCTTAAGGTATACCTGTTAGCCAAAGACAAAGAAGCTAAGCCCATAAAAATATGTTGTTACCTCTCAGCCCAACGAGTGGAGGAGCTGGAAGAAGCCTTGAAAAAGAAAGATGAAGACATGAAACAGATGGAGGAGAGATATAAGAAATACCTGGAAAAAGCCAAGAGTGTGAGTATATATATTTAAATATATATTGTTTTTGTTTTTTTGTCATTGATTTTGTTTTATTACTAACAGCTAGTGGACAATGTTGTTGTGATGCTTTCAGTAGTTGTGGGTCAATAAGAAAAAGTATTTAATGTGATTGAATGTCCTCCCCAGGTGATCCGAACCCTGGACCCCAAGCAGAACCAGGGTTCAGGTCCAGAGGTGCAGGCCCTCAAGAACCAGCTGCAGGAGAAGGAGAGGATGTTGCACTCACTGGAGGTAATCGAGTGTCTGAAGAGTTAGATGATCTGGTAAAGAAAGGGTTGGACCTGATCAGTTAGGTAAACCGGTCCCCTTATAGATCGTAACCACTGACTGGAGAGGAAAGCCTTTTAAAGTGTGCGAAAACACAATGGAAAAACTCAGATATCAGTATATTGTAGCATTGCACCTGCATTGCTTAACATTTTTGTGTCTTTCATATTCCCTCCAAACAGAAAGAGATGGACAAGACAAAAACTCAGAGAGATTACGAGGAGAAACTGATTGTATCAGCCTGGTATAATATGGTAAGATGAAACTTTACATTCTGAAACTGTGACACAGTTTTTCCACTAGTGTTGTTTTTTTTCAAACTGTTGCACTAATATACACTTTCGATTTTTCACCGTGAAGAGTAATAAAACATACACCCAAAAATCCTTAATATCAAAGAAATATAAAGCTGCAATGATACATACTTTAGTTGATTCGTCAGTGAAAAGAAATAAAATTGGCACTATTTTGTGATTATTATTATTAATGTGATTATTTGTATGAAACAAAAAATACCAAATATTTGATCATTCAAACTTGTCAAAAGTGACAATTCCATGCTTTTCTTGGTCTTACAGTGAATTAAGTACATTGAGGTTTAAAACTCTTGGTTGGACAAAACAAGACATTTAATGATGTCTTGAAACTGCGATGGGCATTTTTACTGTTTTCTAATCTTGTTGGACAAAAATAGCAATTTAAAGACATGATTGTGGGCAGTGGGAACTTGTGATCACTTTTTTGATAATGTACAGACTAAACGATTAATGGATCAATTGTGAAAATTATCATCAGATTAATTGATGATAAAAGTAATTCTTAGTTTCAGCCCTAATTTTAACTAATTTAACCTAATTTAAGTCACCAGCTGTAAAACAAACAATAACCAAACTTATTGGAAGATGTAGACACTTTGTACATAATTTCAAAAGAAATATGGTTTATTGCATGCTTTATGTATGAATTCGAACATGTTTTATGTTTTTTTAAATGCCCATTTTTATGTTTTTATATATTGTATGGAATAAGAAGTCGTCATTTGCAAGTCATGCAGCAAGGTATTTAAACCACTAGGGGGCAGCATATACCTTTCTATAAACTTCAACAATGTTTGCTCTGTTGCACATTTGATCAGTAATGGGTGTTAATGTTCACGAGTTGTTAAAAATGCACCAGTATTGTTTTTTAGGTAATTTGCTCTCACGCATCGAGATTAACACACTGATGGTCGCTAATTCTCTGGTGACTTACTCACTCTGCGTGTTGTGCTCCCACATAAGCTCTTGCTCTTCCTCTGTATCTTCTCTCAGGGTATGTCTCTGCAGAAGAAGGCGGCTGAAGACAGACTTGCCAACACCGGCTCCGGTCAGTCCTTCCTGGCCCGACAGAGACAAGCCACCAGCACACGCCGCTCCTATCCAGGCCACGTCCAGCCAGCTACCGCAAGGTAGATGGCAGCAGGGCAGAATAAAATACCGCGACAAACTACCTTACAAATCTCCTGAACTTACACACAGTAGATGTGCCTTCTTTTGAGGCAGTCTATTTCCATTCATTTCTAATGGACGTCCTTGTTTCCCTATATTCTGTCTATTGATTTTCTGTTTTTTTTTTCTTCTTGATCAGATCCATGAGGTAGAGATGCCAGGCAAGACAGCCAAAATCTTGCACCACTTTTTTTTCCTGACTAATCATATTTTACCCTGACTCCTATGATGCCAGGCTCCTTTTCACACCCCAGCATATTTGATAGGGTCTGACTTATCACCCCTAACACACTGACCTTCCTTCGCCTGTGCTCTGAGGCAGACCTTTGTCAGACAGGTCATTTGGATCCAGAGAGAGAGAGGAATCCCATCTTCTTTACAATTTACTGTCGTTTTTGTTAGAGGAGCAGCCCTGCCTGTTCATGCAGTATTTATGCACATCTCTACCTGTCTTGGCATTCGAGGTTCATCTTGTTTCTTGACCGGAGTTGACAGATTATCTGTCCTGCGTTATCTGTTTTAACTCTTATAATGTAGCTTTCAGCAGGCGACAGCAATTTTCATTCTCATGAGTGTGTGTTTTATATGTATTTTTCAGTTGGGGATAAGTTGCTTCTCTGCAATGTCATTGTGTTTTCAATTCAGATCAATATTAAGCAACGAATACATTGAGGCATAGGAAGATGTATAGTCATCACATGTAAATGTTCCATTTGCTAGCTAAAATGTCTTAATTATAACCAACACGACAACACAATTTGGATAAAAACAGGTTAATATGGGCTGGTAACAGTGCAGCAATAAATTGTGAATGGTCATTTCTTCTGAGCAAAGAAAGGTAAAATAACTGCTTTATGACACTAGAACAGTGACGGTAAGTTTTGGCATTGACAATAAAATTTGGAGTTAAAAAAGGAACCGAAAATAAGAAAGAAAATAAAAGACAGACAAAGATGTTTTTCAAAAGTATTTTTTTTTTTTTTTGCATTTTGGTTTGTTTTTTTTTTTTACTTCATGTCACTCTTTCTTTTCAGTATCAGTTTTTTTGTACGTTTGCTTTTACATGCCAAAGCAGTGGCAGAAAGTTTTTTTTAAAGATTATTTCTGGGCTTTTTGCCTTTATTTGATAGGATAGCTAAAGCGTGAAAGGGGGGAGAGAGAGGGGTTTACGTTCAGCAAACGGCTGAGGCAGGAATCAAACCGGCAGCTTCTGCAGCAAGGTGCACACTTTGCCAACTGAGCTACTTTGTGGCACACAGTGGCAGAAATCCGAACAGGGTTTCCACGATTACAGAAAACCTGAAAAAGTCATGGAATTTCACAAACAGTTTCCTAGCCTGGAAAAGTTATCAAATTAGTAAAAAATCTTGAAAGTTTTAGAAAAGTGATGGAGTTTTGTTGAGTATAATGCTCTTTCCCTTCATGTATGCCAGATAGCAGAATTTTTCTTATCATAGAGTTAGCATCTGATATGTCCTTTAAAAGTCATGGAAAAGGTTTAACATTTTGTCCATAATCCATGGGAGCTCTGGCTTAAATTGAAGAAAGAATTTAAAAAAAAAAAAAGTCGTAAAAAAAAAAAAAACTGACACTGAAAAAGGAGTGACATAAAAAAATTAAAGATTTATTTTTTCTTCTGACTTACTGTCGCTGTTATCATCATACTGCTTCAGCTATTGAAAGTGGAATCCACAGCAGGGCAGATTGAAGCAAGGATCATGTGCCACATAACTGTGCAGATTAGGCTTCATTATCTTTCTTGAGGAGCCAATGTCAAATAAACTGAAAGGTATCAGATGGTTTTAGCTTTACCGGCATCGACAGGTTGTCTCAGACAACACCTCGTGTGCCATAGTGTTCAATGTATGTGCCACAATATTTGGTTGATATTATCTCTGCAACAGTGCAGGCTTCCCTGAGATTGTGACTGAAATATAGATCCTCTGACTTATAGGTAGAAAGGGGATTTGGTTTGTAGATCCCTCGTAATGCCAACAAATCAACAAGTTTATTCAGTTGTCGCTCATTGAAACAGAAGAAGAATCAGTTTATTGCTGTCATAATAGAAATGTTTTTTAAGGTGTTTCAGAAATTAAAGCACACACTGCTAAGTATTGCCCTTGTCACTTCAAACGGGAATCTTGATGCTTGTTGCAGCTGTTCCTGTCCTTTATGTAACCCATTTATAGTTCCATTCTGTTTACAGTGTCATTGTTTTTAAGGCCCATCATAAATGATCTCTTATTAACATGATGCACCTTCAGAAACCTTTGAAATTAACCCCGTTTCTTCACTGTGTATGTATTCAGATCGAGGCCAGCATTTCACTCTAACAGGCCGTCTGACAGTTATCTCTCTTTCTCCTCCCTCAACAGCAATGTCACTGCATGACTGGCACACCAGTGAACTGGCCAAGCCTTGTGTGGCCTGGGCTAGGCTGCCATGCATGAACTACGTGCCTGTCTACTGTTTGCATGACTTTGCATTGACCTGCGAATAACCAGCACACCAGCAGCTGCAGCATGAGCACTAACAACCCTCTGCAGTGTCATGCATTGTAACTTCCAGGCAAGGCAAAAAATTAAAACTCCTTTCCTCCCTTCCAGCTCCTTACTCCTCATGTTCTCCTGTTCTTTGTTACCCTCTCTGTTCTCCTTCATCTCTCCAGCCTTCCCTTACTTTTCACGGACATGCCTGCTTGTGCTTTCACACCGCATCAAGTCTGTTACAATTCAACCTGTGTTACAAACACCAAGGACAGGGGCAGAACAGTGCATTGTTAGTTCATACACCCTTTGCTGTTAGTGTGTGACTCAACTGGCTTCCTCAGGATACCTCAATGACATATTTCCTCATATCTGTTGTACTTACATTATTGGAGGAGAGTTTGCATAAGCGTGAGAGAAATATTTGAGAGGTGTAGCCCAAAAATCAGTCTGCATAACAAAAAAAAAAATCCCCCCTTTAAACATCTAAGTGTGTATCTCCTGCGATGGTTCTGCCCAACCTCTCCTCAACATGTTGCTAGATGGCATCTTAGAAGTGGTTTTTACCTCAAGTGTTAGAGAGTACAACAAGGAAAGCTTATGGGGCATCGCTGTGTTGCCCTGTAGGCTTTTGGACAGTTTGCAGTAGGAGCATAGGATGGCAAAATAAGTGTTTTTAAAATGAATAACATTGTTACAAATATGCTTTTATACAGGTTAAAAGCCCACATTAAGCCTACATGCAGTTTTTCTTTACATCAGATTTCATATTTGATGTCCATTTCTTGATAAAATGCCCAAGTAATACAGTTATGCAGATAGAGTGGCTGTATTGTAGTTAACTCCTATGTTGTCCGTGTTATTTGTCTCCGTAGCAAATAACCTGTGGTGTAACTGAGCCAAAAGGCAGAGGCTCAGCTGCATTTTGTCAAACGTGTAATGTTTCTAACTACAAAACAGTATTGCTAATTTGATAAAATATTGCCTGGAGAAAAAAAAACATATGAAAGTGTACATTAGTTCATGCAGGCTGATGTACAGTACATTCATTTGGTTGGCTTGAAAGGGCCAACTATTTTGAAAAAGTAGAAAGGGAAGCCATTGCAACAATCTCAAAGGATCCTGTATGGCAGTTCATGGTAACCTTGCGTTTCTGGCATTAATGGAAAACATTTACTGCTTGCACCTGCAGTGTTAAGCGGATGAGTTATACAAGAAGCAATTGACAGCATCAGTAATAGGGAAACTTAACTTGGTGTTGCTGTAAGTCATACTGTACATTTTGTGTAGCTTTTTTTTTAAACAAATGTCTAAGTTAAATTTTATTTCCAGAGTGAAAAAGACTGGAAATAAACACCTGGACCTATAGGATAGGATATATGCATTTTATAGGCATAAGTGCATACATTTTGTCAAATAAGAGAGATGGTTGAATCCTCCAGTTTTAGTGCCTTTGTTTAAAATATATTTAAAAAAAAAAAAAAAAGAAAAACAACAGGCTGGGCTTTTTAGGACTGAAGGCAGCAAGGCATGCCACCTTTAAAGACCGGTTTTATTGTGTTATTTGAAAGGAAGACAACAAAAATGTCTGAGATGAGCTTAAATTTCATCTACATGATAAAAAACTAAAATTCTGTAGGCTTAATGAGGGCTTCTCTTCTTGTATTTTAACCTATTTTACTCATAAATGTTATATTGTTTAACCTTGGTTTAAATCATGCCGTGCATTTTTATCTAAATGGCTTATTTATTCTTTTGCCGCTTGTACAGCAGTGTTGTTACATTTTTTTTATTTTAGTATTATATCACCACTTATACTGTTACAATGGATGTGAAGTTTCCATACAACATCGAGATACTGTTAAATACTTGTCTTATGCAACAAAAGGAGGAGATGGTTTGAATTAGTGTAGTGTTAAAGGTTCCATTTACCTCCAGTGTTTTCAGGAAGAGGAGTTTCTTCGAAAACTTACCATGTTTGAAAATGAATGTTTTCTCATCAACAAAAGCACATTTTTACACTTGTGAATTTACCGTTACCCGACAAAGATAATATTTTCCAATGTTTTAGCAATGGCAACAAAGATGGGAGTCATGTTTTTGGGAAAATGCTTGTTAGCTGGAGGGCATTTGTAATTGCATTAAAATGAAGTTAGCTCAAATGTTCGGTTGATTTATCTTAATTAAACAAGTGAAAATTCAAAATCAGTTTTCCAGAAGTGAGCCATGAAACAATATCCGCAGGAGGAATTCAGCTGCAAAGTAAATCTGTGACGTTTTGTCCAGTTCTCTTCTCGTTTCTGTCCAGATCTGTGTTTTGTAAACCACTTGCCATTAACATCCAGCTGGAAGTTATATTACAACACAGAACCCTTTTTAACCGTCCATCCCCACGAGTCATCGGTTTGGTAAGAAATCTGTATATAATGGAACACATCCACATTGTGGTCGACCTGTTTAAATTTATATCAGGTATGTTGGGGAAACATTTTCTGTTATTTAATATCTCCCTAAGAGGAAGCATATTATGTCGTTCCCTTTCACCCCCCCCCATCGAGTCAGCCACTGAATTTTGTTGCTGATATGTGTCTGTGTATATACTTATATTACTGACAAATAATGAGATAGTGGGGGAGAGAATACAGGACTCCAGAAGCCAGCAAGTTTTGGCCATTTTCAGACCTTAATAACAATTTCTCCTCAATAAAGAAGGAAAAGTAACATCTTGATGTACTGTTAAAGCTACAACTCCAAATATTTCCTTTATATTTATGTTTGAGAACTAAATACCGAATGAAAGTTGCAGTAATCTTTACAAAAACCAATCATAATGTGGTGTATTACTGACACGCCTAAGCTAAAACGAGTACGCAGTGTTCCCTAGTGTTACTTGACTGCTAATTGCACTTTCCAGTGTGTTAGAGAGATGAAACAAACACGATGAGGCTGTTAACAGGTCAGAATCTTCTCACTATGCGTGCAGTGTTTGCTGTATTTTTTTACTCATTGGAAAACTTTTCTTTACATATTGAAGTAGCAAATAACCTTCCATTTGCCAACTTTTATATTGCTTGTATACAAAAACACCATGTAAATACTAAATGTGACAGTGAGGTGTCTGGCCATTTGAGGAATGAGAAAATAAAAATTCATGTAAAGGTAGATGGATTTCATATAGCATCTGTCCGATGAGGACCTATTGATGAAAATGTGCTTCCTACACTGCAAAACTTGGAAATGACATTGTAAATAAAGCTTGTATAAAACAGGCTGCTCGTCTGTTTTTCTAATGATAACAAATCAAAATGACTGGTATTGTGTTATCAGATAACATACACTTTCATGTTAAAAAACAACTGTGCAAAATGTTATTTTATGACAGTCAAATATGAAGAAATTATGACTGTTATGATGTAGTGAGTTAACTTCCCCTGTAATTTTTCTCATAAACTGTACAGCAGAGTTTCAGCAAAACCTCTGAAGGAAAACATTTCATCTATTAGAGTTGAGGATATTTTCAGTGTGATGCAGTATCATTTTAGCTGACCTTCCCTGTACAGTAGTGTGTAGTGACACTACAATTCTAGTATGGAAACAGTTTTATCAAAATAAGGACTTCTTCTCTGTGATATGTGAGAAATTCTAGCTGTAATGCCAGTATTTCTTCATCCTTTATGGCTGCTCCGGGTAGTACAGTAACAGCGTGAATAGACATGCAATAAAATCCAAGCAGTGACCCTGCTGACCACCGCAGTGTTTAGTGAGGCTGCTTTTGAGCTGTGCTGCTCTCTCTTGTTTGTCCATGCGCTCTCAGCATCTTTTTTAGATGTAATGCTGTAATTTGCTATAATGGTGTCAGTTAGATTTTCTCTGTGAGAAAAAAATTAGCGGGTTTTGGCGTGTGAAAAGTGTCAGTTGCATTAGTTTCATGATTAAGCATAAAATTTGGAAGCCCTGCAAATCATTGCTAACGGCTGCAGGCTGCTGTTTTAGGTGAAAAAATTCTAAAACCCCATTTAACTCTACCTGCTGAACACTAAACTGCAGACAGACACAGTTACAAGCTAGTGGAGCATTTAGCAGGTAAAGAGACAGATATATCCCTCAGGGGCCGGTAAAAACAAATCTAAAAAAGAGTGAATATTGGACTTAAATTCACTGAGTAGCCAGAAACACAACCACAAATAAAGGATAATGTCCGTTATGAGCAGTTGTTAGCTAACTAATTCACTACATCAACTTAGACTGTTCAATATCACTGTGCACTTGTTTCCGATGCACCCAAATGGCCAAAAAATAATCTAGCGCAGGTATAAAGCGTCGCTGATCCAAATCCTTTTCCCATGACTGAGCGATGAAAATCCATCCACACATCCAGGAAGGGATCATGACAAAAACCTTGGGGGCAGGTTTGCATGTCACATACACAAACACACAATAACACAAAAACAGTCAGGTTTAGGCCTGGAGTGAATTTCAATACTTTGTTCATTAAACCCTTTCCAGCAGTGCGTCTTAGCTTTCATTTGATCAGTAGATTGATGAGACAGTATTCAAGTCGGGCAGATGATGGAAGAAGTGATTTATTGTTTGTATGTGTTCTTTAAATACCCCACAATCATTCTCTCATATGTAACGAAAAATTTGGCTTTGCCTTTGAATTACAGCAGGCTATATGGCTTAAGTCTAACTTTTCTCATTAATGCAGCACTATTTGTAAGGGCTATGTATCGTAGTGAATTCTGATTTTCAGAATCTGCTTGTGTTATGAACTCAGTCTGTGCACACAAACTCATCCCTGCCTGGGAAATGAAGCCTGGATGCCCCTCGAGGCTGCGGACACAGGAACTTCCCTGTATCAGTGTCCCATTCTTCATTCCTGAGAGCTTCTTGTTCTCTCTCTCTCTAACCTCAGCCTCTGGGTGCTTCTTCCTGACATTTTGCAGGCAGAGGTCCAGAGTCAATACAAACACACTTCTCTGGTTTCTCTCCCACCTCCAACATGATGAGTCTGACTGAAAGGAGGGGAGGTGATAGTCACAGTCCACTGTGTTGATAACACTTTCCGTCATGTGTGCTGAGGGTTCATTTTTATCCAAGTTAGGTCCAAAAAACAAATTAAAGTTTAGACTGTGATGATAAATTGTCATTATTATTGTCTACTTTATACTTTGCTTGTGATGTTGTTTGCAAGTGTTTCAGTGGATATTTTAGACAGGACAGTTCTCTGGATTACAGACGGGGGTCGTCTGTAATCATTCAAAAAGGAAAACTGACAAAAAGCACACTAGTACTGACCAAGACCAATGCTGCAGGACACAGCAGCGACTACAGCAATGGACATTCACCAACAGCTGACCGTCAGCTTCATGTGTCAGGGCCTTTAGTCCTGTAACCAGTTTATATTGTACCCATATACAGTATACCTCTATATTGGAAACATTTGACCGACCTACCAAACGCTGCAGATTATCTCTACTATTTATTGCTGTGTGGATGTAGTGGACAGTTTCAGCAAATATGATAAAAAAAATACAAATTTAAAAGTTACCAACCACATCTTTAACAGGTAATTGCTGTAATTCCAGTTTCTCCATTTTGTCATCAGGATTTCAAAGACAAAATGAGGTCAGGGAAAATCAATGTAAAAGTAAAATAACACCAGGCAGACAGTGAGTCATGAATATTGTGAATAGGGTGGACAACCAGCAGCCCTGACTCGTTTCTACTCGTGTGGTCCAGACAAATAAAAAGCCCCCAGTTTGTCCACTCTTGCTTGAAACATGACCGCAAGGTGTCTGATTCATTACCGTTTCATGATGGTCAGACATTCTCTCAAAAATTCCATTACAGAGATAGAAATGAATTAAACATGAATTGAAATAATCTGAAACAAGAAACGTCCATATAGATATACTCATGTAATTTACCTTAAAGATGCAGTGAATTGTACTGCATCAGAATATACAGGGATTTTACTTTAGATGGCTCGGGTGTATTTTCATTGGACAGTTTGACACCTTAAATGCTTAGACACTATGTCAGCTAAATGGCAACGCTGAGGGTTCAAAGAATGTACAGTACACCCATTTCACAGAACATTGTTGTTCTTACCCGAAAATACTGCCAAAGTAAGAACATTGTTTTCAATATCCAAAGAAAATGTTGTCATTGATCCCAGATGTTTTTTTTTTCTTTTCTTGTTTCGACTCTCAATATTGAAGTAATTATGGAAACATTCCACCAAGAGGAAAATCAGCCCAAACGAGAGCTGTCATTTTCCTAATGAAAGAGCCTGTTATTATTTCTTCATAACTTAACATCTGGCTGACAATATGGGCTTTATGACACTTTCAATTTACTTTTCAATCAGACAGATGTGGGGGGAGGCCTGATAACACAAGGCTCTCATTGATGCACACACTCCAATGTGCACGCACAATCAGACACACACAGATCAGGTGTTGTTTAAACGCTTTGGTTTGGAGCCCGGCAGATACCTGACCTGAGGTTTTAACACCAGCGTGCACACAAAAAGCACACACCTTCCAACACACACACACACACAAGAGCACTTTCACCATCAGCCAACACGCAGCCAACCTCTCCACTTTTACATGATCATTTTTGGCGTGACTTCAATCGGAGGCAGGTGAGAAGTGCACCGGCAAAACTGAAACCTCATGCCTGGCCTGTTGACACAGTCGGAGAGTAAAAGGAAGGCAGAGTGGCTCTTTGGATTGTACTGACCCCTGTGAGCAGGAGAACCGAGCAGTCTGACTGACAGCCGCTTTGTAAAAGGCTAACATGCAGGCCAAGTAGGGATGTGATATTTTTTCGAGACACAAATCTCTTTCATTTGACAGGAAGATTTATTTATTCCCAGCAGTTTTTGGCCTCCTCCCAGGCTTGTTATGCCTTTAAACGGCCTCTCATTGAGCGATAGGTTACCGAGGTCGCCGGGAGAACAGATCTGATTTTCTCTCCTACACGAAGCCCGACATTTTCAGCCGGATTCTCAGGCTTTCTGCCACATTGAATCCTATCTGATATAAAGCAATGTTCACCGTTAGAAGCAGTGATGCAAAAATGATAACATTAATCAGAAGAGTGTTTTCTTTTTTTTTTTCGCAGTTTCTGGGTTCATGATTCAGCTTCACATCCAACCTGATTTTCTTTCTCCCTTGACCCTTCTGTCCTCTAAACCGGCAGAGGCCATACTTGTTTGGTTTTTTTTGGTCATGAGCAGACTCAACAGTAAAATTTAGCAATAAGATTTATGCACTCAGTAATAAAATCGAAGTCAAGTGAAAGTGTTAAATAGCTCTAGAACAGGCACCTGACACCGTCAAGTCTGAGCCAAAACACCAGCTGACTGCAGTGGACTTTACTGTAAACTTCAAGTTCCCTTACACACCAAGCCAATGGTCGGCCATCAGTCATGGTCGGGCCATTGGTGACCACCTGTGGTCCTAGTTTTTGCAGTGTGCCCCAGACCGCTGGCATGAGTCGACCCTTGTAAGCCTTCAGATGATTTAGCGGTTTTAGTGTACGAGAAAAGAAACAGAAGTGAGCAAAGCAAACAAACAACTAAAATCAAGAGGGTGTGAGATCAAAACAAACTTGTTCTGTCAGCTAAGATGTTTTTTTAGCCACTGAACAATCTAGCAGAAATGGCAAATACTTGATTCTCATTGATAGTTAGCACACAGCAAATATCTGTCATGGTTTGAGGGTTTTCTTATACTGTTGACTTTGTTTTGGGTTTTTTTTCTGTTTTCTAGTTACTGATGTTCTGTTTCCTGTTTTGTATTTTTACCCCTTGTGTGTCACCTGTGCTTTTTCTCTGTGTCTCCTTGTCTCTCTCCCTGTCTCTGTCTTTCCCTGATTCTGTGTCCCTCTTTCACCTGTGTTATCAGTCTGGTCTGCCCTTCCCTGTCTGTCTCCCCTGCACACTGGTTTCTGTTCAAATCTCATTTGCTCCAGTCCAGTGTTTCCAGTCACACCTTCTGTAGTTAACCAATCCGTTTCCCTCCAGCTCCTGTGTCCACCTGCCCAGCTGTGTGTCATTGTCTTGATTAGTTCCTTTATGTACCCGTGATTCCCTTTGTCCTTTGTCAATTTGTCTGTTTTCTTCGCCATGTTCCTGTTGTCCCTGCCTGTTCCTGTTACCTTGATCCTCCAAGTTCCCGGTTTGTTTCTGTTCAGTTTTTGCTCATGTTTTATTTGTTCTTTTATTTTTATTCACCTGGATGGATAATCTTCAGCATTAAAGCTCGCTTTGAGTTTGTACTTCTGGCAAATCTACAATTTGGGTCCTCATCCTGCCTCACACATGACAGAACAAACTGACCAATCATGGACCCAGAAGAACAATTTTTTGCCATTCCCTCCTCCAATCCCTTCTGGGGAACCTGGCCTTGGGGGTTCCTCAGTCCTTAAAAAAGACTCCCAAGCCAGGGCCGACCGCAGCTCCCCAAGTCCAGTCTAGTTCTCTGATGTCCGTTCGGTGTGTCTGGGCCTTTAGACATTCAGAGAAATGGACTTAGTTTAAAGAGCATGAAAGTCCATTTAGGGTTGGTGGGAGGGGAGATGGATGGGTTCAACAAGCACAGAACTTTGACTTAGAAGATAAAAACTCAATGTTGCGTTATGTGGTCACATCAGTCCTTAGTCACTTGAGTAACATCAACCACAATATTTTCCTAACCAAGTAGTTTGTTGCCTAAATGTAACAACCAGTATCTTCTTAGTCACGCCACCTACCACTGACACCTTCTTCGCAAAGATGCAATGTAAAGAACTGCCCCCGGCGTTGTTATTGTGAAGCAAACGGTGTCAGAATATGATGAGGAGTTTTATCATATACAGCATCACCACGTTGGGGTGATCAGACATTCTGCCAATGGTTTCACACGTCTTTACTTTTCTACAGGTGGTGGTAATGTGCCAAGAAATGCTGCAATCCACCACTAAAAGCAGGAAAGAATATTACTACTAGCCGGTAAATGTGAATTTTACCAATGTAGGTTCAATATTGATCAGTTTTGCAAATGTTTGATAAGTAAATGAATTCAACATTTGTGTCGGACCTCGTACACACAATAAGTTGCTTCTTTACAAAAAATGTGCACAGGACATCTTAAATTGACATTTCAGTTGTTACTTATGAAAATGGTCACTCTCTTTCTCAAACACACACACACACTCACACACATAGGCCGCCAGAGAGCAGAAAACCACCGGACCAGAGGGATGAACGTCTGAGTGATCTCCACGGTGTTTGAGCCAGAGTGAGTCACGCTGGGAGCCGTGACCACTAAATCAAAGAGCTGTTTGAACAGCTGCATTCCTTCACACCCCTTCATCCTCTCTCTCTCTCTCTCTTGCTTTGCAGTGATACTAATTCTGCTTTTGCCGTCTGCCCCACTCCCCCCCTCTCCTCTCCAAGTAATGTTCTGGTGTGATGGAGATCAAGCTTAATGGAAAAAGAGTGCAGAAGTGAGGTAAGTCATCCTTTGACTGTGGACAGGTGTCTATTAGAGGTCGAGCGTAAAGATGAGACAGAGGAACTCTGTAAGGCTTCACAGCAGCAACTGCAGCTGATTTATGGACCCGTGACAGCCCTGAGTGAGTCATTATGTAGCTTCCATTTCTTTTCACACATACAGCTGCCCTCCTCCAGAGTCACATACTGTTGAGCCATTAGTTTCCACTGACAGCCACGGTAATTGCAATTGTATGGACAAACTCAGCACTGAAACATTTCTTTTGACTGAATTCTAATGTTTCAAACTTTTGCCGGTTCTCTGGATTTGAATGGACAGAGTTAGCAGATAGTAGGAAGTGACAGCTGCTGACTGAACTGCAGGCAGAGGAGTTGAGTCTTTATTGCTTAATAATTAAATAATACAGTGCATCTTAGCATGATGCAATGGTCAACAACTTAAAGGAGTGCTCAGACATTTTGGGAAATACATTTATTAGAAATTTCAAACAAGGCATCGTTTCTGGTCATTTGCCTGCTACAGAGCTAATGTAGAACAGATGATAAATGCATAATTAGGTCCTTCAGCATCATTAGCCCATTTTACACAGAGATCACACTATAGGGCCGCTATGAAGTCCTTTTTTTGTGCTACCTTTGCATTGTCACACAGAGCCAAACAACAGTGGCATCATGCTGCTCCAGTGTGTGATTTTAGATAGCATGCCTGTGTGCAAGCATCTGTTTTAGCAAGCAACATACCACCTGCATCTGAAGCATTATCTGGTTCCAATTCTGATTGTAACCACAATTTTGACATATTACTAATGCAACAAATAGCTGGGTTAGGTTCAAGCCCTCCCACGATCCTGACTAAGATAAGTAGTTACAGATAATGGAAGACTGAATGAATTAAAAAATGCAACAAATATGAAATTAGTTTTTGGGGTGCATGATTTGCTGTCACCTTTTCAAGCCAAGAATGGCCAATTTCTCTGGCAACTCTTACTGTCAAGCCCTGATTAGTACTCTGGACTTAATCAACATCTTATCAATAACATAAAATCAAGGCAAACCTGGAAACACACATGCAGCAGTGAAGGTCAGAGTCAGAATCAATGTCAGACTTCTACTTTTTTTGTGTTAGAAACTGTAAGCCTAAAGAAATGTTGGTTTTGAGCACATTGAAGCCTCTGGCAGGGACAGATAACTGAGACATCAATTTGAGCATGTCATCATGAAAGCTAATGATCTGAACACACATGCACACTGCACATCAGAGAGAGAGAGAGAGAGGGATAGAGAGGCCTTTTGGAACAGGCTGGAAGTCGAGGGTGGAGTTGGAATGATAATAGTAGGAAAGATAATTATTATTTTTCTTTACCTAACACTGGCTGCCAGCAATAAACAACCCCAGATCAACTTTTGACCTCAACTGGAGACAATCTTTTTTCTGCAGAAAAAAAAAGAAACAGGATAGATTTTAAACAGGATTTTGTTGTCAGTAAATCAAATGAACAAACCCAAACATGTTTAATGTGACTGACTGTGTCTGTTTGTGATTTGATGCCAAAAAATACTGATAAACAAAGAAATCTAATCCATAGTGGAGCAGTGTGTGAATCTGAGCAGGTAATTTTGCATAGTGGCATCAAGTATCTGATAAACATGGATGTCATATAATATAAAGGCATGTGCAATCTTCAAATGATCACTATGTAGTGTGACTCAAAGTTAAAGAGAAGCATTTTAGCATTTAGGTTCAGTCATTAAACCTTTGAATGCCACATTCATACACAAATTCTACAGTGTGTGACTGATTCGCCACAGCTTCACCCCCTTGTCCAAAAAATCAAAATGCTGATGGCCAAAATGCTGAACTCAAGGCTTTAAAATGGCAATCCAAAAACCGATGGGGGACGTAAACATTTTTTAAACCCTTAATTTGGTCAATAATAAAGAGTTGTGAGTGAGCAGGACATTTTACAATGTAAAAATAAACTACTATAAAACCTAAATTAATAGCATTGGCTATTATTTGCTTAAACCACCAAACTCATCAGGGTTATTTTTGGGACAGGTGTCTACATTGGACAAACTTTTGTTAACTTTCACACAAAACTGTTGCTCAGCAAAGATGGGAAATTCAAACAAATTGTTTATTTAAAGCTCTTTTTGCATCACTCTTGTTAATTAACTGAATGATTGAACTGTAGAGAATCTTACCAAGCTAACCATGTGTGTATGTTCATATTGACGGAACTTTAAACATGTATATCTGTATGTGTGATCTAAGCAGTAAGCAAAATTCGGATCACTATTTTAATTTTTGCAGTATTGATTCTTATTGGCTGACATACATGCCGATAGTGACCAAAATATTGGCCCCAACAACTTACTGGCTTCAGTCATTGTGCATTGATTGCCAGTTGTTAGAACTTTTGGAATCTGCTTCACATCTGAGATAAATATTAGGGGAAAAAAATAAAAGAGAGACGAGATTTATTTCATTTTTAAGGCCTCATGTTGAAAATACAAGTCTAAATAAATACACATTTTCCTCTGAATGAGGTCAGTTAATCAACCACAGATCCCTATTTTCTGTGGATAAGACTCAGTCACTCAGGTTGTGATCACAAAAATTACTGCATAGATGCAAAATGAATAACGGACAAAAAAGGGACAAAACATTACACAACTATATACAACATCAACTTAAATTGTAATAGCAACAGTAGTTAAAGTTTTAATAAGCTTGTTTTTGTTATCAGAGGTTTACAAAGAAATAAAACAACCTCCCCCCTCAAAAAAAAAAAAAAAAAAATTTTATTATTATTATTATTATTATTATTATTATTATTATTATTATTATTATTATTATTATTGTTGTGTATATGTGGAATGTCCTTGGAAACAAATCAGTGACACCTGAGAAAGATGTTTCCTAATAAAGAAAGGGGAAACAGGAGATTGGTGGTGGGGGGCTCTGGGTAATTGAGTACATGAGCTGGGTGCAGACCTTTAGATCCAGTGTACGTGTTGGTATGTGTGTCTGCCCACAGAGCCGCCAGGACACCCTGGATTTCCAGTAAAAGCTTTTTACCATGAACACCATTTTTGCTTTGATGCTGTGACTAAAGGCTCAGTCACACAACCACTTCCATCACAACTAACCGTGCAGTCATGCCTCTTCTGTGTCTGTGTGTCATTTGGAGTTAATGTCATGTTTGTGTTTGAAATCTGAATCTAAAGATGTTTACAAGAAGCAGATAATTGAATGTGTTGTGAATATCAAAAACAGCAATCATGCGGTTTGTATCGCTGCTAAAACTAGAAAGGTCAGTGAATAAAACCTGGTGATGCTGAATTATCTGGAAGGTTTGTTTGCTTATGATGGGAAATCACAGATCAGAATAGATGGGATTACTGTAAGCGGCACAAAAACACAGTTTAGGTAATTGCTGTTGTCAAGTCAGATTATCATTTCAAGGGTCACATCTTGTTTTTGTGCGTAAGTGACTCTGGTGGTGATGCTGTTAGAATAACTTTGGGAATCCACATCAGCATTTCATAATCACCACCATGTCTCTGACTCCACGCTTCAATCAGAAACAGGAAATTTAAGGAAGTCTCTGTTTACTGAGATTACATAGATCAAGATTTGTCTGTTTAACACACTCAAAAATATCAAAATGTCCGAGTCACTGTTTTGGCTGTGGGACATGACCAAAAACATCCTTCAACAGGAAGTTACCTCATGGGGGGGGGTTGCTTTGTCCAGAGCATCTTTTTACTTTGTATTTGTACTTGTTACTTACAATGAGTACATGTCATTTTGACGATTATCTGTGTCTGTATTTTATTTTAATGACTACCAATAAAAATCAATTAAAAAGTGCAAAGAAAGTGTCAGCATGGGAGGGAGTTTAACTTTGTAAAACCACAGGGAGATAATTTATTCATTCATTTTTAATTTTTAATTCAGTTTTGATTAAATATTTGCTAAAGACTACTACTACTAAAGACTAACTACTAATAATCGGTATCAGTATCAGCCCTGAAAAACCAACATAGGTCGACTACTAATTTTCAGTATAGCTGTTTCAGAATAAGCAGTACTGTGTGGTGCAGGATGGGTAAGATATTTAGCAGGTTATGAGCACATAGGATTATAAAATGACTGGCAGTTTTTACAGTCTATGTCTGAAAGGATACAGCAACAAAGTTGTGAGTGTCTTGCAGGTGGACGTGCATTCTGCTTCAACCGCTGATGAAAAGACTGTCTGAAGGATCTGCTTTCATGGACATTAAGGTAAGCAGAAGATGTCAGAAAACACCTGTAAGATTCACAGTTTGCTTTGAACCCACAGACATGATCCTGTAGTGTTTCGTGACCCAGGGAACATGGGAAAAATTCAAACAAAAATTAAAATTTAGCCAGAAGCACAAGTAAAACACCAATATGGTTGAAATGCTATGTGCCTAAGTGCTGTATACAGTATATACTGTATAAATAATAGATGAAGATAGAATATGTTGTTAAAGTTAGTAAAAGACATGTTTTGTTGTTAAAATTATTAAATGAAACATATTCAGAGTACATCTATACCACTCTCATACATTACAAATAGTTGGGCTTGGTTTTTTCAGGATGAAACTTCTTCTACTGAAGTTAATTAGTGTAATCAGCTTTTAAAATGAAAATGATTTATATCACAGAGGTATTGATCGGGTCAAACTGATACGGCAGTGAAAATGGGGTCAGAAGTGTCAAACTTGTCAAACTGCAAATGTGAGACCTTCAAGAATTAATAAGTCTAAACATGTAAAACAGATTTTTTAAAAAAAATTTTTTTTAAAGAAAGTTATGTATAACTGATTTTATATCTAGGTAATTCCAGTTTTCTGTTTTTTTAAGTTTAAACTTGTTGGCCTATATTTTTAAAAAAATGTTTTTTTTAGGAATTCAATCAGTTAGTAACAGACAAAATTTTTTTTCTCTTTATGTCACAATAGCAGTTTTCTTTTTTTTGGCCTCACTTCTGACCAATCCTGAACACTCCACCGACTCACACAGAGAGGCGATGCATGCAAACAGTGAGACACACAGTACATATGCGCACACACACACATGCACACACAGTGACAGATTCTAGTGCCAAATCTTTTCAATCAGGGTTTAATGGGCTGTGAAGGAAGTAGAGCGTGGTCAATATGACTGACCATCTGTAAATGGACTGAGTCATTCAAACTCAAAGTATTACTGGAAGGCTTACATAGTTGTCCATGTGCCTCTCTTCTCTTGCCATGTGTAATGAATGGATACATCCGTCCAGCAGTGTGCTTACCGACGCTCATGTCTTCTATGGTCCTTTATCAGGATTGCAAAAACACAGAGTGTGCATGCAGACAAACAAATCTTGATAACAGACAGGAATCTGTAAGCACTCTCTTTTTCTGTATTGCTATTTATGTTTCCCCAGTGTTACTTAAGGCTTAACCAGTCAAAGATCAGGGTTAACACTTGATTAAAGAATGTAAAAAATCTAGATTTTTGTCACTGTTTTGTTTTACTCTTCCGTAAAGAAGGACATAGTTGTAGTAGTGACAAGATCAAATACATCCACCTCCCACTCTTTATAAAATGAAACATATGTGGTCATTTCCATATTGTGAAGTCCCTTTGAAGATCTCATCTAAAGAGGCAGAATCAGATGTTTGCTCAGGAACCCTCTGTAGACCCCAGCGCTGTTTGATCTTCATGAACAGAGCCACTTTAAAGTGGAAATGTACAGATGTACGGTAGTATCAGTATTGACAGGGGTCACTGAAGCCCATATCAGGCATCAAACAGCCTCCCCTTTCGCAGAAGAATAGAAATAATACATTAAAATACATTAAAATGTTGGAGGGATATTGGTTACAGATCACTCTTAAACTAAAGTTGCCAGCATCCTACTGTTATTTTAAAGTGTCACTACCATAAACTACTTCAGCGTTATATCACTGTTAAATTCATGACAGTATTCTACAGTAGAATGTGAGGTTTAAAGTGTAACACTGGCTCCAAAAAGCATAAAGATTTACAGTGTTTTAGTGTATTTCAGAAAACTATACATTACTGTCAGAATTTGGCCATATTTTTACAGCAATTTATTCCAGTGTTCCTTTTAAAGTAACTAAATGATAAAATGATCTTGACAGAACCTGTACTATAAAAGAAAAACTAAATCACAGGTTTTGAGTCACCTGACAAAAACACTTGACAACACACATGATAATGCCATGTTTTACTCATTAACCCCACATGCTGGTGTTTCACATGGTTTTAAGTTATGGAAACAATTTGCTCTGCTATGTGACATGGTGATGTGCTTGTTAGGGATCCAAGACGTCGTTTCCCAAAGACTTTGACCTGATCCCACATGTAGTTTATCGGGCAGCTAAAATGTGTGGTTTTAGTTAACAGCAGTTAACAGGTCTTACCTCAGATGTAAATAATGCTGCACAGAGCGAGAGAGGATGAGGTTATGTCAGATGAATATTTATATAGAATATCCTCTATGGGCTTAGTGGGGAGATAATGGAAATAAAGAACAGGTGTGTGTGTGTGTGTGTGTGTGTGTACGTGCTTGCGTGCATGCTTGCTTGCGTGTGTGCGTGTGTGCGTGCATGCGTGTGTGGACATGAAAGAGGGTGCAGCTGCAGGTGTTCTTTTTACCTTTTACACATGGACAACATAAACAAAGATGAGTTAACACACACACACACACACACACACACACACACACACACTATTTTTGCCTATTTCACTGCGATCTGGCAACAGCTTGGATAGTTTAGGACATAAGTATTTTTTAAAACTTGGAGTACGATCTTCTGAGAAGGGTAGTAAGAGTAAAGCTCTATACCATACACTCTTAGAAAAAAAAAAGATGCTAGCTAGAAGAACCCATCCTTCAAAAGTCCTTGTCCTTGTTTGTAAGAGTGTGTGCCTCTGTATTGTATATTTAAGTTTTCTCCTGTCTCACTGCAGGAATATCCATTTGTTGTGTGCCCTGTCAGCAGTTTTTCTTGACCTTTTCCAGAAATAGAGTGAACAGAGAAGATGGTCAAAAAGTTGAAAGTGAATGAGAATCATATTATAAGGAACGTTTTCTTTGAGACCAGTGTGGCAGATGCAGCTGCAGATCAGTGGATACTGGAGAGACATCACTCATGTCTGTATCTGTAACTGTGTCTGCATGCATCTTTTCTGTCTTTTCTCCTCTCGTCTGTGTTTTGTCCTTGTGTTCTCCTTCTTTGCTTTCATCTCTCTGTCAACTTTCTTTCAGTGTTTCAGATTCCACCAATGGCTCTGAATGGCATGACAGACTGTGGTGCAGGTTTGACAAAGTACAGACTTGTTACAGCTCCAATGCTGAAAAAACACAACGTGACAGTGTAACACAGCTTGTAAGTATAGAGTTGACCACTAGGAGGAGCTTTAACAGGGCCCTGTTACAGCCCTGGGTCCCTCTAACACAGAATTGGCATTTATTTTGATAAAGATGCATCACAACTTATCTTTAAAGCACTGTGGTGCTACAGATATGTCTACACATTATATTCCATATGTGAGCTAACATGCTTGTTTGATGCAGACCCTAGACCATAGCAAAAATCATATCATCATTATTTTATTTTTCCATAGTCTAGGCTATATCGACAATACCAACATGTGTTCGCTGCCCTAGAGAGAACAAGAAGTTTGATGGATATGAGCATAGAACTAGTCTCACTTAGATAATGACTCATGTTGCAAGTGCACTATCTGTCAAAAATGCTCGCAATATTCTGTTTTTCTTTTTGCATTTTGTGCTGGTGAAGTATAGGCTATACATAAATTTATCTATATATCTATTCAACACTCCCTGTTTTCATTTCAGTGTTATATTGGATAAATGTTGTTCTCTCCTTATCGGCATAAAACGTTGATTTAACTGTCTATTAATATAATTTTATTCTGTAATATGGTTTCAGGCTATTGATTTGCGTTTTGCCAGGATCGTGATTTTTCCAGCCTGTTCTGTGTCTATAAAATCGGCTCCGAAAGTCATTCTTCGCGTCAACAGTCGCTGTTTTATTTACTCAGACGTCTGACAATACCAACATGTGTTCGCTGCCCTCGTGTGAACCAGGAGTTTGACGGTGCGGAGCACAGAACCAGAGCGCATAGATCGGCCTCCAGCTACAAATCAACCACAAGATTCCACCTGCATTTTATGAGTACAACCCGAAGTCTTGGATTAGAGGTAAAATGAATGACTTTGTACTCAGCGACTGTTTTGAGGCGTGGAATCAGTGAAGGATGGTCTGTTATGTGAATTAATACTAAAATTATTATATATTTTGTACCTTTCAGTGGTATTTTGCAAGATCCACTTATGTATTTGAGTCTATTTTGATAGACTTATTATTTTTTCAAAAAACAAAACAAAAAAAGCCCCCCCAAAACAAGGGGTATCCAGCTTTGGATGAATAACATAACATCTATAAGGACAATAATATCCAGAACAAGAATACAGTGACCATTAACCATATTTAATGAACAGAATAACCACCCTTTTTCAAAGAAATCACCCAGCCAAAACCAAGTTCTCAGTGCAATGTTTTTCCTAATTAAAATGCAAAAAAAAGCAAGTGTAAAGCCATTTGCCACTAAAATATCATAGGCTACAAACGTATTTTCTTCATAGAGCCTAGAAATCAAGCTTTCTTAGTAAAATGTGGGGCTTCACGAGGTTCACTAAACTAATGATACATATACTTCTCTATATGTATAGGAATATTGAGCATGCTCTTTGGCGAGTGGAAGCCTGATGAAGTCTGCAGATTTTCATAAAAAGTTGGAGTTCTGTTGTCTCCCTGTCTGTGCTCTGAGTAAATGCTGTTATTGCGCTGCTTTCTCATGTTAATGCTTCCAGTTTGTCAGGCATTAACTCATAGGACAATCTATCCACGGGATCTCCACTGGCACCCTCGATTGCCTGCGGGTCTCCTGTAGAGTGACAACAAGAGACCTCATCAGTCTGAAACAGAAAATAACACAAGGTAATGATATTGTAAATCAGAGGTATACAGTCTAGCCTATTATTAATCGGGTTATTTGTTAATATATTGTTACAATATTGGCATTTAGTTATGGCTTTGCGTCATCAGTGGTCTGCGCGCTTCTACACCTTGTTTATTGACATGGAGAAGGTGAATGGAGACTTTACGTGTGGCGGGCGGGGTGGTGTTTAATCAGATTACTGCTCTGTCTGTGTGTGTGTGTGAGAGAGAGAGA
Source organism: Plectropomus leopardus (assembly GCF_008729295.1). NCBI lineage: Eukaryota > Metazoa > Chordata > Actinopteri > Perciformes > Serranidae > Plectropomus > Plectropomus leopardus. The sequence continues at coordinate 17,924,037 of NC_056482.1, forward strand.
GAGAGAGAGAGGTGTGCAAGCAACCCAGGGGGTAGGTAGAGTGGAGCTGCACGACAGAGATGCGCACACACACAAACACGTCAGAGAGAGAGAGAGAGAGAGAGACATAGAGAGAGAGAGAGAGCTGCAGATACAAACAGTGAGGACTTGGCAGACAGACGGAGCAGTGTGTGCAGAAAAGTTTGGGTTTAAAAGTGCAAGTCGTCGGTGCAATTTGCTCATTCACACCAGAACCACCATCACTAACCAAACATCTCGGAAAATAATCACGATTTCTACTCTATTTTGGCTCCAGGTGCATCGACCCGTGCTTAGACCTGTTGCTCCACTCTGCCTCGAAACGCTCAAACTTTTGGATAAACTTTACGCAGACGTTTTGCAAAAGACACCAATGCAGAGAAGGCGGCGTGGAGAGCGCAGTGAGAGGGTGATGTGACCCTGCGTAAACTCCAGTGACCACCTCTCTCGCTCTCAAACACACGTGAAACAGCAGCAGCAGCAGCGCGTCCATGTCCAGGGCTCGAGCCAGCATGACTCTGTCCGGCGGTTTGTCGGATACTTGTCAGCTCGTTTTACGCGACCGCATGGAGCCGGAGCTGCTGTGGAAGTAGGTGCTTCATCCATGCTTTCTGGGGAATAAGTTGCTGCAACACGTTGCGAAGCGAACACGAGCTACACTTTGGAGAGAGCGACGATGCGGGGCACTTTGGGCGCATTCATTCAGTCCTGTGTGATACTGCTAGTCCGGGCAGACCAGTGGAGGCTGAAGGAGTCCTCCAACTGCGAGCTGAACAAGAAAGTAAGTAAAAATAAATGATGAAGTGTTTCAAAAGAAAGTTTACCCATAAAAAATGGGCCTTAAAATGGGCCTTTGACACATTTTGTGTCAGAAAAAGGTCATGTTGCTGTTTGACCGTGCCCATTTTGTACAGATCTATAACTTGGTTGATGATAATAACGGTTTTAATAATTCATTTATGTTATTCATTTTCCATTAATTAATAATTAGTTAATCCATTATTTTTTAGTCTATAAAATGTGGAACAATAGTTTAAAATATTCATTACAAGTCCCCATATCCCAAGGTGTTGTCTTCAAACTGTTTTCATTCTGACCAGCAGTCCAAAACCCAAAGAAATGGAACAAATATTCACAAAATATTGATAATTGATGATAACATTAAAAACTGGTGGCAGAGAATGTTTTTCTGCTTAATAAGTTACACAAGATTAATCAGTTGTCAAAATGATTCATTTTCTGTCAACCAGTTGCCAAATTAACTAATCCTTCCAACAAAAGCATATGTTTTATTTTCACATTTGGTGTCAAACAGTTTCCTGCATTATGGGGGATTTTTGTACACCATTTTTTGCCTTTTGTTTGCATCAATTGATCAAAAAAGCTCCTATGATTTCTCTAATTTTGTCAAAATATAAGTTCTCTGCTACTTTCATTTTTTTATTATTGTGGGTGACAAATGCATATGTTCTACATATTGAGGGGACATATCCCCTGTGTCCGCCTTTAAATGTACATCTGTGTTCCACCACTAGTTTTGTGTACTGACTTTGAGTAACATGCACTGTCCACACAAATGTGTGTATTTGGGAAAATGGCAGCTATTCGGGATTTAGTCATATGGGACATACAATAGAAAAGGACAGAGTGAGATTACTAACCTTTGTTTTATTGATTACCTCTAAATCTGTTTTAACTTGTCAGTCTTCAAACTGAGAATTTCAGGTCAGATCCATCAGAAACAGGAAGGCCAACATGCCGAGCTCACGGTCTGACAATCACTGACATGTGTATTGTTAGTTTGGCACTTGGGTCCTAAGTGGTCTGTTAATAAGTCATTATCAGTCTATTATCAGTCTAATAAACAACCTCTAGCAGACAGAGCTGTGGCTAAGCTGGCTGGTGTCAGACAGGCCCAGTGTTGGTTTATGCAAAATAATTGTCCTGAGTCGTTTTTTTTGTGAATTCACCACTATTCTTTATGTGTGTTTATGGATTTCTCGTTTCCAAATATATGCCTATTTGAAGCCAAAATGTAAAAAAAATAAACAATGACAATTTTGATGATCAAAGATGGCAAACACTCACTGGTTCCAACTTTTCAAATATGAGGAAATCCTGCTTCTCTGTATTTCAAATCACTGTAAAGTGAATGTATTTGGGTCTAAAACTGTTGGTCAAAAAAACAACAACAAGTGATTGACCTATTGATTCCGAAATATTTCAGTCAGTCTCAATTCTTATTTTCGGCAGTATTGATTAGGGGTGTAACAATCCATCAATTTGCATCGATATATCGATTAAATGAGCAACGATCATTTAACATTGAGTGTAAGTGTAAACATAGATCCATATCATCCTCTTTTATATGTGGTCTTATTTTGAAATTCTTTGTCACACAGTGTCAGGTTGATGATGGTGAGCAGCCCAGAGAAATATGATGAGGAGAAGGCAGTTTACTAGAGATGGCAAATTAGAAACTTTGAAACGTTTCAACACTTTAAAATATAAGAAAAGATAAGATGATCCTTTATTAGACCCACAGTGGGCAACTAAGGATAAGCAGCAAAAGAACAATATACTAGTAAAAAAAACAAAACATTTTGAAACATTTCAAAACCTGTTTGCTCAACATTGGCATCCACGGGCAGAAGCTGTTTTGCACAGTGTATTTTAGACTTATTGTAGGAGCTGAGCTTGAAATTAACAAATTAAATAGAAATTCATGCCATATGCATTAACACAACCAAAATCAAAAAATAAAAAAAGGATCTATCTATCTATCTATCTATCTATCTATCTATCTATCTATCTATCTATCTAACTAATGTCGCTCAGTTTAATCAACACACCTCAAACGCCACCATTTCCCATGATCCTTTCGTTCAAAACCCTTTGTCCCGGTTCGACATGATCTCATGACGTTTTGAAACCGGAAGTGACGAAATCTTCCGTGCCGAAATTTCAATCTCTGTTGTTTACGCGGGCCATCATTCACGAGGCCATCTCGACTGTTTACTCGGGAATTAAACATCCGTGTGGAAATGTTTTGTTTTCGGAGAAACTGTGAGTCAACAGGCGGCGCACGTCATATGTAAACAAAAGCCGTACTGAGGAAACACAACATACCTGCGGGGCCACTTCACTGTCTTCTTGCTAACACGTTAGATGGACTTTTTCAACAATGTTGACTGAAAATAACACGCATGTAGACTGAAGGTGGTCCGCGCCGATCTGTCAGGAGGTGCAGGGACTTAAACCCGCGGTGAGTAAGAGGGAGCATAAATAATATTAAACTGGTCAAGTTGTGAGTAGAGAAGGAGTCCGCTAGCCGCTAAGCTAATTTATGTAAAATGCCATAGGCTTATGCTAATAACATTAGCACGTGTATATGTGGGGGAAATGTGACCTACAAACTATGAATCTACGATCCTCGAAAGTTATAATCATTTAGGTTTATGCTTTAGTGAAAGGATCTTGTTGTTAATCCACGTTTTGAGGATGTTGGGAAAAGTTTTAGAAAAAAGATCATGATTTGAATTAAAATTAAAATGCAACAAGCTTTTTCAAACAGAATTAACCAGCTTTAATTATTTCCAGTAATGTTTATGTTGTTTTTATCTTTTCTGGCCAAAAGTAAAGAACAGGGTGGCAGCAACTCCTGTAACCTGACTGTGTTAAATGAGCAGATAATATCGGCCCATGTCGATCGCAGGCCCCTAAATCGAATAGAATGGAAATTGTATCGTGGTTGACTTTATGATATCAGCAAATATCATATAATTGTCCAAAGTACCGCTGTAATATTGTATCATGATGAAACCAGTGATTTACACACCTAGTGTTGATAGACAGGAAGCACCTGCGCTTTCTGGCTCTCTTATTGTAAATGTTAACTACAGTCATTCTAATGTTCTCTGCTACTAACTAGACTAAGAAAAGAAAAGTCTTCTTATAGTCACGTTATAGCCTTGTTTTATTTAACTTTTTTTTCAACTTGTTTGCCCGTAATGTCAATTTTTTGTCACAAAAATGGTATCACATGTGGGTATTGTTTCAAGATATTGTAATAAAATTAGAAATTACAGCAGCCTGACAACTCTTATTCCTCCTTTGATGGTTTGAAGCCATTAATCCAAAAATATTCAACAGATTAATCAATACTGAAAATAATTGTTTATCACGTTTTATTTCCCCTCCCCAGCAAACTGACCTGAACTCCTTCCTGTGGACGATCAAACGGGACCCTCCGTCATATTTCTACGGTACAATCCACGTCCCCTACACGCGCGTTTGGGATTTCATCCCTGAAAACTCCAAGCAGGCCTTCCAGGAGAGCAACATCGTCTACTTTGAGCTGGACCTGACGGACCCTTACACCATCTCAGCCCTGACCAGCTGCCAGCTGCTTCCTCAGGGCGAGAACCTGCAGGATGTCTTACCCAGAGACATCTATCGGAGACTCAAACGTCACCTCGAGTATGTAAAACTCATGATGCCTTCATGGATGACCCCAGATCAGAGGGGGAAGGGACTCTATGCGGACTACCTCTTCAACGCCATCGCTGGGAACTGGGAGAGGAAGCGACCCGTTTGGGTGATGCTGATGGTGAATTCGTTAACGGAGGCAGATATTAAGACGCGAGGGGTGCCAGTGCTGGACTTGTACCTGGCCCAGGAGGCGGAGAGGATGAGGAAGAGGACGGGAGCTGTGGAGAAGGTGGAGGAGCAGTGCCATCCACTCAACGGACTCAACTTCTCCCAGGTGAGTTTGAAACTTTAGTGGTTGGTGCTATTTTCTGCAGAATGATATAAATAATACCCACCGTGTGCTACCAGAGAGGTCTTCCAACAAGTTGGCAGTTCCCAAAAACTAAAAATTTAGTAGCGATGAAGTTTTTTGCCCCTGATCTGAGTCATTTGAGTTTCTGCTTATACTGCAAATATGCACTTCAAGTACTTTTAAACTATTAAAATCAATTCACTGTATGTGCTTGACAGTTTAATTCTGTGCAACGCAAAACAAGAAAACATGTCTGCATCCAAACAGTTCATTAAGGGTTCTTTATTTTATTTTACTTTACAAAATAACAAAGTAAACAAACTAAAAATATTTTTATATGACTCTAATCTCATATCCATTTAATGCATCATTTTTTCTTTCAACAGTATAACAAAGCAAAGAAACTAAAATGTGTCTTTGGAAATTGCTTTCAAATCTACTTTGTGTAGCACTGTAATAAAAGTACGCAATACTAAAAATGAGTAATACAAAATCACATTTCTCTTAGCGTGCTCAGTATAAGTATTTTTGCTCTCAATGCTCACAGTGCTTTAGATTTTTTGTCAAACCTTCCTCTCTCCAGTTGTCGACTCTCTCATCTGCAAACCCGTCAATTAAAATGTTTGTCTTCCTGCACTGACTTTTCACTGTAGTCCAGCTGCAGTCCATCCATTTCCAATGTTGACTTCATTATGTTGTTTTCATGTAACCTCAGGCTACAATTAAAATTTATGGCAGTTCAGAATTTATGTGTAGCTCCAGCTTTAGGTTAGCTTACACATATCTTAATCACTTCCACACAGAAAGGTTAACACATTTTACACTGGGGAGAACAAAGAGCACTGACGTCAGATTGGTGCAACCCCATGGTAGATCCACTGTGTGCTACAGGTGTCAAAAGGTGGCAGCTACTTGTGCAGCTGGTGAGTTTACCCTTCAGACTTTTAGGTTTGTTTCAATAAACTCAATGTCAGATCTACTCTGCTGAAAAGGCTTGACATCAAATGTAAAATGTGTCAGACAAATGGCAAAGACCAGGGACCAGATGTGAAAAAAAATGGATATACTTGTCTTTTCCAACATGTAAACTAGTATTAAGAAAGTAAGAATACACCATGAGAATATGCACATCTTACAAAGACTTCAGACCAGGCATACGCACAGTTTTAGCAGATATAGAGAGGAGATTGAGAAATTAAGACGGGTGACATTGTCATTAGTTTCTTTGCCACTTTTACTAATTGTGTTATAATTTTGCAGTCTGTTTTTTAAGTCAAAATTGATGAAAAGAATGCATATGCACATATATGACTGTGCGCTCACGTACAGTTTTAGTTGTGAATATACAGAGTTTTATCCACCAGATTTTTTTTTTCATTTTTACAACAGAGGCCTTTGGTTTTGTCTTTTCCTCTCTTTCCCATAGCGTAGTTAAGTGGAGAAAGGTGTGGTGTTAATAATCAGCTGTGCAAACATTGAGCCGTGCTCCGCCACGCTCTTTGTTATTAAAGAAAAATGGATCCTAATGACTCAAGTCTGAAAGCGCCAGAAAAAAAGGAACCTTGTTCCCCAAACCGGCACACTTAAGTCCCCTTGTCTGCCTGTCTGTCTGTGCCCCTTGGTGACCCTTTCAGCATTACAAACATCTCTCAAAGGCAGCAGTCACTATGAAATCATGTTGCGTATTATTGAGGAATTTCTGCTAATGTTGGTCAGGAGCTAAGGGGATTACACCTGACCATTTACCCTAACACCCAGAAGCTTAAAGTGTTGTTATTTTAAAGCAGGCCTTGTTGGCCCTTCAGCCTATAAGTCTCGGCTCAAACCACCCAGCAGCACTTTTATTAGCGTTCTCTTGAGTGGAAGATGAAGAACGGGAGAAGTTTATGTCTGGATAAACACATGGAGTATGAGTAAGAGTTTACAATCACAAAGAGTGAAGATTTTATTCCCTGACTGGGATGAGATGATTACATTTAGCTTGTGTTGTTAACACTTCTGCTGAGGAAGCATTTTCACATGAACAGTGAAGTCATTATTTCTTAGATCCTCTCACAGTTGTCTCATTTTTTGAAGATGAAATGTAATTTCTTGTGTTGTTTTAAATCACTAAAAGTGTTGTGGACGAAACTGTTGTCACCAGGAATATTACAGCATTGGCTGTTGGTTTTGTGCTTGTGCAAGTAATGACTGTTCTTTCTTGTAAGCAAAGGCAGGCGATGTTGTTATACTGATCCAAAACCTCTGTCAGATTTGAGGTACAAAGTGTCTGATGTTGACATTTGTGACCAGGGTTTACATAACATTTCCTTCGTTGTTTTTTTTAAAAGATGGATTTATGCTGATGGGAGTAGTTCAGATCCAGTGTAACTTTACGCTAAGTACAGACCATCATTCTTGGGATGCTAAGTTGTATGATATCACAAGAGAAGTTGTATGAGGATATGTTGCACACAGAGAGGTATGAAGATGTCACTCTCTGGTCAGGACACCATTACTCCAGCATATCTTACATAGCAAAAACATGTTTGCTGTGGTAAAGTTGTGGATGTCATATACAGCTCCTCTAACTGTGATGCAGAGTAGATCACATTGAGCAGGATGTGCAGTGGAAATGTCTGCTCCCGAAAAGGAGAAACCTGCTGGGTCTTCCTTCCACTTTCTCAATGTTATCTTTACCATCAACTGTCTCCACAAGCATTGGAAATTTATAGGAGAAAACACAAGCAGTCTATCACATATCTTGATGTTCCCATGTGGTATCTAACACCCCCAAATCCATAATGTGAAATTACTTTTTTCCGAGGGGGCATATGTCAGCTCTGGTGCACCTACAGAGCCTATACATGTAGCCGCCATAGGTACAGCATGGCCACTAACCTAAAAGACGTAGCAGACCATCATGAGTAATTTTTGTAATGGTTGTATTGGTCTCATTCTGAAAGCATTCACAAATAATTTATTTTGACGTTGAGGCATTGGGATTTGTTATTATGGATAGCAGAGAAAGAAAGTGGGTGGCTGAAACTGGGTTTGTCAACAGGGCAATAAAGAGAGAAAAACTTCCCATCATCACAGCTTTCATTGAATTAGGTCCAGAAAATCTCCAGAGGCCTCAACAATGAATTCTAGTGTCCCAGAAACAACCCCTACCCCGACGCTGCACCGGCACAGCACACAGCTTGGCACTCCATAATTTCCACACTCGGTTTCAATCTAATCAACAGCAGCTTGATGGACGCCTCAACCCTGCTGGCTTGAAGCAGCCCGCTTAATATTTCAGTAAACATTTTCTTTCACTGTTTTTGCAGTCTAGTTGAAAAGGGCAATTCCATTTAAAGCCTTTTAGCTCAACTCAAGTGTACGATGTCCAGATAGAGCGCGATGAGTGAGATACACTCCTAGTGAAACAATGCTGCCGCCTCAGACGCCGTTCTTGATGGAAAGTACTGTTTAATGAGGCTACAACTAGAGAAGCATATTTACGGTCTGTAATAGTTTCTGTAATGTTTTCACTGGCCAATTACATCAGGCGTGCTGCAGACTTTAGAAGGCAAATGGAAAATATTTCATGAATTGAAGTAGTGACAGCTTCTCTCTTCGTGCCTTTGTTGAAGACTATGCACAGCTGATTGGATGAACGCACCGCTCATCGGCCAGTTACTGGGCTTTTGTCTGATTTGAAGAATCATGGTTTGCTGTTGTGGAGTTATACCAAAATCTAGTTATGAAGAAGGTTGAGGTGAGAAAAGGCCTTTAAATCATGTTTAATTTTGCCTCAGCAGCACTGTTTGAGTAATTATTGTTGAGATTTGGGAGTTTGGAAGAGGTGGTAACTCACATCACCTGCTGACTTGACCAGGATATTTTTAATTTAACAGAGACATTGGGGAATTTAATCAGCAGAATTGAACCTCCAGCTTGCCAATACAAAGTAATGTCAACCTGATTAAGGCCCACATAGTTTGTGATTATCAAAGTAACTTCATTGAGCTATTTGTCTCTTTTTTTTCCCAAATTGTTTTCTTTTTCCCCACATTGCAACATGCTTCTCTCATTAATTAATTACTGCAAAACAATCAAAAAAAGCACCTACTGAGCTGAAATAGACAAATCCTGATGCATCACATCAATGTGGCGGTTCAGTGTTAAATATGATCGCCCCATTCATTTATTATGTGGCCTTTGGTGTAAGATGTAATCAGACTGTTTTTTTTTAAAGCTTTATAAGCCTAATATTATTTTTCATAAATATGGACTGATTTTCTTTGACATTAGCAGAGGCGCTTTTTATTTCAGGCAGGTCAGGGCTCCTCTACTGCTGCCTCAATCAGTTAGTATGTTTGTGTTATTGAGTGACTTTGGCATTTTTAAGGGGTCAGTTCACCAAAGCCGCACACACAAACAAACCAACTGATGTAAGCAGCGGTAGACCAGCAGCTCCTGTGTTTAGCAAGCCAAAGGACTGTTTTTGTCAATGGAGTCTGGTGGCTTTGATGAGAGTATTGATGGGAACTGAAGCGGTTAACAGCTTCTCTATCAAAATGGTGTGTCTCCTGCAAAGTGAAGTGGTGAAAATATAGTCAGTATAAAATACACTAAGCTCATATTGATTTTTTTTTAGGTTGGACTTTTTTTAGGTGGCTAAAAGACATTTTTCCGCATACCATGTCCACAGCAGTGCATTGCTTAGCTTCTATGTCAGACTTCTGTCTACTTCTCCAAAACAGAGGGTCTGCTGCAGGACATCCACTGTATGTAATGGTTAACTATGATTATGGTTAAGTTCCTCATACAACCCTGCTTTTTTATCTGAATCATCCCTTTAAGTTCTTGCCTCGTGTAGTTCTGTTAAAACACGACATCTGTTAGAATTAGGCTGTAAGATAGCTAAAAGCATTATAAAGATATGGTGCTTTTTTAAAAAAATCTCATCTTACAAGTGATGTGTCCATTTTTGCCTGCCACTATAAATTAAGCCCATTGAGCTCATTATTTTCAAACCACAATGAATTAAACTTTCTATACTCTGATCCCTAATCTGGATAAGCATGACTGCTCTTATTCTTGCGTGGTGCCCCTCGTCTTTTGAAGAGCAGGCTCAGCCTTGCCCATTACACTAAGTGAGCTTGTTGAAGACAACAATGGACGTATGAAGGCCGGCTTTCTCTGTCACTGTTGTTGGAAACCCGCGGGACATTCCACACCTCAGTGGAGCAGACCTGCTAATGAAAGTGTTGTTTCTTTCCTCCCATCACTGGGAGTAATGGTGCATGGAGAGGTGATGAATGCAGGTCTCAGTGTACGACTATGAGAACAGGGGAGGAATGTTTGAAGCCCATTTGGTTCATTCATGATGAGGAGGGAGTTGAGATGCAGACTTAGATCAGTAGAGGAGCCATTAAGGAAGGAAGGCGTGACTCTGACTCCATTAAAGGTATCATGACATTACCTCTTTTTGACAACCTGGTAACTTCAGTTGTGGTGTTTTCTTTTTACTTCTACTGACGTGCTGCAGGGCTCTGACTCTGCTGGGCCAGCAAGATCTACTGTAGTCCAAACAAAACCCATATCTATAACCTGATTTTAACCCAAATATCATATCTTCTTGTCTCTGTTGTTGTGAAATTTTCATACCCAATTTCAGAAACGATGTTCCTCCTTAAACATGGCTTAGCTTGTTGAAACCAGAATTGACAACAGTTTTCTTGTCCTGCATTCAGACGCCTTTTACAAGCTGTTTAACCCCTTGAAACCTGCGCTAATTGGTTTGATTTCTTATGAAAACATGTGAAAAAAAGGCAGCTAGAAACTTGGTAAGAAATGCCCACAAATTGCAAAAAAATAGTGAAATGAACAAGAAATTTACCTGAAAAAATATATTTTTAATGGGGAGAAAGAAATAGGAAAAATGTCCATAAAACAATATTCATAATTTTTATAGTTTATGTTTAAAAGTATGTCAAAAATGTATACATATATTTTTTCGTAATTTTCAGCACTTTTTGGGTCATTTTTAACTCTATTTTAAATTTTATTTTCCTTCTTATTTTCATGTAATCTTTTTTGCAACTTTTTCCTAATTTCTTGCTAATGTGGGGGCCATGTCTTTCTAAGTTGCTCATTGCCTTTTCCCCATGTTTTTCAAATCAATTTGCTCAGGTTTCACAGAGTTAAAGGTCTTTGTACTGCTTCAGTTTACATCGCCCTACAAAAAAATTAATTATTACCAAAAACACTTTCATGATTTAGCTTTTTTTTAACAGATCATCTTAACCCCTTGGTCAAGAAGTATCCTGTGCACACAGGGAGTGAAGTCTGTTCTCAGTTACAACAAGAGGGCAGAGCTCTCTTGGCTTGTGCATTTAAACGCTAACACTGAAAACATCAAAGTAAAGTTTGTTCTTGAACCAACAGATGTGTGGGCAAAATGTCTTGTACTATAAATCTGATCTGAGAGGTTACAAACGAACAGACAGTTCACCCTGCCCCAAGACTCATTGGACAGGACAGACGCTGTCACTAAGTGTGAGCATTCTGAAACTCCCACACCCTGCGCTGCGCTGATCGTAACGGCTGCTGAGTGTGTTGGCTGTGTAGATGTCATGAAAAGTGAAGCTCACCATCTGGGACATTACAAAGGCTGTCCTTATTTTTTAACCCGGCATGGGCAGCGCTTTGGGCATGCTGCCACTGATTTCCAGAGTTTGCCTATGGAAGAAAATCTGTCTCAGTCATCCCAGTAATCAGATTAAACGGTAAAATGAGAGTGATGATAATGTTAATGATGATTATCAGTAGAGTTGGGAAACTTTGGAAATTTTATGATTCCATTTGATTCGATTCTTGGTGTTGTGACTAGATTAAAAATCAATTCTCGACAAATGCCCGACCTCGACTCAGTAAATAGAAAGGGGTGCACTACTTTCAGGGTCTGTTGATACAAAAATGTATCAACAAAATACATCACTTTTGCCATAAAAAAGCTAATTTTTAAGTTCTTACATTCAAATTGCACTGCAACATACCTTTTTTTGAGGATAAATTGCCCAGTAATTATAGCGTGTGCAGGATGTACAACGTCCCTGTGCTGCATTTGCACACCACCGTGCACTTGTGGTTGAGCTCCACTTATTTTCCATCAGCATAACCATTGAAAATATATAAAAATCAATTACTTACATTTGCATATCAGTTTGAGAATCACAAAGGGTAAGATTGTTATGTAAATTCCTTTTCCCACACCAATAATGATAAGGGTGTGAACATGTACACTAATGACAATAAAGTTGAAGGCATCTTAAATGTCCACTATGTAGGATCTACGGGGATATATTTCAGAAATAGAATAAAATAAAATAAGAGAAGAAAACAAAACAAAACAAACAAGCAAAAACCCTGTTTTTGTTACCTTAGAATGAGTCGTTTATAACTATGTTGCACCTCCATATTTCTACAGTAGCCCACAACACACAAACCAAACACTGACTCCAGATAGCACCGTTAGTGTTTTCACGTCACGTCTACTAATGAATAGGTCATTATATTGGGAATGTTTGTCATATCTATAAATATATAGCTACTTAACATATATAAAAAATAATGGAATAAAAAATGGAAACAGGTGGGAAGAGCTAGTCTAACCCTGTTTGTACAGGGCTGTATGTGAGGACCTGTTTCTTCATTGGGTGATTTAGTCACTACACCTCACTAAGAAGTAGTCCCTAACCCACTTTAAAGCCACATTTTGTTGTTTTAACTCTTTTGTACTTCGTTTCCAGGATTTTGCTAAGCTTAACTTACCGTCTGTACATAAAGAAAGAGTAGAATCAATCTTATCTAATTCTTGGCAAGAAAGCAAGTGTGTGTGTGTGTGTAAGGAAGAGAGAGAACATATACTGGCATGATGACAGTATTACACAGCAAAACCCCGGCAGCAAACTTGATTAAATCTCATCTGTCCCACTGGAAAGAACCAATTGTTTCAGCGATCACCAGAGCAGAATGGCCTGCAGTGATAAATTGTATTCGTGTCCTCATGTGGGTCAACACGGCCAAAAAATGACAAGAACACAATAAATCTTAACCTGTGCTAAAATGTATTAAGCTCATTAAGGTGTTTCAAGTGCGGCTTTAATGCTTTGCCAGATGATTGTCTTGGCTTAAAGAATATTAATTCGTTGTTTAGACAAATGATGAATCATGGGGACATTTTTAATAACCGATGAAACAGTTATTCCAGATAAATCATATGATATATTAATAGGAAACATGCAGTGTAATTTCCTATGGAACACCAGAAAAGCAGATGTTTCACCAGTAAGATATATTCACGTGAAAATATGCTGACATATACTTAAACAGTTTTTCTTTGAGGTAAATACACCTGGTAGCTGTTCACTTTTTGCAGTGAAGCTGCAAATTTATACTCACTCATATTGTAGGAAGTGAGTTGTTTATTTTTTCTTTGTCCTCAAATAATTTGCAATTTATACTTCACTCAGCTTTGATCAAAGACTGAACTTTCCATGTTTAGTTGCAGCAAGTTTGTCCAGCGAGTATTTGTTCATGTAATTGCTTGTATCCGTTTATTATTGTTTGCGTCTGTGTGTGTGCACGTGCATTTCTGTACTTGTTTGCAAGAGTTCATGTTCGTGTATGAATGAGCTTTTGTGTATACAGTTCTATGGTTGAATTTCCAACATGTCCTCACAGCTTCCTTTGCATTGCTGGTTTCATGTGGCACTGTGGTGCTTGATTTCCCCCCTACTGTTGACCAAACAGTCCCATATTAGATGTCTGACGTTTCCTTAAACGTTATCTGTCCATCTGTCTGGAAACATGACACTGGAGACAAAGATGCCGAGCTCATCTAGCTTTCAAAACCCCCTTTTTCTAAAAGCTATAGAGACAGAAACTGAAGTATAAGGTTTGTCAACAAGTCATCATGAAGAGATGTAATTGAACAAAGAAGCCCTGCGGGTCATCAGTGTGATTTTTTTGCTGTATGAATGATGGATGGAGATTAATGCCAGTTTAGTGCCAGTGAGTTTCATTGATTGTAAGCAGTGTTTCCCACAGAATGAGTGTTTGTGTGGCAGTTACTCTAAATTTTGAGTTTTTTGTGGGTCCATGAACGCTTTGCAGGTGGAGCTCTGTGTTATACGTTTTTTTTCCTCAACAGCAGTTTGTCACTTGTGGATAACTTGGTAAATAATTGATCTGTCTATCCATTCACAGCTGATAAGATCAGATTGATGGACGAGAGGAGCAGCTGTTTGTAACTGAATGCTAACTTTTTTTTACTTTTTTTTGTTTCACTTTCAATGCGCCTGACGTTCTACTGCTCGGTTTGTGCCCAGAGTACGCTCTGCACTACAAGAATGTGGTTAATGAATAACCTATCGTATATAATTTTTGATAGTGTTCATGATCCAGCTCTAAAAATAGAAAATCTGTTTGTGGCAGCAGATCAATTGTGTTTCAGTTGTAGTGGCCCACCACAAATAAATTGGTCTGGGAAACCCTGATAACATAATTTTCCTTCTTTTTTTCGGGAGATGTTTGTTTCCACTTTTTATATGATCATGAGCAAATCCCCCTCTTTGTTTTTGTCATATCAAGGTAGAGTAATTACAAATTTGATTTTCTATTCCTGCACAAGTTCGCCCTATTTGCAGTGTTTTGTTTTGCAACTGTGTTTGATTGAAAGCGGATCAGATGCAGACGGATGGTTCCAACCATGCGCCAAGAAAAAGAGCTTAGATCCTTGAAAGTATATACAGTAATACACGCCAGTGGAAGGGAGTCTGACTTCTGGTAACTGCTGTGGGCCTTTCCTGGTTGTGTAACGCCGGCTTCTGCAGCTCAAGTAGAGATTTAATAGCTTGTCTCTCTGACTTAACACCAGGTCATGAAACCTTGTGCAAGCTGGAAGAGCCTCGTAACATGAGCATTGCTCTGCAACCAATGTTCAATGCATCAAAACTAATTTAGTGCCTCTGACTTGATACTTATTACCTTCATTTATCAGCATTTTTGCATCAACATGAAAACCTGCATGTTGAGGCCTTTACAGCCACCTGGTAGTAAATGATGTACCTTAACTTTACATTCTTTAGTTGGCCAAATGGGCCCAAGGTCAAGTTGAGCACAGTTCATTACAATCAATTAATCAATGACAGGATCTGCTCCAAAGATTAATGTGTAATAACCAATGAAATAAGTAAAGATAACTCCAAATGCAATTACAGATGAAATAACAGATATTTCTGCCACAGATTTGTTTTAGCATTCAGTTTTCCGCTCACTGTTCCAACATCTGATTGTGAAACCTCACAGAGGGCAAAGAGCCCATGGAAAAACACTGAAACACGTTTGTAATTCTTCTATCTCGCAGTGTGCCTAATTTAAGTAAGAAAAGCTCAGCATCTACAAACACTCTAACTGCGGCCTTCCACATATTTAAAGCTAATGTAAGTTTTACGTAAGAGCAATTAGAGTCATTACGATGCTAATTTCAATTTGTTTGGTGCCCATCATTCCTTCTATTGTTTTGCAAGTTGAGATTTTTGCAGGCCTGAATGTGGCCAGGACCTCAGGCTATGACCAATCAGTGCTGAATTAGCATGTGACTGATAAAATTAGGGAATTCCTTACATGGGCTTTTTTGGGGGGAAAAGAGTTATCATATTAATTCATATGTATTGAAAAAAATACAATAAAAGTTGTGAAATACAAGAGTAAACTCACTGTTTAAGGTTAGCAAATGTCTCCTGTTACATCAAAACACTGCTGACTTCAGTTAACCATTCATTCAAAACACTCATGAAACATCTTGTGTCAGGTTTCCATTGTTTTAACTTGTCTAAACCCAGAAGGCACAACTTACAATGACTGATGATTATTCCTTTTTCCCATGAATTATACAGAATCTCAACATTTTTTGCAGGCTGGAGTACCAATTCATCACCTTCTTGGGGTTTTAATTATCACTTCTTAATCACACATGGTAAACGACATTAGCATTTGCTCGACTAATAGCTGTCAGTAGTTGCTTTCACACATTCAGCATACTTTTGACACTTACTGTTGGCACTTACTCACTTTAGCCAGTAAGAACATGAATTGATATTGTGTGGGGAGACTGGGGGTAATTTTAACAATTTGTGATTTCTGTGTCTTCACTCAAAAACCTCTTGAACTATTTGGGTGTAATTTGTACAGTATCTAGATCTTGTATCTGTGTTCTACTTGTTAATATTCATCAATTTTCACAATTGTTACAATATTAACAACCTTAGAGGTGACATACTACATGCACCCCATATGCAGCGGCAATTGTAACAAGAGATGTAATACGTTCATATAACCAGCAATCTGGTGAAAACCATATGTCATGATTTATTTCCCCCGAATACCCTGATATCGATATTTGAACGATATTGTATGGTTGGCTTTTGGTACTTTCACAAAATATTTACACAATTAGCAACCACAGTGTTTGTAAAATGTGTGTCAAGAAGGATGCCTCATCTTTTAGTGGTATGGGTTTGAATAAAGTAACCTTACCTTATCACAGAGAATGAGCATGAATTTTATGGTTTTGTCTCATTTCTAAATTGTGCAATTTCAGATGTTACAATTGAACCTGGTCTCCCCTAATGTATACTGTATCAGCTGCAGTAGTTTTAAGTCTAACACATAGTCGCATTACCACTAAATTCCCATACTTTTATATATGTGCATGTGTCAAGGGCACCCACTACTTCAATTTAACACATTTTTTAATTTTCTGTAACCATGAATTTGGCTTTAGTGTTTGTGCTATGGATTGGTTACATTGCATTAAAACAATGTGTTGCATATGTGTGAGAAGAAATTCAGTGGCTTCATGAAAAAGGTGCTCTAGGACCTGATAGCTGTCAGATAAGAAGAGAATAATCATCTTCTTTACATGCAGAAACATCAGTAGTGAAACGTTTAATACCTCTGGATACAGTCTAAAGCTAAATGACTCAGACAACTGGGGTCTTACCTTCTCAACTGAGTGACCTTTGAGCAAGCATGCAGTAGTCCACACAAACTTCCATGCATATAGTCAACTTTTAACTACATAAATAGGAAATTATACACCTGAAGCTGACAGCTGTTTTAATATTTTAAATATTGTCAAACTGAATTAAAAATTCAGAAAGGAAACCAAATATGCAAAGTTTTGAAAATGTATTTGAAACTAATTTGAGAATTGATAATCAAAGTCACACACTTTCACAGTAATGAGCATGACTAAACTGACTTTAATTAAAGCGCAAAGAAATGAAAGATAATGATGCTTTTTTAGTTAGGGCTTTAATTTTCAAATGTGCATTAACCTCTCAAAGTTTGACATAAAGTCTTATAAATTGCTACTCGTATGCTTATGCTTTCTCTGTACTGGCCAGGTTTGCGGTGGGTCTGCATTAAATCAAGTCTGTAGAAATGAGCCAAACCTGGCTGGACTTCAGCCGAGCAATATGCGGCCAAAGCTGTCCACAAGCTCCAACACAGAGGATTAATAGTTTCGGCGTCCTCGCGTAGTGTCACCTGGAACTTGTGGAAAGGTTTTGTGCTGTGGCCACTTTTTTGATTTGGGATTAAAATAATTTGTTAGTTGTGACTGCAAAAAGGAGAAAGGATTCTGTGTGTTTGCACAGAAATGTCGAAAGCTGAAATTCTTCGCCTGGTTTGAAGAAGTGACATCCACAGTAAAAATGAAGGTGATCATGAATATACAGATGCTGGTTAAACATATTTAAGCCTATAAAGAGCTGAACTACAGTCAGAAGGCCACATAGTTTTTGAGCGAACCTGACCATAAATCCACTTGTGTCTTTCTGGCTCCAGTCCACATTTTTGGTGGCTTTAGTGGAATTTCACAGGTGAGCACCGCACATGAAGCTTCTGTGAGACTTTGCTGTTCCCCACAGATGTTTTGACTTGACTTTGACTCAGACAAGCAAATATCTTGACCATGCCACATATCTTCACATGCACTGGGAGTAAAATGAAGGAGTTTCTTTCAATTGGGAAAATATTTGAACCAACATTGCAAATTTGCTCCTTGACATTAAGTAGAACTTCTATTTTGTCAAATAAATATTTAGTTACAAGTCATGTATTGCTCTCTCCTTTGTCCTTCCCTTTAGCCAGGTTGGCAAAGAGACATCAAACTGTCCATTGAATCCCAGCCAATCATAGCTTTTAGGACAGCAGGATGTACAAAGGTGATCAGTGAGATAGCAACAGAGACAGATGTCCAGTATCAGTAACAACTATGGAGTTGGAGGGACTGAGGAGAACATCATAAAGGTTGACAAACTATAGTACTCTTTACTTGAGGGTTTCAGGCATCCTGAATGTAGAATTGATTTTTGAGTTGTCCTGCTTGATGCTCATCATTATTTGCCACCTTAAAAAACAGCAGCTGATTTAATAGGAGATTTTAGTATCACGTGGTCTACACACTGTTTCTCTGTGCTGCCAGCTCTAACAGTCTTGTAGCATGTAGATAAGATCTTTCCCTTAGAACGCATTTCATTTTGATTAATAGTTGTTGCTTCTTGGATGACTGACAGATATTGGTCTGAACACAACTGGAAATGTGATGGTCTGTTGCTTAGACGTCTTTTGCCCTTGTAAAGGAGAGAAAGGGAGAGATGTATAAACCTGGCATTGTGTTTTAATCTGTGAAGTTTCCGATGAAACAAGAAGCAGATAATGTTTCTGACTTCTTATGGAGACACATCTATTTCAGTTTTTATATACTCTTTCTGCCTCCCTCCACTCTACATATATGAATACAATTATCGATGATATGGCATTTTTAAAAATGGGAAAAAACACACCAATACCACATAATGGTACATAATCAAAAGCACACAGAAATGTAAACTATTACACGCACATATGCATTTTAAGCATTCGTGTGAGTGTCCACACACGTCAGACAAACACACATAAACATATGTATCAGATTCCTCCCACCACCCAGAGTCAGTTTCACGCTGTGGATAAAGGTTTACAGGGTTGTTTCTACCCTAAGATTGTTTGTGTTTTGGGGGTTTGTCTGAGCTGTGGTAGCTGAGATCATAAAACCTGTGAGAGCTTTACAGCAACGCCACTGTTTGGCTTCCCAGCTCATTTCACCACTTTGTTTCTCTCTGTCTCTCTCTGTGTCTGTCCTTTCTACTTTTGCAAAGGTGTTTACAACCTCTGCGTTACTTTCATAGCTTTGAACACCGTTCTGGACATAAATGCTTTTTAGCCATGCTAGCAGCAATGTTCTATTGATGGCAATGTTTGTCTGTTGATTATTTACTCCAAGGCTTTGGTCAAAATGGAAATAACTCAAAAACTTCTAGATCGATTGCAATGAAATTTTGTACAGGTATTCGTGGTCCTCAGAGTGTCAGCCAGACAGACTTTGGTGATCCCGTAACTCCTCATCCAGCACCACCTCGGTGGGGACATATTTGTTTTTAGTGAAATGTCCAGACAGCTATTGATAGATTGCCATGAACTCTGGTACAGATATTCATGGTCCCCCGAGGATAAACCTACTGATTTTGGTGACCCCTCTGACCTGTCATTTAGTGTATCCCATGAGGTTGACACTTGTTGTTTAGAGAGAGAAATGTCTCAATAACTATTCTGTGTATTGAAATTTGGTTTAGACATTCATGTTCCCCCTGAGGATGAATTATAGCGTATATAATGATTTGAAAGAGCATGCATCAGGCACACAATTCTCTGTGGGACTTAAGGCACTGCCCAGGGTGAAATGCCAGGTTTTCAGTCCCCCTTCTTAACATCAGCATGTTAATATTGTTAATGTTAGTGCATTAGCATGCTGCTGCTGTTAACACATGAAATATGTGTTGTTGTTTTTTTTTTTTAACCATTTTCACAGTTTTTAACCTAATAAAAGGTGTATCAGTCAGTGTTGCTATGCATGAGTCACTTTAGAGACATTGCAGACATGGAATTCGTTTTGATTCATACGAATACTTTGCAGCTGAATCCTTACAGCTGAACTGTGATCTAAAATCAGACACAAACCACTCTCTGTCCTCGTACATCTCACTGTGTCTTTCACTCGCTGTCCTCTTCCCGCAGCACTTCTTCCCCAGATCTAAAATTAGTGGAAATCTTTTTTTTTTAGTGTATCTGGTATCATTTCTGCAGCTTTGACAGTTGTTATTTTGGTCATAACTTCACGTGACAGAAGCGTGCTAATGTGTGTACCATCCTCAGTGAACGCAAAGGGACACTTTTGAAAACTGAACTCCCAATACATTTAGGACGTTTGGATTCTTCTCATATTTTGTTGGCTGTTTATAAGTCTGTGGTTGTGAGGCTGTGGGTCGTGGCAAACGTCTGCACAACAACAACCATCTCTCTCTTCCCTCTGTCTCGCTCCTCCTCTGTCTTTCCATCTTTCCACCTATGCCTCTTTATCACTTCTCTTCTCTTCCCCACAGACTTTTTCCTCTGACTGTCTGTTTCTAAATATTGTCCTGGACTTCTGTTTATTTCTCCCAATCCTTTTGTCTGCTTTATTGATCAGTCTTAAACCACAATAAACAGATGCATTTCTCTGATGGTTTGGATTCTGGTCCGATTTTCCATGACAACAACTTATTTACTCTTATGTGTGAGAGGATTTATGCTGTTGATAGTGTCAAAAGGTTGAGCATCAGTGTTGTGTGTTTAGAACAAGGGAATTAATGCTAGCTGATGGAAAGTGTTTACATGCAAATTAATGTGAACTTGCCTGGCTGTGTGTGCGTGGCCTGTGTGCTTCGTTTTGCCAGCGGTACTTTGGTTCTGAGTTCAAGCCAGTGGTTTAAGGGAATTGCAGATCCTCGTAAATAGCGCTGTGTGGGTTTTTGATTCTCCCTGTCTCCTTCTATCTGACTTGTGCAGAGTCAAAAGTTGGAGATGTATTTCTGGCATGGCTGTCTGCTGTTTTTGTTGTCCAGTGCTGAGAACACGTTGTCTTCACAAACATCCTTTGCAGTAGTACATTTGGTATCTTTAAGCACGAGGGCAGTGTTTCATAAATGAGCTGTATCAAGCTTTCGGCTTTTAGCTAATCCAATGGGGTTTTAAATGTTTTTATTAAACAAAGAAGGAAATCAGCCCATGAAAGAAATTTTATCACTTTACTCTTGAAATTCTGATTTTATTTTTCTTCAGTTGTAGAAATAATTATTAAAATCATGCAAGTTACATTTTTGTATACTATATTTATTTCCAAAACACAAAGAAAACAATTAAACACTTTACTTTTCCATGTTTTCCCCCCATTCTCCCCCTTAATCATTCCCCTCAAGTGCCAGCACCTTACAGTAATGTTAACGCAAGAAATAGACACATAATAAGTAGATAAAATGCAGCAGCATATCATAAAAGCAAAACAACAACAACAAAACCCCCCAAAAACAATAAAAAAAGAAAAGACACAGATAAACATGCGCTGGACTAAAAACAGAGAGTTATGAACAGTGAATAATGAGTTATGAATATTGAGTCTTCAAAATTTCAAAGTATTGTAAAATCAGACCCCAAGTGGATTTGATTTTCTCAGGATGTCACTGTAATTAAAAATTGATTTTCTCAAAAAAAGAAAAAAGAACACGACTTCCCTCGACCACCTAGAAGAATTGGGGGGGGTGAGGTGACTGTCAGTCCATTAGGATTTTTCTACATGCCAAAAGGCTTGAGAAAGCAATTCATTTTTTGTGTCTATTTTTTTTTTAAAGTTTGATCCTTCCGTCCTCATCCTGAATCCCCAAAGATGCATCGGACATGATCACAACAGAAAGATTCACAATGTTATACTAAGCTTCTGCCCTTTACATTCACACGTGTGAATGATTTAATATGAATAAAGTACTCTCCTCCACGAAGGTTGAGGTCGATGGGGTTTAAACAATGTTATGTATGTGACTGTAGTAATGGAGCAGTCAGTAAAGGAAGTCCATTAGTGACCTTGGGAGTCTTGAAGAGGTCAAACTGTTTGACCTCAGAAGAGGCTATGTTTATACGTGTGTGCATTTGTGCTTTATACTGTCATATGATATGAAGCTTGCCAAAAATATTCCCAAAAGTAATGAATATGTGCTTTGGTTTTTATTGTTATTATATTGGTAGCGGGGGGATTGTAATTGATAAAAATTGATTAGTCAACAAAGTGAAACAAAACTTGTAAAGCTCTTTGAATAACACTTCTATAGGATAAGGTGCTATTTAAATAAACTTGCCTTAACATAAGATCATATAAGATACTAATGTGCTGCTCTAAAGACTGTTTGTACTTAAATAAGATAAAGCACTATATAACCCGTGTAATTGTGAGCCTAGAGGTTGTGATCACATGATCCTTGTGCCTTAGTAGGAAGTCAAGTGATGTAGTTAAAGAGCGTGAAAGTCCATTTAGGGAGTTGGTCGAAGTGGTGAACAAACAAGTGGTCAAACAAACACAGGACTTTCAACCAGGAGACATCTGTTTTTGTTCTGGGTGAAACCAAAAGTCAATGTCCAATTATTAATCATAATAACTATATTAAGTCACATCATTCACCTCACCTCAGGTCATGCCATGCTTCGGCACCCTAACCTTAACCTTAACTGTAATTGCGATATTTCCCTATACCTCTCACATAACCAGTAGGGGTGTTAATTTTTGAGGCATCATATGAACAGTTGTATGAGTATACGCTGTCTAAAGACACATGCACTGACTGGACATAACTAATATAGTGACACTGAAGACCATTTGGCAGTTGATGAATCTTAAGTGGTTACAATGTTGCTACTTTTTTCCTGCATGAATGTGTTTTATCTTGATCTTATTTACTTCCCTGTTTGCGTGATAACTCACACACAACGTGGATACTTGGATGGTCAGTGTGTGTCCTCACTAAGTGCTCGCAGCTGAATCTCGGCATGATACAGTGTTGTTCTTGACTCATGCTGTCCTGAAGATTAACAGCGCTCCTTCAGTCGACAGACACGTCACAGAGATTGATGGCTGTTTTCCTTGTGGCTCACTGTGTTTTCAAGACCCACGTGTTGTTTCTTAGTGGACTGATGGGTTGAGTGGCTCCTTGGCTGCTGTGTGAGGTTTTGCATGTGCGTGTCTGTGTGTCCTTGTGTGAAAGAGAAAGAGAGAGAGAGAGAGAGAGAGAGAGAGAGAGAGAGAGGAAAAGGGTGACAGAAAGTCTCTTGAATAGTCTGTGGTCACAAACTCTTCTCTCCTTTGTGGTCAGTGAGTGTCTGATAACAGGTGCAAACATAATGTGTGCAGCATGTGTGGATTTCTTAGCAAATTTTTGCATATTGTTATATACAGTGAAGGGTTGAATTTTGTATGTTCTAAGACAGAGAAGAGTAACTTTTCTTATGTTTATGCTTTTATTTTTAATTGAGAATCAGATGATTTTATTGATGTATCGTAGTATTGTCTGTAACTTTAATTAATTGTTAAGTCCTTAAAATATCAGAAAACTGTTCAAAGAACACAAGGTGACATTTTGAAACTGATTGATTTATACAAAACCTCACATTTTCAGAAATGATCAACAGCAAATTTACACATTTGAGAAGCTGGGACCACCAAACATTTGGCATTTTTGCTTAACAATTAATTGGTTATTAGACCTGTTGACAATTCATTTTCTCTCAGTTGATTGATTGGTTATCCACCAATTCTGAGTGACCCTTTAATTCTGTGAATTTTTATTCATTTGTCATCCAATGTTTTATCACTATAGATGTGAACACATGTTGTGTTGGCATGTGTATGTCAAAGGGTGTGTTGGTTGGGACTTATACAGCTTGTCCAGGGTTTAGAGAAGCAGGATAGAGTGGGGGGTTTGAGAAGTTGACATTTCAATCACCACAATCCCCAGTACACACATACACACACACACACACACACACACACACACACACACACACACACACGAACGTGAACACAGACCTCCAGCCATTTGGTTTGAGGCTGATTCCCTGTGACAGCCTAAATATTTGGCTGCGTCCGGGCACCAAGGTAAGTGCACCCCACAAGAATGTTTTTACAGGGCGCGAGGGAGAGAAAGAGAGAGTGTGTGAATGAGAGAGAAAGAGATAGTGACAGAGAGAGAAAGAGAGAGAGGGAGAGAGAGAGAAGTTTTGGACAGAGATAAAGAGAGAGAAACAGAGAACACACAGAAAGATGGAGAAGAAGCACTGTATTCACAGCTACGTATAAATGTGGTTTGTCTGCTGGCCATCAGTGTGACCTGCGCAGATCAAAGGTTCATTGTAACAGATCTCCCATTTAGCATTTACTGGCAGTAATAGTTGTTAACATTTAGGCTGGCGTACAACACATAATGAAAGTAAATATAGTAAAATACCAGTCTGTTCTCATTCAGTAAGACAGCTTGGTCAGTGGCCACTGGTGTCTGATTCCAATCCACAAGGTACCCTTAAACGTCTGTATGACGTACCACGGTGATGTAGTGCAAAGAGCGGTGGAGGGGCGAACCAAACACAGGACTTTCACTTAGGAGAGCAGGGTGGTATCACCAAACGGTGTATGAATTACACCCGATTTCTTAAGCCAGATCTGTTGTCGTAGAATTAAACAATAGGAATAGCTTAAAATGCGTAGATATGGCATGCAAAATGTCATTTATATTGTTGTGCTATTTATACTTCTTCCAGAGATCAAGGTGAGTTAACATGTGTTTGTGTTCTGTGTTAAACATTTCGTTTTTTTAAAACTAGGTTGCATGGTTAATGTCAAGTGATATGCGTCAGATATGTCACGTAACATTGTTCATAACTGACTTACGTTATGTATTATCTGACATTTTATGGCATGGGAGTTAAAATAATTTCTCTTGCCGTTAGATCTGTCATCTTGTTTAGTCATTTTTCAAGCAAAACAAAATGTCAACCATGGGGTGGTTTAAGCTTCTTAAATGAGTAGAGTTGTTACTTTTTAATCTGATTTTTTTTTTTTTAATCAAATTTGGGTTTCAAAACAAGCAATATGAAGATGTCATTCTGGGCTCTGAGATATGATGAAATTGTTTTCTCACATTTTATAAATTAAAAGATTAATTGAATCATTAGAGAAAATAATTGACTGAGTAATAACAAAATAGTGTCAGCCATTGTACAGCTAAAAATACATTGTCCATTTAAGGAAAAAAAAAGAAAAGCTGCCTAAATATATCCTTCCAATGAAAACCCCCTTTTTCCATGCACATTTTGAAGAGAAAGAAACTTTGTGTGCACACAGACCTCAGCTGTCTGGCTCTGTGAGAGAGCTGTTCATGTCAACATTCATTGATTGAACTGTTCAAGATCAAAAGGAATCGGATATATCAATTATACCAAAGGATGGATTTTCCTTTCAAAAAGAGGGAAAAAAAACAATTTTTCGGTCATCATTATTGTCAAAGACGTAGGCCTCAGGATTTTTCTGTGTGGCCTGGTGATGAAATCATCATCTTTCTTTTTGTCTTTTTCTCCCCCATGTAGGAAACCTAGGCCCTGCATTCCCTTTCTTTTGTCTCATATTTTAAAATTAATAAACTTATCTTCAAAGGTCTTCTTTGAGCTCTGTAGAGGCTGCTGTAATCCAAGTTGATGAAGCATTTAAACACACACACACACACACACACGCTCACAGACAGATGCATGCATGTACATACAAACACACAGAAAAAAGATCTAATCTTGTACAGGTGTATACACACTTACATGCACAGAAACACACACACACGCAGTGAGGAGGTCACAAATGACCCGAGGAATGCAGGGGTCAAATCTTTAAAGACCTGGCTGATAGAGGGGATGTATAGGATCAAAGGAGAGAGAAAGGGAGGGAGAGATGCATGGAAGAAGGGATACGAAGAGAGGGAGGGAGGGAATGTACAGGATCAAAGGAAAGAGGAAGGGAGTGAAATGATGGGAGGATGAATGGGGAAGTCAGAGCGAAGGAGAAAAGTAGGGGAAAATGTGCTTGGGGAAGTTGGAAGGAGAGAAAAGGGGGAGACGGGGGAGGAAAAAGAGGTGGATGCGGAGGGATAGAGGGACAAAGTGTAAAAACAATATAGATAACTCAAACTGACAGGTGTGTACATGTGTGTGTTTAAATGGTGGGTTTTCAGCCAGAAAGTGAAAGCTCACTTGTGCAGTGGTGAAAGATTTATGCATGTGCAGTTTTTTTTTTTTTTTTTTTTTTTTTTTTTTTTTTTTTTTTGTGTGTGTGTTAGAAAGAGAGAGAGAGAGAGGGAGAGAGTGAGTGAATGGGGAATGTCAGTGAATACCTGCTGAATGAAGCTGTGACCATTTGTTGCAGCTGCTGTACCCATTAGCTGCTTTTGACAATCATTTCTTTATAAATGTGGGCACATTTGAAAATAAATACTTTTTCCTCCTTTATGCCTTTTTCCCAGTCCCAGTGGTGGGTAGTACCATGATACATTTAATCTGTTACATGTACTTAAGTAATTATTTTTAACAAATTCTAAAAGTAGATGTTGGGCAAAATACTTTTTATTCTTATTAAGTATATTTGCAGTAAAAATATATGTACTTCTACTCACTGTTACATCCGAATACACACTTATTGCTAATTTTTCTGACATAATTAATTATAAATAATTATTATACTCAGCTGAGCGAGCCTGCTCGACAGTGATTATCTGATAAGAAAATAGAAAACTTAACATGACGGCGACGTCTGACTTCATCATTTATGGAGTCCCATGCAGTTGTTACAACCCTGAGATCTGTCCTAAAACCCTCAATATCAGTCCTAAAAAGTCTGCTGTGTATCTGTTACTTATATGAAAACTTAGTCACTCAATTTCTGGAAGATGACATAAAGGGCAAGTTACTTCATGCAGTTCAAAGAAAACAACGCAGTCAAATAACCAGGTGTTGGTGTGTAAATGTTGGACTACCGGAGGACTATACTTCAGTGTCTGTGAAACACTAGCAGTGCTTCTGTGCTCCTGATAGGTCATGTTTTAAGGTTGACTGCTCCGACATCTGACATGTCACTGATAACATCGCTTAACTCAGAATCCCTATCTCTGTATCTGTCTATTACTGTCTGCCTTCATGCTCTCCTCTGAGATTTCACTGATAACATCAGTGCAGAGAGTCAATTCCTCTCATTATCTCTCTCTTTCTTTCTGCCTTCACCTCTCTCCTATTGTTTCAACTGCTGTGTTTCTTTCTCCGCTGATTCTGGTAGAAATCATTGACTGCTTCTCTTTCGCTCCCTTAGAGATTTGCATTACTCTGATAACATCAGGGAGTCAGGAGGAAACAGAGAAGTTGTTGGAAGTTTTCATTTGTATTTGAGAGATGGCCAAGGCTCAATGAATTCTAAATGCTCTGTGTGTGCGCGTGCGTTACTTTTGAACCTCTTGTTTCAACCCATACACACGCTTTTCTGCTCACACACAAATGCGCATAAGCAGTCAGAAAAACAAGATTTTTGTAGATAGGAACACATACACACACAGACACACACGCACGCAAGCTCCTCTTTCGTTTTGTATCAAAATTAAGTTGGAAATTAAGTTACTGAAACATTCTCCAGCTCCAGTGCCAGCACTTATGATCAGAGTTACATCAATTAGCCTGCGGCTTTACCATACAAGGAGTTTATCTCAGTGTTTACAAGCTGCTCACATTGCACCAGATTCATACTGTGACAGGAACTCACATACAGTTTACACACAATATACATTTATATACAGACAAAATGTGCTGCTGACACATTGAGATTAAATACCTCGAGTTATCTTATCTTCACTTGTTATGTCTATAGGTGAGTAAGATGGCTATGTTGAGGCTGAAATACACTAAAGATGAATGTAAAGAATGAAAGCACTCTGATGCTAAACTGCGTGTGAACATTGCACGCTGCCGTACCATCATCCTGTCCTGCTTAGTACAGTTAATGTTACTAAGTGTTTGATGTGCATAATCTAATACTAATGCAGTTAGCATTTTGAATTCCACAACAATCCAGTTTGAATGTGTTTTGTATCTGTATATGTGTCAAGCTTTTCATTAATCTTAGAAAAGGCTGGTTGTCCTTTTACTTTAAAAGACAGTTATACAGCTTTAGTTTGAAGGAGTTTATTGACTGTAAGGAACAAAACATTTACTAGGAACAAGTCTTCTTAACGGGAGACTTCTTTCACTCGCGCTCACAAGAGTAAGGGACTACATAGAAAATAGCCCAGATTTCACTTCCTGTATGAATGTAGCCCCAAACCATGATGTTTTTTCTAATCCTAACCATGCGCTTATGATGACATCCAGGTGTTGGTTGCCACTTGCTTTTGTTGCCTCATCCTAAAGATGTGCTTTTGTTGATATCCCAGCATTGGTTGCGGCATCCAGGAATTACAACAGCAGATGTGAAGGATACCTAGAGCGTAATATGTGCTGTAGATGCGAAAGTCCACTTACAATGACATATGAGTTGACTTGGTATGAGAAGGTATTGGCCATGTTGTTTCCTTGCCAAAATTTAGGAGGGAAATTTAGCTCCCTTCCTGACAATCTATGTCAACACACTATATACCACAGGCCGTATAAATAATGGACATAGCTACTGTATCGCATCCATTGATATGTGGACTGTCTTTTTGAAGCCTCTAGGTTGACATTTCAGCAGTTGCCATCTATTTTTTTTTTGAGCCAGATCTGACCATATTTAGACGAGAGGTTAGAGCTGTGGAGGTGCATTGGATGGATCTGACTCACGGACTGTAGTGACACCTCGCAGACAGCCTGTCACTCAATAGGCCCCGCATTTAAATATGCTTAATTTTGGGCCTCAGGAAAATGTTAATGGCTGAGTTAAATAAAAATTCACTTCTTATAGAGTCGCCATATATATTGAAATTAGCTGTAGAGACCAAAACTGTTTTTTGCATGACGCTGTGAAAACATGTATATTTCTGCTGTAAAGCTGTGCATTTTAACATGGAGGTCTATGAGGATTCACTCTGTTTTGGAGCCAGCCGCAAGTGGTCATTCAATCAACTGCAGCACTTTTTCATTGGCTTCATTTTTAAGCCCTGAGGGTTGCTGCTAGGTTCATCCCCTAATGTCAAATATTGCCAAATATGCGTTGTCCTGCTTATTTATGACACCCCCTCTACCTCACTTGTATGAGACGCTAACAGGTGGTCCCTAAGATTGTTTGTCGTGGCTCAGACTGCATGATATGAGCTTGATAATGACCCACTGATGTGAAGTTTTGTGAGATTTCAGCAGAGCTGAAAAATTAATTAAAACTGTTTAGCTTGTAGACTGTGAAATTTGAATTTGGCTCAATCATCACGGATTAGATATTCACTTTATTACATGCTCAAATAACGATTTTTAAATAAAAAGTTTCAGCTGTGCGACTCACTAAGCTGCACCGTTATGGTTGTATGGTGTAAGTGCTCGTGTTCAGTGTGTTTGCTTTTGTGGAACTGTGTGAAATGGGTGAAATGATGATGGTGTCACTGCTGGCAAATTGATATTTGACTCTAGTGCGTTCAGTCGATGAGTGGATATTACTGTTCTCAACAGACTGATGGTTTTTATGGCTGTTGGAAAGTGATCCACAGTTTTGTAAATTCAATTAATGTAACCTTTCCTCAGAGCGAGCTTGCTACTTTTCTTGCAAATCCTAAAACTAAGCCAGCACACTCCAGAGCGAGACAGCGAGGGTTTTTTCAGCCCGAACGGCCGAACACTCCAAATCTCCACATGTGGGAATCTGACTGTGATGATGTTTGCTCTGGATGCACACACCCACCCCACTCCATCTCAACAAGAGGGGACATTTCCATGACAAAGGACAATTATTGACTTTCATTGGCTCCGCTTGCTTTGATATCAGCAAGGGGTGTGTCTGTGTTTCTGTGTGTGTGTGCTGGAGGGGGGGTTTAGGGGGCAGTGGTGGAGGAGAAGAAGAAACAGGGGGACCTGATGAAAGGAGCCGAGTGGGAAAATGCACCCGCTGACCCACAGTGCACTAACAGAAGAGGAGGATCATAGTGGAAAGAAAGATCATTCATTTAGCTTTTTTCTTACACTCCTCTCTGCTCCTGTTGTCTGTTTCCTTCCTTAATTTCTTGCTTGTGTTTCTTCCTGTCTATCTTTCCATCCTTTAGCCCCCCCCCCCCCTTTTTTTTTTTACTTTCTTTCTTTTTATCTGGCTATGACTGATCTTCCCCCTCCCGCTTCTCCCTCCTCCTCCCTTCACAGCCATAATTTAAGGGGCTGAAAGGCACGGCGAGCGGAGAAAGAGGAGAAGAGAGAGCTGAGAAAAAGGGGAGACCCTGCAGATGAGGGCCTTCCTTCACGGACGTGGCACAGATGTGAGGGTGTTTTTGTGAAATGAGTCGGGGAGGGGCGGCGATAGGCTAATTTGCGTGGCATAAAGACGGGGCCCTTTTCATATGCAGAGCGCTACTTTGATGCGCGGCCGATGAAAGCTGGAGGGAGCGCAGGGGAGAGGAGAAGAGAGGGTGATGGAGGGGTTCTTTGTCCTCTGACAAGAAGGCATCTGCTCCAGGCTGCCCTCCTCTCCTCCTCTCCTCTGCTATACCGAGGCTCCCACAATGGGCCAGCCGAGAGAGAAAAGTGTCATCAGAGCACCTTAGAAAACAGAACATGGAAAAAAAAAACAGTGGCTTGGGTCCGCCTGGTTGGTGTACGGGCATGCATATCAATACTGAATTTATTTGACAAAGATCTGAGAGTACACTGAATTGTAAAAACATGCAGACATACTGTAGACACATTTACATACGGTAGTTCCACAGCTGACAAAACACATCTTCACATTGACTGATTGCTCCCATTGAGAAACAAATAAGCCATACAAACTTTCCTCTTTTATGGGACTTGAGATCAATGGCTTGCAGGGTGAAAGGTGTGCATGTATTTGTGTGTGTGTGAGAGTGTGTATGGTGGAGAGATCAGAGGGAGAGCATGTGCTGAGGTGAGTGGCAGTGGTTTCTGTGTGGGTCTGTCTTAGACCATAGGACTTTCAGAGTGTGTTTGTGTGCATGTATGCATATGTGTGTCCTCGCGGCACTGATCACAGGCGGCAGGCTCACCAGGGCCCTCTCACCGAACACTGGCCGATTTCACGCTTGCACAATAGCTGAATCTCTGCAGCAGCACAGAGAGGGTTTTTGGCAGGAAAAACTCAAACTGTCTACTTTGCTGTACTAGTTAGTTCAGCAAATCTGAACATTTTACTAAGTTAACCACCTGTTTGGGGTTTACATCACATGTGGGTTTCTGTCACTCAAGACGGTGGAATAAAATGATGTCTGTGAGATGCATGTGTGAGTTTAAGCAATGTTTGCAGCATAGCTCTAGGGATGGTTTGTCGGTCAGCTGACCACATTGGTCCATACTGAAATATCTTAAAAACTGCTGGATGGATTGAGATGACGCTCTCTAAAAGTATTCCTGGCCCCAGACCATTGATACTTGAGACTTTGGTGATCCTGTGACTTGCCACCAGGAAGTTTATATATGTGGTTTTAAGTGGAATGTCTTTACAGCCATTGGATGTTCTGTCATGACATTTTGTACAGTAATTTATGTTTCCCTGAGGATGGATCCTTACAACTTTGATCCCATAACTTTTTAACTTTTTCCCAAAGTGTTGCCATCAGGTCATGCATATTATTTGTCCAATACTTTTTGAAGGGATACCTGATAATGAATGTAGCCATGGTGACATCACCCATTGGTTAATAAACTCCCATTTTGAAGCATCGAGTTTACACAATTTACTTGCTCTTGCTTAATCAGTGATGTCAGAAAGCCTTTTGGTCTTCCATCAGAGTATGAAATAAATCAATAAATGACAAGCTGTCATTGTCTCATTCTAGGTGATCTTTGCCCTGAACCAGACGTTATTACAGCAGGAGTCTTTAAGGGCAGGAAGCCTGCAGGTCCCGTACACCACCGAAGATCTCATCAGACACTACAACTGTGGAGATCTCAACTCCATCATCTTCAATCATGACACCTCACAGGTCAGTATCTTATCTTATCTTATCTTGTCTTATCTTGTATTATCTTGGACTATGGACTATGTTTTGTGTAGTTAATAAGCTAAAGGTCATTTTGACCCCTTGACCTTTTGGAGTGTCCCAGTGACATGACCTTTAACCTTTTACCTTCACCCCTAACCCTCTGACTGACCCTCTATCGCCCTGCACCCTCCCTTCTACCAGCTTCTCTGTAATAACACCAATTTGGCCTTTCGACTCCTCCTTCAGTCATTCTTGCCAGGTCTTTTTCTCCTTTATTTGCAGTTCTTCCACAAAACAGAACCTCTGCACCTTGTCGAATTTTATTTTATTGAATAAAAGTGCTGGGAAATACATAACAAATCTCGTCTCCCTTTTCTTCTTCTCACCTTTTGTGGATTGATGGAACCATCACCTCTGCACCCTCCAGGTCCCGAACTTCAATAATGTGACACTGCCACCCAGCGAGCAGGTGACAGCCCAGGAAATAGACAGCTACTTTCGACAGGAACTCATCTACAAGAGAAATGAGAGGATGGGTAAGAGAGTCAAGGCACTGCTTGAGGAACACCCCGACAAGAGCTTCTTCTTCGCCTTCGGAGCAGGTTAGTGACAGATACATATTGAAAAGGAAGAAAGTACAACATTTTCGTGACATTTAAGCATTAGCCCCACAGATGCCAGTGCTTTCGGGTAAAATGTCAATACATAGCAGGTCTTTCTAAGTCTCCGTTCATCAACGCACTCAATAAGATTACTTTTATCCCTACAACAAAATGTCTTAAATTCCTCTTTTTGTAAGCAGAGCACTTCTGCAAAGGAGAGCTTAACAAACTGAGCAGCTTAACAAACTCATGCAGAGAAAGAGAAAACAAAGACAACTTCAG